>NC_141792.1:6406209-7114176 GCF_054643075.1 Acanthaster planci | reverse complement strand
TTTTTATCAGATTGTGTGGCCGAAATCCTCAAATTCCAGTAAAATGTGGTCACCATCCACCTTGTGTGCTAGAGCAAATTAATTTCAAATTTTTAACTTTTAGTTCGGACGTACAGAATCGACGAAAGTAGCTACACCCTTCCTCGTTCTGGATCGGTTTCTGGAAAGTAACTACGCGAGCGACAAATCCATTTTCAGCCAGAACCATTGTAAAAAGCTGATTTCTAAATGAAAAATTTCTTAATTTAGGGAAAATCAGTTCATAAATAAGAATTCAAATGAATTTTATAAAGCGGAACTGGCATAAATTTCGACTCAACTTTTTCAGCTGCACAGCGTGAGCCCATCAACGATACTACGTCGTGCCACACAGTTGAAGAACCCATGATTACGTCACGTACATCTCTGCAACGTCTGTATAGTAAGATCAGTTCACAACGTATATTGCGTGCATGCACTCATGTGCGACCCAAAACTAGGAAACAATAGGTCTGTTCAGTTTTCGGCCAGTTTTAATAAAACGCAACTTTAAAGTCCTTTTGATTTAAACAGACAGACAAAGTTTATATGACTGTTGAGTATGAAAAAGTACCTAGGATCACTCGTAGTGAGTGACACATCGCCCTGAAACTGTTTGCAATTTTTTTCCCGCTACCATGATTTTTGACAAACCGTTCAAAAATGTCAAAATGTGAATCAGAAATGTGGCTGGAATTTGTCTTCTAGACATTTTCTGAGAACAAGTTTTTGTTCAACAAGAAGCTTACATTTCACCTTTTAACCAGAACCTGGCAGAGAATGTAAAACTGAAGGATAACAAAAAGGAGGTAGGTTTTTTTTTTTTTCAAGTGAGCCGGAACTAGGTTTACGTGGCTGGGTCAGCGCGTGTGCAAGATCGATTGATTGCGCAAAGATTGACTTACTACGGCCACCATTTTTTTTTTATAAAACCTGAGAAATTAGACTTGTCTATCTACTACGTGAAATTCCACCCCATTTTTAAGGCATAGTATTTCACACCGTGGCCTCAGCAGGTGACTGGGCTGAGCGGAGAGTGTGCCAACGGATAACTTGTCTCAAAGGACGACTTGCAATTGTTTCAACGGTCGACCTGTCTCTCCTTTTTACGCACGGACGGTCGAGTTGTCTCAACGATCGAGTTCTTTCAGCGGTACAGTGAGTGTCCGAAGTCGAGTTGGTAAACGGTACGGTCGAGTTGTCCGGACCCCCACTGAATTTCGTAAAAGAAACTTTTATGGTTCCAGGTCAAGAAACCAGACTGTATGTGCTGTATATCCGTCTTAGTTCACAGGTTTTCATCGTATCATTCACGCTGCCGTTTATACCCCTCCATAATACGCTTCCACAATACCCCTCAAATCCAAAGTCCTTCCCTCTTTTCTTTCTGATATGAAAGAGAACATCCCTGCTAACTTATCTAGGTAAGTTGTTTTGAAAAAGTAGACTTATTATAGGAAAAGGGTGCTAATGGTTGCTGTAGCCCCACTTGTGGTGTGGCACGGACCCTCGCTCCCGCTCGATCCTTAGCCACACATCCGTATACACAATTTTCTGTCGGCGTGGTCAAATCTTCGGTGCACCCTCTTTTAATCGTATGCGCAAATTTGTTTGTATACACAAATGTTCCTTAGTTTCTCCGATTTCTAATGACACACTATTTGAATGATTTCACTCACGTTGTTCTGGTATTTTCCAGTCTTTTTGCCTTTACCCATTCAATCTCACGGTTTCACTCTCACACGCCATCTTTAAATTAAAATGTGTCTGTGAACTTTATGTCACTTGACCCTGGCCTGCAGACGGTTGTTCCATTGCTTCAACTCGACAAAAAAAAAGAAACAAAAACGCTTCAACTTACCTTCACATATCACTCAGTCCGCGTGGCTGCATTTGTATATTAGATATGTCTTGACATGGAACAGCCGTCTACGGCCATTTCGCCTCTTGTGGTTTTTGTAAGGGCGCCAAGCGCATCCCCAAGCTATCTCGTCCAATCAGAGCGTTCGAGACGATGTCAAACGGGAGAGGGCGCTATTTACATTCCCGTTGCTGGCATTTTGGTCTGTGTGCCAAAGAGGAACGTTGGTAATGTAGTGACACTGAAATCGTGGGACACAAAGGCTCGTTGGTAAAGAACCCGCAGGCCACTTTGAGCCCAGCTGGCACTTTGGGGGCTAAAAGTGATATACAAAAAAAATGAGATCAGGACATTAACTATGAACAGACTTGCTTCACCCGAGGTACGCTGTAACCTTAAAAGAGGCGAGGTGCGGTCATTGTTACGCCAATCTTGTGAAAATACCTTTGAGTATACCAGGCAAGATATGGGACGGAGGGGTACCCCCCCCTACATGTCAAATCCCTATCACACTCTAGACTGTTACCTAACACAACCCCCTCGAAGTCTGAAAAGAATTCCTGAGATTCCGATCAAACAATGACCAACACGAAGGCGGGGGTTCTCTCTGTCCCATATCTTGCTTCAAATGCCTTTGAGGACTAGGTGGCTTCAAAGAATCTATTTCCCTCAAGACGGTTGCGGCTTTTAGGTCCGGAAGATGCTCTCCTTTCCCACGGCACTGAGTGGTCCCACGTTAATTGGTAAAAGGACCTATCGCCAATAAAGGTAAATCCGCAGAGCTGGGTTGGTCACTTTTGTCCGAGCAGTTTAGTCTGATGGTTGTAGTAGTTTCATGTCTTATCATTTTTATAAAGCCAATCTGTCTATTTTCCCACTTTTTCCAGTTGTTCTGAGTGTTTCTTTATCTGCCAATTTGTATTCAGTCTTTTGTTAAACACGATTTCTGGTCACTGCAAGATGCCGGAAGTCTTGGAAGCGAGTGGCGGCAACCGCGCGGCCTTCGGAGAGTAGGAGACCGCTCGGAAGGCCTCGTTTTGCTAGGCCTACGCAAAGCAGGGGTGATGCTGCTGAGGCAACCCCACGTTTGGTTGTGCTGGAGAAAGTATACCGGCAGCAGCCATACCATCACCTGCAATCCGTACTGGTGCTGTAGATAAATCTCTCCCACCCGGAGGCCCGCAAAGTGCTGCCGCTGCACCGACTGTGACTTCGAGGCTCGGTGAGTCAGATGTTCACTGCAATCTTTTTCCATTACCTGTTGTGAACCACTAATCTATTCCTCATTTAATGTCTACTAGTGATCTTACTCATAGTACTAGTTCACCTGCATTGGCTTTGACTTCCATCTGTATTTCGCTTCCCCTTCAATGGATAATGTACAAGACTACACTGCGGTGTGCACTAACCAGCGTTTGTGACGAGCTTGGGCTGGGCGCACCTAAAAACATTCAAGAAAAAAATTGGAATGGGGAATTTGTCCAATTTGGTTCTTTGCTATACGGCAACTCGTACTGGGTTTAGTAATGCTCACTCTCACGACTGTGTATTTATGATCGGTTCATCTGAATCACCCACCTTGCGAATTCGCCCCCCCCCGCCACCAGCTTCGCATAACGTCCATTGAGCAATGGTCTTCGGCTTTCTTGGTGTTTGCATCCATTTACTTGATTCGTCATCATGACTGAGCTTGACAATTACTGAAATATGCCGATACTATCCGATCTGCGGCCTTCCGTCGCACGGGTTTCGGCTCGAGCGATTATGATATCCAGTTTCGTCTTCGCCAAGCACGAATGCCTGTGCGTTCTTGGGCCAGCATCGACGCTGAATTGTGGCTAACGCTAGTGGGTGGTCCCTCACAGAACTTTTTTCGTCCCTATCCCCATAAGTCCACCCAAAAGCGCGTCCCGGGACCGGGTCGTAGGCCTACATCCTCTCAGCAGGAACAGTAGTGAGGCACCGCTTTTGGAATCTGTTTCGACTTCAACTGCGGTCCATGTTTCCGGCTCGCATGTCGATTTGCCCACAAGTGTTCCGTGTACATGTCCCCTGGCCACTCGGCCAATAATTGCCGCGGTAGCTCCCTACGCCTTGGCATTGCCCAACTAGCATGGTCCCTTTTCTCACTGGCAACACATACCCAGGAAGGCAAGACGCACAAATCCTGATTGAAGGTATGACTTTTGGCTTTCGTTTGGACTATTCTGGTCCGCGAGTACACTCTCCGGCTCGCAATTTCAAGTCCGTCCGTGAACACAAGGCTTTATTTCATAATAAAATTGTCAGGGAGACTCAGTTTGGCCGCATTACTGGTCCTTTTTTACTCTCCCTTGCCTGACTTTGGCGATTCCGTCAATGGTTAAATTGACCCGTCTGTTCCTGTTGTTAATTATTCGAGTTTTGATGACGCGGCAGGGTTGGTCTCAAGTTTAGGCACTGGTGCTCTTATGGCTAAATTTGACATTAAGTCGGCTTTTCGCTTGCTGCTAGTTCACCCGGATGATTTCAACCTGTTTGGCTTCTTCGATGGGTCATACTACTACGACAAAATTGTGTATACCCACGGACTGTTACATATCGTGTGTGACATTCGAATGGTTTAGCACATTCCTTCAGTACTTTACCCGCAAAGTGGCAATG
Source organism: Acanthaster planci (assembly GCF_054643075.1). Taxonomy (NCBI): domain Eukaryota; kingdom Metazoa; phylum Echinodermata; class Asteroidea; order Valvatida; family Acanthasteridae; genus Acanthaster; species Acanthaster planci. The sequence continues at coordinate 7,109,654 of NC_141792.1, read as the reverse complement.
ACTGGCAATTCAGTCAGTACCTCGACGATTTCATTTTGTGGGAAGTGCAAATTCGAGGGACAGCGCTCCTGCTTTCAGTTATTTTACGGTCGTCTGTATTGAGTTTGGAGTTCTCTTAGCGTCAGACAAAACGGTTGGACCGACTACTAACATCACTTTACTAGGGTTGGCAATCGACACTATTGCTCAGACAATTCAAGTTCCACTTGCAAAAATCGTGTACGTATTAGAGAAGTTGGGTAATGCACTATTTAAACAAAAAAATTGCTCCCAGGGACCTTCAGTCTGTGCTTGGAAGTTTAAATTTCATCTGTAAAGCTGTTCGCCCAGGCCGTGTGTTTTTATCAGCGGCGTTCGGAAGCCACATCATCTTATCCGCATTTCTTCAGGAGCGCTCCGCCGACCTGTTGGCATGGCGACGGTTCTTGGTCAATTTCAATGGCTCGGTCATATTCCCAACCCAAATCTGGTAGTCCAGTCACACCTTACAATTGTACACCGATCTTCAGCCGATGTAGATGTTGGTGCATTCTTTCATGGTAATTGGACATACATGTATATACCAGGCACAAAATGGGACAGAGGGGTACCCCCAGTAAGTCCAATCCCTATACGCACCCCAGCCTATTTTCACCTGACACATCCCCCATATGTCTGACAAGAATTCCTGAGATACCAGTATAACAGTGACCAACACAAAGGCGAGGGGTCTCTCTATCCCATAGTTTACTTCATATGATAGGACGTGCGGCAGATGGCCCTTGTCAATCCGTTCACTGCGCTTTTCTATTGCTTTCCTTGAACTTCTCCCCATTGTACTGGCGCTGCACTTTTGGGGACCAGATCTGACTGAGATGTGTGGTTTTCTGGACGGATAATAAAGCAGCAGTGGCCATAATCAATGGTATAAGAAAACAACTGTAGCCTGCAGAGACGGGGTCCTTGGGTTTTGTACACCCCAGGGGCAAATGGAACAGGCTCGGCTTCTCCTTGAGTGCCATTTGCCCCCTCAGGTTTACAAAGCACCATGGACCCCTACATGGCAGGCAACACTTGTTAAATGTCCGATTAAGTTCAAACTTCATAGTTCTAATAGTAATGATAAAGGTTCGAGTCCCACCCGAGTACGCTTGTGGTTTTTTCACAAGCCTACGGAGGCGAACACTAGGTATACAGTATTATAATATACGTCGGGCAGGGCAAAAATCTAAAATTAATTGATTAATGATAAAGAGTGTTTTACATGCCTAGTTTCAAATCGAGTGTGGCACAGCTGAGTTCTTCAGGCCCGGAATCCGCCCCAACCCAGGGCCAAAACAGCCCGGCTCTTCGGAGGGGTAATTACTGCCAAGACACACGTTGGACTTCGTAAATCGTGAAATAATTATGCTGCAACGTAGGGCCTATACACTTCCCGTCACAGCACTGTATTTTCGGCTCGAAAATTGAGCAAGGGCATGTTGCAAAGTCGTACGCACCAACTTGCCCAAGCCCAGTTCGTGCTCGTCATTATTTCCCCATGTAGCGCTTGTCATGCTTGTTTGTACCTCCTAATCTTTCATACTACCTCATTTTGGTCCAGTGCTAATTGGAGGCGAGCTCAACTTTGGAAAGGACATGGAAAAACAATAGTGAGATTGTACTGAAAATAAAATCCTCATCATCCTCATAAGAGATATATTCGTTCGCATGGTGCTACCGCAAACCTTTTCACTTACTGCTGTCTTTCACCATGAATAGCCTGAAATTCCAATCTGACATAATTTACAAAACCTAGTCCGACCAATGTTTAGACATGTACTTATATTTAGACGACCCTCCCCAACGCCGAAATGATGCTCCTGATGCTATCCAAAATAAATTAGGGAATTTTTCAAACTTTTTTTTCATGGAACTCAAAACTCTCTTTTACTGTAAAGAACATTGTTTGAGGATATGCCCATCTTGTATCATTTCGTTGGTGTAGGCTATTTTAGGCCTGTTCACGGCCAGCTAGCTATAGTGTCGTCTCCCAAATTTTGTGAAGGAAACGCAAATATATAAACAAGCCCTGATCTCTAGAACTTTGACGGAAGTACATGTACATATAGGCTATGAGCTATTATGTGAGCTCAGCACCTGCTTCGAACTTTGGTGGAGGCCGTGTGTGTTTACTATGGAGCTTTATATGTAACCTTGTTCGATTTTCCCGCCTTGTTATAACTGTAGAACGCTTTGGGCGAATCGTTAGCAAAGACGATCATCATGCGCATGCCAAGCCGTCGAAAAGCTAAAATCCCATTACGCGTGTCGCGCAGGAGAGCAATCTTGTTGGCCTTATCTTGATACAATTTTTCAGAAATAGAATCTTAAAGTCCTCGTTTAACCAAAGAACCTTCACTTGCATAAACTGTATATACCTACATGTACAGTGTGTATACATGTATATCTAAGTGTATCGGCTCAAAATTCTACTGTGAAAGAGCAGGTGCTCTGTGCTCACATACGGAATCGTGACAAAAAAAACCATTGGCCTTACTAATTTCCTCGAGTGGATTTACTTGTTTTGCTTGAGCGGATTACTATTTCGCCTGAGCGGATTACTATTTCGCCGTGGTGGATTACTATTTTGCCTTGGCAGATTAGGTGTTTCACAATTATCAAGATGTATTTTTGCGTTGGGGAGATGTTAATTATATATAACGGGTTTGCCCTTACCCAACGTATATTTATAAGCACTGTATGCTCAGTGCTTGTCCGAGAGCTTACGTTGGGTAAGGGCAAACCCGTTATATATAATTAACATCTCCCCAACGCAAAAATACATCTTGATAATAGTTCGCGGTACCCGCTGCTTCATTTGACTCGGACCGGCCAGCCGACCCCGGCAAGCTCGGTGGTCGAGTGGTTAAGACATCTGCACTAGTAAGCAGGAGGTCGTGGGTTCGAGTCCCACCCGAGTAAGCTTGTTTCACAATGTCGCCATTAATCACCCTTGGCAAAATATTAATCCGCCTTGGCGAACTATACCCGGGCGAAATAGTGGGTCATACTTTTTATTAGTCATGTTCTAAACACGCTTTGTGGAGGAGCTTGTGGGGGTGTAAATTATGCTACATACCATTTGACCATTATAGCCCTATAGGAATACAAGTTGTCGTCTGATTTTCCGGATGTCGTCATCCGGTGATTATCTCTTACTGTCAACAATCTTTCAAATGGCTTGTGAAATATATAGCCAAAGGCCCTACCGCTATGGGAGAAAGTTGTGAACCATTAATTCTATCATGCCACACAAGTTCAGACAGTTGTCATCGTCAATGATGAAAATAGGCTTCATGGTCCCTGGCACTGCAAGTCGTGGAAGTTTCATTAAATTGCTCACTCTTTTTTGAAGGTTTCAACGATTTGCTTACTCTTTTTGCAATGTTGGCCCCATTATGGTGGGTTGCTCGTCCTAAAGAACGTTCGCCGGTATCTTTTCATGCACACTGCGGAAATTGTTAGAGACTGGCACAGCTTGCGGAACGCACCCAAGGTCGACCAACGCTATCCAGATTTTGAGGTTTTTCTAAAATGGCTTCTGTGCTTTAAATCCTAACGCATCAGGCATCGATACTCTTGAGAACCAAACCTGCAAATGAAAATTTCCTGGTAATTATTGATTTGTTAAAAAGGATCTTTATCTTCGAGTCAGGGAGCTGGTCCTGTAAGAAACACCTCGCCCTTTCGAGCTTCCTAGTTCTTGGTGACTGATGCTAAACTGTGCTATTAAAGCAAGCCGCCGTACGCCAATCTCGAAAAGTATGACCCAGAATGGCAAGCTGTTTAATATTTACGTTTTATAAAAATGCAACTACGTCAGCGTTTGTTCATGTGTGAAATAGTTATTCTAATGGGCAGAGTTCACTTTGCCAAAAAAGAGGTCTTTAATGAACACAGTTGTGTGGGCGGTGCACGTGCACGGTAAAAACAACTTAACATGCAGCAGACACTACAGGACTAAACAACTTCCCTGGACAACATTAACAGTAGTTTCACGGACGATATGTCTTTGGATGGCACATGGTACATTCATACATGGGGCCCCACATACAATTTACCTAAAAGCCCCCAAACGTTTGGTGAAGTGCCGTCTATGCCGGTTGGGTAATCTGGCTCTTCTTTTCAAGCTGGTCTATGTAAGTTAAGCCATTACACTTTACTTAAATTACTTTGCACCCCTATTTTCCACTCGTAATTAGGCCCTAAGAGCTATGACTATGAAAAGAAGTCCTCAATGTTTGTAGCAGCCAAGAGAATGCATTGCACATGCAACTTGTTACTGCAGGTACACAAGCTGTCGAGGAGACATAGGCCTACGGCTGTACTCGAATTTGAGCCATGATTTCAGACCAGCTGCAACGTACCGGTACCGGGGTATCGGCGGGGAGCTGGCCGCAAAAAAGACTGGTTTATCGAATGCCAGTGTTCAAATGAGGTTTTGCATTTCACAGACGTTTCCCTCTATAGGCCTTAAGAATTAAGATGTATTACATATATTTGGATGTGGTGCTAAATCGCGATTGGCCTACTAATATAAGGAAGGAAGGATGTGCATTGTTTGTTGCCATTTACCTATCAAAGCTAACGGTAGTCAGAGAGTGATGTTTCACAATGCGGAAACGGACTATAAGTGTTAAACTGGTACACGCTGACACCCTATCCAGGCATGTGAGATTGGACCGGTGCCAAATTCATCTATAAGTTAGTGCGCATATGTTCCGACCTTGTTCTATTGTTGACTTACAAGTTCATTTCGAAAGCCACATCGTCACAGTGCAAGCGGAAGATTGAGCCAGCTTTGGGAAGATGTCACATGTCAGCTCCTCCGCGCGGGGGACGGTGCATAAATAAAAAAGCAGACATCCATTTTTTTCAATCCAATGCGTCCTGTTATAGGTTAACAGTTCAGTTCAGTGTTCCTTCGGTCCCTGGAAGCCACTTGTGAAGGAGATGTAAGCTCGGTGTGTCTTTAGGTATCCAGCCTGTAATTATCTCTTGAGTTTGGTATTACCAGTGACTTCCAATAAAGCTGCTACATTGCCAGCAGAAGAAAGGATGGGCGGTCCTTGCGGATCCACATTCGTGGCGGGTCTTCTGTGCATTTGGTATCTTCTCGTAGTCAACTGTACCCATAGCAACGCGCAGGTAACAGGTAAGGTTGATGTGGGGTTGGTTACGGAGGCATTGCTTTATTAATATTAGAGAAAAACTGCAAAAGCTACGGCGGAAATTCAGTAACCAGATACTATCTAGGACACCAGTTCAGTATGCCAAGAGTGCGAATCTAGCTCCTCAATATAAATAGCCTTTGCAGTGTACGCGGAGTGGAACTTATCAATCTGAAAGAGCTTTCCTCCAAGGCCCTTAAATGGAATGGTTTTTGCTCTTTCACAGGGAGTCTGATATAGTTTACCTCACATAATGGTCCCCACATTTTTGTACGGGATCAGGGTAATATGGTGTTCTATTAAGGCCACATTACGCAGCTCAGTAGAGTTGTTTCAAGCAGCGTGTTGTTTGGAGATGAACGTCTCTTCTGGTGTCCCCAATGAACTGGTGTTTTCGCAGTTTTTATGAATGATCACGAGAGGTCACCACGTTCATTTTTATGATAGCCTGAGAGTTGACCTCTGAAAGTTGACTGCTTCTGTACCCATTGGATAGGAAAAAAGTGCAGAAATTCTAGATTTTGTTATGTTATATTTTATTTTACTTCTTTAGCTGAGAATAAGCTGAAATAAAACGTTAAGATAAAAAGCGCATTTAATATTATATAAACTTAAGGGGGTGCCATTTCTTAATATTTCTCCTTAACTTAAGGGTGCTTTTATCCGTTATGGACGCGGTTTAGTACTGTGCAACCTTAACAATTACACTAAGGCGCTACTATAGAAGACGAAAAGTGGCCACCTGCTTGTCGCAATCGAAATAGTTGAAAAGCAAATTTTACGTCTTTGTAACATGCAATTCTCCACTTTTCTGCTGCCTCAATGAACTTTCGTTGTAATGCATTTTTCTACTTTTCGGCTTTTCTGCTAAAAGAAAAGCAGATTTTATTTTTCCTCTGTTCCATGGCGGCTGAAAAGTGGCCGTCTACTTGTTTGCCTTTCAAAAAAGAGGAAAGTGGATGAGCGTTCCGACAGCTGTTCGCTCTACTTTTCTGCTTGCGGGAAACCGGATAAGCAGACTTTACTGAGAAGGCCATAAACTGGCCACCTCCTCCACCCCAGGGCCGTGAAACGGTTTTTCTGGTTTCCCGAGAGCAGCAAAGTAGATCTAGCAGTTGTCAAAACGTTCGATCCACTTTTCTGCTTCTTTGACAGGAAAAGTAGCAGAAAAGCAGAAAAATGGGGAAAATATTCATTAAAAAATGTTTATTCTGCTTTTCAGGTAGTTCAAAAGTCGAAAATTGCATTTTACAAAGACGTAAAATCTGCTTCTCTATACTAACCTGAAAGCAGAAAAGCAGATGGCCACCTTTCGTCTTCCATAAGCGACGTTCATTTTCGGCTGGTAATTGGAATGCTCACTTCCAGCGCTGAAAAAACCTCTCGTCGTGCTGTACAACAAGTCTCATCGTACTGCCAAACAACTCTCACCGCGCCATGAAACGACTGTCGCCGTGCTGTATAACGTGGCCTTAATTGAGCACCATCATAGGGTTAGCCCTACTGGGAAAGCTTCATAGAGGCTACAGCTCTTCCTCGCAAACATCTTTGTGCGCTCAGTGCGGAAATCGTTATTTTGACACGGCTTCCGCCAGCAAACACACCCAATATCAAGCCAGTATTCCCCCGCACTATTTACATCATAGTTTCCCTAATTGAATGAATAATCTATCGTTAGTCTTACTGTAAGGAAGTTTCACCCATGACTTTACATTTGAAGTATACGTTCATTGAATTCTGCATGCGTTCACATCTTATCAGTTCTCATCCGCTCAAAGTTCCTATTGCCTAAACTTCCCAGTGCATTGTTTATATAAATGGCTCACGTAGGGTCATTGCATCAGAGAATGCTACTATTCATAGTGTAACGTTAAAAGCAAGCAAAACCCAAACAAAACCCTGCGTATACAAAACTCTAATTTTCAAACCATTTTGTTCCCTTGTCCCTCTTATTTGTTTTTCAATTCGTTCATTTTCATGGCTCTCAGTTTCGTTTACTGTCACTAAAATTTAGTAAGAGATCCAAATTACAAGCTACGTCATTTACAACTTAACAAGTACAGAAACGGCCAAGAATCTGCCGAAAATAATTGCCTGTTGACAAATTCACTGACTAAATTCTGTGCGTTGCAGGCTTGTAAAACTTCAAATTATCTTCAAAGTGGACCGTCGAAATAATATGTTCTGATCGCTTATTAAAATAAAATACTCTTCTTGTTTTACCTGAATGATGCAGTTAATTCAAATGCGCGCTAAAAGAATTGACTCTGATACAAAATGCAACGGTAATCTGTGTCATCTGAGCAAGAAAACGTAGGTTAGTTCGTTCTGGAAGACAATATACGGTTTGTCGAGATATTTGTTTTCCGACGGGTGTCGTGTGACCTAGTGTGAGAGTGTGTAGAGAGGCTACCAAGTTGTGAACGATAACCTTAACCACTTTTCTGTTCAAGACTTGTATCCAGGCGCACAATCAAAATCTTTGAAAGGCTTCCACGGACCGGCTGGGGCACGACCTGTAAGTCCAAAACTTTTTGAAGCCAAGGCGAAACTGACTGTTTAATGGAGGTTCGAAACCTCTTGAAGTCCCGGTGAACATTTTCTTCAGTTTCCCTGCCCCATGCATATATGGGCGTGAACAATGCAGGGCCACGCCTTACTTTGTTTAAAATGTAAATGATAAGAATTCAAATTAGACTCAGTACGGTAAATAACACGCAGTTGGGAAAATCCTATTGAACGAAGTATCACTTTGCTTTTCGTGACAGTGTCCCACTGATCTTGGTCAGATCCCATAGCTTCATTTTCGGATACTGAGAGAAAGTTTAAATACCAGTGACGTGGGTCACAGGGGGGGGGGGTGATAATGCTTCGTATCCAAGGGCAAATTCTATATATTTTTGGCTTCGGAGAAGAATCGATCGATAGAGAAAAGAATTAAAAATCTTGTTAAATCATTAAGCGGTGAACGCATTTTGGGTGTAATAAATACAAAGTACCCAATGTACGATTGATTAACTCTCATTTTTGGGGTGGATATAGGGAAGAAGGGAAAATCTTTTGATCTGTTTCATTTCCTTGCCTTCAAAATGCGTGTGTAAAAAGTCCCATGAACGTTCCAGGATTTGTTTTTGAAATGAGTAAAAAGAAGCGACCAATTTTTCGCTGTGTTGGTGAAGCCTTTTGGTTACAAGAGTGAACAAAGTTTGTATAAATGTACTCTGCAGTCTGCACAGTGATCAATTAAACGCTTGTCATTCAGAGGTGCACCATTAAGATTGGTGACTTTGAGCCCTGCCACCACAACCATCTATACAAATAGGCCTAGATTGGGGCTTTTGGCTTTTCATTGGACGAAGATCGATCACGTGATATGGACTAGCATGCATGTACCAGGTCGTGAGAACTGGTCCATTAGTGATGTTTCCCACTTGTTACCTTGATCTTGACGTTTTCCCCATGCACTCTACCGTGGTACCGTATGACAAAACAATTGTTACCTGTTGTGATGGGGTCCGCGCGAGTGCATCTTTTTGTATGTCCTTGGGGGCAAAAAGCTTCCTTGGGTTCGCTTTGGGTGCCCCTTGGATGTATACAACTTTTCCTATTGAAGGACCAAAGTTGGTAAAATTGAATCAACTTTGATGCCAATATTGATTATTATATCAACTGCCTTAAATCAATTTTCGTCGCTGACACTCGATGACACTTGAGAGTACTCTTGACTCTGCGGGGAACTTATTTTAGCATGAGAAAATATTCACCGTGTTTCACTTAAAAACTTGATCAGTTTTTACTATTTTGTATCATTTTCTACATTAAAAACTTCCACTCTTACCTGGTAACCAGTAGACGCTTAAATGATGTGCTTTGATTTGCCACATTTATGAATGGCCAGTAACAGTATAGTTGGAATACATGTCATAATTTGACTTGGAATGCCAATGCTCTTGTAATAAGTTTTATCGTAACGGTTTGCACACACCACTGTATCTGAGTAGAGCAGTAGTGCAGTAGGTAAGTGCCCCTCTTTTGTTACTTTGCAGCCCAGTTTTTAAGTAGAGATAGAGCCTGAGTTAAATAGCTCAGCCATAATCTGTTTCATTTTGTCTATTCTTTAGCCTCTTTGAATGTTCTGTTTCCTTCTTGAAGGGTTCAATCAAAGCAGGGCTTGTATTTTTATTATTTTGTTTAGTTTTAATTGTGTGTTTCTTTCCGGAAACCGATTTGTTATCAGCAGTTCTGGTGTTGAACCACTCGTAGATCAAAGTTAGGTCTTCTATTATTGCTCTTAGATTGAATCTCTAAAGCGCTGTTTTGGGAGGTGTTTTGTGCTTAAAGTATAGTCCTCAGAACATGGGCTTGTAAATTTCGTGAGGTTTTGAGATGCTGAAAGTGGAAGGAAATTTAGGAGCTAAAAGTTCTTTTTGTGACTTTTGACTCAAAGTACCTGAAAATGTATGGATAGGTTGAAGTTTTTCATGTCATTTCTAATTTTTCTTTTTTAGTCATTGATCAAGCAGATGTAGAAAGTTTTGTATTCTTTTACCACGTGGCTGTATCTTAGGCAAGGCAGTTTTCTTTGTTCAACATTCCTATGCCTATAACACGTGGTTGGTTTATTATTAAGGATAAATGTGTCCTGCCTGAAGTAGTGGTCAAGACCTTCTTTCTTTATTGCATCAGGATTATTCATGAGTTCAGACTATATACATGTCCCAATGCTTGATACAAGGCAGGCTTTTTGCAACATGTGCACTCCCTTTCGGCTGACACTTTAATACTGAACCAATACCTTAAGCATGCCTTGTCATACAGCGACATGCTCCTTAAACATGCAAACGTCACTTTACAGAGGAGTGTAGGTTTTCTTAAAGTTCTTCAGAGAGATTGACAAAGTGAGATTGAAAAAAACAAAAACAAAACACGATTCTACACGATTGGGGAAAATATGCACTAAGTGTCTGGGGGTATTCGCTTCACCTCAGGGGCGTTCCGCGGATGCAAGCCGTGCACAATAATAGGTGGAACATTTCTGTATACTAAGTGCGTGAAGATGGCGGATGTTCGAGTACGAGGAACAGCTAGTGTGTGGCTTTTCCTGATACCAGAATCTCGCGTAAATGATATGGGTCCCAACCGAAAATCCCCGGATTGTAATAACGGAAATCTCAACAAGAGTAACGGTGATGCGCTAATGCAACGAAACATGTTTTACTGAAGTCAACATCACTGAAAATGGGGCACAACTGCAATCCATGACCTTCCGACCTACAAGTAGTGAGAAAGCGAGAAAAAGACCTAACTTACTCATACTGTTGGTACTTGATGACATGTTTTACTGTAAATAGCATTAACAGTGGGATGAGTATTCCGGTCTTCGGTTGGGTGAGGGTAAATTTTTTTTCCTTAAAACGATTGACAATTTTTCTTCCGTCCGTGACAGAGTCCTCACTCCTCCCCCAATAAAGTTGGTAGCCTCACCGTTTCTAGAATACTGGTGCTTTGAGTTCCTTACAACAAAAACACCAATAAAAACAGGAACAACAACTGCTGCTGCAGCTAGAGGAAAACAGCAACACTGGCGCCAACACCATGAACACAACACGAAACAAGGCAAAAACAAAATAAAACAACAAAAACAAACACCATCACATGCATAATAGCACCCATCATTAATTAAAGTGCGGCTGTAATGAATTTTTCTTCGACATAATTTCTCTGTATCTTTGTACTTTTTTCGATGTACGAAAACTCTTACACACATAAATGCATTGAAAAGTGCACACTTTTAAACATTCAAAATTATCCATGTTTTCTAGGACAACTGAGGGCGCTGTTGCTGTGAAGGCATCAAGGGAAGACATGGTTTAGTGCATAGGTATTTCTGCTCAAATTTAAACACAAAGATTTTACTAACTGAAAGCATTTCAGAAAGAGGAATTGGTGGTTTCTTATTGCTATGCACATGAACAACAATGAAACAGCAAAAACGAAAAAACTACGTCGAGAAAAATCTACAAAACGCAGGACTCTTAGGGTACAAATCAATGTAGCATTGAGGCTTCTTCCTGAGATGACATCAAAGTTTTGCTCATAAATATGGAAATATCATTAGCATAAAACCAAAAAGGCATTAAAATACCCTCTGAAATAGTGAAATCAATGATGGAAAAAAAAGGTTTACAGAGGCACAACGGTGCATTTTACAGGTTCGTCATAAAACACATTGATTGCAGCTATCTTTTAGCGCCCAGCTTTCCTCGTATACGTTCTCACAAATGAAATTTCGGTGATCTGGTCACTTTAGTCAACCCCGATGCCAAACATATGGCTTGACAATCCACGTACTGACTTCACCCGTCCATGACAAAAATTCCCCGGACAATCCAATGAAAGCAAACCGTAAACAAAATAATGACTAAGTTAAAAGTGAACTCTTAACTAGGATGTTAGTCGTAAGCAAAGTAGGCCCAAAGGATCTTATTCCAATATTTCCCAGTAGGACAAGGCACATGTGGTAACAATATATCAGGAAGTTTATGTTATCTAACGAGCAGGCACAAGAAGTTGGATAAACACGTACATATATCTCACCGCCCCCGCTGACATCATATGTATGGGGCCTGCACAGTGGCGGATCTCACCTGGTAGTCTGCAGGATAGTTTTTAATAGGGAAATGCCCTTCACTTTTATCTTCATTGTGCTTCCTTCTCCCCGATTGGTAATATATCTTTAAAGACAGAAAGTACCTCTTAAAAAATATCTCAATCCTTTCAGCCTCGATCCCATAGGCTGCTGAGGCGTGCTTGTTCCTTCGTTAGCGTTCCCTTTATTGCTTACGACCGAGGCATTTGGTGGGATTCAACATTGCGCGGGAAGATCGCACCCAGTGTGCGGGTCGATGTCTAATCACTCCCTTTTTGAAATGCCGCGCGCCTCGCACCCTTTTGTAAGTTTGAATCCGCCGATGTACCATATTTACAGTGGACAAAATCCGCAGAGAGGTTGTAGGCCGAAGTCACGTTGTTGAGTTTTAGAGCCCGCTGTGCTGGGGAGAGTTAGGCCTTAGGTTTTAAATTGTTTACAACTTTGACCATGCACCATTTGGTAGATGGGCTGCCAAAGTCAAAGTTTGCCAAAGGTTTATACCCTCTTCTCCTAAAAATGCACATTTTCTTTACTCGGTGTTCACGTTAAAACCACTTCGCGCTGGGTTTAGTTGTCGATGTTGATGATGCTGGGCCAGAATATTATTATTTTTTCTGTTTTCAAAATTCTTCAAAACTCATCATTCCATTTAACGGACGTTTAGGGCCTATGCCCACATGAAGTAACTCAAAGTTGACAGGTGACCTTCATTGACGCCCGAGTGGTTCAGCCAAGCCTGCAACCTTGTAAAAAGAGCCCAGATTGTGCGGTGTTATATAACTTTCTTTTGTTCACGAACCTGGTTCAGTGCACTGCTGACTCTTTTCAATAGGGGCAGGTTAGCGTGCAGCGGTGCTGTGTGGCTTATCGCTGAGGTGGTGGAGCGCTTTTGTCCCCGGTGGTAATCGGCTCGCTCTAAACGCCCAAAGCCGTGGTATACTGTTTCAAAACAAGACTGGATTGTCTCCGCTTTCGAGAGTAAAAAATGTCGGTAATGCCCAGCAGCCTGGTCTTTTGTTCAGAGTATGGTCTTTTGTTACAGGGCCCTGTTCCCTTTGTCCGAGTTCGGAGACCCCGGCCACGAATATAGGGCCTATGGCTCCGCTACCTGAGCCCCCGGCGGCAAGTGGTCTATGTGAGGCATAATTATTTACATATAATAGATAACTGTTAACACAAACTCAAAACACATTATTACTCTTTGATTGCGGCTATAGAATCCATACTTTGAACTGCAATTTATAAGAACTTACACATTGCATGAGAAACACGTTTCGTAGGCCTATATGAATCCTTCACAATCAGTGTGCAGTTCCTTTTTTCAGCTGTGAAAGTTTTTTCAAAATTTTAGATAGCGTCGACGTTTTCACAACTTAGACACTGTTTATGGGGCTTTCATTCCTAACGATTTTGAGGTGTCAAACCTCGACAAATCTTTGGTAATTTTAAGTAGAGATACATTGCAAACCTTAATATAAGCGTGGTAGGACGCCAGCCTACTCTGCAGAATTTGCCCCCAAAATGTTAAGCTGTTTAGGGCTCTGTTTCTTTTACTCTGATCATTAAAATATCTTGAAAATTAGCCAGGCAAGAAACCGTGTATACTTTTTATTTGGTAAATTTTTGCATAGGTTCGGGCCTGGAAAAACTGGATCACTGAATGCAAAGCAGAGTTCATGTCCATTTTTGTGTTTATTTTTTTTCTCGAATGCTTTTTTTACATTTGTTTTTTTCAGGGGTTCAAAGACGTACTTTCCCTATTTATGAAGGAGGGTGACAATGCCCCACCGATCATTGTAAAATTCGAAGGGGGTGCTTGATGATTCTGTGTTTCTCAAGGGGGGCTGATTCGTTTTTCCTTGCCTGGATAAGAGGTTGTAGTGCACTGTCCGGATACACAAATCTGTGTTGATTCCAGTATAGCATGACGTCGCATACTGGTATCCGGCCCGACAGCCACACTCGTCCCGTACCCACTAGGGAAATCCCAAACTTATCCCAGGCATATGATGTTGAGAAATATAGATCAACCTATGATCGAAAAAAAAAAACTTGTTACCTAATATTTTGAAGACAAAATTGTGGTAGGTGTATAAGCGGTAAAAATATGCAAAAAAATGGACTAGGATCCAACAACAGGCTTAAGTTTGAGTTCTTGTTTGCTTGATGAGCGAAGCGTTCTATAGGGGTTCATTCCATCAAATGGTTGTATTTCTGCGTGCAAGCTCTCTAATATTTTGTGATCCCACGGGGTTTTTACCATAAGATACGCCATAATCAGGAGGCATCATACAAATATTTCTATAAATCCCGAATTTGGGACTGATAGTTTCCAGTTCGGAGTATTTCTTTCACAAAAATCCCCAAATTGCGGGCCTATTTTGGAAAGAGGCGGGCGGCTATACATTCAGAAATGAGCGCTTAGTTTCACTGCTGTTTTGGGGGTATTTTCCTTGAAAGGCAAATTAAAAAAGAAAATTCGTGGCTAACCCCCATGAAATTGAAACGAAAAGTGATCTTCTGGCCGAGAGTCAACGGGCGGCGCCATCTCGGCCCGATTTTGCACTGTTTTCTGTGGTGTAGTGCAACCACAAGTGCAACCATAGTTGGCCAATAAAATGCGCCCTCCATTGTTCAATTTTCGTAAAATGCACACGTGTGTGTAACTTGTTACCCCTTCGTGTTTTCCCTGCTGTAGGCTTGAACTTAAGTTACATGTAGGTTAATGTACATGTATTTATAACACATGTCGTGTAATTTTAGGTGATTTGCCTATTTTTTCATCAAGCAGAATTTTAAAGTGTAGGCCTAGTTAGCAGTTGTTTTGCTGTTTTCATGAGGCCTAACGTTAGTTACCGCCGTACTGCGGCCTAGCCACAGTCAGTAGTAAGTAGCAAGATATCTATCCAGTTTTGAATTATGCCTGGCTCAATCTGTCATTTCCAGATTTATTTCAGTTTATAACCGGTGATAAATTTGATAGAAATGTAAAAAATCCGTGAACACGGTATGCCAAGAACATCTAACACAATAAAGTGGAACTTTCTTCCCTGTAGAGCATATAAAGCATGTAAAGATTTCCTGATAACATTCTTGAATTGAACAGAGCGAACGTTGTGCCATATGCATAAAGCCATAATACTTAACACGGCTGGATAGTTACTTTCAATGATTGTTCTGTTCTGAACAGATTTAGTAGCAGTATTAAAGCAACTCTGTCCAACAACACAAGCATACTTCCAAGCACACAAATAGCTGGAGTGTGCATGACCAGGGTTGACGAGAGTATGCTCTGAGTGATTGCAGGGATATCGGTTATTCCACAAATTAGGGGTCTGAAAGTGTGACTGTGACATTTTTGTGTCCCAGTTACATCTGACCTTTGTTATATAACAAGGAAATATCACCGGCATTGATTTCTAACTATTAGTATTTGGTTGGCAGGTAATTTGCATTAATTCATCACTCTTGGAAATTAGAAAATGTGTTCTGAACTTACAAAATCATGTCAGATGTGATTGGACTAAAAAAAAAATGGTTTCCTAATTTCTAGAATTACCAGTGTACATGTATTGCTACACTTGATCTGAGAGAAATACAAATGCACTATTTTCCTGCACTCGAGTCAACACAAGTAGCATGTGTGAACGCACTCTTTAGGTGCAAGATACGTATCAGTCAGTATTAATGTTCCATAACTGAATTACCAATAGTGTCTCCTTACAAAGTGTCATGCCTACAGGTTTCCCACCAAGCTCTATTTACATTTTGGTAGTAACCCAAACCATTCACATCCAGGTTCACCAAAAGAATGTGATGTTGTTAGGCAAGCTCAATTGTGTAATAGTCATTGTCAACTGTACGCAATGAATCTCAACATCAATAGGGAACCCTGCATTCCTATTCATACATAAATTTCTCAATGTAATGAGCTTTTTCAGCTAGAGGTACTCAACCGAACAGGAGAGGGGTATTGCTGCCAATGTAAAAGATAATCATAATATTAAGTCATGACTTACAATGCACTTGCTCAAAAAGTGATTGACAATCTCGTTTATTCTGTTTTGTTGATGTGACTTCTATACATATGTATTGTTCAAATCTTGCAGAGTTAGCTTTCTCATTGAAATCTCATTTAATTGAGTTCCTGCCTGGTCTTTTCTCAACTTATGGATGAATTTGCAAATTGTCTCAGACGAAGTACATTAAAACCCTACACTCTACAGTAAGCTAGCAGCCATATGCTGATACATGAATAGACTGGCCTACCTGTAGATTTAAGCAAGATAGCTAAGTCGTTTCAACAAGATGGCTAATTAAAGTCATTGGAATGAGATGGTTGGCAAGTCTTTTAAATGAGATCAGACATCCATTAATATGAGATACTAATTCACATATGAGATAACAAGTTGTTTGAACGAGATAATGTGATTTAATCAAGGAAGCAAGTCATTTAGTTAGGTACCTCATTGAGACAACTTAAAAGTAATTTTTATGATGATAGCAATATACTTCCGTAAATTAAATCGTGCAAAGCATTTACAGTTAATCAGATCATGATGGGGAGGGGCTTGCTTAGTTTTGGGTCAGGGGAAGAGCCTACAGACACTGGTGTTGAAATTCTGAATATTTCCAAAATAGATTCCATCGCTCAATTCAAATTCTCCGTAATTTCATTGTTTAATTTTTTTATGTGCTGAGTATGAATAAATGGAGAGCTGTTTGGCTAACATTTCACATTCTAGTATGCCCTTTCTAGTTCATCAGTAACCCACCTAGGACTGTGTCTATTGTGTTTGTCCTTCCAGCTTCTCACAAATCTTATTTTGTTCACATGGATATCATAATTCATGACAATCAATTCCCAGGGGATGTCCGTTTGGCTGATGGAATCTATCCTTATCAAGGGCGCGTGGAGATTTTCTACAACGGGCAATGGGGAACTGTCTGTGATGATGGGTGGGGCATTGAAGAGGCCACCGTGGTCTGCCGGCAACTTGGGTACTCAGCCACTGTGAGGGCCGCTGCTGCATCCGAATTCTCCATTGGAGATGGGCCAATCCATCTGGACGACTTGTTGTGCACTGGAGATGAGCTAAGGCTTTCAGACTGTCCACACCGAGGATGGGCAAGCCATAATTGTGGACACTCAGAAGATGCAGCTGCTGTATGCTCAACACAGGGCTCTGATTCCTCTTTGTCTGGTCAGTGCTTTAACCCCATTGGTTTCTGTAAAATAATCCATGCTTTCAAAGCGCCAACTCCCCACCTACTAGTATCACTAGCTGTTCAGGTTCCCTTACTTGCTCTGATATTTTTGGCGATCACCAGATTTTGCCAAAATGCTTGTGTCAGCGTTTCTCATGGAACAATCTGTCCTGTCGCCTCGGAAACGGAGACATTTCAGATGCTTGTGATAGCAGACGACTTCTTTTTGCCAGTTCTGAGCCTGTGTGGTTCTCAGCATGCATTTGACTGGAAAAGGACATGTATGGCTTCTACATGTTCCTGCCATCAGTGTCTCAAAGCCTGATTCAGACAGTCTTTCGGTATTCAAAAGTTTTCTCAAGAAGCAGTTCCCCCCCAGATCTTTACATCAATTTGTCCCACTTTCTTCTCATTTCTTTTTCAATGCACCTTGAATCCCTCATCAGTTGGCGCTGTGAAACTGTGGATGTGATACAAATAATGAATATGTGTACCGTCAGTGCAGTGGTAAAAGAATTTCATGAGGTGCGTTCACTGAGAGGGAGCAAACATTTCATCTGTCACCAAATGAAATTATTTTTACCATTCCAAAAAATGTATTATTTGTTCTATTACATGTACCTGTATAAAATATCTTCTGTCAGGAGAACAAACAGGTCCCGCTGTGCTTGCATGTTAACATCCATCACTTTGCATAACATATTCATGTCCAAAGTGCAAGCCACCAGTAATACAATTAATTCCTCTTTCTTAATGGGAATAAGATATATGCAGGGGGGGTGGCGGAAACAGTCAAGTGACATTCTATGCAGAGATTACTGTTGAGTAGAATGAATAATTAAATAACACATGATCATTGATCCACAAATCAAATGAAGGAGATTATGCAGGTATTGTGTAATATTATATTTTTCTACATAATTATATGGTTGATGATTGGCCACTCTCAAAACTCTGCTGGTCAGACTTTCTTTGATTATCTGTCGAGTTTGTTCCTCTCCAGTTGGCAGTGTTCGATTGATGGATGGTAGTTCATCGTCTGAGGGGCGTGTTGAGGTCTACTATCAAGGTGCGTGGGGGACTGTCTGTGATGACTTGTTTGACATCCAAGATGCTACCGTCATCTGTCGTCAGTTGGGCTTCCCAGCTGCAGTAAGAGCTGTGTCAGCTGCTGCTGAATTCTCTGTTGGTGATGGGCCCATCTTGCTTGATAATCTGGAATGCACAGGACGTGAAAGTACACTGGCAGATTGTACCCATGCAGGATGGACTGTCAATAACTGTGGTCATTCAGAAGACGCTGGAGTGGTCTGTTCTGCAACAACTGTAGCTCCAGGAATTACAGGTGATGATTACTTTCAATTCTCTTGAAATTAATTATCAATTACAACAAGTTGCACCTTACATGTGTGTTTGTTTGGGTTGATTGCAACTTTTTACCAGCACGAATTAATAAACGAAATGAAACAGAATGACTGTTAAATTCACAGGATATCAAGAATAATATTGGAAACCATTTATTGTAATAGGTCTTGAATAATGAGCAAGCGATTTCATTATACACCTTACACAATGCTGAGTCTTGAACCTCTCACAACGTACATGTACACTGTACATGTATGTCCTGTGTCTTTCCAGATGGCAGCGTTCGGTTGGTGGATGGAAGTTCTTCTGAGGGGCGTGTTGAGGTCTACTATCAAGGTGCCTGGGGGACTGTCTGTGATGACTTGTTTGACATCCAAGATGCTACTGTCATCTGTCGTCAGTTGGGCTTCCCAGGTGCAGTAAGAGCTGTGTCAGCTGCTGCTGAATTCTCTGTTGGTGATGGACCCATTTTACTTGATAATCTGGAATGCACAGGACGTGAAAGTACACTGGCAGATTGTACCCATGCAGGATGGACTGTCAATAACTGTGGTCATTCAGAAGACGCTGGAGTGGTCTGTTCTGCAACAACTGTAGCTCCAGGAATTACAGGTGATGATTACTTTCAATTCTCTTGAAATTAATTATCAATTACAACAAGTTGCACCTTACATGTGTGTTTGTTTGGGTTGATTGCAACTTTTTACCAGCACGAATTACTAAACAAAATGAAACAGAATGACTGTTAAATTCACAGGATATCAAGAATAACCACTACCAGCCAGGGACTCCGAAATCGGAGCCGTATGGTTTATATGTGTGGCCGGGGTCTCCGAACTCAGACAAAGGAAACAGGGCCCTGTAACAAAAGACCGTACTCCGAACAAAAGACCAGGCTGCTGGGCATGACCGGCATTTTTCACTCTCAAAAGTGGTGATAATCCAGCATTATTTTGAAACCGTATACCAGGGTTTGGGGTATTTAGAGCAAGCGGATTACCACCGGGGACAAAAGCTCTCCACCACCACAGGGATGAGCCACACAGCACCGCTGCATGCTAATCTGGCCCCTATTGAAAAGAGGTCAGCAGTGCACTGAGCCAGATTCGTGAACAAAAGACAGTTGTATAACACCGCACAATCTGGGCTCTGTTTGCAAGGCTGCAGGCCTGGCTGAAATATTCGGGCGTCAATCACCTGTCAACTTAGAGTAGTGCTTGAAGATTACTCCGTGTGGCTATAAACGACTGTTAAATGGAATGATGAATTGTTGAAGGATTTTGAAAACGGAAAAAATGATAGTCATGCCGGCCCAGCATCCTCAACGTTGAAAAATGCCCCGGCCCGAAGTGGATAATATTGGAAACCATTTATTGTAATAGGTCTTGAATAATGAGCAAGCGATTTCATTATACACCTTACACAATGCTGAGTCTTGAACCTCTCACAACGTACATGTACACTGTACATGTATGTCCTGTGTCTTTCCAGATGGCAGCGTTCGGTTGGTGGATGGAAGTTCTTCTTCTGAGGGGCGTGTTGAGGTCTACTATCAAGGTGCCTGGGGGACTGTCTGTGATGACTTGTTTGATATCCAAGATGCTACTGTCATCTGTCGTCAGTTGGGCTTCCCAGGTGCAGTAAGAGCTGTGTCAGCTGCTGCTGAATTCTCTGTTGGTGATGGGCCCATTTTACTTGATAATCTGGAATGCACAGGACGTGAAAGTACACTGGCAGATTGTACCCATGCAGGATGGACTGTCAATAACTGTGGTCATTCAGAAGACGCTGGAGTGGTCTGTTCTACAACAACTGTAGCTCCAGGAATTACAGGTGATGATTACTTTCAATTCTCTTGAAATTAATTATCAATTACAACAAGTTGCACCTTACATGTGTGTTTGTTTGGGTTGATTGCAACTTTTTACCAGCACGAATTAATAAACGAAATGAAACAGAATGACTGTTAAATTCACAGGATATCAAGAATAATATTGGAAACCATTTATTGTAATAGGTCTTGAATAATGAGCAAGCGATTTCATTATACACCTTACACAATGCTGAGTCTTGAACCTCTCACAACGTACATGTACACTGTACATGTATGTCCTGTGTCTTTCCAGATGGCAGCGTTCGGTTGGTGGATGGAAGTTCTTCTGAGGGGCGTGTTGAGGTCTACTATCAAGGTGCCTGGGGGACTGTCTGTGATGACTTGTTTGACATCCAAGATGCTACTGTCATCTGTCGTCAGTTGGGCTTCCCAGGTGCAGTAAGAGCTGTGTCAGCTGCTGCTGAATTCTCTGTTGGTGATGGGCCCATTTTAATTGATAATGTGGAATGCACAGGACGTGAAAGTACACTGGCAGATTGTACCCATGCAGGATGGACTGTCAATAACTGCGGTCATTCAGAAGATGCTGGAGTGGTCTGCTCTGCAATTTCATCTCCTAGTCCAGGAATTACAGGTGATTATAATTATAATAATAAATATTGGCAGCAAGGTTTCTCTTTCAGTTTTTCACCCTGCGCATCGTTAAGGGTGTAGCTATTCATCAGCGCATTGTTAGGTTAGTCAAGATATTTGAAGCACCGCAATATGGCATTGTGATACAAAACTGTGCAGCTCTATGCCTAAAAGGATGGGGCAAATACATTACGCTTGTTTGTGGGACAAAATTCTCAAACAAAAGAGCAGCCAACCAGGAAGACCATGAAAAAATCACAGTCACTTTAAGCAAATATGGTGTTATTCATCAAGATGTCAAAGAAATTAATCAGAAAGCTTGTTTAAATAATTCTGCAGAGTCCAATTTTGTACCGACAGTCAGTTCCACATTTGGGCAGCTCTATTTGGGTTGACAGTAAATCTTCCAATAAAACGTTCATTAAGACTGTTCAAGGAATATTTTTCTGCTGATCACGAGGTAAACACGGTCGATAATGCACAACCATCAATGAACAAATTGTTGATTTTCTTTTCCTTTCATGTTGTCAATTTCTGATTCATTTTTCTCTTTTGGGTTCTTCCCATTATTACAGGTATTTTTTATCTTTTTTGGGGGGGGAGGAGTTTGGTGATTCAACCCCTCCCCCAACACCCGTGACTGCACACACATCTACGGTTGAAATAGAGTGTGATTTCAGTACAAGGAAAGTACTACATGTACAAGTAGGCCTACTCATTTGCAGTAGCTGAGAAATGAAACAAAACGAATGTGTCTCATTAAAAAGGTTTTCCACACAATATCACGAATCTTATTGCAAACTATTTACTGTGATACTGGGTACATATTGTGTCATGAGCAAGTGCACCACTCAGTGCAGAATCTTGCACCTCTCACATCAACAAACTAGGATTTTTTTACCCCTTACTCCCTATGCCCTTGCACTAGAAACAGTACTGAATCTAACAAACTCCAACAACCTTGCACAATTTCAGTAGTTGCTGGTACCAAACCTGCCAAACTCCAACAGGTCTCATACACCATACAGTACTAAACCTGGCAAACTCCAAAAGTTAGAGTTTGGCCAGTTTGGTACATATGGGTCCATGCATTGTCTAGTGATTAGAAAAAGATGGTACCAAACCTAACAAAATGAATCATTTTGTACTTACAATAGAAAATCAGAGTTTGGGGGAGTTCACAGGCATTTGCTGTGTTGCACTGATATTTATAGGAAATGTTGGTATTTTTATTACAAAAAATACATAATTATGCATACCTTGGTATGGATATTATATAATGCTTACCTTTGTAGAACACATTATGCATCTATGTACAATACCAATAAATATGTATGGAATTTGTTACATTCTATAAAAATTCCAATACCTTCCTGTAAGTAAATGTACCAGTCTTGCCTTCGTATGCAAAATACATGTATGGTGTCCTTGACCATGCTGACCAGCAACACACACAGGCGAGCTGATACACCCAGTGCAATATAACCATCCATGTACACACACACGGTCCAACACTGGTCAGTAGAGCTCACTGGGTGTTTACCCAGTGAGCTCTACTGGCCAGCCAGCCGGAGCCACCGGTGTCTGTTCACCCAGCAGAGTCCAACACCCACTTTTGTAACCAAGATGCTAACCTGACAGTACCAGCTCAGCCAAAATTAAACACCATCACCCTGGGCCTACTGTACCAAATCTAGCATAGTCCAACACCATGTGCTTATGGTATGGTACCAAATCAGCCAAAACCTAGCAAAACCTGCTGTTGGAGTTTGATGAGCTATGGGCAGTTGGTTTGGGTTTTTTTCCCCTTACATCGATGTATGTGGTGACTGCTTTATACTTGTTTGACCAAGGGCTTGCAAAAATTTCACAAGCATTCTCAGGAAGGACTCAAACCCATGACCTCCTGCTTCCTAGTGCACACATTCAGAGTGCTGACCCAAGCAGTCTTGGCTGGGTGGTCTGGTGGTTAAGACCAAAGGAAAGGTTTGAAATCTTCCCTCATCAGTCATCGTATCAATAACCTTGTCCCGGTCCAATTTGACATGTTGACTGTGAATGTGCTATCGCATGAAATCTGTAGGACACCAATTGCAAGTCTTTGGTTCTGGGATCATTCTCATCGTTCCCAGTTAAACTTGAAGGATGGGAAATTAATGGAGTGGGCAGCAACATAGCATTTTGAGCATGCTGTGTTTACTCCTGTATCTCCTGGTGTTTGTACCAGAACTGAAGGTGATGTGTTGCTGGCATTTCCATAAATCAAGTTCGGGTGGCCTGTTCTTGACTCGGGTTTCTTGTTCTTGCACTCGAACGGCAGGAACACGACTCAAGAACACTGTTCTCAGAGCAGGATCACACACCACCTCCTTATCAGGGTTTTACAGGAACACACGGAAAAACTTGTGAGATTTTAATTTTTGAACAGCTGCAAAAAGTAGAGAGATGGCTTCCAAAGCCAGGGACAATGGGAAGTTTTGCAAAATTAACATTAATTATTTTCCGTAACACAGAAATGAATGTTCCTGTTTATATAGAAAAGAATTCAGCCCATGCAGACATTAACTCTCGAATAACGTACGTAGCCTGCACGGACGCCGCCATGTTGCATGTTGCCTGTCACTTGTCAGCGATAACTGGTTGTTTGTTCCTGGCATTCGAGTGGCTGACCCACGAACAACAAATCGAGCTGTTTGTCAACATACGGGAACAAGCCGCCCGAACTCGGCCATAGTGTCTCAGAGGCTGTTTTTGGCTATTCAATGCACAAAAGGTTTTTTCGCACCTATCCCAGTGGTACAAGACTCTTACCCTTTGAGGACCTGTTAATATCTGAGCTCTATGGGAAATCTGTCCAATTTGCTCATCTTTATTTCAGAGTGATCTCATCACCTGATGTAAACAGGTTTGTTTTGCAGAACAAGGTTCCCTTTTAATATATCTTTCGAAACAGTTGCAGCAAATTGCATCATTCTCTTTTCAGTTGTGTTCTGTGTACAATTCACTAGTTGCACCTGTCACATCAACAGACATTATGCAATGCTGGCTAGACACTATGAAAGCGTTGACGAAGCATGTTTTGTATCTCTCCAGATGGGAGTGTTCGATTGATGGATGGTGGTTCATCTTCTGAGGGACGTGTTGAGGTCTATTATCAAGGTGACTGGGGGACTGTCTGTGATGACTTGTTTGACATCCAAGATGCTACTGTTATCTGTCGTCAGTTGGGCTTCCCAGGTGCACTAAGAGCTGTGTCAGCTGCTGCTGAATTCTCTGTTGGTGCTGGACCCATTTTACTTGATAATGTGGAGTGCACAGGAGATGAAAGTACACTGGCAGATTGTACCCATGCAGGATGGACTGTCAATAACTGTGGTCATTCAGAAGACGCAGGAGTTGTCTGCTCCGCACCTGCAGGACTGCAAGGTACATGTAAATTGTTAAATTATATAGAAATCAGAATTTAGTGATCTGATTAGCTGTCCTTTGTGTGTGTGTTTTTTAATGGAGTGTTTGGTTGGTAAACCTTGACTTCCAGTTTAATAATGTTATTTTGATTTGATTTTCTAACTTATCAGTGATTTTTTACATTGCAGAGATGCCAATTTGTGTGGTTCAGGGATGATTTTTATGATTTGCTTGTTTTTTTTTCAATTCTATGATCCTGGTATTCCACAGTTTGTACATACAGGGTGATTGATGAGTAGTGTTAGAAACCATTGAGGTCAAATTGCCAGCTTGCCCCATTTGACACCATTCAGTACCTGTAGTGTGCCTGAGCCTCCAAAAAGTGTCGCTGGCTTTCCAGACTGTAGTTAGTGCACAAGTACATTCTCATCACTGCAAAAATTTGTTAATGCTCCAATGTTAGGATCATGCTAAGTTGACTGGGTAGAAGACTATCTAGGATTTAATGTGGAATTGTTGCAGAGTATCTGCACTTTGTTTTGCACAATGGCGACAAGTCTAGAAGAAGATCGGGGATAAATACACCAAAAACTGGCCTTTTTTGCAGGGTCTTTTCGTTGAGAAGCTTACATGTATGTGTTTTGCAACACGTGTGCTTGTAACTGTGACAATGTTGCCCACGCTGGATCTTAGGACATCGAGAATCATAGTAAAACAAAATGACACATTGACTTTTCATTGACAGCTTTTATGCAATCGATTTCAGCTCAAAGGGTGTGGATGTGCTTCTGTTGAAATGTGTTGGAATTGTTTGATAGGGTTGCACTTTTCATTTGGAAAATTTGGCATTTCTGGCATTGTTCCTCCCGTTTAGATTTTATTTTATTAATTTTTAAAAAATTTATTAATGTCATGTAAGTTGTTTTACGGTTTGTGGAAGCCAATGGTTGTATTTTTTAGAATAAAAGGAATTGATAAAGCCCTCTTTGTAGAAGTGTATATTATCTGAAGATTTTGTTTTGATGTTTTTATAGATGGCAGTGTTCGGTTGGTTGATGGAAGCTCATCCGCTGAGGGGCGTGTTGAGGTG
This sequence comes from Acanthaster planci, assembly GCF_054643075.1. NCBI lineage: Eukaryota > Metazoa > Echinodermata > Asteroidea > Valvatida > Acanthasteridae > Acanthaster > Acanthaster planci. The sequence goes on along the minus strand of NC_141792.1, from coordinate 7,084,272 downwards.
TACTATCAAGGTGACTGGGGGACTGTCTGTGATGACGTGTTTGAAATAGAAGATGCTACCGTCATCTGTCGTCAGTTGGGCTTCCCAGGTGCAGTAAGAGCTGTGTCAGCTGCTGCTGAATTCTCTGTTGGTGATGGGCCCATTTTACTTGATGATGTAGAGTGCTTAGGACATGAAAGTACACTGGCAGAGTGTACCCATGCAGGATGGACTGTCAATAACTGCGGTCATTCAGAAGATGTTGGAGTGGTCTGTTCTACAACAACTGCAGGTCCAGAGGTATCAGGACTACCAGGTAATGTTGTTTTTTTATTGTCAACCTAACTGATTTGTCCTGTACATTTTGGCAATTCCAGTTTTGTTTTGACCACAAATGGTGCAATCATGATTTTTTTCACAGTCTTCTTAGTTGTTGGCTGCATTGCATTGTCTGGAAGTATGATGGGATTCTGTGTTTTACCCTTTTGAAATATTTGCCGTTGGAGTGGCTAGACATGTATATGCAACTACCAACTTGCAGAGATGCCAACTCTTGTGATTTGGGATAATTTTTACAATTTGTTCAGTCTGTTTATGATTATATGATCCAAAGTAAGATTTCTACGATTTCTAGCTCTAAGGTATAACACCATACAGTTTTGTACACAACTCTATATCAGCTAGTGCTGGGCCTAGTTATGCGCACATCAGAAACATGTTTCAGGCATTCCGCAGTTTGTGCATACAAGGTGCGTGAGTAATGTTAGAAACTATAGTGAGGTCACATCGCCAGCTCCCCCTATTTAACACTATGAACTGGAGGTGAATATCTGCCGCTTTTATTGTGTTCCTGCCTCAAAATAGTGTTGCTTGCATTCTGCACTGCAGTTAGTGCATGAGAAATGCATGAAAAGCTTTGGTAAACCAGCAAGAACGGATCACCTGTTCACTCCAACTAACGCTGTGGTGATGAACTGGGGGTGAACAGGCATGATTGCACTTCAGTGGCAACGTGATAGAATACGTTTATGTACTGTACACATGAACATCATTGTTATTGCACATGTGCTTTATCGTCCTGAATGTCAAGATCATGCTCAGTTGACTGGATCAGAAGACTATCCGAAATTTGATTCTGGGATTTTCAGTGAGTGACTGGACTTTGTTTTCCCACAATGGCAACAAGTCAGCAGATATTTAGGGATGAATACACCAAACAATGGGCCTTTTTTGTCAGGTCTCGTCCAGGAGAAGGTGATGGGTTTGCATCACATGTAACTGTGACAAATATTGCCCACGCTGGATCTTATTGCACTGAGAAGCACATTAAAACAAAAAACACATTGACTTTGCAATGGCAGCTTTTAATACAATAAATTTCAGCTTAAAGGGTTTGAATGTACTTCTCTTGAAATTTATATTCGGAATCTGCACTTTTTCATTTTAAAAATTTGGCATCTCTGACATTGCCACCACTATGTTAGATTCCATTTAAAACTGAAATTGAAGTGAGCAAACTTTATAATATCATTAATAAATATATAGGTAGCTTTTTAAATAAAGAGTTAAAAAGGAAAATTTTCAATGAATACAGATTTTTTTTTAAATGTCAAGCACAATGCTCAGTTGATTTAAAAAAAATATGTAGAAGGCATTTAATAGTTAACAGTTTTATTGTTAACAGTTGACTTAAATCCTGGAGTTGTTGTTTTGTAGTTGAGGGAAGCCAATGGTTGTATGTTTTAGAATAAAGGGGAAATAAAGTGTGTAATGTCTGAACAGTTTCCTTACGATGTTTTTTTTTACAGATGGCAGTGTTCGGTTGGTAGATGGAAGCTCATCTTCTGAGGGACGAGTTGAGGTCTACTATCAAGGTGACTGGGGGACTGTCTGTGATGACTTGTTTGACATCCAAGATGCTACTGTCATCTGTCATCAACTTGGTTTCCCATCTGCTGTTCGAGCCGTGTCAGCTGCTATTGAATTCTCTGTCGGTGATGGGCCCATTTTCCTTGATAATGTGGAATGCACAGGATATGAAAGTTCACTGGCAGATTGTACCCATGCAGGATGGACTGTCAATAACTGTGGTCATTCAGAAGATGCCGGAGTGGTCTGTTCTACAACAACTGCAGCTCCAGAGGTATCAGGACTGCCAGGTACATGTAAATTGTCAGAGTTTAGTAATCTTAGAGGAGTTCCTAATTGTTCTCAACTGCGATTAGCTCTATTTGTGTTTCGTTTTTTAAAAATGTAGTGTTTGGTCAATAGAATCTTGCCCTCTTGTTTGATAATGTTGTTTTGCTAATTTGGTTTGATAGTTATCTTCTAACTTATCAATTATGTTTTACATTGCAGAGATTCCAACTTGTATGGTTCAGGGATAATTTTATGATTTGTTTAGTTTTTTTGCAATTATATGATCCAGACTAAGATCTTTACAATTTCTAACTCTAGAAGACAAAATTGCACAGCCCATTAAGGTTCAAAAATGTGCCACTGGCATTCTGCAGTTTGCGCATACAAGGTGCGTGAGTAGTGCTAGAAACCAGTGCACTGGTTTCAGTGAGGTCAAATCGCCAGCTTACCTTGTTAACCCCTTCACGGCGGGATGCGTTGAGACACGCCGTAAAAATTGAGATCCTCAGCCCGCTTTTCAGCTATTATTCTCAGCCCACGCTCGAGCGAACACGGTGAAAGAAGGCAGACCCTGGCTTTTGTATATGGTAATTGGTCTTTGTGTGTAGCCCAGAAATGAAAAGACCGAATTTGCATCATAATCACCAGCTTCGCACTAGTCCCCACTTTGAAAAGACGCAACGGGAATGTGGAAGCTTGAATAGAGCCGTATGCCACCAGACAATCAGCCTTTTCACCGTGTAATTCAAAGCGTGCAGAGCACACTGGGCCACAAACCGAGAATTTGCAGTTTGGCAGGTGGCCTTCGTGGCCAAGCGAGGCTGGAATTCTTGGAGTCGGCTTTCGGAAAGAAATTCCCATCGAGAAGGGGTTAAACACTATTATACAATGTACATGCAGCTTATAGTGTGCTTAGGCCTTCAAAAAATGTCACTGGCATTCTAGACTGTAGTTAGTGCATGAGCAGCATTGGCAAACCAGCAAGGTCAGACGGCCTATTCTCTACCAATTAACGCTATGATGAACTGAGGGAGAGTAGGCATGATTTCACTTCATTATTGGCAATGTGATAGTGTACTGTACACTTATCCACCGTACACATGTACATTTTCATAAATACACTTGCGTTAATACCTTAAATGTCAGGATCATGCTTCATTGACCATGTGGAAAACTATCCAGGATTTAATGTTAGATTATTTCTTAGTACCTGGACTTGATTTGCACAATGGCGACAAGTCTAGAAGAAGATCGGGGATAAATACACCAAACAATGGGCCTTTTGCAGGGTCTTTTCGTTGAGAAGCTTACATGTACATATATCTGTTTTGCAAGACGTGTAACTGTGACAGTGTTACCCACACTGGATTTTACGACATTTTGTTGTTTATTTCTATTACTTGAGTGTTTCAGTATTTATGCCTGGCCATCTACTATTCTAGTCAGTCCTGATGAAGATCTGCGGATCGAAACGTTGACTCTATCTTATGTTCTACATGTTGTGTTAAACTACATGTAGCTCAAAAAAAATAAAAAACATAATTTAATTTATATCATGTAGAGTTATTTGACAGTTTGTGGAAGCCAACTTTTTTTTTTAGAATGAAAGGGATTGATAAAAGCCTCTTTGTAGAAGTGTATATTATCTGAAGATTTTGTTTTGATGTTTTTATAGATGGCAGTGTTCGGTTGGTCGATGGAAGCTCATCTTCTGAGGGACGTGTTGAGGTCTATTATCAAGGTGACTGGGGGACTGTCTGTGATGACTTGTTTGACATCCAAGATGCAACTGTCATCTGTCATCAACTTGGTTTCCCATCTGCTGTTCGAGCCGTGTCAGCTGCTGCTGAATTCTCTGTTGGTGATGGACCCATTTTACTTGATAATGTGGAATGCACAGGAGATGAAAGTACTCTGGCAGATTGTACCCATGCAGGATGGACTGTCAATAACTGTGCTCATTCAGAAGATGCTGGAGTGGTCTGTTCTACAACAACTGCAGGTCCAGAAGTTTCCGGACCACCAGGTAATGTTGGCATTTTATTGGCATAGTTGAATGATTTAGAATTCAGAGTTTCACGATCTAAGAAATACTCGTGAGTTTTCTCAAGTGTGAGTAGCTTTCTTTAATTCTTACTTGTAGATGGCAGTGTTCGTTTAGTTGATGGTAGCTCATCTTCTGAGGGACGTGTTGAGGTCTACTATCAAGGTGACTGGGGGACTGTCTGTGATGACTTGTTTGATATCCAAGATGCTACAGTCATCTGTCGTCAGTTGGGCTTCCCAGGTGCAGTAAGAGCTGTGTCAGCTGCTTCTGAATTCTCTGTTGGTGATGGGCCCATTTTACTTGACAATCTGGAGTGCACAGGACATGAAAGTACACTGGCAGAGTGCACCCATGCAGGATGGTCTGTCAATAACTGTGCTCATTCAGAAGATGCTGGAGTAATCTGTTCTACAACAACTGCAGCTCCAGAAGTTTCAGGACCACCAGGTAATGTTGGTTTCAGTTGCATTATTTAGAAATCAGATTTTAGTGGTCTCAGCAGTGCATTGATTGTTCTCATTTCTGAATACCTTTTTCAAGATGGCAGTGTGTGGTTGGCTGGTGGAAGCTCGTCTTCTGGTTTGATTTTTTTATGATTGTTTTGATAATTATTCTTATTTTTTTACATTGCCACCAATTGGTCCATTTTTATTTAAGATCTGAGTTTCAAGTAAGCACACTTTTTAAAGCCTTTACTTGATAGGTGGATTTGAATTTAAAGATTCAAAATAAAATCTCTCCATAAAATCAAATAAACACAAAAATTCTTACAAGTACAGTGTATGCCATACATGTATATTCAAAAACTGAAAACAAGTAAAGCAACACCCAGTACATTTTCATGGATGCATGTGTACATGTGGTGTTTGAAGTGACCTGACACATAAATTGACAAAAATTGAAATTATAAAAAGAGAGTGTGCATTAACCCTAACCCCCTAGGCTCCTGCACTAGAAAGCATACGGAACCTCACAAAATCCAACAGGTTCATGTACTTTTACATGCAGGTTACTGTACCAAACCTGATAAACTCCAACAGAATGAGGCTGTTGGAGTTTGAGTGATATGGTATGGATGGGTCTATGCAGTATAGGATGACTTGCACTGAACAGTACCAAACCTGACAAAATCAAGCATAGTCCAACAATTGGTACAGCAAGCCAGACACTGCACACAATGACCCGTGTGTGTCCCAACTCACACAGAATCCAACACCATCTTCCTGGGCCTTTCATCCCAAATCTCACAAAATTCAACAGCAAGTTCCTCAGGTACAGTATCAAACCTGCCAAAACCTCACAAAACCTGCTGTTGGAGTATGGCAGGTTTTGGGCAATTAGGGTTAAGCGTAGACAAGCAATCAAATACTTAACCTCTAAGGATTTATTGAGTCAACTAGAGATTGGACATAGCTACTTTGTCTCATTTTGTCTAACATTTAATAAGAAAACATTGCAATTTAATTATGTAATTGTTGTTTTTAGTTGGTGGAGGCCCATGGCTGTATGTTTTAGAATAAGGCGCTGTTGAAAGTGTTTAATGTAATATATATGTTTATAATGCCTTCTGTTTTCCACAGTAGATGGCACTCTGAGATTGATGAATGGAGCTTTGCCCTCTGAGGGTCGCGTTGAAATCTTCTACCAGGGTCAGTGGGGGACTGTCTGTGATGACTTGTGGGATTTCAGAGATGCCACTGTTGTCTGTCGTCAACTAGGCTTCCCAGCTGCTCGGCTGGCAAGCTACACACCTTTTTTGGCCACTGTTGCAGAGGGACCAATCTTTTTAGATGATGTTCGTTGTTCCGGAAATGAGGGTGCCCTGGCGAGTTGCCCTCATGCAGGGTGGACTATCAATAACTGCGCTCATGCAGAAGATGCGGGAGTGGTCTGCTTCACAACTAAACCAGGTAATGCAATGTGATAGGGACCACTCTGCTGGAACTAAATATCTGGATCAATCTATCGTTCTTCTATGTGGGAAAGTAAGAAAGACCAGTTCAGACTTGGCGATATTACCGGTGTGTTATGGCATTTACTTTCTTTGTAATATTTGCCTAAAGGTCGGTTCATACTCGGCATGAAAAAGAACACAGATGCAAGAGTTGGGACCTCAGATCAAATTTATACGTCACAAATTTGCAGAAATGAACATATAATTGCTTTGTCCCTAGCCTCTGTACACGCAGTAGTTAATGTGCTTGCTTTGTCCCTAGTCTATGTACAAGCAGTAGTTAATGTACTTGCTTTGTCCCTGGCCTATGTACAAGCAGTTTTTAATATGCTTGCTTTGTCCCTACTAGTAGCCTATGTACAAACAGTAGAATAATGTACTTGCTTTGTCCCAAGCCTATATACAAGCAGTACTTAATGTGCTTGCTATGTCCTTAGTCTATGTACAAGCAGTAGTTAATGTACTTGCTTTGTCCCAAGGCTATGTACAAACAGTAGAATAATGTACTTGCTTTGTCCCAAGCCTATGTACAAATGGAGTTAATGTGCTTGCTTTGTCCCTAGCCTATGTACAAGCAGTACTTAATGTACTTGCTATGTCCTTAGTCTATGTACAAGCAGTAGTTAATGTACTTGCTTTGTCCCTACTATGTACAAACAGTAGTGAATGTGCTTGCTACATGTATGTCCCTAGCCTATATACAAGCAGTAGTGAATGTGCTTGCTATGTCCTTAGTCTATGTACAAGCAGTAGTTAATGTGCTTGCTTTGTCCCTAGCCTATATACAAGCAGTAGTGAATGTGCTTGCTATGTCCTTAGTCTATGTACAAGCAGTAGTTAATGTGCTTGCTTTGTCCCTAGCCTGTGTACAAGCAGTAGTTAATGTGCTTGCTATGTCCCTAGCCTCTGTACACGCAGTAGTTAATGTACTTGCTATGTCCTTAGTCTATGTACAAGCAGTAGTTAATGTACTTGCTTTGTCCCTAGCCTGTGTACAAGCAGTAGTGACTGTGCTTGCTATGTCCTTAGTCTATGTACAAGCAGTAGTGACTGTGCTTGCTATGTCCTTAGTCTATGTACAAGCAGTAGTTAATGTACTTGCTTTGTCCCTAGCCTGTGTACAAGCAGTAGTGAATGTGCTTGCTATGTCCTTAGTCTATGTACAAGCAGTAGTTAATGTGCTTGCTTTGTCCCTAGCCTGTGTACAAGCAGTAGTTAATGTGCTTGCTATGTCCCTAGCCTCTGTACACGCAGTAGTTAATGTACTTGCTATGTCCTTAGTCTATGTACAAGCAGTAGTTAATGTACTTGCTTTGTCCCTAGCCTGTGTACAAGCAGTAGTGACTGTGCTTGCTATGTCCTTAGTCTATGTACAAGCAGTAGTGACTGTGCTTGCTATGTCCTTAGTCTATGTACAAGCAGTAGTTAATGTACTTGCTTTGTCCCTAGCCTGTGTACAAGCAGTAGTGACTGTGCTTGCTATGTCCTTAGTCTATGTACAAGCAGTAGTTAATGTGCTTGCTATGTCCCTTTGCAAAAATTTGTTCATCCCCGGTTACACCTATACACGTATGTCACTTAAGTTTTGTCACTGATTGTGAATTGTCCCTGCTTGAACAAAGAGTTTGCCAAATGTTAGGTTTTGTTGCAGTTCTAAATCTTTTTTCAAGAAGGTCCCACACCAAAAGGCTGGGGAATTTAAGATCCAGAAATTGCTGCCTCCTTGATCATCTTTGATGTCTCAATCTTGACGTGTGATGTTATTTTGATTCTTAGTTTCCTCTGACTCCTTCCTTTCTTTCAGCTGTCACGTTGCGTTTAGTTGGTGGTAATACTTGGTACGAGGGGCGTGTGGAGGTCTACTTTGAAGGTGAATGGGGCACCGTCTGTGACGACCAGTGGGACATCCAAGATGCTACGGTTGTTTGTCGTCAGCTCGGCCTCCCAGCAGCTGTTAGAGCGGAAGCCGCCAGCATCGCATTCTCAACCGGAAGTGGGCCAATCTTCCTGGACGAAGTGAGCTGCACAGGAAATGAGAGTTCACTGGTGGATTGTTTGCATGCAGGATGGGGCACTAATAACTGCCAACACTCTGAAGATGCTGCAGTTGCGTGCGCTGCACCAGCCTCCACTGAGAACCCGGGGGTTTCCCAGATACCAGGTAAGGACAAAATGACCTGGCAAAATTAAACCCTGGATGGAGACTTTAAAATATACGTTGTTGTGGTTTGATTTGTAATCTGTACATGTAGGTTACATCATTGGTACAAGTAAAATCACAAAAATGGGACTGCCTGAATATCATCGTTGAGAGAAATTAAATAACAGCCTCGGTCAATCTGAAAAATATTTCCATCCAGAATATTTCTGTTTTCAAGAAAATATTTTTTTTTTAATTTTCTTAATAATGGTGTACGGTATTTGACTATCGTTTTAAGTGTGTTTCAGTTGGCATACCGGTACCACAAACCTTAACAGGCACCAGTCTTTTGTGTGGTGTGTGAAGCTGCTGTGGGAGTCTGAATACATGGGGAGTACTTAGAGCAGCTAAAAATATGTACTGGCAAAATTCACCCAACAATATTGCAAGCTGAGAGAAGAGAATAACAAATGTAAGGTGTAAAGTACATGTAAAAGAGAGTGTTAATCAATTTGAAGTCAGATTTTATTCATGAAAAGGGATTCTCTTGACCTTAAAAATGCTACCATTTCACTGTCACCGCCAAAGCAAGCTCGTATTATTATATTGTTTCCTGAAAAGTCTTGAAAAAAAATTATGGAATTCAGTTTTCAGATTCTGTTCGCAACCCCAGATTTTGCTTGTGAGCAGCCTCTGGAGTCTTGATGTGTCTATTGTGTAATAGCAGATATGGCTGAGAGGGTCTTGGCACTTCAAAAAAGTTGAATATGATACAAATGGATGTGTCAAATGAACTCATCTTCAGAAGTCAAGGACAAAAGGCATAATAAAAAAAATTGTCAGTTACCTACACAAACAATGGTTGTTACAATTTGTTACCAAACAGACTTATAATTTATTTTTTTATGACATTTTGAAATTTTTCTTAGTATAGTGTTGATGTGGCAAATGAATACATGTATATACTGCATGCAGCACCGTCAATCACATGTTAATATGTGCATAAACAAGAAATCTGTACTACACAGCCTTGTTTCTATTTTGGAAATTTCCACACAAAACCTATTGAAATCTTTAGCTTTCATCATCTGAGAAGTTGCGAAGCAATTTGTAAGGTTGGTTACAATTACCAATACCCATTTCCTACTTCTTTTGTGTGTACATGTACATGCACTGTACATGTATTCTTTTTCACATTTTTCGACACATTTCTGCTTCCCCCATGTCCCCTCGCTAAAGAAAATGAAGAAAAACAACAAAATGAAGAAAAACAAGAAAATGACGAAAAAAAAGAAAATGAAGAAAAAAAAGAAAATGAAGAAAAACAACAAAATGAAGAAAAACAACAAAATGAAGAAAAACAAGAAAATGACGAAAAAAAAGAAAATGAAGAAAAAAAAGAAAATGACGAAAAAAAAGAAAATGAAGAAAAACAACAAAATGAAGAAAAACAAGAAAATGACGAAAAAAAAGAAAATGAAGAAAAACAAGAAAATGACGAAAAAAAAGAAAATGAAGAAAAACAACAAAATGAAGAAAAACAAGAAAATGACGAAAAAAAAGAAAATGAAGAAAAACAAGAAAATGAAGAAAAACGATATACACATCTTAATAATAAGGATTAAATGATCAGTCATTTTTACCATGGAGCTCTACTGAGGAATTATCTACATGTAATAAATGCTTTCTTCATTGCTGTGAGGTTGCGAATTGTTGAAAATGCTGGAACACTGTGTGCTGACACCATGTGAGGTGGATTGTATTACCACAAATCTCCATCACAAGTCAAAAAGTGGGTTTCTCAAAAATGTCCTTCATTCATACAGCTGTATGCATTACACAGTCGCGATGTCTAAACCATGGAATTTGGACTTTCTAAAGAAGTAACATTCTTCAGGCTACCAGGGTGAAAGTTGAATTACAGGTAACGGTATGTAGTGTCAATTTCACAGAGGGCAGTGTTCGATTGGTCGGCGGAACCTCACCTTCGGAGGGACGTGTGGAGGTGTACTTCCTGGGAGAATGGGGGACCATCTGTAATGACTTGTGGAACCTTGAAGATGCCACTGTTGTTTGTCGTCAGCTGGGCTTCCCCGGCGCAGCGAGGGCCCTAACTGCAGGATCATTATATCCGGGCGGAGAGGGGCCGATATTTTTGGATGACGTGTTGTGCAATGGAGATGAGCAAAGAATAAGTGAATGCTCTCATTCAGGATTGCAGAATCATAATTGTGTCCACTCAGAAGATGCTGCTGCTGTGTGTATCACGTCAACAGTTGGTCCAGGTTTTTGTGCTTTTCCTATCTTTAACTGTGATTGTAAATCGAAAACATTTTATTGTTTAACCTAGTCTGTGAGTTTTCTGTATACAAGATAGAGATGTACACGTACATGGTTTCTTGTGATGGGAAAGGGGAACACATCACGTTTGGCACTAAAACTCATAGGGACATCCAAAATTTAGCATTGAGACTTAGGAGGTGATTGAATTAAGGAAGATTTTCTTTGTTATTGAACTATGTCAGTTTGGCAAACTTTAATAACAAGACCCCGAATTTTGATGGCTCTTTCCTTTCTCCATGACTAACCTAAGGAGAATACAAAATCCCCAAACTTAATCACCTTAATTTAGGTCCAGTGCCTGGCTTAACTGCCTCTCCCTCAATAAATAATTCACCTGGCCACTGCTGCATTGTCCAACACTGCAGTAATGAGCAAGGAACAGGTGCCTATAATCAAGCCTCATGGTTGGTGCTTATAAACACTCTACTGAATCGGAATGCATGGCTGTCCCACCCAGGGCAGAGAAAACATATCAATTATCACTCAGTATTTATCATAGTAACTCATCAGTGGTACCACAATATCAATATCATCAACAAAAGTCTTAAGCGATAAAATAAAACTAAGAGTTGAGACTACCTATCATTATACATTAGGTTTCTGCCTCTATCAATGAACAAGACTTAATTAGCATAGCAAACAGCTCTAAGACAAGAGTTCTGCACACGTGCATAAAGGAAATACAGAATGATTGAAATGGCATGATGACTTCTCATGAATGAAAGGAAAGAATCTCTGTACAAACATGAACTCTATCATTACTGCTGGCAAAGCAAATTCACTATACAATTTCAAGATCAAGATTTTGAGAAAATAATAGTTCCACCATGTGACCATCGTAAAATAACTTGAACCTTCACTTAATTACCTTAGGAAACCAAACAGCTGACTAAATCAAGCCAAAAGCAAGGTGATCTCGAGTCTTCCAAACACTAGAAACTTACTTTTACTCTGAAAAGACCCCAGTGCAACCAGTCGAACCTCGTTAATAAGAGGCCCACGTCATCACTGTGGCCATACGTATCATCTTCAATAAATCGGCCACTCAGGAGTTAAACTTGGACTTTAAACTCGTGATTGCTTTTGACTTGTTTTGCAGACTGTTCAGTCACTCCATAGACTGGTGATTATACCCCGACTCCTTAATTTGGCCCAGTTTACAATGAAAGAAAGACGCAGTGCTCCACAATATAAGATCTCCACTATTCCTCTGTCAGTTGGTAGTGTTGAATTAGTGAATGGCAATGTTCCTTACAAAGACCATGTTGAAATCTGCTGGTAGGGTACTGTGTGTGGTGATTTGAGTGTGATACTCTCTAATCAAATGGGCATCCCAACTTTACGTGTATCTGCTGGGTGCTGAGATGTTTCTTGGTGATGGGCCCACTTTCCTTGATATTTGATAACATAGAGTACTCATCAGGACAGGAAAGTACTGTTACACTGTTAGATTGTTGTTATGCTGACTTGGCTGCAAATGATTGTAACCATGTATATGATGATAAAGTCATTTGTTCTACTTCAACTGCTGGGCCAGAGGCTTTGTTATGCTTGCTAATAAGTTAAAATCCAATTTTTTTTTTAAATTCAAAAGCCGTTCTTGGTTGATTCATATTTTTCTTTTTCACTTAGATGGCAGTGTTCGTCTGGTTGATGGAAGCTCATCTTCTGAGGGACGTGTTGAGGTCTACTATCAAGGTGACTGGGGCACTGTCTGTGATGACTTGTTTGACATCCAAGATGCTACTGTCATCTGTCATCAGTTGGGCTTCCTAGGTGCAGTTAGAGCTGTGTCAGCTGCTTCTGAATTCTCTATTGGTGATGGACCCATTTTACTCGATAATGTGGAATGCATAGGAGATGAAAGTACACTGGCAGAGTGTACCCATGCAGGATGGACTGTCAATAACTGTGGTCATTCAGAAGATGCTGGAGTGGTGTGTTCAACTACAACTGCAGGTCCACACTCTTCGTTGTTGCCAGGTACAGTGTACTTTGGTGTGTCAGCCCCACCAATGTTTTATAAATCACATACTAATGACTGACAGTATTCTTGATTGTTTAAGTACCTTTGTCAACTATTCATTTGTAGATGGCAGTGTTCAGTTGGTTGATGGAAGCTCATCTTCTGAGGGGCGTGTTGAGGTCTACTATCAAGGTAACTGGGGGACTGTCTGTGATGACTTGTTTGACATCCAAGATGCTACTGTCATCTGTCGTCAGTTGGGCTTCCCAGCTGCAGTAAGAGTTGTGTCAGCTGCTTCTTACTTCTCTGTTGGAGATGGACCCATCTTGCTTGATGATCTAGAGTGCTTGGGATCGGAAAGATCACTGATAGAATGCTCCCACAATGGATGGTATAATCATAACTGTGGTCACTCAGAAGATGCTGGAGTCATTTGCTTACAACCCACCACTGAAGCCCCTGTCATATTTCAAGGTACATTATACTTTAGTCAAGTTTCTTTCAAAGGCCATTTTGGAATTAATGAGACTGGTGGGATTAAAAAAACACACAACCACTTCTACACTTGAGGAAAGCAGTAGGTGTCTTTTTTATCAAACAAAATGACACAAAACGTATGTCTTTATTCTCTGTTGTGTTTGTACATTGAGAGACTTTGGGGGCAATAATACGAATGTGGAGAAGTTCTGATAGAACCTTCTGAGGCACATATAGCAAACATCACAACAGCGTAGGCCCAAGGACTTACATCATTATCCCGAAATACACATTAGACTGGCTGCCTATACATTAGTTACTACATCCTTTCCCCCTTAAAATGGAAGTTCCGCAATACAAGTTATAACAATGAAACAAATGCAACAAACTGCAAAGCTATTTCCTTTTAACCATACAATTTGCAGTTTTCCAAGGAGTGTGCAAAAATTACCATGTTCCAAAGAGAAACCTTACTCTCAAGCAGTGTGACAAGTCTTCCGACGGTCACTGTATGTACTGCAATGTGGGCAAACACTGTCCATGCATTTGTTTGTTCCTTTCAAACAAGATTCCTCTAAATAGCTTTTTTCCTTTGGTTAAAAACAACTTCAAACCTTAATTGTTAACACACAAATCCACAACATCATGTTCCTTAAGAAACATGACATGCCATAATATCTGTCACTCTAAAATTAACGACAGTAGGGCTTTGGACTTAAATCAGCCACAGTCTTTTACATAGTCTCAATGACTCTTTGAGGTGGTTTGCTGACTCTTGATGAGCAATGCAAAGGCTTAGGAGAGTCCCTTGGGACCGTACATGGTCAAAGCTGATGTCTCTGGTTTCGCCTGACTTTCCTTGGCCATGGGATATTCCTGTGTGTGATGCTTCTCCAACAGGAAAGATTGTGTGCCCACTTTCGGAGTAGGCTCTGTGGGAAGGATCATGCCTGGGTCAAACACTGGATCTGGCTTCTCCTGAGGAAGAACTGGGTGTGTGTCACAATTAATTGGAGACAATTCTGATCTCCTCGCCTGGTCTACATGCCGTTTCCACTTTTTGCCATCTTGCAGAATCATGACACACATGTGTGACTGTTTGCTCAGCAACCGTTGTTTTCCACCAAGTCTCCTTCTGGCAAAAATCTTTCACCAAAACCTTGTCCCCTGCCTAAAACTCACAAAGCTGTGTTAGTCATGGTGTAACTTGGTTGCTTTGCATATTGGTTACTTTCCTCTCTGTGTCAGGTCGTAGCGAGGACAAGAGAGTACGCACTTTGTATCCCAGAAACAAACATGCAGGAGTGTGACCTGTCAGTGCATGCTTGCTGGTGTGGTAGGTCAACAGGAAACTGTCATTGCGTTGCTGCAAACTCCGTCCACTCCCCTTAGTTGCACTGAGAACATGTTTGAATGACTGTACCATGCACTCGGCTGCGCCATTGCTCACTGCATGGTAAGGCGCAACTTGAACGTGCTTGACACCATTGACCTTGAGGAAGTGCTGGAATTCCTCACTGATGAACTGAGATCCATTATCACTGACTAGCTGGAACGAAATACCATACCTGCTGAATAAGTCACGCAGTACTGTTATTGTAACTTGTGATGTTGTGCTTGTCATGTGGAAGATTTCTGGCCATTTCGTGTACGCAGCCACCACTGTCGAGAAGTTGTGGCCATCTTTTTGTGCGAAGTCAGCATGAATTCTGTGCCAAGAAAAATTGGACCACACCCAGGACATTTAAGGTGTAACCAGTGGAAGGTGCTTTGACCGTTGCCAGTTGGCACAGAACCGAACAGTCTGTTCAATGTCTCGATCAATATTTGGCCGCCAGACATACTTGTACATGTAGCTTCTTGCTATCTCCTTCATTCTGACCATACGTGGATAAGCAATGTGCAGTTCTTCCAAGATGTCCTTCTGATACTTGTGCAGTATCACAGCTCTCATACCCCACAGCAAACAGTCTTGTTCCATGGAGAGCTCCTGTTGGTGACTGGAGAAAGACTGAAGTCATTCATCCTCCACTATAGTCGGCCAACCGCTCGTGGTATACTCCAACACACGTGACAGGACTGGGTCTGTCCTGGTGTAATGTGAAATCTCCTTGCTTGTCATTGGAAGACTGTCAAGATGCTTGTCATCAAGATGCTTGTCATCAGTATTGGATATGGTGTCGTTGTCATCATCTTGCATAGCTGGTATTGGAAGACATGAAAGCACATCAGCGAACATCATTATCCCAAAATACACAGACTGGCTGCCTATACACTACATGGTTGCATACACTACATCCTCCAACTCGGAGAGTAGAAGACGGTATTGCAAGACAATGTAAACAGTTTGTCACAATTGGAGATATGCAAATTTATGCAGATTTTATGATGTCAATGCAAGTTTTCATGCAGTAACTTTGCAGAACTAAAATGTGTCAAACAGGTTTTCGTCCTTTCATCAGTATATATTCATAAACACAAGACATGTATATTCGGTGCTTGTCCGAGAGCTGTTGAAAAGATTCACATGTTTACTCAGGTGGGACTCAAACTCATGATCTCCTACTCTCTAGTGCAGATGTCTTAACCACTCGACCACTGAGCTTGTCGGGGTCGGCTGGCTGGTCCAAGTCAGATGTAGAAGTGGGTACCGCAAACTACGGCATTTCAAGATTTACTTTGTGTCGGGGAGATGTTAATTTTAACAGGTTTTTGCCCTTACATGGACATGTGTGTATTCATAAAAACTGCGCTTGTCCGAGAGTTTGTAAAAAATTCACAAGTTTACTCGGGTGGGACTGGAACCCACAACTAGTGCAGATGTCTTACGACTTGATCACCGAGTTTGCTGAGGTCCGTCGGCTGGCCAGTCCAAGTCGGATGTAGTCAATTCAAAATGTGTCAATTCAACTTCAGTAAAATTTCACAAAGTCCATTAAAATCTCTGTATTTCGCATTTGCTTTCTTTTTGATTGATTGTAACAGTTTATATTGGATGGATACTGTTGGTTGGTGTTTGCTAAACATTGAAGTTTTTTCTCTGTAATCAGCAGTGATTATGAGACAGTCTTGCACACCTACAAGCTGTTGTTTGTTTGATAAACAGACATGGCAGTATTTGGGTATAAAATGTGTCTGAGGACATATTCCTACCCCTGTTTGTGGAAGTCACTGGTAGGCTAGAAAAAGGTCTTTATACTTCACTGAATTTGATGTACACATTCTTGAGACTTTCCTTGTGTCTTAGCCTGTTCCAATTCCCATCTTTTTCTTTAATTGCGTGCTTGATAAAATTGTGGTCATCTTTTGATCATGTTCTTTTATAATATACTGCACAAGTGTTAGCATTCTGTTCCATTCTCACCTATCACTGCAAAAGTCCTCCCCCCCCCAAAAAAAAACAAGATGGACATATATTTTTTTTCCACAACAGCACTGAAAAAAGGGATATCAGGGTAGCCTTTGAACTGGCCTCCAGTGGCACACATTGATTACAATATTATGGAAAATCACATTTCATTGGATTCCTACATACATGTACAAGGGCAGGAGTTGTAAACCTTGAAATAATTCCTGAAAGTAGGGTCACATTCTTTGAATAATCTTGCAGAAATCTTCTTGATAGATAAGTTTCTTGCCCTAAAAGCCTATAGACTTTTGCTGACATGTTTTGTATTCAGTTCAATCTAACACATACTTTGTGTCATTGCTGGGGGTCCAAGGGTTCCTGATCCTACCATTGTTGTTACATTGGTGAACAGTGGGAACCAGTGTGTACATGGTCACGTACTACATGTACTATGTGGCATGTCCTTTCAGTGCACAGCACAATTAAAGCAAACTTGTAAAAACTTGCCTTTATCATGCCACAATGGAGCCAGTCTGATGTGAATTCACTGTTGTTGTAATCAACAATAAATATTACTGTTGTGTCAGTTTATTTCAATAAGCCAGCCAGGCGGTGGGGAGGGTCCAACAGGCCTAAAAATGTTCCAACTTTTAATTGTCCAATAACCCTTCAGCTGGGCACAATTTTCTTTGGCTCCTTTGGTTGGAACTGAACTTCGCTGCCATGAAATGCACATGTTGTGGTCACATCGCTAGCAGCAAAATGAACACCCCCGGCCAACATGGCTCCTTTCAATCAATGAAGGGGTGCCTCTGCTCGTTTGAGGTAGATTGGCCAGTAGCCTGTAGCATCAAACCCGGGAATATTTGAATATTTTGGAAATTTGAATGATCACAAAAGATGCTCTTGATTGTTTACTAATTTATGATTCTTTGTAGATGGCAGTGTTCGGTTGGTTGATGGAAGCTCATCTTCTGAGGGACGTGTTGAGGTCTACTATCAAGGTGACTGGGGCACTGTCTGTGATGACTTTTGGCATATCAGCGATGCCGTTGTTGTCTGTCGTCAGTTAGGCTTCCCAGGTGCAGTAAGAGCTGTGTCAGCTGCTGCTGAATTCTCTGTTGGTGATGGACCCATCTTACTTGATAACGTGGAATGCACAGGAGATGAAAGTACACTGGCAGATTGTTCCCATAGAGGATGGACTGTCAATAACTGCCGTCATTCAGAAGATGCTGGAGTGGTGTGTTCAACTACAACTTCAGGTCCAGAGGTGTCTTGGATGCCAGGTACAGTGTACTTTGGTGTCTCAGCCACACAATTTAATGTTTTATAATGTACTAATGTTTTATGTACTAATGACTGAAAGAACTCTATTTGTTATTACCTTTGTCAACATTTCATTTATAGATGGCAGTGTTCGTCTGGTTGATGGAAGCTCATCTTCTGAGGGACGTGTTGAGGTCTACTATCAAGGTGACTGGGGGACTGTCTGTGATGACTTGTTTGACAGCCAAGATGCTACTGTCATCTGTCGTCAGTTGGGCTTCCCAGGTGTAGTAAGAGCTGTGTCAGCTGCTGCTGAATTCTCTGTTGGTGATGGACCCATCTTGCTTGATAATCTAGAGTGCGCGGGATTTGAAAGAGCACTGATAGAATGCTCCCACAATGGATGGTATAATCATAACTGTGGTCACTCAGAAGATGCGGGAGTCATTTGCTTACAACCCACCACCGAAACCCCTGTCATATTTCAAGGTACGTGATAGTCTAATCACTTTTGAAATGCACTTCAAATGCCATTTTGAAATAATGAAACTTTTCAGATTTCACAAATACTCCACAACTACAATTGAGGTAGCAGTAGGCTTCTCTTTTATCAAAAAAAAGATACGATATAACTTGTCTTATTAATTCTCTTATTTCGAGAGTAGAAGACAATATTACAAGACTCTATAAAGCCACTTGTTACAAAGCAGATGCAAATTTTATGATGTCACCGCAAGTTTTCTTGATCTGAATTTAGAAACATGAAATGTGTCATTTAAACTTTTTACAAATTTCACAAAATCCATCGTGATGTCTCTATGTACATTTTTTATTCGCTGTCTTATAAGCAGACAAATAATAACACAAACAGCACACCAGTTCTGTGTTACAACATATCTCAGCCAAATTTAAGTATATGGAGATTTTGTTTTTCAGGGTCCTGTTGTTTTGAGGATTACACATTTGTGGGTCACTATTAACTTTTTTTTATATCAAACAAGGCCCCAGCATAGTGTTGGTACCAAACGCCCACGAACACCATTAGCTCTGAGCACCAAAAGCTCACCAAGCACCACAGCTCAATGCAGTGAAGGCAGCACAGAAGGCTAAAGTTCAAGGTCACCAACACAAACACATAGGCATAATATTGCCAGCTATTATAATAACCCAAATATGCTTTCCAATTTCCAAGAAATCTTAATCAACTATTAACTTGAGACAATGCAAGAGTAAATGATATAAAACTTTTGAATTGTGATCAGATAAACATGTTACACTGTTTGCAGGCACTGTTTTTATCCAACATTTGAACATGCAGAAGGAAAGAACAGTTCTCCCCTGTTGCACTACTCAGGGAAAAGTTGTTGCCTGTAAAAAACAGAAAAAGTGACTTCTGCTTCATTACCTTGCCTTAATCTACAAAATGTACATTTTATCAACTACTTCATAATTTGCTCTGGCGCAAGTAAAGTTCAGTCATTATTATTGGGCTGGTTTATTCCATGTGAATAAATGCCATAGTGGTAATAGTTGGAGCTTGGGGTAGTGGTGGGACAAATATTTTCACAATTCAAATTACAAAACGAGGTACTGTCTTGTTGAAGCTGAGATAAAAGTGAGTACACGGATTTCTTCCCACCAAACTTTTCCCTAAACTGCTCCACAAACCCCTGCTGCCATTGGTCTAGACCCAACAATAAAGAGTCTTAAAGCCCTCATAACCTTGATCATCCATTGGTCAATGAACTAGACATCTGATTGGTTAAACTCACCGACACTGAATCCTGCTTCAGTCATGAAATTGCCTACAGATGATAACACCTGCGCAGAATAAATCCCCATAAGAAAACAATACATGTACATAAGGCTATCAGTGAGCATGCGGTATCACTCATTTAGTTTGACAGAGTACATATACATACATGTACATACGTGTACAAGTAATGTGAGTTTGAAGTGCCCTGTATTTGTAGTCTTGTCTCCCCTACGATGTAACTGTGCACTTACTAAACTGTAAAGGCTTGCACACGTCAACCCAACTCCCTGCTTATAAATAATTTTTATCATTAAGTGATAAAATTTGATTTGGGCTTGCTTCAGATTGTCAAAGTTTATATTGGATGGATGCTACATGTCTGTATAGTATTTGTTGGCATTTGCCAAAGTTTGAAGGTTTTTACTCAACAATCAGCATCAGTTATGATATGGCCTTACACACCTACAATTTGCTGCTTGTGTGATAAATGGACTTATTTAGGTAGTATTACATGTGCATGTATATGGGGTCATATTCTAAACCCTGTTTGTGCGAGTTGGGCTATGAAAAGGTCTCCACATGTATATTTGGCTGAATTTGATTTTTCACATTCCAGAGACTTTCCTTGTCTCTTAGCCTGGTCCAATTCCCATCCTTTTCTGTAAGTGTGTGCTCATTATAATAAGCCTTTAGTAAGTAACCTTTGAATAAAATCTGGTACACTGAACTCTCCAAATTCACACTAACATAACAAATTGAATTTTCCACACTGAAAACACCGTTGCTATGCCTCGTGATTCGGGGCAAGCTTTTGCTTAGTTACATAAGAGATGCTTTGCACCAGTACACTGTTTTCAGTGGATAACAGGGGCACAAAGGAACCAGTCCATTCCAGAGATGATGGTCACTATGCAAAAGCTTGCCCCAACTCATGAGGTATAGCAACATTGTCTTTAGTCTGGGGAATTGGAATTGTTATGTTTATGTGAAATAATATAGCACAGTGTACCAGATTTGTGGTCATCTTTTTGTCATGTTGTTTGTTCGTAGCTCTTCCTATCATTGGTAAGCCAACTGCCCAAAGCACCAGTCATGACCTGTACCCAGGAGAAAAAGCTGTTGATGGTGACATCGACACATTTTCACATACTGGTACTGTATGTGTTTTTTTTATTTTACGTAACTCGGGTTGCAATTACAATTTAGGTCTTTTCACACTAGACAAATCTTAGGGTTGCTGCAGGGTTGAAAATTGGCAACGATTCATACATGTCCTTGAAAGTTTTCTACCCTGTGTTAACTGCAAGATTGACTTCAACCCTACTATGTACCAGACAGGGGATTTTTCAACCCAGGTTGAAAATTGTTGTGCTCATCTCCAGAGTGATTTTTTGCTAGAACAGATGTGAAACAATACTGGGTTGAACACCATTTTCAATGGAAGGTGGTCATGGGTTCACCCAGGGTTGAGTTCAGCCAAGGTTGAGAGGTTGTACCATGAAAAGACATGACAAAAGGTTGAGAGGTTGTATCGTGAAAAGACATGAACATGTGAGGTCAATTGTCACTGCTTACTTATGAATTAAGAAATGTATGTCCCATACATAACAGACTTTTACCCTCAAAGACAAGTTGATAGATTGCATTGTTTTTCGTTGCACTGTTTGGCATCTGGATTAAGAAAACACAAGACTACTTGATTAGATTAGATTTGATTACTAGACCTTGTGACTTTTATGGGCTTATCTTTTCCTGGAAAAATCTTTCCTGTTTTTCGGATTGCCAGTGCGTCTTTGTGTTTGTCAAAGTTTGTTGTTTTGCTCATTAGGCATCTCCTAATAAGCCCCATGCTTATAAGATGCCTCCATAATTGCGCAATCAAAAATTTTGGCTTCTGTGCATCTGTTAGAAGAGTTTATAATTTTCCTGATGAGTTTTCTTTGTTACTTGTTACTCAAGCCAGGCTGGCATTATGAAGATATACAAATGTTGATTGGCAAAAGCTGGGATTATTTTCAGAAAGCGGAGAAGTGCAGACAATGTAGGTTGTCTCTGTGATTAACTCGTGAGATGCGAGAACCATTTTAGGAAAAACCTCAGTTTCTCTGCTTGTGAGACACTTGGATTCTTGAGTTATGTTTGTATGCTTTTTCATTATTTGCAGAACCCAATGATCCCCATCCATGGTGGCGAGTGGACTTGGGTAGTGAACACTGCTTGGGCAGAATCACAGTCACACTTAGACGGGGTTGCTGTGGTAAGGGAAAAACAAGAACACTGTTATCCACTTGACTCAACCTGTATGGCACAGAATTCCATTTTGTTTTCCCGGCAGTGTCCTGTTCTGGAGACTCAAATTCAAATTGAGTTATATGAAGCTGTTGTACAAATTGTATGACAGCCAGAGTTTGTGCTGTAGAATTCCAGTACGAGTTCTAATTCAATTTATTTAGCATTTTCTGTAGAATAACTTTTATTCACGACGAGGTCTTCCTCACCTATGAATTGTGAAGTTGATTTTCTTTATATTTGCGTAATGTTTAGGGCAAGGTCGTTTTACTGCTGCAGTGGCACGAGCTGGTCTTAGCCTAAGCTACTCAGAGAATCAAGCATGCGGGCTACCAGCCACCCGGGCACAGTCCTATGATGGAGCTGTGATTGTATTCACATGTGACACACCCCAGCTTGCCCGATACGTGACTCTAGACATTGACCCATCCAGCCCAGATGTCACCAATGCCCTTTTGCAAATGGGTGAGGTGACACTAGAAGAGATTACATCGGGAGAGTGTTCCAGGCTTTCTGGTAAGATCAATATGGTGTCAGTAATCAGTCCACTGAGAGGTTGACATGGAGAGGTTATTCTACAAGTTCACAGCCAACATGCTGAGCTTTGTAGTTTAGGGAACTTCGCTGAGACAACTCAATGATTTTTCAATATTATTCAGGCATTCCTCTCAGTGAAGAGAAGAGAGTAAGACTAGTTGGTCAAAAACAAGTTTGAAATTTCCAGCTGGAAATACACCATACATTGTACTAACATCGTGAACAAGTGTAGTTCTTTAAACAGGTAGCAATAAGAAATTTGGACAGCTACATGATTTTCGCAATCAGAGTGTTAGAAAAGCTCTGTTAGGATCATACATGGTTTTTAACAGTCGGAATAACCAATCCGGAAAACAGTTGTATGTGTGTACATGTCTATATGAACATATTTGCCCTTCCCTTCAGCTTAATTTGGGCATCACCAGTTCCATACTATGTTCATGAATTATGCTTCTGTAGTTAAATTAATTTTTCAAATGTGTTAATTGTTTATGCTCCTCTGTTTTTTAAAACATGTTTCATTTCTCTTTGTCCTGCAATGAGTACTTTAATTTATTCATTGTCCACTCGAGACCGGGGCTTTATGTCACATTTTTATTGTTTTGTACATATTTGGATTGAGTATTGAATAAAGATGATTAAGTATACAATGTACTGTGAATAAAGCCTCTCCGTTGCAACTGCTTAGTTATTCCGTAACAAATGTGTCATAACTGAACATGTTTAATGTGCACTTCTCACCCCAGTAGGCCAACAAAGTAGAAGTCATCATGACTGAATATACTTCTCATTGAAATTACATTTTCAACATATGATGCTTGTTCAATCTCTAGATGGCAGTGTTCGGTTGGTTGATGGAAGCTCATCTTCTGAGGGACGTGTTGAGGTCTACTATCAAGGTGATTGGGGGACTGTCTGTGATGACTTGTTTGACATCCAAGATGCTACTGTCATCTGTCGTCAGTTGGGCTTCTCAGGTGCAGTAAGAGCTGTGTCAGCTGCTTCTGAATTCTCTGTTGGTGATGGGCCCATCTTGCTTGATAATCTAGAGTGCGTGGGATTTGAAGGAAAACTGATAGAATGCTCCCACAATGGATGGTATAATCATAACTGTGGTCACTCAGAAGATGCTGGAGTCATTTGCTTACAACCCACCACCGAAACCCCTGTCATATTTCAAGGTACGTGATCGTCTAATCACTTTTGAAATGCACTTCAAAGGCCATTTTGAAATGAATGAAACTTTTCAGATTTCACAAATACTCCACAACTACAATTGAGGTAGCAGTAGGCTTCTCTTTTATCCAAAAAATGATACGATATATAACTTGTCTTATTAATTCTCCTATTTCGAGAGTAGAAGACAATATTACAAGACTCTATAAAGCCACTTGTTACAAAGCAGATGCAAATTTTATGATGTCACTGCAAGTTTTGTTGATCTGAATTTAGAAAAATGAAATGTGTCATTTTAACTTCAGACATATTTCACGAAATCAATCTTACCGCTCTCTCTGCATTTTTGGCTAGCTTGTAAGCAGTCAGTAATAACAAAAACAACACAACAGTTTTGTGTGACAGCATGCCTCAGCCAAATGTTATTATGTACAGATTTTTTATATCTTTCAGGGTCCTCTCTTTTTGAGGATTGCACATTTGTGGGTCACTATTAACATTTTTTATATCAAGCAAGGCCCCAGCATAGTGTTGGTACCAAAAGCCCAAGAGCACCATCAGCTCTGAGCACCAAAAGCTCGCCAAGCACCACAGCTCAATGCAGTGAGGGCAGCACAAAAGGCTTAAGTTCAAGGTTACCAACACAAACATATGATTAGGCATAATACTGCTAGCTATTATAATAAGCTAATCATGCTTTCCAATTTCCAAGAAATCTTAATTAACTATTAACTTGATACGATGCCAGAGTAAATTATATAAAACTTTAGAACATTTGTGCATCGGATAAACGTGTTACACTGTTTGCAGGCACTGTTTTTATCCAACATTTGAACATACAGAAGGAAAGAACAGTTCTCCTCTGTTCCGCTACCCCGGGAAAAGTTGTTGCCTGTAACAAAAGGAAAAGTGACTTCTGCTTCATTACCCTGCCTTAATCTACAAAATGTACATTGTATAAACTTGGGGTAGTGGTGGGACAAATATTTTCACAATTCAAATTACAAAACGAGGTACTGTCTTGTTGAAGCTGAGATAAAAGTGAGTACACAGATTTCTTCCCACTAAACTTTTCCCTAAACTGCTCCAAAAAGCCCTGCTGCCATTGGTCCAGACCCAACAATAATAGAGTCTTAAAGCCCTCATAACCTTGATCATCCATTTGTCAATGAACTAGACATCTGATTGGTTAAACTCACCAACACTGAATCCTGCTTCAGTCATGACATTGCCTACAGATGATAACACCTGCACAGAATAAATCCCCATAAGAAAACAATACATGTACATAAGGCTATCAGTGAGCATGCGGTATCACTCATTTAGTTTGACAGAGTACATATACATACATGTACATACGTGTACAAGTAATGTGAGTTTGAAGTGCCCTGTATTTGCAGTCTTGTCTCCCCATATGATGTAACTGTGCACTTACTAAACTGTACAGGCTTGCACACTTCAACTCAACTCCCTGCTTATAAATAAAATTTGATTTGGGCTTGCTTCAGACTGTCAAAGTTTATATTGGATGGATGCTGCATGTATGTATAGTATTTGTTGGCATTTGCCAAAGCTTGAAGGTTTTTACTCAACAATCAGCATCAGTTATGATATGGCCTTACACACCTACAATTTGCTGCTTGTGTGATAAATGGACTTATTTAGGTAGTATTACATGTGCATGTATATGGGGTCATATTCTAAACCCTGTTTGTGCGAGTTGGGCTATGAAAAGGTCTCCACATGTATATTTGGCTGAATTTGATTTTTCACATTCCAGAGACTTTCCTTGTCTCTTAGCCTGGTCCAATTCCCATCCTTTTCTGTAAGTGTGTGCTCATTATAATAAGCCTTTAGTAAGTAACCTTTGAATAAAATCTGGTACACTGAACTCTCCAAATTCACACGAACATAACAAATGGAATTTTCCACACTGAAAACACCGTTGCTATGCCTCGTGATTCGGGGCAAGCTTTTGCTTAGTTACATAAGAGATGCTTTGCACCAGTACACTGTTTTCAGTGGATAACAGGGGCACAAAGGAACCAGTCCATTCCAGAGATGATGGTCACTATGCAAAAGCTTGCCCCAACTCATGAGGTATAGCAACATTGTCTTTAGTCTGGGGAATTGGAATTGTTATGTTTATGTGAAATAATATAGCACAGTGTACCAGATTTGTGGTCATCTTTTTGTCATGTTGTTTGTTCGTAGCTCTTCCTATCATTGGTAAGCCAACTGCCCAAAGCACCAGTCATGACCTGTACCCAGGAGAAAAAGCTGTTGATGGTGACATCGACACATTTTCACATACTGGTACTGTATGTGTTTTTTTTATTTTACGTAACTCGGGTTGCAATTACAATTTAGGTCTTTTCACACTAGACAAATCTTAGGGTTGCTGCAGGGTTGAAAATTGGCAACGATTCATACATGTCCTTGAAAGTTTTCTACCCTGTGTTAACTGCAAGATTGACTTCAACCCTACTATGTACCAGACAGGGGATTTTTCAACCCAGGTTGAAAATTGTTGTGCTCATCTCCAGAGTGATTTTTTGCTAGAACAGATGTGAAACAATACTGGGTTGAACACCATTTTCAATGGAAGGTGGTCATGGGTTCACCCAGGGTTGAGTTCAGCCAAGGTTGAGAGGTTGTACCATGAAAAGACAAGACAAAAGGTTGAGAGGTTGTATCGTGAAAAGACATGAACATGTGAGGTCAATTGTCACTGCTTACTTATGAATTAAGAAATGTATGTCCCATACATAACAGACTTTTACCCTCAAAGACAAGTTGATAGATTGCATTGTTTTTCGTTGCACTGTTTGGCATCTGGATTAAGAAAACACAAGACTACTTGATTAGATTAGATTTGATTACTAGACCTTGTGACTTTTATGGGCTTATCTTTTCCTGGAAAAATCTTTCCTGTTTTTCGGATTGCCAGTGCGTCTTTGTGTTCATCAAAGTTCATTGTTTTGCTCAATAGGCATCTCCAAATAAGCCCCAGGCTTATAAGATGCCTCCATAATTGCTCAATCAAAATTTGTGCTTCTGTGTATCTCTTAGTAGAGTTCATAATTTTCCTGATGAGTTTTCTTTGTTACTTGTTACTCAAGCCAGGCTGGCATTATGAAGATATATAAATGTTGATTGACAAAAGCTGGGATTATTTTCAGAAAGGGGAGAAGTGCCGACAATGTAGGTTGTCTCTGTGATTAACTTGTGAGATGGGAGAACCATTTTAGGAAAAACCTCAATTTCTCTTCTTGTGAGACACTTGGATTCTTGAGTTATGTTTGTGTGCTTTTTCATTGTTTGCAGAACCCAATGATCCCCATCCATGGTGGCGAGTGGACTTGGGTAGTGAACACTGCTTGGGCAGAATCACAGTCACTCTTAGACGGGGTTGCTGTGGTAAGGGAAAAAACAAGAACACGGTTATCCACTTGACTCAACCAATATGGCACAGAATTCCATTTTGTTTTCCCTGAAGTGTCCTGTTCTGGAGACTCAAATTCAAATTGAGTTATATGATGCTGCTGTACAAATTATATGACAGCCAGAGTTTGTGCTGCAGAATTCCAGTACTAGTTCTAATTCAATTTATTTAGCATTTCCTGTAGAATAACTTTTATTCACGACGAGGTCTTCCTCACCTATGAATTGTGAAGTTGATTTTCTTTATATTTGCGTAATGTTTAGGGCAAGGCCGTTTTACTGCTGCAGTGGCACGAGCTGGTCTTAGCCTAAGCTACTCAGAGAATCAAGCATGCGGGTTACCAGCCACCCGGACACAGTCCTATGATGGAGCTGTGATTGTATTCACATGTGACACACCCCAGCTTGCCCGATACGTGACTCTAGACATTGACCCATCCAGCCCAGATGTCACCAATGCCCTTTTGCAAATGGGTGAGGTGACACTAGAAGAGATTACATCGGGAGAGTGTTCCAGGCTTTCTGGTAAGATCAATATGGTGTCAGTAATCAATCCACTGAGAGGTTGACATGGAGAGGTTATTCTACAAGTTCACAGCCAACATGCTGAGCTTTGTAGTTTAGGGAACTTCGCTGAGACAACTCAATGATTTTTCAATATTATTCAGGCATTCCTCTCAGTGAAGAGAAGAGAGTAAGACTAGTTGGTCAAAAACAAGTTTGAAATTTCCACCCGGAAATACACCATACATTGTACTAATATCGTAAACAAGTGTAGTTCTTTAAACAGGCAGCAATTAGAAATTTGGACAGCCACATGTACGTTTATCTATCTAAATAAAGATTATTGCAATCAGATTGTCAGAAAAGCTCTGTTAGGATCATACATGGTTTTTAACAGTCGGAATAACCAATCTGGAAAACAGGTGAATGTGTGTACATGTCTGTATGAACATATTTTGCCCTTCCCTTCAGCTTAATTTGGGCATCACGCATTCCAGACAATGTTCATGAATTATGCTTCTGTAATGAAATGAATTTTTCAAATGTGTTAATTGTTTATGCTCCTCTGCTTTTTAAAACATGTTTCATTTCTCTTTGTCCTGCAATGAGTACTTTAATTTATTCATTGTCCACTCGGGACCAGGCTTTATGTTACATTTGTATTGTTTTATAAATATTTGGATTGAGTATTGAATAAAGATGAATAAGTATACAATGTACTGTGAATAAAGCCTCTCCGTTGCAACTGCTTAGTTATTCCGTAACAAATGTGTCATAACTGAACATGTTTAATGTGCACTTCTCACCCCAGTAGGCCAACAAAGTAGAAGTCATCATGACTGAATATACTTCTCATTGAAATTACATTTTCAACATATGATGCTTGTTCAATCTCTAGATGGCAGTGTTCGGTTGGTTGATGGAAGCTCATCTTCTGAGGGACGTGTTGAGGTCTACTATCAAGGTGATTGGGGGACTGTCTGTGATGACTTGTTTGACATCCAAGATGCTACTGTCATCTGTCGTCAGTTGGGCTTCTCAGGTGCAGTAAGAGCTGTGTCAGCTGCTGCTGAATTCTCTGTTGGTGATGGGCCCATCTTGCTTGATAATCTAGAGTGCGCGGGATTTGAAAGATCACTGATAGAATGCTCCCACAATGGATGGTATAATCATAACTGTGGTCACTCAGAAGATGCTGGAGTCATTTGCTTACAACCCACCACCGAAACCCCTGTCATATTTCAAGGTACGTGATCGTCTAATCACTTTTGAAATGCACTTGAAAGGCCATTTTGAAATGAATGAAACTTTTCAGATTTCACAAATACTCCACAACTACAATTGAGGTAGCAGTAGGCTTCTCTTTTATCCAAAAAAAAATGATACGATATATAACTTGTCTTATTAATTCTCCTATTTTGAGAGTAGAAGACAATATTACAAGACTCTATAAAGCCACTTGTTACAAAGCAGATGCAAATTTTATGATGTCACTGCAAGTTTTGTTGATCTGAATTTAGAAAAATGAAATGTGTCATTTTAACTTCAGACATATTTCACGAAATCAATCTTACCGCTCTCTCTGCATTTTTGGCTAGCTTGTAAGCAGTCAGTAATAACAAAAACAACACAACAGTTTTGTGTGACAGCATGCCTCAGCCAAATGTTATTATGTACAGATTTTTTATATCTTTCAGGGTCCTCTCTTTTTGAGGATTGCACATTTGTGGGTCACTATTAACATTTTTTATATCAAGCAAGGCCCCAGCATAGTGTTGGTACCAAAAGCCCAAGAGCACCATCAGCTCTGAGCACCAAAAGCTCGCCAAGCACCACAGCTCAATGCAGTGAGGGCAGCACAAAAGGCTTAAGTTCAAGGTTACCAACACAAACATATGATTAGGCATAATACTGCTAGCTATTATAATAAGCTAATCATGCTTTCCAATTTCCAAGAAATCTTAATTAACTATTAACTTGATTCGATGCCAGAGTAAATTATATAAAACTTTAGAACATTTGTGCATCGGATAAACGTGTTACACTGTTTGCAGGCACTGTTTTTATCCAACATTTGAACATACAGAAGGAAAGAACAGTTCTCCTCTGTTCCGCTACCCCGGGAAAAGTTGTTGCCTGTAACAAAAGGAAAAGTGACTTCTGCTTCATTACCCTGCCTTAATCTACAAAATGTACATTGTATAAACTTGGGGTAGTGGTGGGACAAATATTTTCACAATTCAAATTACAAAACGAGGTACTGTCTTGTTGAAGCTGAGATAAAAGTGAGTACACAGATTTCTTCCCACTAAACTTTTCCCTAAACTGCTCCAAAAAGCCCTGCTGCCATTGGTCCAGACCCAACAATAATAGAGTCTTAAAGCCCTCATAACCTTGATCATCCATTTGTCAATGAACTAGACATCTGATTGGTTAAACTCACCAACACTGAATCCTGCTTCAGTCATGACATTGCCTACAGATGATAACACCTGCACAGAATAAATCCCCATAAGAAAACAATACATGTACATAAGGCTATCAGTGAGCATGCGGTATCACTCATTTAGTTTGACAGAGTACATATACATACATGTACATACGTGTACAAGTAATGTGAGTTTGAAGTGCCCTGTATTTGCAGTCTTGTCTCCCCATATGATGTAACTGTGCACTTACTAAACTGTACAGGCTTGCACACTTCAACTCAACTCCCTGCTTATAAATAAAATTTGATTTGGGCTTGCTTCAGACTGTCAAAGTTTATATTGGATGGATGCTGCATGTATGTATAGTATTTGTTGGCATTTGCCAAAGCTTGAAGGTTTTTACTCAACAATCAGCATCAGTTATGATATGGCCTTACACACCTACAATTTGCTGCTTTTGTGATAAATGGACTTGGTAGTATTTAGGTAGTATTACATGTGCATGTATATGGGGTCATATTCTAAACCCTGTTTGCGCGAGTTGGGCTATGAACGGTCTCTACACATATACTTCTCTGAATTTGATTCCGGAGACTTTCCTTGTCTCTTAGCCTGGTCCAATTCCCATCCTTTTCTGTAAGTGTGTGCTCATTATAATAAGCCTTTAGTAAGTAACCTTTGAATAAAATCTGGTACACTGAACTCTCCAAATTCACACGAACATAACAAATGGAATTTTCCACACTGAAGACACCGTTGCTATACGTCATGATTCGGGGCAAGCTTTTCCTTAGTTACAAAAGAGATGCCTTGCACCAATACACTGTTTTCAGTGGATAACAGGGGTACAAAGGAACCAGTCCATTCCAGAGATGATGGTCACTATGCAAAAGCTTGCCTCAAATCATGAGGTA
The DNA here is from genome assembly GCF_054643075.1 of Acanthaster planci. Classification (NCBI taxonomy): domain Eukaryota; kingdom Metazoa; phylum Echinodermata; class Asteroidea; order Valvatida; family Acanthasteridae; genus Acanthaster; species Acanthaster planci. Next base: position 7,053,560 of record NC_141792.1, on the reverse strand, counting down.
TAGCAACATTGTCTTTAGTCTGGAGAATTGGAATTGTTATGTCTATGTGAAATAAGATAGCACAGTGTACCAGATTTGTGGTCATCTTTTTGTCATGTTGTTTGTTCGTAGCTCTTCCTATCATTGGTAAGCCAACTGCCCAAAGCACCAGTCATGACCTGTACCCAGGAGAAAAAGCTGTTGACGGTGACATCGACACATTTTCACATACCGGTACTGTATGTGTTTTTTTATTTTACGTAACTCAGGTTGCAATTACAATTTAGGTCTTTTCACACTAGACAAATCTCAGGGTTGCTGCAGGGTGGAAAACTGGCAACGATTCATACTTGAAAATTTTCTACCCTGTGTTAACTGCACGATTGACTTCAACCCTACTATGTACCAGACAGGGGATTTTTCAACCCAGGTTGAAAATTGTTGTGCTCATCTCCAGAGTGATTTTTTGCTAGAACAGATGTGAAACAATACTGGGTTGAACACCATTTTCAATGGAAGGTGGTCATGGGTTCACCCAGGGTTGAGTTCAGCCAAGGTTGAGAGGTTGTACCATGAAAAGACATGACAAAAGGTTGAGAGGTTGTATCGTGAAAAGACATGAACATGTGAGGTCAATTGTCACTGCTTACTTATGAATTAAGAAATGTATGTCCCATACATAACAGACTTTTACCCTCAAAGACAAGTTGATAGATTGCATTGTTTTTCGTTGCACTGTTTGGCATCTGGATTAAGAAAACACAAGACTACTTGATTAGATTAGATTTGATTACTAGACCTTGTGACTTTTATGGGCTTATCTTTTCCTGGAAAAATCTTTCCTGTTTTTCGGATTGCCAGTGCGTCTTTGTGTTTGTCAAAGTTTGTTGTTTTGCTCATTAGGCATCTCCTAATAAGCCCCATGCTTATAAGATGCCTCCATAATTGCGCAATCAAAAATTTTGGCTTCTGTGCATCTGTTAGAAGAGTTTATAATTTTCCTGATGAGTTTTCTTTGTTACTTGTTACTCAAGCCAGGCTGGCATTATGAAGATATACAAATGTTGATTGGCAAAAGCTGGGATTATTTTCAGAAAGCGGAGAAGTGCAGACAATGTAGGTTGTCTCTGTGATTAACTCGTGAGATGCGAGAACCATTTTAGGAAAAACCTCAGTTTCTCTGCTTGTGAGACACTTGGATTCTTGAGTTATGTTTGTGTGCTTTTTCATTATTTGCAGAACCCAATGATCCCCATCCATGGTGGCGAGTGGACTTGGGTAGTGAACACTGCTTGGGCAGAATCACAGTCACACTTAGACGGGGTTGCTGTGGTAAGGGAAAAAACAAGAACACTTTTATCCACTTGGCTCAACCTGTATGGCACAGAATTCCATTTTGTTTTCCTGGCAGTGTCCTGTTCTGGAGACTCAAATTCAAATTGAGTTATATGAAGCTGTTGTACAAATTGTATGACAGCCAGAGTTTGTGCTGTAGAATTCCAGTACGAGTTCTAATTCAATTTATTTAGCATTTTCTGTAGAATAAGTTTTATTCACGACGAGGTCTTCCTCACCTATGAATTGTGAAGTTGATTTTCTTTATATTTGCGTAATGTTTAGGGCAAGGTCGTTTTACTGCTGCAGTGGCACGAGCTGGTCTTAGCCTAAGCTACTCAGAGAATCAAGCATGCGGGCTACCAGCCACCCGGGCACAGTCCTATGATGGAGCTGTGATTGTATTCACATGTGACACACCCCAGCTTGCCCGATACGTGACTCTAGACATTGACCCATCCAGCCCAGATGTCACCAATGCCCTTTTGCAAATGGGTGAGGTGACACTAGAAGAGATTACATCGGGAGAGTGTTCCAGGCTTTCTGGTAAGATCAATATGGTGTCAGTAATCAGTCCACTGAGAGGTTGACATGGAGAGGTTATTCTACAAGTTCACAGCCAACATGCTGAGCTTTGTAGTTTAGGGAACTTCGCTGAGACAACTCAATGATTTTTCAATATTATTCAGGCATTCCTCTCAGTGAAGAGAAGAGAGTAAGACTAGTTGGTCAAAAACAAGTTTGAAATTTCCAGCTGGAAATACACCATACATTGTACTAACATCGTGAACAAGTGTAGTTCTTTAAACAGGCAGCAATTAGAAATTTGGACAGCTACATGATTTTCGCAATCAGAGTGTTAGAAAAGCTCTGTTAGGATCATACATGGTTTTTAACAGTCGGAATAACCAATCCGGAAAACAGTTGTATGTGTGTACATGTCTATATGAACATATTTGCCCTTCCCTTCAGCTTAATTTGGGCATCACCAGTTCCATACTATGTTCATGAATTATGCTTCTGTAGTTAAATTAATTTTTCAAATGTGTTAATTGTTTATGCTCCTCTGTTTTTTAAAACATGTTTCATTTCTCTTTGTCCTGCAATGAGTACTTTAATTTATTCATTGTCCACTCGAGACCAGGGCTTTATGTCACATTTTTATTGTTTTGTACATGTTTGGATTGAGTGTTGAATAAAGATGATTAAGTATACAATGTACTGTGAATAAAGCCTCTCCGTTGCAACTGCTTAGTTATTCCGTAACAAATGTGTCATAACTGAACATGTTTAATGTGCACTTCTCACCCCAGTAGGCCAACAAAGTAGAAGTCATCATGACTTAATATACTTCTCATTGAAATTACATTTTCAACATATGATGCTTGTTCAATCTCTAGATGGCAGTGTTCGGTTGGTTGATGGAAGCTCATCTTCTGAGGGACGTGTTGAGGTCTACTATCAAGGTGACTGGGGGACTGTCTGTGATGACTTGTTTGATATCCAAGATGCTACAGTCATCTGTCGTCAGTTGGGCTTCCCAGGTGCAGTAAGAGCTGTGTCAGCTGCTGCTGAATTCTCTGTTGGTGATGGGCCCATCTTGCTTGATAATCTAGAGTGCGCGGGATTTGAAAGATCACTGATAGAATGCTCCCACAATGGATGGTATAGTCATAACTGTGGTCACTCAGAAGATGCTGGAGTCATTTGCTTACAACCCACCACCGAAACCCCTGTCATATTTCAAGGTACGTGATAGTCTAATCACTTTTGAAATGCACTTCAAATGCCATTTTGAAATAATGAAACTTTTCAGATTTCACAAATACTCCACAACTACAATTGAGGTAGCAGTAGGCTTCTCTTTTATCAAAAAAAAAATGATACGATATAACTTGTCTTATTAATTCTCTTATTTCGAGAGTAGAAGACAATATTACAAGACTCTACAAAGCCACTTGTTACAAAGCAGATGCAAATTTTATGTTCTCACCGCAAGTTTTCTTGATCTGAATTTAGAAACATGAAATGTGTCATTTTAACTTTTGACAAATTTCATGAAATCCATCGTAATGTCTCTATGTACATTTTTTATTCGCTGTCTTATAAGCAGACAAATAATAACATAAACAACACACCAGTTCTGTGTGACAACATATCTTAGCCAAATTTAAGTATAAGCAGATTTTGGTTTTCAGGGTCCTCTTGTTTTAAGGAATGCACATTTGTGGGTCACTATTAACTTATTTTTTATATCAAACAAGGCCCCAGCATAGTGTAGGTACCAAAAGCCCACAAGCACTATCAGCTCTGAGCACCCAAAAAGCTCGCCAAGCACCACAGCTCAATGCAGTGAGGGCAGCACAAAAGGCTTAAGTTCAAGGTTACCAACACAAACACATGATTAGGCATAATATTGCTATCTATTATAATAAGCCAATCATGCTTTCCAATTTCCAAGAAATCTTAATTAACTATTAACTTGATACAATGCCAGAGTAAATTATATAAAACTTTAGAACATTTGTGCATCGGGTAAACGTCTTACACTGTTTGCAGGCACTGTTTTTATCCAACATTTGAACATACAGGAGGAAAGAACAGTTCTCCCCTGTTGCACTATTCACGGAAAAGTTGTTGCCTGTAAAGAAAAGAAAAAGTGACTTCTGCTTCATTACCTTGTTTTAATCTACAAAATGTACATTGTATAAACTACTTCATAATTTGCTCTGGCCAAAGTAAAGTTCAGTCATTATTATTGGGCTAGTTTATTCCATGTGAATAAATGCCATAGTGGTAATGGTGCATGGGAGCTTGGGGTAGTGGTAGGGAAAAAATTTTCACAATTCAAATTACAAAACGAGGTACTGTCTTGCTGAAGCTGAGATAAAAGTGAGTACACGGATTTCTTCCCACTAAACTTTTCCCTAAACTGCTCCACAAACCCCTGCTGCCATTGGTCTAGACCCAAGAATAATAGAGTCTTAAAGCCCTCATAACCTTGATCATCCATTGGTCAATAAACTAGACATCTGATTGGTTAAACTCACGGACACTGAATCCTGCTTCAGTCATGACATTGCCTACAGATGATAACACCTGCACAGAATAAATCCCCATAAGAAAACAATACATGTACATAAGGCTATCAGTGAGCATCAGTATCACTCATTTAGTTTGACAGAGTACATATACATACGTGTACAAGTAATGTGAGTTTGAAGTGCCCTGTATTTGCAGTCTTGTCTCCCCATACGATGTAACTGTGCGCTTACTAAACTGTACAGGCTTGCACATTTCAATCCAACTCCCTGCTTATAAATAAAATTTGATTTGGGCTTGCTTCAGACTGTCAAAGTTTATATTGGATGGATGCTGCATGTATGTATAGTATTTGTTGGCATTTGCCAAAGCTTGAAGGTTTTTACTCAACAATCAGCATCAGTTATGATATGGCCTTGCACACCTACAATTTGCTGCTTGTGTGATAAATGGACTTGGTAATATTTAGGTAGTATTACATGTGCATGTACAGTTTATATGGGGTCATATTCTAAACCCTGTTTGCGCAAGTTGGGCTATGAAAGGTCTCTGCATGTATATTTGGCTGAATTTGATTTGCACATTCCGGAGACTTTCCTTGTCTCTTAGCCTGGTCCAATTCCCATCCTTTTCTGTAAGTGTGTGCTCATTATAATAAGCCTTTTGCAAGTTACCTTTGAATAAAATCTGGTACACTGAACTCTCCAAATTTACATGAACATAACAAATTGAATTTTCCACACTGAAGACACCGTTGCTATACCTGGTAATTCGGGGCAAGCTTTTGCTTAGTTACATAAGAGACGCCTTGCACCAATACACTGTTTTCAGTGGATAACGGGTACAAAGGAACCAGTCCATTCCAGAGATGATGGTCACTATGCAAAAGCTTGCCCCAAATCATGAGGAGTTGCAACATTGTCTTTAGTCCGGTAAATTGGAATTGTTATGTTTATGTGAAATAAGATAGCACAGTGTACCAGATTTGTGGTCATCTTTTTGTCATGTTGTTTGTTCGTAGCTCTTCCTATCATTGGTAAGCCAACTGCCCAAAGCACCAGTCATGACCTGTACCCAGGAGAAAAAGCTGTTGACGGTGACATCGACACATTTTCACATACCGGTACTGTATGTGTTTTTTTATTTTACGTAACTCAGGTTGCAATTACAATTTAGATCTTTTCCTACTAGACAAATCTCAGGGTTACTGCAGGGTTGAAAAGTGGCAACGATTCATACTTGAAAGTTTTCTACCCTGTGTTAGCTGCACGATTGACTTCAACCCTACTATGTAACAGACGGGATTTTTCAACCCAGGTTGAAAATTATCATGCTCATCTCCAGAGTGATATTTTGCTAAAATAGATGTTAAACAATACTGGGTTGAACACCATTTTCAAGGGAGGGTGGTCATGGGTTCACCCAGGGTTGAGTTCAGCCAAGGTTGAGAGGTTGTACCGTGAAAAGACATGACAAAAGGTTGAGAGGTTGTATCGTGAAAAGACATGAACATGTGAGGTCAATTGTCACTGCTTATGTGTGAATTAAAACAGACTTTTATCCTCAAAGACAAGTTGATGGATTGCATTTTTGTTGTTGCAGTGTTTGGCATCTGGATTAAGAAAACACAGGACTACTTGATTAGATTAGATTAGATTAGATTAGATTTGATTACTAGACCTTGTGACTTTTATGGGCTTATCTTTTCCCAGAAAAATCTTTCCTGTTTTTCGGATTGTTAGTGTGTCATTATGTTTGTTACAGTGTATTAGGCATCTCCAAATAAGCCCCAGGCTTCTAAGATGCCTATATAAATGCTCAATCAAAATTTTGGCTTCTGTGTATCTCTTAGTAGAGTTCGTAATTTTCCTTACAAGTTTTCTTTGTTACTTGTTACTCAAGCCAGGCTGGCATTATGAAGATATATAAATGTTGATTGACAAAAGCTGGGATTATTTTCAGAAAGGGGAGAAGTGCAGACAATGCAGGTTGTCTCTGTAATTAACTTGTGAGATGCGAGAACCATTTTAGGAAAAACCTCAATTTCTCTGCTTGTGAGACACTTGGATTCTTGAGTTATGTTTGTGTGCTTTTTCATTATTTGCAGAACCCAATGATCCCCATCCATGGTGGCGAGTGGACTTGGGTAGTGAACACTGCTTGGGCAGAATCACAGTCACACTTAGACAGGGTTGCTGTGGTAAGGGAAAAAACAAGAACACGGTTATCCACTTGACTCAACCAATATGGCACAGAATTCCGTTTTGTTTTCCCTGCAGTGTCCTGTTCTGGAGACTCAAATTCAAATTGAGTTATATGATGCTGCTGTACAAATTATATGACAGCCAGAGTTTGTGCTGCAGAATTCCAGTACTAGTTCTAATTCAATTTATTTAGCATTTCCTGTAGAATAACTTTTATTCACGACGAGGTCTTCCTCACCTATGAATTGTGAAGTTGATTTTCTTTATATTTGCGTAATGTTTAGGGCAAGGCCGTTTTACTGCTGCAGTGGCACGAGCTGGTCTTAGCCTAAGCTACTCAGAGAATCAAGCATGCGGGCTACCAGCCACCCGGGCACAGTCCTATGATGGAGCTGTGATTGTATTCACATGTGACACACCCCAGCTTGCCCGATACGTGACTCTAGACATTGACCCATCCAGCCCAGATGTCACCAATGCCCTTTTGCAAATTGGTGAGGTGACACTAGAAGAGATTACATCGGGAGAGTGTTCCAGGCTTTCTGGTAAGATCAATATGGTGTCAGTAATCAATCCACTGAGAGGTTGACATGGAGAGGTCATTTTCCAAGTTCACAGCCAACTTGCTGAGGTTTTTAGTTTAGGGAATTTCGCTGAGACAATTCAGTGATTTTTCAATATTATTCAGGCATTCCTCTCAGTGAAGAGAAGAGAGTAAGACTAGTTGGTCAAAAACAAGTTTGAAATTTCCACCCGGAAATACACCACACATTGTACTAATATCGTGAACAAGTGTAGTTCTTTAAACAGGCAGCAATTAGAAATTTGGACAGCTACATGTACGTGTATGCCTATCTAAATAAAGATTTTTGCAATCACAGTGTTAGAAGAGCTCTGTTAGGATCATACATGGTTTTTAACAGTCGGAATAACCAATCTGGAAAACAGGTGAATGTGTGTACATGTCTGTATGAACATATTTTGCCCTTCCCTTCAGCTTAATTTGGGCATCACCCATTCCAGACTATGTTCATGAATTATGCTTCTGTAATGAAATGAATTTTTCAAATGTGTTAATTGTTTATGCTCCTCTGCTTTTTAAAACATGTTTCATTTCTCTTTGTCCTGCAATGAGTACTTTAATTTATTCATTGTCCACTCGGGACCTGGGCTTTATGTTACATTTTTATTGTTTTGTACATATTTGGATTGAGTATTGAATAAAGATGATTAAGTATACAATGTACTGTGAATAAAGTCTCTCCGTTGCAACTTCTTAGTTATTCCGTAACAAATGTGTCATAACTGAACATGTTTAATGTGCACTTCTCACCCCAGTAGGCCAACAAAGTAGAAGTCATCATGACTGAATATACTTCTCATTGAAATTACATTTTCAACATATGATGCTTGTTCAATCTCTAGATGGCAGTGTTCGGTTGGTTGGTGGAAGGTTGTCTTCTGAGGGACGTGTTGAGGTCTACTATCAAGGTGACTGGGGCACTGTTTGTGATGACGTTTGGGATATCAGCGATGCCATTGTTGTCTGTCGTCAGTTAGGCTTCCCAGGTGCAGTAATAGCTGTGTCAGCTGGTACTTACTTCTCTGTTGGTGATGGGCCCATTTTACTTGATAACGTGGAATGCACAGGAGACGAAAGTACACTGGCAGATTGTTCCCATGGAGGATGGACTTTTAATAACTGTGGTCATTCAGAAGATGCTGGAGTGGTGTGCTCAACTGCAACTTCAGGCCCAGAGGTGTCTTGGATGCCAGGTACAGTGTACTTTGGTGTCTCAAGGCTAAAGATTAAGGTCACCAACACAAACACCTGATGATCATAACTGGAACATAATAAGGCATAATATTGCCAGCTATTATAATGAGACAAATATCCTTTCCAAGAAATCTTAATCAACTATTAACTTGAGACAATGCCAGAGTAAATTATATAAAACTTAAGAACATTTGTGCATCAGATAAACATGTTACACTGTACGCAGGCACTGTTTTTATCCAACATTTGAACATGCAGAAGGAAAGAACAGTTCTCCCCTGTTGCACTACTCAGGGAAAAGTTGTTGCCTGTAAAAAACAGAAAAAGTGACTTCTGCTTCATTACCCGGCCTTAATCCACAAAATGTACATTGTATAAACTACTTGGTAATTTGCCTTGGCCAAAGTAAAGTTCAGCCATTATTATTGGGCTGGTTTATTCTACGTGAATAAATGCCATAGTGGTAATAGTTGGAGCTTGGGGTGATGGTGGGGACAAAAATTAAGTTTGCTGAAAATCAGAGATTGTTTCCTGCCTAGCAGTATGCAGTCCCTATGATTGAAACAATACATTTGGCTGACACGTCATCACTGTGACCATACGTATCATCTCCAGGAAATCGGCCTCTCAGGAGTTAAAGTTGGACTTTAAATTCTTGATTGCTTTTGACTTGTTTAGCAGACTGTTAAGTCACTCCATAGACTGGTGATTGTACCCTGACTCCTTAGTTTGGCCCGGTTTACAATGAAGAAAGACCCAATGCTCCACAAATAAGATCTCTGCCCTCTGTCAGTTGGCATTGTTGGATTAGTTAATGGCACTGTTCCTTACAAAGAGCACGTTGAGATCTGCTGGTAGGGTGCTGTATGTGGTGATATGTGTGCAAAACTGTGTGAGACATCAAAGAATTCCTGTTTTCTCTAATCAGTTTGGGCATCCCAACTGTATCTGCTGGGTGCTGAGATGTTTCTTGGTGATGGGCCCACTTTCCTTGATATTTGATAATGTTGAGTACTCATCGGGACAGGAAAGTACCGGTGACGTGTTAGATTGTCATTTTGCTGACCATTTATATGATGCTTAAGTCACTTGTTCTACTTCAACTGCTGGTCCAGAGGCTTTGTGATGCTTGCTAATAAGTTGGAATCCAAATCGGTTTTAAAACTATTTCCAAAGCTGCTCTTGATTGATTTGTTGTTTCATTTTACATTTAGATGGCAGTGTTCGTCTGGTTGATGGAAGCTCATCTTCTGAGGGACGTGTTGAGGTCTACTATCAAGGTGACTGGGGCACTGTCTGTGATGACGTTTGGGATATCAGCGATGCCATTGTTGTCTGTCGTCAGTTGGGCTTCCCAGGTGCAGTAAGAGCTGTGTCAGCTGCTGCTGAATTCTCTGTTGGTGATGGGCCCATTTTACTTGATAACGTGGAATGCACAGGAGACGAAAATACACTGGCAGATTGTTCCCATGGAGGATGGACTGTTCATAACTGTGGTCATTCAGAAGATGCTGGAGTGGTGTGCTCAACTACAACTTCAGGTCCAGAGGCGTCGTGGATGCCAGGTACATGTACTTTGGTGTCTCAGCCACACCATTCAATGTTTAATAAATCACACACTAATGATGATTTCCTTACTATCTGTATCTTACATGTACATTGGTCATTTGGATGTTTGGCTTCATGTTCATGTTAGTGCATGTGAATCACATTGTTGGCTTCAGTAGTTGAAACTGGCAACCTCCATGAAAACTCCATAGTAGACAGTTCATTTTGCTTCATAAAACACAAGTGACAATATACGTTGAGAGGTTCATGGTTTTTCAACTCATTCATGCATGATGAAATAAATGTAGAGAACATCAAGTAAAACCAGACCTAGAGTTGTCTTTAGTTAAGCAGATGGATTAGGATTTTTGTGCCATATGTATAATCAATGACAAGTTGCATAGTGATATTAAAATGTGACACGAACTGGTGACCTGTTTGGCATCATAAGCTTATTTGTTTTTTAAAACCTTTCAATTGTTTGGAGAGATTCTAACCCTTGCTTAAAGCACTGACTTGTCACGAATTACCAACTACAGTAAAATCTGGATAAATCAAAGCAAAAGTTCATACCTGCCAAGAATAGGCTGGTACATGTATGTTCAAAAATGCCTCCGTAACTCGAAATGCCCACACCGTAACATCCACTCATCACCTCAAAGTTTTTGTGACATTGATCTAAATAGATCGCTGCCAAAGCACTTGAAGGAAGTGTACAAAGGAACACAGGACCAGGGTCACAAATCATCAGTTCCAAGCATGCTTCTTCTCTCCGCATAGGGACTATGTTGCCATGCTCTATGCATGAACCAACCATAACTCTAACTGTATCCCCTAGACTGATGCTACCGCAGACCCAATCGTAGCCTGCATGTATGTGGGCAGTCCAATCACTGACTCTTGCAGCAGCCATGTGACCACAAAAAAATAGGTCATGTTACCACATGTATGAAAACCCAAGTGAAAACAGACTTGAGGCAGGTTATGCTTTAAACATGACAGACTATAATTAAGTAAAAAGTTTGTGGTTTCAGCATGCAAGGATATAACGTAACAGGTACAATGTTTTAACTGTTTATTGTTTATTTATCAACTGGAACAGATGGTACTGTTCGATTGGCTGGTGGCACATCATCAGCTAAAGGCCGGGTTGAAATTTATTTCAACGGTGAATGGGGAACAGTTTGTGATGATGGCTGGGACCTTGCAGATGGTAACGTTGTCTGTCATCAGCTTGGCTTTAGTTCAGCTGTATTTGTGAGGTCGTTTGGCCCAGGAAGTGGGCCAATATTTCTAGATGAGGTGTCCTGCTCAGCTGATGACCAAACCCTGGCAGAGTGTGATCACCAAGGTTTGGGGATTCATAACTGTAACCATGATGAGGACGCAGGTGTTGTCTGCGAGACACCAGTATTTGTTGGTAAGATTTATGTTATTCTCTTCAAAAGATACTGAACAAAGGGAAGATTGGTCGTTGTCGCATTGAATTGGTCAGCTGGTGGAGTTCCTGCTTGGTGTCTAGGGGCATGATATCCTGCTAGCTCCTTGAGGAAAATGCACACACTATGTGTTTGAGTGCAGTGTGTAAATGTGACATCACTTCAGTGTATGCTGCACCCACTGCACATAGAGTTATGTAGAACCGTATGTAGATCCACAGGTTAATGTGCATCGTGTCCACTGAATGGGAGAGTGTAACCAGTATGATGAAGTCACAAACCGAAAAGTCATCAGGAGGACTTCAGTGGGGATGCACCCTTTAAGAAAGGGGGTGCCTAGCATTTACATGAAAAGTTAGGGTGCTTCAAATAGAAGCGAGACCCAAATGTACAGTAAGAGCGAGGCAGATTTTTTTCCTATTCCAGTTGAAATTTCTGTCTTTCAGTGAGAACAGAATAAGAAACAGATTGAAGGTATACACCCTTGGGATTGGCCACTGGACTACTTTATATTTCTATGTCGAATGCACCTGTTTCTTAAATACTGTACTGAATATTTCATCATTAAACAAACGGTTAAAAATTCTAGAGGAATAGGTGCTTGGTTGGAAGTGTAATATTACGCTGCTGTTTCAATGCTTGGCTTTTCGTATCATACGTTTCTAATTAAATTTTGTCTGAAAAGATGTGCGACTTGTGGATGGAAACACCGGAAATGAAGGACGTGTTGAGGTCTACTATCAAGGTGACTGGGGGACTGTCTGTGATGACTTGTTTGATATCCAAGATGCTACTGTCATCTGTCGTCAGTTGGGCTTCCCAGGTGCAGTAAGAGCTGTGTCAGCTGCTGCTGAATTCTCTGTTGGTGATGGGCCCATTTTACTTGATAATTTGGAATGCACAGGACGTGAAAGTACACTGGCAGATTGTACCCATGCAGGATGGACTGTCAATAACTGTGGCCACTCAGAAGATGCAGGAGTCTTTTGTTTACCACATTTAACTGAAGCCCCTGACGTATTTGAAGGTAAGTCATATTTTTTTCTGGTCACTTTTGAAGAGTATTTCAAAAACAATCATGAAGCGAAACCTATGTCCAGTTGAATCTTTGGTACAAAAGTATTTGCATCCTTTGTCTTACATCTTGCATCTCCCTTCTCCGATCTTGCATCTCGCCACCTCTTGTATCTCACATCATGCATCTCAAGACATGGTGTCTCGAGGTCCTCCCCCCCCCAAAAAAAACTTTGGTTTTAAATATTGAGACAAGTGTTTGTGTCCATTCGATTTCCCTTCCTGAAGTAATTAAAATCTAACTGTAGCCTCAGCTCTCAGAAGGGGTATGAAAGGTTTTATGAATAATTAAACAAAATTTTTTGCTTCTTTCTGCCATGCAGTTTTGATAACATACCCCAGAAAATCTTAGATGCATGATGGGAGATGTGGAGTTGCAGAAAATAGCGGGTGGAGGTAGTTAAAATGTGCCCGTTTGTCTCATAAATGCGCCCCTAAATTATAAAGAAAGGCGCAAATACTAACGCCTGCTTGTTTCTATACTTGCCATGAAAAATACCTAAACTTTTTTTTTAGAGTTGAAGCAGTAACCAGAATAATGATTGTGCCCGTAATCTGGTTTTCACCATCAGAGGGTAGTGTTCGATTGGCTGGTAGCACATTGTCATCTGAAGGCCGGGTTGAAATCTATCACAACGGCGCATGGGGGACAGTTTGTGATGATGGCTGGGACCTTGCAGATGGTAACGTTGTCTGTCGTCAGCTCGGCTTTAGTTCAGCTTCATCTGTGAGGTCGTTTGGTCAAGGAAGTGGGCCAATATTTCTAGATCAGGTGTCCTGCTCAGCTGATGACCAAACCCTGGCAGAGTGTGATCACCAAGGTTTCGGAAGTCATAACTGTGACCATGTTGAGGACGCAGGTGTTGTCTGTGAGATAGCCTTTGTTGGGGGTAAGCTTTCGACATAATACTCTTAAGTCCTCAAAATATACTGACCAAATATATGATGGATTGCTGGTTGTTACACTTGAATTGTTCAGTTGGTGGAGTTTATACCTCATTTTACCTGGAATTGTGTCGTTTGCAGATGGAAGCGTGCGACTGCAAGGTAGTAGCTCTGCCCACCAGGGCCGTGTGGAGATCTTCCACAGTGGTGTGTGGGGCACAGTCTGTGATGACTCATGGGATATCAACGAGGCCATGGTAGTCTGTCAGCAGCTGGGTTACCTATCTGCTGAGGCAGCACTGAACTCGCAAGAGGCCGGCTTTGGAATGGGCGAGGGACAGATACTTCTGGACGAGGTGGAGTGCTCTGGTGAAGAGAACACCTTGTATGAGTGTAGCCACAAAGAGGACCACAACTGTGAACACTCAGAAGACGCTGCTGTCATATGCACAGTACTTACCACTGCGCCAATGGTTACCACCACATTACGCAGCACCACATCACGCAGCATTACTGCAGGTAAGAAAGGGAAAATCTTACCGGTATATAATGCATCAAATGCAAGCACTTTCTGCAGACACTTCATAACTTTGCACTTTCAGAAAGTTTCACTTTGTAAAAACAAACACGTACTGAATGCTTTCATGCATTACTCTGTTACATTTCATAAAAGGCGAGCAGTTTAGGCCAATCAATTTTGTGCAGAAGGAGGGTACTCAAATACCAACAAAAGACCCATTGGTTTCTCCATTTGATCAGCCAGGCTCATCTCAATTGGATGTTGATCCAGGTTTTGGCACACTCCATCCCACATTGATTGTGATGAAACAGCCACCTTTTCACAGCAAACACTTCTCCTGACCACCAGATTGTCATTATTTGTAGTGAAGTACAAGGTGTTTTTCAAACTTAGGATTATCACCACTTTTGAGAGTGAAAAATGCCGGTAATGCCCAGCAGCCTGGTCTTTTGTTCGGACTTCGGTCTTTTGTTACCGGGCCCTGTTTCCTTTGTCCGATTTCGGAGTCCCCGGCAGGTAGTGGTTAATAGGTGCTGGCTGAAAAAGATCACAGGAAAGAGGGTTTGGAAATCTGATGTCACAGCAAAGCCTTCCGTATTCCGTGTGGCTGAATTGCTAACCATAACAATCTGCTGTATTGATGCGAAAGGCGGACAGATTTTATGGTCATTCTCCAACCATAAAAGGTCAAAGTGATATTAGAACAAAAAACAGTCCTATGAAAAATGCTGATTTTGTAAGCCAAATACTAATTGTCTGCTTTCTGAACACTGGAAGAATTCTGAAAAGTTTGGCAGCTCTGCGGTAATCCCATTTTCATCTCCAATTGACATCCTGGACTTGTCCATTTTTTGTCCTATACAAAACTAAGCCAAGGAGGAAGGTATTTACAGCCCGTACACACTCTAATGAAAGATACTTGTAGATTGGCCTTCAGGATGGAAAGGACATTACATGAGAAAAGAATGTTTAAGTTCACTTGTTGAAAGGAGGTCATCTACGGATGACCCCTCACCGAGTGGATACAAACTTTGTCCAAGTACGGCGTCTCTGTTTATGCCTTTCATTGTTTGACAGATTTGCCTGTGGAGGATAGTGCCTTGCGTCTGGCGGGAGGGACATTGCCCTCAAACGGGCGCCTGGAGGTTTACTACCAGGGCCAGTGGGGCACCGTCTGCGACGACAAGTGGGGTCTCCGGAATGCTCAAGTGGTTTGCCGTCAGCTGGGCTATGGCTCAGCTGATCCAGTCCTCTACCAGTCCAAGTACCGCGGGGGGAAGGGCCCCATCCTGTTGGATGAGGTGAACTGCACTGGTGCAGAGTTGTCTCTTGTGAGTTGCCCGAGTAGCCACTGGAAACAGCATGACTGTACCCATGCTGAGGATGTTGGGGTGGTGTGCCAGAGACCAGGTAAATTAATTCATGATTTCATTGCATACAATTTAATCTAATGTTGTGCATTTGATCGAGTTGAACAGGCCAATCTGACAAAACCCATCAAAAAAGCACTCCCCTCCCCCCAAGAAACTAATAAATAAATAAAATGAAACGGTAAAATCGAAAATGAAACAGCTTCCATCGGGCATAGAATATTTTGTACACTTGGTTAATACCTCAGTTTAACCAGTTAGTGGAACTGTGTTGTGATAGTTTCATTTGGTACAATTTTTGAATAAAGGATGTGCGAGGACATGTATGTTCAAAGAATACATTGTTTTTACATACCTTTCCCATTTAAAAGTGAAAGATCTAAGTATTCTATAAAACTGCAGTATAAAATGAAAATGTGTTTGTTTAAATTTGAACTGATAGGTTCGGTGCGCCTCGTCAGCACTGGCGATTTACCCAACACACTGGGACTACTTGAGATGTTTGTGGATGGGGCATGGCTTCCAGTTTGTCGGCAGGGATGGGAGATGACTGTTGCCGATTCAGTGTGCCGACAGCTTGGATTCAACTCTGCCACAAACACTGATGTCAGCAGGGTGGATGGCATTGAACAAGGGAATAGTGTGGTTCAAAGGGTTGGTACTTTGTTTAGTGTATTTCCTTGTCTTGTCTTCTTGTGTCTCTGTTGTTTGTGTTCACATTTTAATTATTATTCTGTCTTATTTTAGTGTATTTAGATTTGAGAGGGCCTTGTTTTGTTCACAATAGAGTCTTCCTTTCACACAAATAAGACAAATTTCACAAACTTCCATAATACAGTTTGAGGAAATCGTGTTATATTGTTAATTAGTGGAATCTTCTATTAGTTTTTATCTGTTAGACAATTTGGAGTTGAATGCACCTCTGAGCTTGAAATCTTCATTTAGGTATTGGGTAGTGAGATGGGAATTTAGAAACTTAGTAAGTTTTCAAAAGTCAGCTCCGTCATCTTCCCTCTATTTGTACCCAAATTCACACCCAGAGAGCAGAGTTGTAATCGAGTCAGTCCTAAGTCAACACAAATAAGCGAGTCTTTAGTCAACTCACAAGCTCTTGTATTGAACGATGATGTAGGCATTCCCCTGTCATTGTTCATCTCTTTAGTTCTGACCTGATTTGTGAATTGACTATATTGACTGGCTTGAGATTGGCTTGTGACTGACTCAATTCTAACTGTGCTAGATGAGCCTCCATAGTCTGCCACACTCTACTAGCTATTTTCTGTGCATTCGTGCCTCATTTGAAGTTCCTTCTAGACTGCAGTTTTGCCCATTTACTCTTTCCACTCTAGATCTCCTGCACTGACTCTAAGGATCAACTGAAGGACTGCAGAGTGGATGTGACAAAGGGACGCAGTTGCCAGGACGCTGGCGCAGATGGCAATGTATTTGTGGAATGCCTCAGACACAAAACAGGTGAGAGGAATCTGAGATGAGGAGTGCTAAGGGTGGGTAAATAGCTTGTAAGTCTGTGAACATTTCATCACTTTCACTTTCAAAAGGAAAAAGGGAAATCCTACAAGTCAATTCTTGTGTACAATATGAAAACAATAAATGTGGACCAAGAAAAGGAATGTGCTTGTCCTTTTGCATGTTCAAAAAATGACAGTGATTTCTTTTGAATTTCATTTAACCCAAATCTCACTCTACAGCACATGTAGTCTGAGGTTGAATTAGTTCCTAACAAATCTATAATAGTATATGGCAGGTAGCCGTTGCCTCATTAGATAAAGTATGACATCGTGTCTGGATGTAAATCATATTTTTTTCTAGGTGCAGCATGCACAAACTATGTCTGTTATTTTTTTTAACTGCCAACATAATTAAAGTTGTGTAAAAGTTGACAGCAATATGCAAGAAAAACCAAAATCAAGCCAAACAAAAACAAATTGAGGAACTGTTGAAGAACTAATGCATGTGGGGAAATATGCAAAGAGAAACAATTTTAAATATTTGTGGATATTATCGACAGTGCACTTCTTGGGAAGGAAGTTGCTTTGTAGAATATAATTTCTGTGTTTGTTGCTCCTTTCTTGTCTTTGTTGGCAACAAAAATATTTGTAATCCTCTATTCAAGCCATGCTTAATTCATGTAACTTGTCGGGCTACAAACTTACTAGGAGACATACATGTATATCTTAATATTTTGAATCAAAAAGGGATCTATGTTTTGTTGTTTTGATAGATTACATTTCATTTGTTTTCACGTTTAAAGTGAAAAAATTGATTGTCATTTTTGTTGTGAAAATAAAAAATTGATTTTTTTCTTTTTTGTTTTGAAATAGTAGAAAAATGAAAAAAG
This sequence comes from Acanthaster planci, assembly GCF_054643075.1. Lineage (NCBI taxonomy): Eukaryota > Metazoa > Echinodermata > Asteroidea > Valvatida > Acanthasteridae > Acanthaster > Acanthaster planci. The sequence continues at coordinate 7,036,028 of NC_141792.1, read as the reverse complement.
AAAAAGCCTTATTGTCCAATTTACTTTTTCACCTTCAAATAAAAGCTAACAACAATTTGTTTTTGTGTCTAGTTTTCTGTTTTTAAATAAAAAAACGAACGAACAAATATACACAGACCATCAGGGCCTTGTTTAGTTCGTACAGATTTGGTGCATCAATACCGTATCTGCCTTGGATCACATTTCAATGAATCATACTCGTGGGTTGGGGTGGTGAAATCAAAGCTGTTGAAGTATGCATCAAATGAGTTTTTGTGAACGAATTTCCCCATAATTCATTCGGAACGCGTTTCTGTGATTAAAATAGCATGATTGAATTACTTTTCCTGGAAATTAGACATATCTTATAAAATAGCCTTCCCGCTGAAAACATCTGAAGCAGATGACTTTGCCTGGGAAAAATGTCCAGCCATTTGGTTTGTTATGAGTTGTTTTTGTCCTGGCAGGTATCTGATTAAACTAATGTGTCCCAAGAGCTGTCCTAGGAGGGGAAAGTCCATCTTTTTGGTAGTTATTGAAGAGGGTTTTTTATTTGCTCCGCACAAAATTTTGCAAAGCAGTTGTAATTTGCTTAGCAGCTGCATGGAATTGGCTCCAACACTATCGTGTATAGTCAGTGGGCTCCTTGTGTGAACACAAACATTTTTAAATAGTAACTAAATCCCTGTGTATGAGGATCGACACACATAACATGCAAGCACAGGTTCAGGCATGTTTTGTATGGGCTGCACTGAGTATGTGTGACCAAGTTCTGTTGGAATGTATGGTGCTCCAGTGGGAGCTAGTTGTCCCCAATACTGTTTGCCAGTGAGGAGGTGCCTGCTTACACGTACATGCACAGGTACCATAAAGAGATACACAGGTACTACACAGAGGTACTACACAAAAGCAAGTAGATTTACCAACTTATGCAAGTACTTACACGGGTACCACACCACACTGAGATACAAAGGCTCAAGTAGTGCCAGCTTATATACAAGCACTACACAGAGGTACCAGCTTGTATACACGGTTACTAACTCAAGTGGGCATTTCATATTGGTGTACATGTATATACACGTACCACACAGAGCTACTGGATATTTGCACTGATGGAACATGTATTTTAACTCACGTGTTGTTTCTAATTGTTGCAAGATGGTGATGTCAGGCTGTCTGGCAGTGAGCCATCATTCAAGGGAGAAGTACAGATCCGTCTAGAGGGAGTATGGGGTGCCGTCTGTGACACAGACTGGCAACTGAGCGATGGCGAGGTCGTCTGCAATCAGCTGGGCTATTACGGGGCCAAATCAGTGTACCAGAGCAAAATTCCACACGGTAAACATTTTAGGCAGTCATTGCCAACAATTGTAGGACATCTTAAGCTTGAGGGGCACAGCGAGAAGCTGATTTTCCAAGAAATTCAACTAAAAATGTGACAGAAACTTTGAATCCAGACAGTGTGAAAGAAATTACAAGAATGCATTGACCAGTGGAACGCTACGCTTTGTCTATTTGATTGTGGTTTTCCCATTCTGGGGTTTTACAAAATCAGTTCCTGTCATAACATTACTTCCCTAAAATAGATCTGCTTCTTATCAGTCTTGCTGTCCAACCTTGCTTCTCTATTCCACTATTTTTGGTTTTATTTCATAAATATGTATGGTTATGTTCTCATTATTTGTGAAATCATGTTGATATTATATTGGCAATTTTGGTAAAAGCATGCGATTGCTGGAATAAGCATATTGCATTTTTAAAATCAGATTTTGGAGATGAGAACGGTGACATCCCCACATTGAGGCAGCCTGTGTGCTCTGGGGAGGAGGCCCGCCTGGTGTCCTGTAGGAACAGTGGGTGGAGTCGCTCTGACAAGTGCCAGAAGGGACGAGTTGGTGTTGAGTGTAACCAGCGACGGGGCAAGTCAGCATCAAACCCACAGCAGCCAGGTTTGTTGCTTGAGTCCATATTATCTTACAAGCTGGATGTTTGTCAATTTTTTTTCCAGTCCTTCAGTAAATTTTAAGTTAATGAACATTAAGCTGCACTCAGGCTTGCATATAACACTTTGTGCATGTCAGTATTCAAATTTATTTGCTGGCTCAAACAACATACACGTATTTTGATTAAATGGGAAAAAAATGTTTTTACTGTCTTTTTTGTCGTTTATTTCTTGCAACCAATTGTTGTGATAGTTCACCACCATTTGTCTTGCATGGAACTACAATAATTTCAGGAACTTTTTGCAATGGATATACCAGCATGGATATTAGCAGTTACATGTTTACATTTTTGATGCTTTGTGATGTATGGAAATTCTCGAGCCTTTAGACTTTTTTCAGTTTAGCTTTGACTGATTATAAAAGCACAAACCAAACCTCTGCTGTCCAAGTGGCCAACAAGCGACTGACTGTACAGTGGACATGTGTCTGCTGCGCATGACAGTTTCTTTGAGCAAGCTGTTTTCTTTAACCCCTTCACGCCGGGACGTGTTAAGACACGCCGTAAAAATTGAGATCCTCAGCTTTTCAGCTATTATTCTCGGCCCACACTCAAGAAAACACGGTGAAAGAAGGCAGGGTAATTGGTCTTTGTGTGTAGCCCAGAAATGAAAAGACCGAATTTGCATCATAATCACCAGCTTCACTATAGTCCCCACTTTGAAAAGAGGCAATGGGATTTTGGAAGCTTGAGTAGAGCCACATGCCACCGAACAATCAGCCTTTTCACCGTGTAATTCAAAGCGTGCAGAGCACGTTGGGCCACAAACTGAGAATTTGGAGTTTGGAAGGCAGCCTTCGTGGCCAAGCGAGGCTGGAATTCTCTGAGTCGGCTTTTGGAAAGAAATTCCCGTCGAGAAGGGTTAACCACTTCCTGCCAGGCGACCCGTTTTCATGTACATAGGCTTTATATGCAGAGCCGGGGAGCCCAGAACTGGGACAAAAGAGTTGGGCCTTATAATAAAAGGCCGTGCTCAGCACAAACGACTGAGCTGCTGGGCATTACCAACATTTTTTCGCTCTCAATAGTGGAGATAATCCAGCCTTGTTTTGAAACAGTATACCACGGTTTGAGGCATTTAGAGCGAGTGTATTACCACCAGGGACAAAAGCTCTCCACCACCGCAGGGATGAGCCACTGCACGCTAATCTGGCCCCTATTGAAAAGAGGTCAGCAGTGCACTGTGCTGGTTTCGGGAACAAAAGAATCTTACGGAACACCTCACAATCTGGCCTTCTCTTTCCAAGGCTGCAGGCCTGGCTGAAATATTCAGGAGTCAATGAATTTTACCTGTCAGCTTTTAGAGTAGTGCCCAAAGAAACCTTCATTTTGGTATAAACGGCCATTAAACGAAATGATGAGTTTTTGAAGAATTTTGAAAACGGAAAATCTTGAAAATGAGCCGGCATCTTGTCTTGCTCAAGAAAAATCCACCCAGCAGCAAGTGGTTAAACAGCTCAGTAACCTCTCTATGTGCTTCTATCCATCTCTTATTTGTTAGGTCTGGGAACTGTTCCCATTGCGGTTATCGCCGTGATAGCCTCCTTAGTCCTACTCATCATTGTCATCATCCTCATCGCTGCCGTTATCAGGAGGACCAAGGCGAAGAGGAGCCAAAGCCACCACATGGCCATCCCCATGCTTCCACCCTCATCGCCTCCTCATCAAGACCCGTCAGTCACCGCAGATGGAGCAGACGGAAGTAATCATTACGCCTCCCTGGGTGGTGCCGCGGCCAATCCCAGCACCGGGATGTGCAACCCGGTTTATGAAACCTCACTTAATTGGTCCCCACCTCTGAAGCCAGTTACGTTTGAGTTTCCCCCGGCTGAAGAAGATGGAGGTGACCTAAAGAAGGGGAAATAAGAACCACACCCTCGTTGTCTGGCCTGATATCATCCTCTTTTGTTTGTATAAATGAATTAATCTGAGGAGACACCATTACTGCAATGGCATCACCTACAGGCAGACATCCTTAAAGTTCAGTAAGCACACACTTTGTTAAGTTACAGCACCCTATTGGTTGAAGAATGCAATGAGTGTGTATTACCTGCATGCAAATGCGGTGACACCACTTTAATAGCATCTAATTCACCTGAAATTAGTCTACAAAGCTACAGAGAGAATGTGAAATTTCATTAGAATTCAGGAATAACACTGAGATAAAACTACAGACAGTTATTTTAGTATGATTAGCATTTTAGCATATTAGCATTTTTCTTTACAGCAATCATATTTAGAGTAAATTTAGTCCAATTTCAATTTCATTTGATATTCTATAAGGTATTTTGGTACTTCAGTGTTTTTATACTCATGCAAGCATCCATGTTAATGAGCAAACTCGTGACATTGTTCCAAGAAGAAAAGCATTGTGCACTGACGTGTGCACAAAAACTGTTGTATTTTTACACTTGTGTTTTGCTGTCCCGAGTTTCCCTTTACTCATTGATTCATCTCTACATCGGAATAAGCTAGTGAGATCCCCTTCTCAGAAATGTTTTCAGTGAGGCAATTTGGTTCAATATTGAACAAACAGCCTGTAAAATGAGCAGTGTCTCCCCCAAGTGACATCACGGCAAAACAGTGCCCTCTGTCATCTAGAAAACTGACATCAGAAAAGTTTAACAATACTCTTTTTGAATACACCTGACCCCAGTGGGGCGCTTTGTAGTATCATGCTTTGGAGAAAAGTAAAAAGATGCTCAGGCAGTGTATCTCAGGAACATTCACTGCATGGGTACTTTTAAATAATTAGTAGGTCTTATTCACACTTTGCTGAATGTGGATGATCACTTTTGTTTCGTTACAAGATAGTAACAAATATCTTTTGGTTACATAACAAGTAGAAGTCATAAAAGTCTCAAAATTGTTTATCTTTAGCATCTTGAGTAATCTAATGCAATATTTGGTTTTGAACTGTGAGAGAAATTTACTAATATCAATCTAAAAGCACAAGCAGTATATCTTTCTTATAATGTTAGTGTTGAATACTCAGTGATGCAAAAGTACTTATGAAAAATGTAAAGGCTTTCAAATGTGTATATATTGTTCCTCACTGGTATACAGTGACTGGATGTCATTTATGGTTTTATAACTAGCAATGGTTATAGCAGTGTATGCATTACACAGTTTGCTTCCACAGTATAATGTCTTAAAAGCCAGGTTTTGGACAAGTTTTTCTTATTAAATTACAATAAAATTGTGTTTTTTTATCTTTAAATGGGGTACTTTTGATTGAAAGCATAGAATGGTTGAATCTCCCCACATTTGGTGTCTTTTGGTGTGTTCAGCCCCACCCCCAAGAAAGGGCAAGCAAGTTTAAAGACTAATCAAAGCCTGATTTATACAGTCAATTTTTACTGGAAGAATGCCTTATGAGAGTCAATATAAACAAGCACATTGAAGTTCATGCAACGCTGTTTGCTGTTGTATACAAGTCTGCATCTATATCAGAGCTTGATGTCAACCCTTTTCTGAACTGGAGATTCGTGTTTAGGCTGCACCCTTGGCTACTCATCCGACTGATGTTATGGCACAAGAGAAATGAAGCCAAATTCAATTGAATACCGAAGTTCATAAACGTCATATGGAAATCAATATGTTTAGACCTTTCTTAGGTTTCAAAGATTGCGAGGCATCAAGATTTCAGTGTTCTCCCAGGAGTACTCTTGTTCATTGACAACCAGAAGGAGTGGGCCATTGTGGCACAGATTTTCTCTGATAATTTTGACAGCACCCACAGCCTGTAAAGTCATTCAAAAATCATGCCTTGTTTTCATTTTCCAGGCCTGGAAAAGTCATGAAAGTTTTGATAAAGTGACCAAAGTCATGGAAAAGTCATGGAATTTGGCAAACACTGTGATTTTTGTTATCAGAAATAAGTTTATAAAATGTGTGATTATATTCACAACTTTTAAAGTCTGAAAAGCCCAAGAAATTGTGTTATTGGGTCATGGATTTTTATAATTTGGTCCTGGAAAAGTCATGGAATTTAATTGTCCTTTAGCTGCAGGAACCCTGATTTGAGATTAATTTGGGGATTTTTTTATCATTTGTGCTTTTCTGTGTGCAGTAGGAAAAGTATATGTATAAGCCTTAAAATCCCCTTCAGGGGCCACTTGGATTGAAAATTATCTTGAACAAATCCTGAACCATGCATTTTCTCAAAAACCTGACTTGTTCTGTATGCTAGGACTGGACATTTAGGTTACACTGTTACAATATAAAAAGAAACCATAAGATACTGTAAATTTTGAACTCCCAGATTTTTTTCAAGCCATTTCATTCAGCTTCTGCAAGAATGATGTAGTGCTGTTCATTAACTTTAGCTTTTTAAACCTGAGCATAAACTTGCAGTTATGTCATAGGTAATTAAGATTAATAAAGCTCCGCGAGCGCTATGTAATACAATCCTGTTGTGAGTGGATGATTTACTTAGTCTTTTGAAGTTTTGCTGGGATACATTTTGAATTTGATGTAACAAATCAATGAATTTTATAAAGGAGAATGTATGGCGGCGCTCGTGCACTAAGATTTATCAATCCAAGGGTATCCTGTCCTGATCGAGGCCAGCCCGAGCCCTTCCCGTGTGCCCGCATGGGAGTTCGATCTGAATTTGCTGAGATGTGTACATGATATACATGTACACCGCTGCACCGGCACCCCACGTACATGTACATGTAAATGCAGTACACGTACACGCGCAGTTCTATACGGAGGCCGTAACGTGCCACTAGAGAATCAGAAATTTTCTTCGATTGTATTTCTAAGTAATGATTTGTTGTTTTATATCGAAAAGGCACGTTTTATACGTCGCAGCCAAACACTCCTTTTTGCCAGTTTATTTATTTATTTATTTTGAAATACTTTTTGGGGGTCGTCTTGAGTTTTTTCTTTCTTTTCTCGATCTGCTCTCAATTGGTTATTTGATCGTGTGTAAGAACCCCTTCCTTCCTCCATGGTAAGAACTGAGAGTACGGTAAATGTGCCACAGAGTTCTGCGTATGTGTTCTTGGTTCCACCTGCATTTGTGCGTTTAGTTTCATACATGTTAAATCCGCAGCAATTCCCGCTTGGAAAGCATCAACCATTTCAAATGCGGCCCGTGGTCCACGTGTTGTCTGTCCGCGCTCGACGCCCTGCTGCAGAACCGTGACGGCGATCATTTGTCCGGTGTACAAGCTCCAGAACATATGCAGGGACAGGCCTACATAACGTACCAGGCTACTCGTGATTATTCAAGGTACCAAGGTGGCTGTGTGTAAAACTACGTGCACTCTAAGAATTACCCTCTTGTTGGACTTCGGCCAAGGTAAGTGACACCATCCCCTCCTTCCTCCATGGTCAGACTGTCTTTGAGGAAGGCAAAAGGTAATTTTCAATAATAAGGTCGTGCGTGCAGTACATGCATCATGTGACCGGGAGTGCCGCGTGATTTTCGTGGGGCCGGCAGCAGCGCTCGACGGTTTTCCAGAGGCGACCGCAGTACGCTACGTCGCAGTCATTGCACGCTGCATGCAGATCGTGGACCTTGTGTGGCGGAACTTGCAATGCGTTACATGCACAGTACTCCACTCAGTATTACTGTACGTGTAGCGGGAATGAACGTGGCTACACTGGCAACAATGCAGCAACGTACGGAATGAGATCGAACGTGACGGTGAAATTCGATGATAAAAGCTTGAGATCGAGTCACAATTTATAGCATGTAGGGCTAGGACCTACGCAGCTTTCTCATGTATAGCCTTGATTCTATAATTTAATCTTAAATTGAAGGAACCAAAGAACGAAAATTCTGCCTTCATGCAACGCGCAAAGGAAACCCTTCACTGACAAACACATGCACCTAAGCCCATCATACTGTACAGTACATGTACATCGTGTACATGTACATGTACGTCGTACACGCACAGTACATGTACATTTAGCTGCATGTACTTTAGACGTACATGTATTTGGTGTACATGTACAGCTGGTACTGTACAATTTTACATGTACTGTACATGCACATAGCATGTGGACACGGAAACCACATGCATGTACACAGATTGCGCTGAGATAAACCCAATTTTGGCTTGGGTGTACATGTACATGTATGTACACGCACTACCGCCGCCATTTTTTGTAACGAAAGAGCGATTTTCTGACCGACTACATAATGAAGCTGCAAAGTAGGTTTACTTTGTGGTTGGGGTACATGTTGGTGCGCAACGTGAAATGATACACATTTGGATAATGTGAGCCAATATGTTGAGTGAGCCGGGGGATTTCGGAAATTATATAAGACCTGAGTGATTTACTTGATCGAGCTAGGAAAGAAAGATGTTAAAAGTAAGACTTAGGAGCGCGGGATGAGATTTCTGGGGTGGTGCACCCGGGGCTAGGGGGGCAAACAATTTTTCAAGGTGGCACAGGGAGCAAATGAACTGCAGCCATACGGACCGAGAGTGTTGTAACATAGCTTTCAAAGGAGCGCGCCCCAGCCCTAGGGGAGCCTGGGGAGGCACAGGCGTTTGCCTAGAAATCATATCCCCTACCTTCTTGGTTACGTGCTACTGCTCGAAGCTGCACAAAAATTTAGGTGGCAAATGAATGGCGGCAATGAGTGGCGTCTCCCAGGCTCACTTAGGTCCTGAGTACGCCCAATTGACAGCTAGCCTACAAACACTCTATGTAGCTCCAGTTCATGCAATCAAGACACAGATCGTTTGGGTGGTTTTTTTTCTTGGGGGGGGGTTTGTTTGTTTATTTGTTTATTTATTTGTTAAATTTTTCTTATTTCTCCATATAGAACTGCACCAGCTAAGATTGTATCAAAAACAAGCAGAAACCAAGCGGTGCTTGCATGGGCTGTGCCAGGAGGAAGGAGAGGCACAGTTGCTCTGGGGTTATTACAAAGACCTCAGCACAGTGACGACCCACTCACAGTGGAAGGGTCAATTTCCAAGGTGTGTCTCGAAGCAGGCATTTTCGTGCACTTTGCCTCCCCTTAATTATAATATTTTGTTTCAACTTCAGGGAAACGCCTCGTCCCCCTCACGCAACGCCAGTGTGTGGTCGTTTGAACAATGTGGTCATACAATCGAGGCGTAGGCTACATCTTTTGAAAATGTGGGTCGTATAACTTCAAGAAAACTTCCCCATTATGGCACCCACGTGTTAAGACCGCAATCTCGCCTTTGCTTTAATTTCAATTTGGGGAAATTTTCTCGACAGGAAAAAAGATTATGTTGGTTTGCTTGTGTAAATCTTTAATAATGATTTGACTATGGGTATTTTTTTTGGTTAGGTTTTGGAAACATTCTTCATAAAATTACTAACTACTGCACATATATACAGGCCTTAAAACATGCTTGGAGGCCACGATATAAAGTGTAAACCTCCTTTCCTAAAGTTATTTTATTGAAAAATATTAATTTATCCCTTAAAAGATGTTTGAGAAACGACGTTCATAAATACCTCAGACAGTCTTCCTATTCAACAACGTGCAACTTGACGTAGCGGGCTTTATCACTTTTCAGCGGGCATTGTTATACACATAATGTGTTTTATCACACACCTTATACTAGAAAAATATGCTTTTAGGGTTTCGACTGTTTTAATTCAACTTTCAGTAGTACATCAAAAATTTTCAAAAATTTGAAGGTTCGTTTTAGTTTTCACGTGACCGTATTTCAGCCAACCAGGATGAAGGATATTAGTGGTTCACTGGTATGGGCTATAATTTGGTGTCAGCGTGATTTGACACGCGCCTAGTACATTGCGTGCGTCAGGTACTAGTCTTGAAAATTTGTGATTGATTATTGCGCCCTCTGGGATTGGACAGTAAAATAAACTTGCAATATTTTTGTAATTATTGAAGTGTTATTGAAAATTGAATTAAAACATTTAACCCGAAAGAATATTTTTCCTAGTTTGAGGTGTGTTATAAAACACGTATGGACTGGTAATAAGGTCACTAGTCCACGTTTATGTCCTCAAGAGTCTAAGTGACCAGAATATGATCCCAAGTTTCCCCTGAGAAGTGATAATACCCGCTGCGTAAATCACGCGCTGGTACCTTGATGCGAGTCAGTTTAATTGATCCAGATTGGTCAAGCGTCTGTGTGCACGCGACTCTCCATTATGAGGAATTCTCATGGACAACTTGCACAAGCAATGTACATGTACCATCAAATAGACCGGGGTGTATGGGAAAATGGAAGTACAATTCAGCAAAATGGTTGGAAATCCATTATATTGACTTCTTTTTAATCTTTTGACTCTCTGGCTATGGTTGGCTGGTTGGCCGGTCGACTTAACAGAATGGACGCGACTAAATACCCGAGCCGCAGGCGAGCGCATTTGCCGTGTTCAGTCTCCTGGCTCAAGAGACTCATGAATGGTCTCGCCGCTCGCCTACGGCTTGGGCAATTTAGTCGCATCCATTCTCCTGAGCCGGTTTTAAATGTGCGTTTAAGACTGGCCAGGAATATTCCCCTTATCATTATGTATTGCTTACTGTTATTTTCGAATTATCTCCTCTATTACCAGCTTCCTCGACGATCCTTGGCCTTAATTGATTTACCAGAAGTCAACATTCTCGTGCGGTTTAATATAGATCTCTCACCTACGTGCCGTTTACTTCAGACTCGAAGCATGCTGTGTGGAAAAGGCTTCACCTGCGCAAAACCGGCCTGTCAGCACTGCAACGTTCGGTTTAAGAATTCCGCTGATGTTACCAGACATGAAGCTACATGTCGCTTCAGGACACCCACGTTACCGGTTGCGAGTACACGTAGGAAGGCCAAGTACGAACACCCGACGAGATTGGAACGGAAACACGCTTGCAAAAATTGCGGCCAGACTTTCGCGAAGAAAAGAAATCTCCGGGAACACAAAAAAATGTCTTGCCCGGCCATTCTTACTTGCGCTTGCGGCCTAAAGCTGGAAAAGAGCTACATGGAGAAGCACAGATTACAGTGCGCCGTGCTCCAAGCGAAGCCACGACAGGCGAAGCAAAGCGTGCGTCCAGATGACGATGTTGTGATCGTCGGGGAGGAGTTTCCATGTAAAAAATGCAGTTGTTCTTACCGGTCAGCCAAGTTACTTCATGATCACGAAAGGGCTGTTCACCGTAGCAGCTCCCACTCCAAGCCCCGTCAAAAAGGTGAAACCAAATCATCGGTGCCTACGCAAAAAGAGCGAAAGTCCGCACCAAGCATAGACCGTCGTAAATCTAAACTGTCCGGTCAAAAAAGTTGTAAATCCAAAAAAAGGCCAGACCCTGTATGCACAAACGCCAGTCAACGCTGTAGGGAGTGCAGAGCACTTGTGAAAAGACGGAATTACAATCAACATGTTCGGTATCACGCGTTAAACCACGTTAACGTCAAATATCTAGCTTGTTTTGAATCGACATTGGGTCAGATATACATGTGCCGATACATTGCTTGCTACTTGGCCTTTCCCTCTCTCCAGGAGCTTGTCCAACACGAAGCAGTTCATAGTGGTATTAAGCCTTACATTTGTGGTGCTTGTGACGAGGCTAGCGAGACCAGACACGATCACGAGCAGCACGTCAGAACGTGTAAGTTCCGCACGTTACTGGCTTACCCTTGTGGATATTGCGGCAAATTCTTCGACAGATCGAGTCTTCTGTGGCGCCATTACCACAGCCACCGCCCGGATAAGATGGAAGGCTACTCATGCGGTCATTGTAGAGAGGAGTTCCCTACACGACTGCTGCTCAACCAACACAACGGTGACACGCACCAGATCATCCAGCCCAAGACAAGGGCGGTCGTTTTCCAATGTAACTTCTGCCCAAACAAATTGACCAGCCAGGATGAGTTGCTGGAACACGTGAAGACGTACCACCTGTCCAACATCGCCAGTACCAGCTCGATAGGCGAGCCAACGGCTGTCCATGTGAAGGCCAAGAAGCCGGACAAACGGAAGGGGAGAACGAAGGTGTTCCAGTGCAGTTACTGTCACGAGTGTTTTAGCAAAGAGAGTCGGGTTACCCGCCATGAAAGAATTCACACTAATGAGAAGCCGCACGTCTGCCATATTTGTGGACTTGCTTTCACCTTCAAGCGTGAGCTGAAACAGCATTTGCAGAAAGAGTGTAAGGTGGGAGACGCCGACATCAGTGAAAAGAAAGCCTCATTCACGGGGATGGATCCCGAAGATTTAGAGAATGCCACACGGGAAGGAAGTGACGATGATGATGATGTAATCTGCATACCATCCTCTCCGTCCCCCTCTCCATCTCCGCCAACATCGATCCCAGCCTTAGGCTCAGTTCATATCCAGCGATTAGACCCAGTGCCGGTCATAGGTCAACCTCCTAGTTCAGTTGCCGGGCAGATAAGCACCCTAGACTCCGTTACTCCAAGCGTCTACTCAACGTCTGTCGCCCTGCCACCTTCCCGAGACCAGATTTACCTGATTCAGTATGATCAGACACAGCAAGGCCCTGTGAGCATAACCATACCCGACCAACTGTCCAGTGCCGCTATAAGAATCCTGCCGACGGATCAGAACAAGCCCTCTGTTCCGGTTCCGGTGAGACTGGAACGACTGATCTCAGATTGACAAAGCAGTTTCCTTTAAATTGTTGCGACATGGAGGTAGGAGGTGTAACTTCGAACAACTTGGAACGAGTGAAAGCTGAATAGGCAGTCTTAAAGCCCAATTTGAGTTTGAACTATCCTCTTCTACTCTGTATTAATGTAAGCACATTGTACGTAAGACTCGAATAACAAAGAAACCCCAAGTCGTCACGAAGTAACACGCTTTTCGTTCTTTATGCAAGTGGCTGTACACATTTCAGTTGACGACCAAATATGTTTTGGTTTATGCATGTAACCACGAGCATTTGTGAAAGGGTGTTTTTGGCTTTTATTGCCCGATCAAAAAGAAACGATAACGTGGAATCCATTCAGAATCGATGACATATCGTGCTATCTCGTGGCTGGTTTGGTGGTTCCTGTCGATCATCCGGAGGACTGTGCAAGAAAGTAAAGAACATAAACAAGCCTAGTGAAATGGGGTCATACGTTCGGTTTAGGAACGTATGACTTCGATGATGGATTAGTACGTTACAGTTTGTACATGTATTGCTTCGGCAAGTAAAACTAGCACCATGGGTTTTGAACTGGCACCCTGCAGGTCTTTTTGCTTCGTTGTATTTTTTCTATGTTGCCTTTGTTTCTTCCTTTAGTTTTGTTTTCCCGAGGAAAAGTCCAGGGAAAGGGAAAGCTGAACGGATGTATTTTACCTAGCCATCCGTTAAAGCAGTCGGTAGGCCTATGTGCATAGGAACACCACACAAAAATCAGTCCAGCTGTCACTCTTTTCAATTCGAATCTAAAAATATCTTGCACATTTCCAAACTTTCACTGAATTGTGTTTCCAGTCATAAAAAAATACAAGTACATCAGAAAACAAACACAACGCGCGGAATTTCTCACGGTGTACAAAGCACATTAGATGTATATAAAATAATTAACAAACGGGCGTACGCAGTCGGGTATGTGCGCAGGTGTGTGAGGAAATTAACCGGCTAATGTATATACTACATGTACATGTACTTTCTTTTCATGGCGCAAATATGCACAGGCACGGAGCAAACAGCGAATCTCGCGTGTCGCGGTCTTGGCCAATCGAGAGAAGACACGAAATACGTTTTGCAGTATGTTCGAAATGACCAAAACAGCAGACAAGCTTTGGGCAACTGGGCGTTGTCCTGTAAGGAAGGGGGTTCAAATTTCACTGTTTCTGTTGGTGCGATTGCACTCAGGTAAACGTGGTTGCTCCTTAGGCTTGTGCTTTACTTCGTTCGGCTGTACTACCTTTACATACTCAACTCGATGTGCACGATTTACTAGGCATTGAAACAAGAGTCTCGGGATTAAACGGCTTCTAGTTTGTTTGTTTGTGTTTTTTTTAAGTTTTATTTATATAAAAATGTATTCACAGTTAAAAAAAGAGTATATAAAAAAAATAAAACTTGTAACACTTTCAAAAGATGTGACCCTCAGGAACCAGTATAGAAGTGGTTTTTGGTTTTGTTCCTTATACATCTCTAAAAGTGAAATTTCACTATGAGAAATGTAGCTGTACATATAAAAATAACCACACTTGACTGTTTTTCATTAACAATTCCTCGTAATTGCGATAAGCTATTACAACTGTCCAACACCATGGCTCCATTTTAATTTTTTGTTCCATTGTACCTTGTCACCTATCCTCAATGAATGCGCACTTCTTCTGGAACCATTCTGAACAAACTATTGATACCTTTAAAAAACTAGGTACATCTCTAATTTTCAAGGGAAATTGCAAGTTACATTCGACATTCAGAGCTAATGCTTCAGTTTTTAGTGCTTACTGCTGGCAAGTAATGTTCTTTCTGCATCAAATACATGTATTGAAAGCTTAATAAAAATTATATGGGACTGGGAAAATTCACAAAACAGGAACCTATTTCTGGCTAGTAAAAAAAGAGATTAGTACCAAGATGCAAATCTTTCTCTGCTGATAACAGTGCTATTTATATTAGCAGTACGTGTACTTTGAAAACAGGACCTTGTTACTGCCATGCCAAGACCATTATCCTTAAAGCTGCATGTAAACCTGTATACTTTTTATAAAGGCTTTTCACCCATTTATGTTTTTTCATAAATTGCACCTGTTATCTCAATTTTTCAAACATCTGATCAACAGCTGCTATCCAATTCAGATTTCCCTCGTAAATTGTAATGAAAACAGCACAAATAACTTGTGAGCTAAATAACTTGTTGAAAAGTGCATTTATTTCATTGAAGACTCAATTTACTGCAAAGCAGAAGCTCGAATAGATACAAATATTTTTTGTCTGTGCCTGAATGAAGGAGCAAATGAATTAGGAATGGCTTCTGCACCTACATGTGCATGTATCTCGGATAGTTCTGTGCAAAGCTCTGTGATAGAGGTAGCACTGTTCAAGTTCCAGCTCCAAGTAAGAAAACAATTGTGATGTGTTTTAATAAAGTGCACATATCCACCATTAATAGTGGTCAAAATGCCGAGTCATTTATTCGTTACTCACC
Organism: Acanthaster planci; assembly: GCF_054643075.1. Lineage (NCBI taxonomy): Eukaryota > Metazoa > Echinodermata > Asteroidea > Valvatida > Acanthasteridae > Acanthaster > Acanthaster planci. Next base: position 7,020,972 of record NC_141792.1, on the reverse strand, counting down.
TGGCCTACAACAAAAACTATCTCGGCTCCCTGAGGAGTACACTGTATACAACTCCAGGGGCCTGTTTCCCAAGGATATAAATCTCGATCAGTGATCCCAAAGCTGCTTTGCTCTGTCCATTAGGTGGACTCTGGTGTACTCTCGGTGAACTAGCGTGGGATTACTGATTGCGATCTGGATCCATGTAAAACAAACAGGCCCAATGTTGCCACTTCAGGCAGAAATGGTTAATCAAACAAGACAACAGTCTATGCCTGCACAAGTACCCATTAACCCTAACACTCCTCAGTCCTCCAATAGGTAAAGGATTGAGGAGTGTTAGGGTTAATATCCTGCATGGAGAGAGGTAAAGGTACAGTGACTTGCCAAAGGTCACGTCACCAGCCGCCCGTTCAAGCCTCAGACCCAATGATTGCTAATTACAAATCTAACCACCACACCAGCGAGACCACACACATCTAATACCTAACCTTTGTTGATTTCCCGAACAAAAGGTTTTAATTTAGACATTCAATGCCAAGAATGCCCACAAATTTATGCCCATCCCAGAGGAAGCACAGGAAAGCCTATTCTCCAGGCAGTAGAGTTACACATGTACTATAACTAGAGATGGGGTGCTCCATCAGAACAGGTTGGTCTTGAGCATGATGTTGGTAAACTCCTCCAGATTCACCATATTGTCTCCATTCCGGTCTGCCTCCTCAATCATGTCGCGGAGTTCCTGCTCAGAAAACTTGATGCCAGCCTCCTTGCATGCCCTCTTCAGGTTGTCCAAAGAGATTTGGCCTGTCCCATCTGAAATAAAAAACAGATTGGGCAAATAATGTCTCCAAAAATTTCAAAGCAAGTGGAAACAATGAAGCTCCAGTGGATGTTGTTAGTCCATGTAAAGAACAAGCTAGCTTTGCTCAAGGCTTTTTACTAGACTTTAAGAGAGCTTCAGTTTCTGAAAAAGATTCTAAAGCTCTATCAGATTAAATATACGAGATTGAACAAACTAAGATATTCGGACTATTTAACTATTTGATGATGACTTTGTTCCAGCCAGTTTCATGCGGTTGAGACTTGCTGCTTAACTTGGAACTCAAGGCGGTCATACTTGGTGCATTTAAGTGATATTACCTTCAAAACACTGTCAGAATACCTCTGTGCAACCCAATGTATTTAACTTGAGAATAAATTGCTGTTAAAATTTCCCTCATGAAAAATACGTTTCTGTAAACTGGCAGATGACAAACCATAATCAAACATGCGAAATCCCTGCTGAATCTCTGCATAGATGTCCCTTGCTGTTCCCTGTCTATCAATAATGAACTCAAGGAACTCGTTGAAATCAATGGTCCTATAAGAAGTGAAAACCATTTCAATTAGTGTGAAGATGGAAATGACACAGCAACAAGAAAAAGATCCAATAGGAATGTCTCGTTCTTGTAACAGTAAACTTGTAATAACAAACTGTATCCAACTGTGTATTGTCTGAGCTTGATATAAAACTTGTTGATCTCTTAAACAAGAAGGTAACCAAGGTGAGGCAAACAAGGTAACCAAAAAATGGCTACTCCTTTGTTTTGCAAAAAGGACACATCTTGCATTGGAGTTTAGGACCTCATGACTTAAAGTGTGCCACAATGCAGTGCAATAAGCACTTTAATTCTGCATAAATTTGTAATAAATGACCACGAAGCATTAATAAGGAATCAGAACAGAAAAGCTGAAACCTTCCACCAAACTTGTGTAGGACTTAGAAGGCCACAGCTGAAGTGGCTTAAATGTGCTGTTTTAATTAAATATGCATGCTAAGCTCTGTCAAATTTGTACCCGGATTTGTCCAGATCCATGTCTGCAACCATTGCCTGGGCTTGTTGCTTTGTCAGCTTAAAGCCAAGGGCTCTCATTGTTCTGCGAACTGCGTCAGCTCGGATCATTCTACAACAGAAATAGACTATGTCTTAATTTCCTTTTTAAAGCATTTCAATTTTATTGTGCAAAGTACAAAGACTCAAACAAACATTTTCAAATGCTGACATAAGCCAGCAAATTGATAAAGCAAATTACTTTCTGGCATCAAATGGTCCATTCACTTCACCCTTTTTTTTTCCAAAGGACCCCACTGGTTTATGCACGGTTCTCCAATCCTGGATCTTCGGCCAATCATCACTTGGGGGCCTTTCATTTTCTGAAGGGGAGGGGCACTAAATGGGTTCTGTCACAGGGAAAACACCAAGATGGACCATCAACAGATTTCTTCCTCAGTTTTTGAGGGGGAGGGACACAGGCCTAAAGCAGATGGGCCTGTGTACCTTTCAATAATGCCACTGCAAAGGATTGGATTTCAGGCTACAGGGTGCAATCCTGACCTGATTATTACATACTATGTACATGTCCATGATTGTGCCTTCCTTAATGCTTCCTCAGTGACTGGAAAGAACAGCTACTGTCCAAAAACTGCACAACTACATATGGCCAAATTCAGTATGAGGCCAACTTTGTATCCCCTGAACAGGGTTCAAAGTTTCCTCACAAAGAAACTGGAGACAAAATGTGGGGCTGGCCAGAGCACCACTGTAGATAGAGGGGTGAAAGAGTGAATTTGCTTGTAGGTTTTAGTGGCTGACAAAGGCCACTGACAAAGAACTACATGTATACGTATGTTAGCACAGCTTTCCACCTTGCATTTGACAAAGTAGTATATTTTCTGAGAGGGGAGACGAAAAAAGTGAGGGTTTTTTCATTCACCCTTTTGAATCAGCAAACGCATCAAAGACTGTCTTCAGGTCCCGGATTTCATGTGGAGTGAGCTGCTGGAAAGCCTTGGTTGAGATCTTGCAGCCAAGAAATTCTTTGGTGTTTAAATCCACCTTTTCCCCTGTTAACACGGATTTCAGCTGGAAGAAAATTGTTAACCTCAATTAAACAAAATTGGCATACCCATGAGTATATGTAACATTTGTGGACACTACATTTAAAAAATGTGATTGTGTCTTTAAGTGCAATTTTTTTTAACACAGTCTGGTAATTAATTTAATTAACAGACAGTGTTAAAAAACATTCAGATTCAGAAGAGCTAGGTAGTCAAAGACCTTCTTGACCATCACTTGAAACTGCACCCGGGAATAGAAAAAAAAGTGAAATTTGAGGAACATTAGGTCTCTGATTTTTTCCTGAGCATGTAAAAAAAAAAAAGCAAAGCTGGGAATGTGCAAGTTACGAACAGCTAATAAAACTTGGTAAATGGTTCACTGGGAAGTAGATAAACTTAGACCCAAGTGGTAAATGGACCAAGTGGCAAATGGGCGAAGGTGTGGACGAAGTGGTAAATGGGTGAGGTGAGTGTAAAACTCAGGTCTTAGTCCGACTAAAGTTACATTCACTGTAACAGGAGCCGGTCAACTCATACACGTACCAACTCCTTCACTGACCAAGTCATACTCAGATTGGTCAACCTGTACACTGACCAACTCATATGCAAGCCAACTTGTACGCAGCCAAAAGTACACTTACAATCTCCACAGCTTAAGTTATATTTCAGCTGCTGAAATGAGATGCTGCATTGCAGAAAGGCTCTTTTCAGAGCTACACTTGCCCAAAAAATGTATTTTTAGCTAGGAAATCAATAAAAATAATTCATACTTAAAATACCACCCAAAAAATCTCAAGACAATATTAACAAAAAAAAACATTCTTCAAAATCCCACTTCCTTTTTTATTTGGGGGGGTGGTCTGGGTTGCTTGGGAAGAAAAGCTACCTTAAACTCTCACGTCAAATATCTTTGGCATGAGAATGACTTTCAGAGTTGAACCTACATGTAGCTAGGTAGGCCTATTCCTAATTTGATCGTGAGTGTATGAACTACATATGCGATTACACGGCGTATGAGTTGATTGAAGTATGAGTTGGTTGGCGTACGAGTTGGTCGACGTACGAGTTGGTTTGTACGAGTTGGCATGCATACATGTATATGAGTTGACCATCATTTTGTATCAATGTGACAATATGTTGCAGACACCAGTGCTGCCTTTAATGCAACGGAGAGTGAAGGTGGGTGTTGCTGTTGGATGTTGCTACATAGAGTGGGGCCTGTAACCGAGGAGGTTTTAAACTGCTCAACCGAGTCCGCTTGAACAAAAATGTCGTCGAGGTAGTTCCAGCCAATAATTGATCTATTGAACAAAGAGCTGTTTAAGTTGATCTGTGTTGCATCGGAGTTTGCAGCAATGGAACTAGGCATGATACATTTGATGAGAGTGAACTGTCAGACTTTTTTGGTCTAATTCCTCTGCCTGTTTTGGGGGGTTGTAAGCATGTTAAGTAGGAATCAGGGGGAATTGCTGGCACCAGCCCCGCAACCACCTCGTATAGGAATGTCTGACGTAGTTGTTTACTGTTCATCTCTCCTGGAGGGTTGGTAACTTAGAGGTTTGTAGCATCTTGGTGACCGATCCTGTTTGCCGTGATTTGTAGTCAATGGTGATAAAGCGGACAGCTCGGTGCTGAGTGTGCTTGAGGCGGTTAATGTTTACTGCAGTTTATGGGTCCCAGATAACTGCCCCGTATGATCGAACCAAGATGCGGAGCAAGCGCGGTAATTGGTGGGCTCAACACATGGGCAGTCTGATAAACACGAACGGCATGAACAGAGTGAGTCAACAGGTGGAAGCAAGAAATTGGTGAGCAAAAATCTCATTTCATTATCCCCTTTTTAGGCGGTATAGATTAGGCAGGTATACTGACAGGGGAAAATTTGATTTGATAGCTTTCTTACGGCTGTGAACCATTTCACCACAAAAATTCGATTCCAAAACCCCATAGCGTTACGACGCCATGTAGTAACCCTTGTCTCCTCTGAAGTCTGAGTCATACGGAGTTATTATGGTTCTTTAAGTAACGTTAACCTACCTTTTGCTGGTATGAAACCGTCGGCCTCGCCTCCATCCCCTTGGATGATGTAGAGTCTCCATTCTCCATGGCTTTGCTTCTTTTCTTCCTGACTTTTGGTGAAGACATTTTCCCATAGCGTTTCCCAAATTCCTTCAAGATTTGTCGATACGGTAGCTAACGCTAGTATTGTGTGTGTACAATAATACCACGGCGATGAGCGTTTGTTCAGCGTTTACTCTACTAAATAATTTTGATGCCAGACGCTAGAGGGCAGGCTATTAGCGTTGTAAACTATCGACTAATCAACTCCAAGGGTGTACCCCTACAAATAAAGTCCCATAGACACCGGTGATAAATCCTTATATTTCAAAATTACTTTAAAAATACAACTCGTAAAGGTGTCCAGTCTGGACAGGAAAAATCATGTTCAACACGTCCTCTTTCATTTTCCTTTCAATTTTTAGTGGGTTGACATGAATTTTAGAGAAATTCTCATTGAAAGCAGAGCACCCCTAAAACGAAGGAAATTTCACTGCCCGGAAAATGCATCCCTGTGCAAAACGGCTTAATAGTGCCACTTTCGGACTCGAATGTATTCAAATTGCTCAGAATTAGAAGCTCTGAGTCCTGCTCAGAGGTTCAGCGTCATATTTCTTCAATTCCCCAGTTCCATGGCTCTCAGGACCCTCTAATAATAGAATATTTTGAGTGTCAACTTTTAGTAATGAGCTCGCCATACATATTTCTGCTCTACTTTCTTGTGTGCACCCCCGAGTTGTTTGGTTGGCCCCTCGGTTGGGAGGAATTTTAAGAAAAACTTGTTCGTCTGAAAAACCATGAAGTAGCCCATCCAAAAGCTGAAAATTCTTTTTTTGCTACTAAACTAAAAGTTGGCATAATGTAAGAGTCATAATGATCACCCGCATTTATTCGTTTTGTTTTTCTTTGTTCCCTCAGAAATTCTTTCCCTTAAAATATTAGTTCTCTATAAATCGTCCTCGCATTACCCCAAAATCTTCGAAGGGAACAAAAATGGTTTTACGTAATAAAGTAAAAGTAGTAGAGAACAGAATGTAAGTTCAAGAGAGTGAAATATTGTTTCAGGACAAATGATTTATTCGCCATCTGCCCCACTTTCTCTCCATTGACTCCAGACCTTTGGGGCTCTGTACCCATAACAAGGGTTTGCCTTCTTAATTCTATGGAGGCTTTGAGTGGTTCCACGGCTTATGCACAAAGGATTCCCTGTGGAACAAAAGAACCCCTGCAAGATGGCGACCAAGCAAAGCCTCTACAAAAAGGGAATGTAACCTTTTAACAATGAACAATGACGTGGCTCTTGCTCGTTAAACTTGAGCTGATTTTTTGTTCAATTTGTGTAACTTATATCAAAGTGGCTAATATTTTTTTAAACTACTAAAAACCATTGAAATAACTGTTTAAAATAAGGCAGTCATACATTGATCACTTTGAAAAATTAGTTACTGATATGTGTTCACTCTGTATTTTTCTTAACCAGAGTTTTTTTTAACAAGTGACCCTCCCGTAAAGCCAAAAATATGAGACTATACAATCAAAAGGAGACATCCTGTTAAGGATATGCATTAAAAACTCTGTTACATAGCTCCAAAACTCAGAGCAAAGTTTAATCGCGAATGGAAATATCTAAATCTGTTTCACTGAAGTGAGTTTTATTCCTTCTCTCTGCATGTTTTCAAGTTGCAAGTTCATTGCACTTTTGAGGGACTAGTATTTCGTCCTGTCAGTGCAACAAGGTCATAACTCGCATTGGTTTTGTATACAAGATACGACCTTGTCGCACTGACATGACGATTTGCTCAAAATGGTAGAAAAACTAAACACAAACACCAAAAAAATACAACCAAATTTGAAACAGAGCAACAATTACATGAGATATGAGGAACGTTGTCAATTATTTGTTGGGGTGATTAAAAAGAAAGGGCCACTTTTTGAAAAAGAAAATGTTAATAATCTTTCCCAAACTAATAGATCCCTAAACTTACCCATCCTTCACTTTCAAAAACATTTTGCTCCAAGTTCATTAACAGGAAGTATATAGCACATCAAGTAATCTGTGTGACAAAATAAGCTAGCCCTGCCATCTCCCAAGTTCACTCCTGGTGTTCTCAAAGCCTTATCAGTTGCGATCTTTGTAGATAAACATGGAGAGATTTAAAGTTCTGCAGATTCTATTCACTAGCATCCAGACGTCTTTTTTTGGCAAAATGTTTGATGCGATTCTCAAGAGATTCTGTGGAGAGAAAAAGATCTAGTGTAAGAAACAAATTACCATCTCACTAATTTAATACGAACTCTCTAAATAACCTGATAAAGGAAGAAGACAGTACAAGATGTAGACAAGATTTCCACCTCTAGCCCAAAGGCCCATTTGCCCAGCAAACAGAACATTTAAAGTGCTCATTTCTTCTATGGTTTGCATGCATGCTTTCTGCAAAGGGACCAAAATTTAAAAACTTTTTCAAGAGGGTATGTCCCAAGTACAAGTACATGTAAGTACAAGTAAATACAATGTATGTCAACATCTATAAACTCTGGTCAAAGTTGGCAAACATTATGTGGAAACACTAGGAGCTTCTGCAGTATACACCGACTAAGTCCATGTAGGTTTTATTCATTCATTTTTCGATTTGAAGACAAAAATTAAAAAATAAGCCATTTTTCATTTTCAATTTGAAACAGAAAACCTAATACCAAGAAGAGAGTCGCTTCTCTTGTTTTTTTCATTTGAAAACTAAATATGTGGAAAAAGAAATCATGTGTTGCTTTCCATGCTGAAACAGTAAACCAAAAACGAAAGTCATTTCTTTTAATTTCATTTTTATCCAAATTTTGCCTTACAGGACAAGTAGTTTGAAGTACATGTAGGTTGGTTGGTTCCCTAGCATATCTATAATAATATATGGCAGGGAGCCACTGCTTTCTTATATAAAGTATGACATCAAGTCCAGGATGTCCCTTCTCACTGTTAGGTGCAGCATACCACACGTCTAATATTTTTTCAAACAAAGTTGTGCAAAAGCTGAGATCATTATGCAAAAATAATGAGTAACTGGTTTAAAAATTGTGATAGATGTGGGGATGGCATAAAAATCCTGAAATTGCTGTCTGCCAAAGAATGGGGGGTGGGGAAAGCCATCTGAGAGTAGGCGTGCCAGTTGAACACAATCCAACACTAGGTGACACTGGCTGGAGCTATGCAGATTTCGAAACCAAAGAAAATGGACTGACCCCACCCCTTGATTATCCTGATGGACTAGCCACCTTCTAAATTGTTAGGTCCTACCAAGAGATTCTTACCACATACTGGTCGGTCCAAGAGAGGCTTGTGGGATTTGGAGGAAGTGCCAAGTAGAAGGAACGTTGCCTGGTTTGTGACTGAAGGATAGACATCGTGCCAAGGGCGGGTGGCTGAATTGTCGGCCCTGGAAGAGTCTGGAGTTTGGTCTGTCCACTCAGCCGGGACAGGTGCTAAATTGAGTCCATCAAGCATTCTTTTAAGAGTTATTGCTCTGTGAGGAATAAACCACTTACAATATTAAGCATGCTTTAATCCCACAACACAAAAACACTTTGTCCTTGAAACTAAGAAGTGTTTAATCTTTCAGGTTTTAAATTTTGCACAATTCTTACATCAACTCAAATTACTGTTCTTCATAAAAAGAAATGTCAATGCTGTTTCATTCATTGTTGTAATCAAGTCAAATCACAAGTAATTTCAAGAGACAAGCCAAAAGTAATGGGGTGAACAATGACAAAGGAATACTTTTGTCATCAGTAATTTGGTATATTTACCTGACTACCTGTTGAGCCCACATTTGCTGAAGCCGTGAGATATTGTGGTCCTGGTCTCCTATGAAAGTAGTAGTAGAGTCTATTAGGAAATGTTTGACTATGGCCTGCAGTAATGCAAGCCTCTATGGGAAGTGGCTTCAGTCAGTGGCTTCACTAGATGTAAGTGGTATTTCAGCCCAAACCATAACATTCACTTCGGTTTTGGAGACGATGGCTTTATACGCATTGCCGGGGTGCCCAAAATTGGACAAAAGAGCTGGGCCTTGTAACAAATGACCATACTCGGAACAAAAGACCAAGCTGCTGGGAATTGCCAACATTTTGTCAGTTGTCAATAGCGGAAGAAATCCGTCACTGATTTGAAAAATTATACCACTGTTTGTGGCATTCAGCGCGAGCGGATTACCACCAGGGACAAAAGTGCACCAGTGCTCCAGTGATGAGGGTTACAATACTGCTGTACGCTAATCTGGCCCTTATTGAAAAGATGTCAGCAGCGCACTGTGCCGGTTTTGGGAACAAGCAAGGTTTCCTCTCACATACACAATGTTTGGCACACAACGTGTAATTTCTAGAGTTTCAATACTAAGCACGAACCAAAGCAAAGGCTTCCAAGAGGCATGTGCAAACTTCATTTCATATCATATCACACAAATGCATTTGGAAGCCTGGCAAATTGAATGATAATAGATGAATGGATCCCCCCCCCGGAAAAAGAAATTTGCCAAGTTCTTTCCTGGTGCATAATTTAACTGTCTGTCAATGTTTATCATACGAGGCCTCTTTCCCAAAATGCACAACAGGTGAAGTAGGATTTGTACCTGCACTGGTACCGTTGATGAATTCTGATTGACTTCATTGACAACATACACTTGTACGTACAAAAGTGTATTACTAAAGTTTTCTCATGGTGGGGATTTAAATAAAAAAGGTCTTGAACTCTTCAGTGTTAAAATGTAGCTTACAGTGACAGGGGAAGGGCCAAAAGTTGAGGCCTCTGTACAGAATAGGAAAAAGTGCCTTGAATCAAGTGCTTTAATTCATGTGTTGCTTTCCTGAATACGCACCTCTTTCATATATCCACTGGATGCCAGTGTATGAACAATCATAAAGGACCAGGGGGTATTCCGATGCCATTGAATACTGTGGCTTGCATGGCTGTGCTTTGATGTCTAGAAATCTGTCAATTATCTGGCGTTTAAAACAAAATTAGACGGGAAAGTAGGTAAATTTATGCATGTCTTTGTGTCCAACTGGTACTACTGAAACAATTGAAGACAGTTCGTTTTTGTAACAAATACATCTCCTCAATTGTTCTGATATCTTGCAACAAGAAAAGTTATTTGAAATCTCTTGTTTATCAAATGTATCATTTTCACCGGAAAAAAGATTATCAGTGGCTATTCTGACTTCTGCTGCTATCTTTTTAAAGCTAAAAGTTCACTGAAATCTGACGCTGTCCTGTATGATCTGTAAATGTGGCAAGTATTGAATTCTTTCACTTATACATTTTTCTCACAAATTTACTGCTTGCATAAAAATATGATATAAGGCAAAACAAAGTTTCAAAAAATGGTCAGGTACCTCTGAATTTTCCTTATGCTGTCCAATTAGAAACAAGATGGCCACCATACATCGCACCTGATGGTACAAGAAAGCTTGGCCTGTCACTGTCAGCTCATACATTTGATACCCTGCCTCGCTAGAGAGCAGACAAGAACAAGTGAATTAGTCCATGTTGAAGTGATGACCCATTATTCTTACGTCTTAAAGGGTTCCTGCAATGAATTTCCCTTAGACAAACCTTTTGTGCATTTTGATACTCTTTTTTAGTGTATTGAAAAGTTGAAGCTTTTTGGGACAACTTTAAGGGGCTATTGCTGTGAAGCCAATCAGGGAAGGCACAGAAGGTGGAAGCACCACTGAGTTTCTGTTTGTTTGTTTGTTTGTTTGTTTGTTTGTTTGTTTGTTTGTTTGTTTGTTTGTTTGTTTGTTTGAACTGTGGACCTGAAATTTGCTAAATTGTTTCTTAGAGCCACTTCGTGATTTTATTGCCACATATACAACAATGAATCCGCAATGAAAAGGAAATTAAGAACAGTAAAAACTCAGAATTCTGGCTGTTTTTTAAGAATAATCATTGCATATCTGACGAACCAACGACTATGAAATACCACCGTTTTCAAGAAAAACATGTTTTCATTGAAGCACTTATTGTGTACTCATTTTCGATATTTATTTCAACCCTCTTTTGTTCTTTATATATAAAAGACACAAAATTGGTCTTTAAAATCATTTCCTAATCTCTATTTTTGGCTCTTTGAGCAACACTTTGTTTGGATACTGCTGTTAAACCTATTTGTTAGTTTGTGAGATAAATCACCAGAATGATCAATTCGCCAATTTGTCAGATATGCGACGACATTAATGCAACATTGAGGTTTCTCCCTAGCATGATATCACAGTTTTACTCATGCATAATTACAGAAATCTGAATTATCATAAAAACCAAAAGGCATTAACATACATTTGACAAAGCAAAATAAGAATTGAAAATAAGGTTAAATGGAACACAAAGGTGCACTTTCATGGGTTGAAATAAAAAAAAGTACATCACATTGACACCTTCAAATAAAGGTATCTATGTCTGTCCTTTTCAGGCTTTCTTTCACCAGTAGTCACGATTTAGAGGTAGCATTCAAGCGTGTGTCTGATGTAAACACGAGTACACTCCTGAGCATACAACGACAGGAGTAAGTTTATAAGGGTAAGCAAGAGTATCCAGTTTGTAACTGTGACATCACTTCAGTTTAAGCAATGCCCAGTGCACATAGTGCTACTTGGAAAGACACTGCATCATGGAACCGGAAGTTAACACGCAATGTTAATGGTCTTCCAACGGGAATCAACAGTACGGGCGAGCGTACAACAAAGTCACTTAAGAACTTGATACTCTCAGTCTGAGCGGCAGTATATTCTTAACCGACAGTATTATTTCTTAACCGTTGACCAAACACACGATACAAAATGAAAATAATGCACAACAGTTTCCTGCATCCGTGAACCTTGAGAGATATGTGCTAACTCACAACCATTACCCTTGGGGAACACACAGAATTTTGCATGTCTCTGTCAAGTTTAAAATGCTGATATTTTCTCTAGTGTGTTCAATGCCACTTTCATAGCAAAGCTTCAAAAATGCTTGAATCATTTCTTGTTCGATTAAACACGCATCATACTGCTGAACCATACACTACTACACTTCATCACAACTGCGTAATATTTGCTCAAATTGTGTTGTGACTGGCTCTAGAAAAATGGGTAATAAGTTGCCAGATTCAGGTTAGGAGTTTTTGCTATGGCTGGATTGAGTACATCAAAAGCTACAATTTGATTTAAGAATGACCCCTGTAGTGCACTGTGCTCCAGAGATATTTAGATATTTGTATATCCACATTTTCGGATTCAATAAAAGCACTTTTCGAGAAAAAGCTCAGAAAACGTAGCACTTGGAAACACAATGCTATGTAGGATTTCCTACTGAATGATCCATTTTTCATCTTTATTCATCAGTATCCATGTTTGTTGTCACAAATTCTGAAAACATAAATGTTATACAAGCTAACAGAGGAACAAACACAAAATCACATTTTTGAAGACATTTTGCCCTCTCCACCTAGAACAGGCCATAACATATTTTGGAACTGTGCTACTTATTACCCTTTTTGCAGAGCGGGTCACATACGTAGATTAAGTCTTGTCTCTAGATAGAGTTGAATTCCTCACTGACTTTACAATTTATTTTAATTGTAATCATATATATGCAGATTACCTATCATCCAATGGTGCTATGTCGATGGAAATAATAGTGCGGCAAAAGTTGACCACTCCATTTCCAACATCCATCTAGAAGACAAGAATATGCACGTATAATCATCTTAAAATGAAATTGAAAAAAAAAATTACTTTGCCTGAAAAGATATATAAATGCAGGGTAAAATAATGTCATCTTATTTTGTACATCGTACATGAATGATGTAATTTATATTCAAGAAAGATGTTTTTAATGATATTTTATTTTCAAGATGGCTTTTTTCCCTGGAATGAAGTAACTTTGAAAACCTCTTTTTAGAGAGAACAATGGCCCATGGGAGGAGAAAATATGCAGAACTGGTACTTTTTCATGGTCGCCAATATTTGTCTCAAACCTTATAAAGCAGTAGAACTATCATCTCTCTCAATAAATGGTTTCACACAAAATGGCTGACAGAATTACAACAGATGAGGCCGTACTTGTTACTTTTCTTTTCCAAATGACTTTTGCAAGAAATATGCCTCTTTTGTAAGTACTTCTAGTGAAATTACAGTTAAATTACGATTGCATGCAACTGTTTCATTTTGAGACAAAAAAGTCACACTTTTCTTCTACTGGAAGCACTCAATTCCTCGCAGTCACGGAATTGGCTAGAAAATAAAAGTCAGGTTACATTACCTTACAAAAATTACGGAAATCGTGATCACCCACAAGTTTTTGGGCAGCCTCCTGCATAACCTGTGAAGAAAAGAATACACAATCTGGTTTTCATTATGTGTGTTTACGTGAATTTGATCGCGTTCATTAGTAATTACTTTTCGTTTGTTTTGTTTTTTACAAGAAACATAGTGTTGCCTCATGGAAAATTAAAGCCAAATCACTCACTTGATTCTGACGATTCACCACAATTTAAATAGCTGCTGCACACAAAAAATAAGCCATTTTTTCATAGTTCGTTCATAAGGGCACCTAAAGAATGACCTTGTGGAACACAAACATAATGTATGCAAGCTTGATTCCAACTCACTTGAATGTCCAGGTCTCCTTTAGGAAAGAAGTACTTATAGGTCCTGTGCAGGGTGCTGAACCTGATAAAAAACATTAAAAACAAGCTTTATGTAAACATGTCAGTTTAAGTTTATATCTGATGTACACTGCCGCTATCAGTGTTGCAGTAGATTCTGTTCCAAGTCAATCAAACGCCAGTCTGTAATTCCAGTCACAAGTAATGGGGGACAGACAACGGCTACAAAACAGGTACAATGTGACATTGTCACAATCCATTTATGAAGCCCTTTGTCATGACATGGGGCGGGCTGATTTGTGACTGACTTTGTGAGGCTTTTGGGCAGACTCGACCACACTGAAGTTGAGCTTTCCTAGCTGGGTGCAGCCACGGCATGCAGTGGGAAGGGAAGGTTTCAAGGTGCAGAACGCCATTATTAACACAGACATCTGCGCAAACCTAATGCAAGAACCCTTTGACACTAAGAAAAAGCACCGATGTACAGGACCACACATGGTTTGGAGTGGGTGTGTTGATGGCATCCACTGGGGTACGCCAGCCTTTTCCAAGCCTTACCTTGCATCAAAGCTGGGGTCTACAGGTGTCCATGCAAGGCAACGGATAGTCTCAGGAAGCACTCTGTTCAGGATGTGAGTGTACTCAATCTCCTTGGTCTTATCGCCTTTATGATTCACAGAAGGGAGGAGGGAACACTGAATCTGAATAAGTCCATTTCTTTTGTACTTTGTCAGGGGAAGGGTAAGCATTCAGAGGAATTTCAATTTAATTCCTATTCAGAGGTTGAGAAGACTGATGATAGGCTGCATGTACAAAGGTCACATTGTGAAGTATGGTATCTAGGGCCCTTCTCAGGTATCCAATAACCTAAATCAACTGTACATCGGTTGCTGCTCAAAAAAGACCCTGTCTGAATTTGGGTATTCTTTGGCTATGGTTTCAGATGTACATGTTGCCATTGAGTGCTACAGTAAATAGCCATGTAGACACGGCACAAAGTCTCAAATATGGACTATACAGACAAGTACTTCTTCACTGGAGATGATGACAGAGGTGAGATTGGGCAAGATCGAATGGGTTTGTGGTTTTGAGATCAAAAATTACTTGTACATTCTCCAATCTGCACATGCACTAAGAGGGATGCACAAGTGAACTGTCACCCCCATGGGACATAGTGACTCAGTTAAAAAGCGCCTTGTCTTATTTGCACACAAAATCCATGATGGAGACTCCAGGAACCAGCTTTGTTAGCTCTCATATGTTGTTGAGTAAAACTCATCCTCTAACAGGAATGCACAGTTTCTCAAACACAAATGGATAGAGAGCATGATGCACACCGTCAGTGAGATTTAAGCACCCTACACTCAGCCTCATTGCTGGGCCAAACAAACTCCTCTTAAGTCACACATAAAGTCAACAAAAAACAACAGATAATAGAAAGCTTTCAAATTTTCCACACAAAACATCAGCTTTATAAAAGGAGGTACCTGTAGAGGGCTCCCTATCCATCTCATCAACAGCATTCAACAAAATTGTAAAGTTCCTCAACAAAACAAAACTATGTTTTATGTGTCCTAATTCTCATGGTCGCCAAGGTGTGGTGGCCTTTTGACACACCACAAAGGGGCAAATTCTCCTTCATGTGATTCAATTCTGTGAAGAAATGCACTGAAATTCTTGGATGTCTGACTGCAAGAATTAAAAGCACCTGTTTTTCTCAGTAATCTTCTGTTTTTACCAGAGAGTCTTTAATCCCCATGCTATTAATACAGGTTTGTCCTTCACTCTCACCTGGTCTTTCACATGCCTTTCCTCCTGGGGTCTGAATCACCCCCAATCCTTCCAAAAGGTTTGACCTCAGGTCAATGGAGATGACCTGGCCAAATGCACTCACACCTTTGTCGGTACGGCCACAGCGGGAGTAGTTAGCAGTTTCTCTGGACTGGATAAGGCGTGTCTTGGTCAGAGCTTCAAAGAGTTCTGCCTGAAAATCAAGAAATCAAGAAGGACCATAGTTGAGTTCTTCAAAGAGCAATGTAAAATTATTTGTTGTTCGTAGAAATTCTCCTCCAACAGAAAGTCAAGGATTGTTATTCAAGTATCCATCATATCTCTTGTCACTGTTGAAAGGGGAACTTGTGTACACAGTTCATAGCAGGTAAATAACACACCTGGAGCTTTGCTGTGGATTAAAATTACCTCAATCGTCTTGTCTGTGTTTTCCTGACTTGCAAAGCCTTGGTAATCCCACCCAAGGTAGGCAATCCGTAAAGCAATATGTCTTGTGTTGTACCTAGGGATAATAACATGCAATGTCACTGTTCTTCGCATAATACATGTACATAAAAATGTCAGCATTTCGGACATGCAATTCAATTCTCAGCCATTCCTGTTTGGAAGCTGCATGAAGTCCTCAATAACCCAATGATTCCTGTTTGTAATTCAATACAGTTTTGATCATGACAAAGCACAACGAAAAGCAACAGTGACAAAGCAAACACATTTGCTAATGTGTTGAAATTCCAAGCAGATAAAACAAGAGAAAACAATTGTGTCGTTCCCAATACTCTACAACTGTTAAAACCCTCCTTTTGTTTTAACTGTCAAAAACAGTCAAAAATGCCTTCCACTTGATTTCCCCCAGTACACAGACACATATGGGAAATTTGACTGATTTTGACTGATATGACAACTGTGTCAAGAATGTATCTTAGCATAGGAGGTTTTTAAATTAACTAATTAGTCTAAGGGAAGGGGCCCTTGTGTAAACATGCACTTGTCTACACATCTTCACTCTCTTTATTATGTGGACAACTTTTGTTAAAAGCTGCATAAAGAAAATGACTGCAGCAGGATTTGAAGCTGCAACCTCCAGTTTCTGGTACATGTAAGTTCCCCTGAACAAAGATGCAGACAAATAGGAGAAAACCAACAAAGGTCGGGATAGCTCAGTTGGAAGAGCACTGGTTCGGTGATCAAAGGGTCACAAGTTCGAATCCTGCTACAGTCAATTTCTTTGTCCAACTTCATAATTAATAAGCAAACAGGGCCTCTTCATTTCATGCAGATCCGTACTACAATCAGTAATCCGGTGTTGGTTCACCGACACCAGAATCTGCCTAATGAATGAAGCAAATCAGCCATGGGATCACTGATCAAGACCCAGATCCATGTGAAACAAACAGGTCCCCAGTAACCCTAAATGGTTTGTAGGATGACATCTTTTGTCAACAGGTTCACAAGAGAAAACATGCCTATTCATTGCTTCTGTCATGTACCAATTAGGGCCTTCCTGAATGTACAAGGATTGGGTGCTCAGATTTATCAATCACATCCGGAATCAGATAACTCACTTGGAGAAGTCAAAGGGCCTTTGAATCCTCTGCTTTTTGTTCCTCCTAGTGGCCAACTCAGAACTCTGTCCATCTTCACTGCCAGTAGCATCCTTAGATTGCGTGCTCCGTAAGGCTGCCACTTCCGCCCTCAACTGCTGAATGACAGCTAGAAGTTCCTTTAGAAAATTGCCGAGAATCAGAAATCAACTTAAAAATAAAAAAAAAAGTAAGATGCCAAATACTTCGGTCACTCTATAACTACAACTGTGACCTTCTTATCATCATTTCAACAGTAAAAAGTTCACTATGGCAGGATGAAAATTTACCCAAGTGTCCTTCAGATGTAATTTTAGTCACTTTTCAAAACTTTTAAAAGAAACTACAGGTATTACAACTACTGATTTATTGAGTAGAAAGCAAAAAAATCAAACACAAAGAAACACAGACAAGGGCTTTGACTATACAAAAACACAAATTTCCCTTGGGAAAAATCCCCCCAAATCCCACAAAAACAATAATAAAAAGGGACTCCCGGTGCATGTGTGAAAAATATGGTTTAACATCTTACTAGGGACAAACAATACAAGTTAATGAGTACATGTCCCTTACATGTGCATGAATGACAGGATCAACCAATCATGCTCAGCATCATGTGATACACTCTGAAGTTTCCAAGAAAGCTACATGTAACTATATCTACATCAGTATATGAGGACTCTTCAAATCGCCTTTTTAAACATGTGGACATTACTGGTGATATTCCTGGCATGCCCAAACGTCATGAATGATAAATAAGGCCACTGTCCTATAGGCCTATATATAAGCAGACTTGGCTTTAACCAATACTCCGTTACTTGGGCTTATTATGCTGCTTGGACCTAACCTACACAGACTTTTGCTACATGTACCTGTAAATATGCATGAAGCTACTGGGCACAGTTGGCCAATCAGCATGACTGCAGGAACACACTGTGCTATTATTCATTATCAATCAATCCAGTATGAACTCCCTGACTTAAATTCCTTTCTTTATGAAAGAAGCTTCCATAACGACATATTAAAAAGAAAAGGAGACTGGCAAATCACAATATCATCAGCAAACCATTCAAAATGATCGACAGATCGTGCTGAGATATAACGACAGATCAAAAGATTGCACCCTACAGACATGACAGAGCTATAAAAATGTGAAAATGTTACATTAAGTTTGAACTTTGCAATGAAAAACATTATATTCAAGACATTTAGCATCAACTGCAAGAACTGTCATGACTGCGAAGATGCATGTTATCACTTTCTGGTGGTTTAAAGCACTGCCACGAATTATATACATGTATATGGAGTGCTAGTAATATTTATAGGGTATTATATATCAAAAGTACAGGAAAACAGCCCCCCAAAAACACCAAAAAACCTATTCAAAATCAACCAGAAACACCTGATGAGTACATGAAAACACAGGAAAACACCACAGAACATATGAGAAAACAATACAAAACAAGACAGTACCCTTAAACTATCAGAAATTCACTCCAAACAACCGGAAAGCATCGGCACAAACCCAAAACTATAAAATTGATCATAGAAATTGTGCTAATATAAATCCAAAACACAGAAATGAATATGCCATTCAAATAAGATAAACGAACATGCCATTTAAAAATGAAATTCAGCATAGATATCCAAATATTAACCACTTCGGACCGGGGCATTTTTCAACGTTGAGGATGCTGGGCCGGCATGACTATCATTTTTTCTGTTTTCAAAATCCTTCAACAATTCATCATTCCATTTAATAGTCGTTTATAGCCGAACGGAGTAATCTTCAGGCACTACTCTAAGTTGACAGGTGACCTTCATTGACACCCGAATATTTCAGCCAGGCCTGCAGCCTTGTAAACAGAGCCCAGATTGTGCGGTGTCACACAGCTGTCTTTTGTTCACGAACCTGGCTCAGTGCACTGCTGACCTCTTTTCAATAGGGGCCAGATTAGCATGCAGCGGTGCTGTGTGGCTCATCCCTGCGGTGGTGGAGAGCTTTTGTCCCCGGTGGTAATCCGCTTGCTCTAAATACCCCAAACCCTGGTATACGGTTTCAAAATAATGCTGGATTATCACCACTTTTGAGAGTGAAAAATTCCGGTCATGCCCAGCAGCCTGGTCTTTTGTTCGGAGTACGGTCTTTTGTTACAGGGCCCTGTTTCCTTTGTCCGAGTTCGGAGACCCCGGCCACACATATAAACCATACGGCTCCGATCCCGGAGTCCCCGGCTGGTAGTGGTTAACATGATTAACATGATTAACATGATTAAAACATCAAAGAGCATTGATGCCACCCCCCAGAACTGTGGGGTTTGTCATCTGCTGCATTCCTATAAATGCTGCCAAGTTGCATGTTCCTTGGCATTAACTTCTAGCAATAACCAATTGTGTATGTTCCTGGCATTCCAGCAGCCAGCCTACAAACAATTCAGTTTGTCCACAGACATAAAAAAAACATGCCTCACTTTCAGTATGTCCAGTGTTTTGGAGTATTTTCCTGTGTTTCCGGTATTTGTTTGGTGTTTTCCGGAATTTTCCATTTTTTTTAGTATATAGAACCTACAGTCCTGGACAAATCTCATTGGGTCTGCAACCCCAGACTCCCTTTCAATGCTGGGTCTATGTGCATAGTCTGCACTCCGGCTAGACATGACACCGGGGGGAGAGCGTATGGCTATATTGCCAAGTGTCCCACAATTTTGTCCTGTATTGTAGGCCTGGCCTAAGTTAGCGTGGTTTAAGTTAGCCAACCATCATGCTATTTAGCGTCAACAAGCATTGACACACTTGTAAGTGTAGCATCAACGAAGTGTCAAGAACTCAAAAATTGCCTCTAAAGTTTAAAACATTTAAAAGGGTTTTAACTTTTATCATATTTACATTTTTAGAGATTGCAACTACTACCACATGCCACTGTATAAGAGACCAGCAAATTTGCTTCCAGATTCTTGCAGGAAAACAATTTTTTGTGATGTTTGGGGGTCAGCATCCACGCAAAAACAAGATTTCCACACTCAAATATTTATAGGCCTATGATATCTGGATATGTACATGTAGGAGCCTAATTCGTATGATGGCCTAAGTATGAAAATTTTGCAGAAATTTGCTTGATTCACTTAAAGCTTTGTTGTCGTTTGTGGATGATTGTTGACATGACTGATGCTAAATAACATGAGTCATGACCCGCTAGCAGAGTAGGCCATAGCCCCCTAGGGCTGTGAACAGCTCTTTTGACAATGTTGTTGTTATGCCCGAACTATAGCATCAGTCCGAATTATACATGTAGTTGGGCCCATCCCAACTATAGTTGGGCCAGTCCCGACTAGAGTGATACAGTTGGGCCACCCCAACTACAGCAGAGAGTTCCTGCATGTCCTGTGTGCATGATGTGCCCAGCATGTGTGCCAAAGTCATATTGTTTACAAATGTCATGTCATTGAAGTGCCACATTTTAGATGAATTGTGTCAAGTGTGAGACACATTGACTTGGATGATGTTGAGACATTTCCCACAGACATTGGTCAACAATATTTGGGCCAGCCCAACTGCAGCACTACAGTTGGGACTGTCCTAGCTATAGTTGGGACTTATGCTATAGTTGGGGCGTAACACTTGACTTGACTTGACTTGTCTTTATACTTTACTGGCATGACTGGCGGGGCATGACTGGCATGATTCAAATGTCAATCAACAGACATGACAGATCAATGGGTAGAGTAGTACTAGTACTAGTACCGGCACTAGCCTAGGCCTACCTCTCTCGAATTTCCCCTGAACTCTGATACATCATGATGCAATCCGGTTAAAGTAGGGTCATGTGATTCCATGTTTTCAAACATGTAAACTACGGTATGGGGGTGAGCTAATTGTAGTCCAAACCACGGACATAATTATTTCTATCAAGTTTTACAACGTGGGCGCCGCCATCTTGACTGTTGCCTTTATTATTTTGCGGCAGTGTTTTACTAGAGGGGGAAATTTCGATTGGAGGCCCCCCAAATCGCTAAAATCGTAATATACTGATTTTCAAACTACCCCTTTAGTTGCTACCAAAATAAAGAATAAAAAAATAATGAAGAAACTTCCGCATTAGACTATCATTTGTGGGAGAACACTTAAATCTCATTTTGACAATATTTCATTTTTTCAACGCCCCTTAATTTATTAATGGCATAGTCCAGTAATTAGAGGCACGTGATGTTGTAGAGTATGGCAACCCACTCCTTCTTCTACTAATAAGTATTCAATGAGTGTGCACCAGGCTCCACGTGTCGTCAGCATGCAGCTAGAGTTATACCACCTGACCTGTTTGTTGCTTGATTGGGGTTCAGTTGTAACTTGTACGCTTCAGTGATTTCAGTTGCCTGTTTGCTGTAGTTTCATCTTTAAAAGATGGCTATTTTTCTTCTTATTTTGAGTGTCTTAATTTTTGCACGGCCGATCGTCAGTGACTGTGTCGTTGATAGTGAGACAGAAACCCAATATAAAGATTTAATTAAACCTCTCATGGAACAACAGTAAGTGAATATCCTGCACCATGGATTTACATGTACCGTGGAGGAAGGAACACACCTCCATGCCATGCCTGCACTAAGCAGCTAGCCCAGGGCTGCAGCATCGTGGTCACTAATACTCATATACTCAACTGTCGTTGCATATTTTTGTCATGTTTGTTGGTATTGAGCATTACTGTAACACACAGCAAAGCTGGGCATGTTTAGAGCACATTGGACACCCTGTAGGCGTACAGCTTTTAAATTGAGTTAGGTTTTAGCTTTTAACAGAATATCCATATGCCGGCATGTATGGTCATGATGGTCTGATGCCTTCAACACTTTTGCAGAGATTTCAGGGTGTACAAATACCACTTGCTCATTTATATTTGCGTGTGCTAACGTAAATAATAATTTTCATAATGCATAAAGTTTCAAAAGTGTGTAGGCCAAGTATAAAGCCAAAAGTAGTGCTAGTATTGAACAGTTTGCATTTGACGTATTCCACATGTCTCAACAGACGATTTGGCTGAGGGGACAACTTGTCTCAGCTTGATGCAAAGGCGGTCAAGTTGTCTCTACAGTCAAGTTGGGCAAAGTGGAGTTGGTAAATGGTCGAGTTGTCTGGGCCCCAGCTCAAGAAGTCAGTGATTAATAGTGATTTTAATTATTGTTCTACTGCGGCCTCACACAACTCCTATTGGATGTTCAGTCAGTTATGTCATAAATGTCTTGGGATGTCGTAGAAATGGCACAAAATAAGGGTGTGGCTGGTTTATGTAAATTGGTCCAAACCCTTGGCCTGTTGGTATCTTCAAACAATGAGTGACTTTCTATTTGACACTGTTAGTCGTGTACTATGCTCCTGCATAGCCATTATGATTTGGACCTGCAAAGACAGCTGCTGCTGATTTTCATCAAAAGTAATGTTTTGATATTGTTTCAAAGGACACCAAGGTCTGACATACTGTACATGTACATTACATTGTATACGTGTGTGTTATTGCTTCTGGTTCAGTAATGTTATACAATTAAGGACCTAGTGGTGTAAATGATGTAACTTTGCCAAGTGCCAACATTGCCAATGCTGTGGTACACATTTCCATTTGATTTGGGCCAATTGGCACAATCTTATAGGTATTCCACAACACATTCCTTGTAAAGCTCAACATGACCACTGCTGTGATTCCATTTCATGGATTGCTAATTTTTTTTTTCCAATCTCTTATAGTTTAACTTTGACTGATAGTGCAGGAAATTACTCTTATGATATCCGGTTCTGCAATGCGATTGAGGGTCAGTCGACAAAGGATGTTGGAGTTCTTCAAACAGAACTTAAGCCCGACAAGCCATCGGCACCTCAAAAAGTGGTAATTGGAAGAATAACAGCAACAGATATCAAAACTGGAAGTGAGTTAATAGTACTTCTTTGACATTTGCAAAACCAAGTGACCCAAACAGCTACAAAATCACAATAAAATCATAAATGTTCTCTCATCAGTTTCCATGCCATAAGTACACGTAGTATTGTCTGCAGTTTAGAAATTAACAATAACATGATTTTACATTCATAAATACATGCATGTATACATCTACCAACCTCAGACAGTTAACTCATTCCTATTGGTCAAGACGCTGTTACGTGGCTAATTTTTGTAAGGGAATAAATATGTGTTTGCCCAGTCTTAAGCATTCATTTAAGACTGGCTGAGCAGGAGAATGCATGCAACTAATGCCCAAGCTATAGGCGAGGACATTATCAGCACCCATTCTCCTGAGCTGGTCTTAAACTTAAGTTTGAGGCTGACCAAGCACATACTTATTTCCATTTGTACCTGTAAATGACTTTTGAGTCAGAAAGTTCAAAACTAGTTTGAAAATTTCAACTTCCAAATGTTTGGAAAATTTTTGAACTTGTACTTCATGTTTTAAGAACACCCCTCTAGCCATGTTGTGGTATGCCATGTTTGTCTCGAGAGCAGACGTGAACAGTCTCCTTATATGGTGATTGGCATGCATGGAGCGTACTGCATTACTGGCTGTGGACCAATAGGAATGGCTAAACTGTAAAACAGTATGAGGTATTTATGAATGGATCATAATTTAAAGTGAAACTGGTTTTAAACACTTGCCTGGATTCACACAAAATTTTAATTCTGTTTTATGGACTCTAACCCTCAATTGTGACCATATTACTGACACGTACCCATGTGCAGTACAGCCAGTGAGTCCATGTTTCTTAGAGTCAGAATTTGCCACTTTTCATTTAAGGAGAGTTCTATTTTATTTATTTTAATTAACGAGGGTAATCTCTGATCAGTGCACAACACTTTATAGTTAATTGAAGACTCCCATAGCCTTGAATGGACACACAGTGTTTTAACCAGCATGACCAGAGGGGCATCTGAACATCTTTTGGACAGCCTGTTGGTCATTTTAATAAAAACACTAAACCTTGGCAACTCGAGGCCCTGTTCTCACTTCAAGGCAAAAGTGGATAGCCCATTTTCAAATGCTGGTGAAAACTTTACCTACGTTCTAAACTACTGAAATGCATTCGGTGGTTTAACAGGTATATTTATGGTACATTACTGATGAGTTTTTCATGTTTTGCAGGTGATTGGATTTTACTAACGTATAAAAATGGGGAAACATACCACAGCCACTGCGGACATGAAGCCAGACAGGCTCACATCATGATGCTTTGTGACTCTAAACAGCTCGTGGTAAGTTGACCACAAAACACCCATGATGTCATTTGGTCCCTTAGATAAAATGCCCCTGTGAATGACTTATTTCTTTTGAAGATCTTGTTGATGTTACCATCATGAATAACCCCCGAAACAACACTTTCTATGTGTAATTTCTTTATGAAGCAATGTCATCCGAGCCACAACAGTGGCAAATTCTGTTAAATTTTGGTTGAACAGAGTATTGAAGACGTAATTGCTTTAGGTGTTAGACTCAACAGTCTTCCGCTCTTGGGTATAGTTAAAGAAAACTGACAGGTGTTTGTGAACAAGACACCATCAAATCATCTTGGCGTCAGTACAGCTGGTCACAAACTCTGACTACAGATACCAAAACAAATTACCCACACTGTACATGTTCTTTGGCAGCTCAGAAACTTTCTGAAACTTTAAAAGAACAAGGCCTGACCTTTCTCAATGTCACAAAATTCTCCTAACCCTTGTGATGCCATTTGAAGGATCCATGAGGGTTTAGCTTTAAGCATTGACAGTGTTACAGTGATTTTTTTCGTCTGTACGTTGTTTTGTTTGTAACATTCAGGAAGCTTCTGACAATGTCTGATGAACAAATGCCCATGGAGGCAGTGAGAATTGTCGGTTTCTGCTTTATTCCAGGGTAAACATGCCGTTGTAGAGGAAAACAATCAGAAAGACAGAGATTGCTCCTATATATTTGAGCTGGCCACATCAGCAGCCTGTACAGCGCCCTCAGTATCTCCAATCCAAGGCCTCAGCATTGGGTCCATCATCGTTATCATGTGAGTCTTGATGGGGCATAAGTGTGGTGACTGCACATTCTCCTTCGGCCATAATTCATGCATTTAAACATGTCTGTTGTTGGCATCTCTCCCCCCACCAGTCGTTCTGTTGTCCCGTATGGTCTCTGTGCACAAGTGCTCCCACTAAGGGAGAAAGAGAGCTCTGGTGCTTGATTGCTGTCAGCCTTGGACCTAAGCAAAGACCCCAGTGGGTTTGCTTGTTAACATTGGTTATGTGTATTCTAGTGTGCACACACGGTAATTAGCAAATGACAACATTGTTGTCTGCTATTGGTGAGAACTCCTATGACAGATATTGTTGACAGACTGGTGAGTAAATCAGTGGGTCAATGAATCAACAAACTGGTGTGTTGACAGATCAATGAGGATCAATAATTTGATGTTGACCAACTGATGAACTAACAATTTGGTGGGTCAAAAGACTGAAGAACTAACAATTTGGTGGGCTGACAGACTGATGGACTAACAATTTGGTGGGCTGACAGACTGATGGACTAACAATTTGGTGGGCTGACAGACTGATGGACTAACAATTTGATTGGTCAATTGACTGGTGAACTAACAATTTGATTGGTCAATTGACTGGTGAACTAACAATTCTGTAGGTTGACTCACCCCTGGATATTTAGAACCAGCTTGCCCTTGTTCACAGCTACATCAGCAACATCATCAAAAGTTGATGGAGCTGTATGTATCCTCAATAATTCATCAAGTTGGTAAATCCCAAAATATCAATCCATGTAATAGTCAACTACAAGGATATTATGGATGTATATAGGCCTATTAGCCCTTTACTGTTAAAGTAATTGTTTCATTCAACTTCAGAGTGATCACTGCAAAAGTTGGGATTGCAGGTGCAAGATAAAATGTCCTAGATGAAAATGCAATGAATAAAAGTGATAGTAACTTGATTCAAATAAAAATACAAACAATAGAGATTGCCCTCAAAATCAAGCAAATGAATTTGAATCCTCATCAACACACGTCATGAGTCAGGGACAACGATGGTTTCAGAAAGAGTCACAAAGATTACAACTAGAAAATAGCCACAGAACAATAACTCACCCTGTATCGCCACTCTCTGGAGGTTTCAGGCTTACTGGTTGTCTACTGGCTGTCATTGCAGACTTGACTCACATATGGGCTCTTAAATATCTTCCAAAATCATTTGATAAACAGTTTCATCCTTCTTTTGATTGGTTCTTACCCACCCCTTCTTCACAGTGAAATTAGGATATAAACTTTCTCATTGGCTGAATGTTTGGAAGTCTTGTGTAATTCTGCTGACCAGTAGAATGTCTTCCCGGTGTCAGTGTTCTCCAACCCTGAATTGATTTGTCATCACAGTAATTGAAGTCAGTAGAGTTACTAAAAATAACCAGCCAAGACTGTGGGAAAGTTCCCCCTAAAACAATGGGTCTGGTGTTGCACCAGGACTGACCGGTGTCAGGCCTGAATTAGTTATAGCATACCACTGCCAGTTCTATTTGTGTTGCATGGAGCAGCAGTTGTCCTTGATGATAAGGAAAGCCTGACGACCTAGAAAACACTATTTCCTGACAAAAATAAGAGTTCTTCCAATGCATTGACTTTTTAATTTTTGCAGAACGGTTTCCGTAATTGTAGCGTACATTATCTTGGGGTTCATCTATCAGCGTTGCTTTATGGGAGCCAAGGGCATCGAGCAATTCCCCAACATTTCCTTTTGGAGGGACTTTGGCAATCTTGTAGCTGTAAGTAGATCAAGTTGTTACCATCAAACTAGTCTTCCGACGACTTTTCCAAGTCCTCTGAATAATCTTTAATACAAGGCGACACAGTCAGAACTGAGCATCCTGTGTTGACCACACACCATTTTTCAAGTTTCAGGTAACCAGATTCTGCTAGCCAGATATTTGGACCACAGTGTCTGTTCTCATGCTAATTTCCCACCATACGACATGTGCATGTATGTAATTATATTAGTGTGCTAGGTGGCCCAGGAAAACAATGGAATGCATGAAAAATCAACCTGTGTTAAAAACCATTTTCTGATTCATAATCTCCTGTCTTGCCTTAAATGTTGGACCTCTTATATCATATTATGTTATGGTGTATGCAAGTTGTTTTTACTGGTGATGTAATGCTTGTTCATATTTGTTGTTTGGACCTTCAACTCTGTTGTTCCCGCCTACTTCTAAAGAAAGTGCACATGCAAAGTATGAGTTATCAGTACATAAGCCTATTGTCCCTCAAGTCTAATTCAAAAAGCTTAAACATGGGTCTTTTTACCACATCTCTTTCCAACAGGATGGATGTGTTTTGGTGTTCCGCACCAATCCCCCCCAAGAGTCACGGAGCTACAAGGGGTTGGGGGATGACCAGCTTGGGTTTGATGAAGATGAGGAAAGGGATGATCACATGTTGCCAATGTAGGGCTCTGATTGGTCAACAGTTGTTGACTTTTTTATTTATCTTCATTTGTGAGCTAAAAGTGACTTTGAAGACTTTTTTCTTCATGTTTGAAGGATTGGGGTTTTGAGATAGCAAGAGGTTCATTCATTTTGTGTCCTTGTAATGGCAGCCATTATGTATTACGGTTCACTATAGGTGTTTGCTATCTAATGATTTATACCCGGACAATGTAACCCTCAGATGTGTGTATATGAAAATGTTTATATTTTGGAGAGCTTCTGTTGAAAGAACAAATTTTTTGCTTTAATTACTTCATAGTTGAGCATTCAGAATTTTATTGTATGAAATTTCAACAGTTTTAATTTAATTAATGATCAAGTTACTATCAATTTTTTGGCATCTGATATTTTTCCTATTGTCAACTCAAACCAATGTGCATCTGGCACATGTCATCACATTGGCACAGTACATTTGTCAGAAAGTTTGGGTTAGAAATTGTTAGACTTTGAAATGGTGTTTGGTTGAAAGAGTGTGGTAATGGTCACTTCAGTGTGGGATTTCCAGAAGCCTTTAAACTTAGATTTCCATGGAATTCTCCTGGGATCCATCAAATTCTACCAGTGCAATTTGAGTTTGATTGTATTTTGGTACACAGCCTTGAGCACCAGCAACCACTCTGAAATTGTGCTATCAACAATGCAAATCCTTCACATCTCCAGGAATTTTTGTTGTAACCCATAAAATCACGGTTCTCTTGATATTGGTTGGACTTTGTGCTTGATGTAATGCTCGCGTTGCTAAATCCAGCTCTGTTATATGTAGATTGCCTCAGGTCAAATTGATCAAAAGGTGAGCTTGAGAATAGACAGTTAAAAGTTGGAAGCCAGATTTGAACACCGCCACGTCCTACATGCATAAATCACATGCGACATTACCACTGCGGAACATCCAATCAAATGATTTTTTCTCCAAAAAAAGGTTGAAGGCCAGGAAATGTTTGTATTGCCTTGTTACGGACAGGACATAAGAGTGCTGAGCAAGTGACTTTCATTTTTTTTTGGTGCGAGACCTCCAATTTGGGTAGGAGAATAACCTGAAATGTGGGCGTCTTGTGCTCACTGCCAGAGAATTGGCAGCCCTGGCGTGAAACTTCACACAAACAAAACCATAAACCTTTACACTGAAGTTTGTGAATTTGCATGTATGACTGTTACTTTCCTGTGCCAGTTTTATTACCAAACGAGTTTATGATAAGCAGACCGTGGGCCTAAGAAATGTTAGACACATTATCATTAGTTTATCAGTACTCTTATTTTTGTATTTTTAAAAATTATTATTATACTCTGATTGTCACAGATTACTGCTGTGATTATGCATGCATGCTTACTATGGTTGAAGGCCAGGAAATGTTTGTATTGCCTTGTTACGGACAGGACATAAGAGCGCTGAGCAAGTGACTTTCATTTTTTTTTAGTGCGAGACCTCCAATTTGGGTAGGAGAATAACCTGGAATGTGGGCGTCTTGTGCTCACTGCCAGAGAATTGGCAGCCCTGGCGTGCATGCTTACTATGCTTCTTTACCTTCTAATTTTTTAAATAGTTAAATAATTTCTCGTTAGTTACGTTTCATTGATTGCAATTACTGAGCAGCTTAAGAAATTGAAATACACATAAAAATAGGCCTGTCATGTTGCAAAGGCTGCAGTTTTGGAAATCATCGTAATGATATTGAACCGTAAAAATGCCTCCATGAAATAATTTTACTTATACTTGCATCTGCATACTCACTGGTGACAGAGACAGGCAACAAATGCCATTGACACTCGCCTGGTGTCCATGTGGAGATGCACTTATGAACTGACATGCAATTCTGCAAACTCAGTGCTAAGTTTCTAATTTTTGCCTCAAAAGGCAAAAGTAGTAGTGCACCTTCTCTGCAAGAGAACTTTATCAATCTGTGAGATAATGGAATTGAATTGTTTTCATTTAAATGTATATAAATTTTAGCATTTGTTTCCAATCATTTATAAGTTACATGTAAGCAGTTACATGTATAAGCTAAGCATCTGCATGAAGATTGAATATTCATGTACTTTGATGTTCATTGCATTTTTGTATGGAGAAGTCTGTTAACGATTCATCTTGTTTCTTTCCTGTTTATAAACCATGTTTTGCAGAATATTCACGTCAGGCTTTGAGGTTTCAGAAAACAAGTTCACTTTACACTACACATTTTGAATACACCAACAGTACTATGATATCTAGACTTACATATATACCTGGTTGTAAATTATTACAAGACAGTGAAGTTCCACACAGATTTTTATGTATCTACTTTTTCATATAATCCTCTTCAAATTATAGATGTAGGGGTTCGTTCTATTTAGAGGGTTCCTTTATCCTTTAGTTTTGACAAATAGATCTAGATGTAATTAAGTATGTCTGTTTTTGGTCCACAAAGAGTGCAGTATTGTTTTTGTATTTATCTTTTTGCTACGGTTGGTCCAAGGTGACACTAATGAGGATGTTCTTGTTTTTCTATCTCAAATTTCTTCAGCACCAATTCATGGAATCGCAGTTGTGGATTGTGAATGATCCACGTAAAGCTTGCATCCCCATTTTTGTATCACCCTGGGCTGGCCCCAGATGCTTGTACATTGCCAGTCACAGTACGAGTGAACATAAATATGTACTAAACAGTTTACCTGGACATTAATAAGAGGAAACACTCACAGTGTTTCTGTCTTTGTGACAAACAGTGCCATGGATAATGTAATTTTTTACTTCAGAATAGTGGCACTTCATGCCAACCAGTCCACTTGCAGATGTTGGCGTCTTTAATGTGAGGTCTTTGGCAGAGCTTGTGTATTAGACATATTACTCCCTGTGCTTTTCAGTTCTCAGTTCAAGTTAAGGAAATTGACAGTAACAGAAACAAATGAATTGACAGAAATGAGATTTGGGTGGATGGGGAGTGTTCAGAAAGCTTTCATTGTCAAATCCTTTACACATACGTGTAAATGTATACACATGTACAATGCCAAGGGTTATTCCCAAGAGCTGATAGACTGCCGCTTCTGATCAAATACATTATGTACATGTACATTTATTTGGGTTTTGAAGATGTTTGAATAATTTGGGAAAAATCTGCTTCTTGGTGTTACCACGCTCAACTTTGCCATCTTTAACTTGGCATTTCTAACCTCAGTCTGTACATGGTTATACAGTTGAGCCCTGTTTGTACTGTTATTAAACCATGCTTTTGTGCATGAATTTTTGAGACTGAACTACTTGATTGTTTCATATTATTTTACAATGTTTATCAGTAGAAGTCTTTGTAGTTTTTTTCCTCTTTGAACCTTGTTTGAATTTGTGTGATAAATCCACCATCATGAGTTTGTCATTTTAGTCTACTCTCGTATAACTTGGTGTACAGTGGCATACACTTTTCCACAAATCTCTCTACGTCTGGCGAGCCACCCGGGATCTGCTGAAGTCCGCTTGGCTTCTGGAAACTAGAGCTTCTTTTTACATTGTCGAATGACTGCAGGTCCCCGACGGTAAGCTTGAGATTCTTGCTGATAACCCATTCCTCAATCATCTCATGTCCCTCCTTCCATGTTAGCAAGTTGTCAGAGTAAGGTATTCCTATTTTCTTGCAACAAGTGGACAGGATGGCACCCGGGTCTGCAGCCAAATCGTCAGCGTCGATGATGATAGGCTCTGCATCCAGGCTCTCCAATTTAACGTACTCATACAGGTCCAGCAATTCCCCGTAACCAAGTCCTGTCGGCATGACTGGCGGCTTGAGCTCATCCAAAACAAAGTCATCAACTTTCTTCCGGGTGAAATCACCTATGAGTTTCTTCCACGAAGGAATCACTTTCTCTGGATTCCTTATCAGGAATATATACTTATAACCTCGCGGTAGAAACTCATATTTCTTGTCTAAGCAGTAAGCGATATCTTTACAGAATATGAGTCTTTTATCTGGAAATGGAGCTTCAAGCTGTTCCTTCACCCACCTGTACGAACAAATCGTATCTTCGAACCCTGAAATAGCACCGCAATCTTTCGCGGCCTCCGGCGTGCCACCATCGCTATTGGCGGGACGCGGTGCGTCAGCATATGGTCGGTCAGGTCCAAAAAGATACGCCGCTGTGTAAGGCTCGTAGAACATCTTAGAATCAGGAACTCCGCTCATACACTTCAAAAAAGCGGTGGATAGGGTTCTTGGTAGAGCCCACAGGATAACTCGAGCTTGTTTTTCCATGTTTATTAAATATAATTTATCAATTACAACGGTGAATATAGGCCCTAGGTCCTTGTTCAAGGTGAACAAACCTATTCGCAAACAAAACGAAAAGAATCACACCAGGCCTATCTGCTCTTGGCCTACCATCAGGTCAGCCGACGTTTATACCATAAACGTTGTACAGCTGGGCTTCAGGCCGCAGGCCTTGCGCTAGCGCTAGCTATAGCAGAGCGGTCAAAGGCCGGCGAGGTGGCTTTTGCCGATGTTTTTGTTTGCCATGATTATCATAAAAAAATTCTCAATAGAGGGCGGTGTCGAACTTGACTGTCTAGCTCAGTCAGGGCCATAAACATAAATAAATATAAAATACGGTATTTGCGGTTCATTTTTACTATGATTTCATTCCTGCTGGATTAGTCGTCAACAATGTGTGCGTTTCGCGCAACACTTCCAGTTGGACCTCTGTTTCTTCCGTGTCCCGCAGGAATCTGTACTTGGACTGTCTCAAACAACTTGAGACTAACACTAAATTTGCTCTCAGTCAGTTTTGGAATTGTTATAATCATTATATACCCTTAACGGTTCCTGGACATTTGGTAGAAAGAAAAATAGGCAAAACAAAATATTACTGAATAAAATAAAATAAAATAAAATCAACCGAAATAAAACACCCCGCCCCGAGTTTTAGTAAAAGAAAATGTTCTGTTCCAAACAGAAAAAAAATTGAAGTAGAGAGCAGCTACATCACTCTTCTCTGGTCATGTGCGAAATCACAAGTGAACATGAAATACAGAGCATACACTGTCTTCAAAGGGTGCCTTGTTGTGTAATGTGCCAAGTTCCTGGTAAACGACTGAAACTGCAGCGCGGACGCACGACAACTGCCAAAAGGATAACATCCATGATGTACTACCCACGTACACCTCCATTATTCTGCCGTTTTTGTCATAAAATAATTCACTGAAATATATGATACATGTACATGGAATAGAGCCTATGCATACTTTAGTGTTTGACCATAGCCTACTCAGTTTTGGAACTGTTATTATGCGTGGCAATAGACTCCTGCGTCGGCCTATATCCCTTTGTAATAGGCCTATCGGTCATCATGAGTTCAGTCATCCCAGTCTCCTCTCGTAAGGCAACTTGGTACACTTCTTCACAAATCTCTCAATGTCTGGCGAGCGACCCAGGATCTGCTGGTGTCTGCGTGGCTTCTGGCAAGAGCTTCTCTTCACATTATCGAATGACTGCAGGTACTCAATTGCAAGCTTGAGATTCTTGCTGATAGCCCATTCCCCAATCATCCCATCTCCTTCCTTCCATGTTAGCAAGTTGTCAGAGTAAGGTATTCCCATTTTCTTGCAACAGGTGGACAGGATGGCACCCGGGTCTGCAGCCAAATCGTCAGCGTCGATGATCATAGGCTCTGCATCCAGGCTCTCTAATTTAACGTACTCATACAGGTCCAGCAATTCCCCATAACCAAACCTGTTGGCATAATCTATGGCTTGAACTCATCCAAAGCAAAGCCACCAACTTTGTTCCCGGTGGAGTCGCTGATAACTTCTTCCTTGAAGGAATCACTTTCTCTGGATTCCTCGGAAAAAATGTGCTTGTAACCACGTGGAAGGAACTTGTATTTCTTGTTCAGGTAGTACGATATATCTTTAAAGAATGTGAGCTGTTTACCCTGAAATGGAGCTCCAAGCTGTTCCTTCACCCACCTGTACGAACATCGTATCTTCGAAACCTGACATAGCACCACAATCTTTCGCGGCCTCTATCTAGCGTGTCACCATCGGCGGGACGCGGTGCGTCATCAAAACGGTCGATCAGGTACATAAAGATATGCCGTTGTGTAGAGCTCGTAAAACACCTTGGAATTGGGAACTTTACTCATACACTTCCAAAAAGGCGGTGGATAGGGTTCTTGATAGGGCCCATAGGATAACTTGAGCTTATTTTGCCATACTTGGAGTACAGAAGAAGTGACAATATTCTGGTTGTACATGTACAACGGTCAGACTCACTAACTTGTCATTCATCAGCGTATACCAAACTTGAATGGCCACTCGTTCCACATGCTGGAATACATGGGACCGGTTCGGTGTGGGCCACTATTATTATCGTGTCTCCGTCCTTTTCACACCTGTAGACTCTTTTTGCAAAGACCCCGCGGTAAGGTGGTCTTACCTTTTCTGTTTTTTCCCATCAATATTTCACAAGGACAGTGTTTACTCTCAGTCAAAATGACCACGGAGCAACACAAAGGACATCACAATAGGACCGGAATTTTCATGCAATCTACGTATCCAACTTAGAACGACTTTAAACTCACACGATCAAACCTCACAAGATGAGGCGCTAGACCTCGACACATAAGCCTCAACAGGGTATAACGAGAAAAAGGAAAATTACAGACTTAAGTTTATTTCCTGAATTTACCAACTATTCAAAATTTGTACCCGCACGGCGATTGAATGCCAATCATCCACACAGGTCTCTGTTGTTGGGGATGATCAAAATCCTAAAATCGCTGGGCAGGGAAATTGGAGTGTGTTTCAGTGTTCCCACTCTGCAAGAGTCCAGTTATTTGGACAGAATTTTTGCAGGAGCCGCCACGTCACGATTACAAGACTGAAGCTGGAGGGATGAGTAATTCCTCCCGCCAAAAATGTTCGAAATTGGCCACAATTTCCAAAGCCATTTTTTTCGCACATGGTGGTCAATGAATAAATTTCATATTTTCTCTAATATTCCTACATCATACATGACACACAATTCTCACAACGCCGCGCCGTTAGACTTTTCAAGCGTATTTTGAATGCATGAAATTATTGGCGGCACCTTTGCTCAACAAACAAATTTTTAGAAACTTAAAGGGTACTCGCGGATGGGAAACATTAGGCAGGCATCCTTTTCTCCACGTCAAGATGTTACTGGCCAAGTTCGTCCGGCTGCTTCATGACAACAACTGGTTGTATTATGACTATGTCTTGCTTATATCGAGGCAACCACTCTTGGCTACAAGGAACATTTTCCAAAGGGGCGTTTATCTTCTCTTAGGGGTTGATGTGAACATCATAGTAACCTGTATCACTCTGGGAATAAGTGGATGTACACTTAATACGTTTAGATTCAACC
This sequence comes from Acanthaster planci, assembly GCF_054643075.1. Classification (NCBI taxonomy): domain Eukaryota; kingdom Metazoa; phylum Echinodermata; class Asteroidea; order Valvatida; family Acanthasteridae; genus Acanthaster; species Acanthaster planci. The sequence goes on along the minus strand of NC_141792.1, from coordinate 6,986,226 downwards.
TAAGAACCAAGTAGAAACAATCCTGGATGCCAAGCTGTAAATGCGTATTTCTTAAAAGACTGAAGGTAAACAAAACAAACAACAATCGTTTGGTTAGTTTGTTGTTGTTTGACGTATATGTAAACAGGAAAAAAAGTGCCCACATATGCACACTGAGAGGGCTAACTTCAGCTGGCAGTCGCTTACTCTCCACAGAAGACAAAAAGCAACTGAGTGACTATGCTGGTTCTCTTTCTCTTTGTAGTTCCACAATCTTACGGTCCAGTTTTTAGCTCTTTTCTGATGTAAGAATTAAAGAAAAAGTGCGACTACAAAGGATAGTGTGATGGTTTCGAGCCCCCCCCCGCACATTCAGTCCCATTTCTAATCCATAACATTCAAGTTGCATGAGATTGGATCACACCTCTTTAAAATAAAAAAAACATAGGGCTACAAACTGTTGACAGAGTCGAAGGATTAGTTGTAAAAATATATGGAAACATCGATGAAGGATTGCTAAAGGCCTATAGAGATCATTATGATACTGTGGTAAAGCCTCGTATTATTGTAACGATGATTATTCCACGGAGTTGGACTTCTTTATGTCAACAGAGGGCGCGATTTCGTTCCTCGATTACATTATGGTACCCAGACTTCAATCTAGCTGTGCTTAGCTTACGTTAGCATTTGGAAATGGGTTCCCCGACTAATCTTGGAAAAAGAATAATCTTTGTTCTGACATTGTGTGACTGTGATTGTGACAATCAGTCTTTTTCTTGATGACCTAATTCTTAACATCGAAACACCAATGTTTCTTTGAAAACCAGTCTTTTGGATTCACTGTATGGTGAGAATACAAATCTAAAGTAAATGATTTTTGGTAGGCCGCTGTTTGAAATTAAAGATCAATCACATGACTGTCTTGAGTCATTTCAGTTTCAATTTTTGTGACCTACGGTTAGGCTAGGCCTAAGTTCATGAAGTTGGGCATGCTAGGTCTATTATTTAAAACAATCTATAGATAAAACCTAAATAAAGATTGCTACTGACATTGGAAAAGTTCCATGTACGGATGCCACCCGACACCCTGTGCACAAACCCTATGCGTGCCATAATGAGACGGTTTACAGTCACTTCGCCCCATTTCCTCGTCGCCCAGGCCGCAACAAATTGCTTGTCCGATAGCCCGGGACAATCAAATTTTCTTTTGGGCGATTAAAATTCTAACACACAAACAACATGTAGTTATTATAGAAAACTCTACGGCATTCACTACGTTAATGTCGACTGCGTTGTCCATTGGGGGGAATTAATGCATAGGCCTACATGTATGGTTGGACTAGCATCGGGGTTATTTCTCATCCTATTCAAGTTTATTTCAAAGCAACACACACAGTTCTGTTCATTGTTCTGATAACTGTCAATGCATCCAGACAGCTGTACCCGGGTGATCGGATAAAGCTCGCTGCGCAGGAAATTTTGTGGAAACATGCTCGCTTCAAGTACGAGCAGAAGAACCTAATATTAAACTGATGAACACAGAAAATACACACATAGACAAAATACTAAGAATTAATGTAAAGAAATCTTGCAATATTGATTTTTTTCGATGCGTGATGGATCACGTACATGTACGGTCGCTGTGGCATTAGACTGGTTGCCACTTCAGTTGTTGTGTAATGAAGACTAGCATCCAACCTGGGCTACATGTACATCTTTGTCAATCTCCCTAGTCATGCTGGTGGAGAATTAAGGAGGAATTTCAGTAAGAGTTCAACACACACACGAACATCACTTATTTTCCCTTGCAGTAGTTTATAAGCCATCAGAAGGTGATAACCAAAAAAGTCCAATTTAGCAGTGAAAATATTGAAAAAAATTAGGCTCATACATGTAGGGTTTGTGCATGCCCAGGGTGTCAAGTGATGAAGTATATATGGAACTCTTTCCAGAATGCCTACCAAACATGCCAAATACTCAAGGCCCAAGGTCATGAATGTGAAGTTTGTAGGGACTAGGACCTGGGCTAGGTAAGATGTCAGACATACAATGTACATACATCTGTACATGTAGATACGTACATGTTTGGGTTCTGGTGTTAACAGTCTGTAGCCCTGTTACTTGCAGAACTTCAAGGCACCACTCCATGTGACTTGGGGCTCCTTTGACTTTTTGTGGGTATGTAATACGGTGGGTTTCTTAATGCAGCCCTGTTATGTCCAGTAGGGTTCAATTTTTGTTTGAAAAAATTGTCTTTCTTAATCAGATTTTCCTTTAAAAAGCCCTAAAAAGTGAATGCATATCATATAACTCCAATGACCCATGGGTTTAGGACCGTGTGACAAATTCTCCCGTGCGACTGGTGACATTGTATTACTTTTAAAAATCAGAGCTTTACTCACCAGCCTGCCATTCTCCTGACGTAAATGATCCAAACGCTTTGCACACTTTTCTTGCATCACACTCTGCTGATGCGTTGGATTGATGGTCAACCTTGACTCTTATAGGCTGCGTGCAGTGTGCACGTTCCTTCACTGAGATCACATACATGTATACTTGTACATGTAAGGCAAGGTGCAAACCAACATGGTACAGCAAGATCATACCTGTATTCATGGAAACGAGGTTGGTCAGACTGGTGCATATATCATTTGTGAAAGTTGGGGATGGAATCTTGTTCTTATTGCATAACTGTCCTTAATTGCTGTAAACACACGGTTCTAATGTTAAAGTGTGTGGATAAATCGGCAGGAATCACTTCCCTTGTCAGCTTTTTTAGTGCACAGCATCCTGTGTGCGCCCAGCAAGACACACACAGGACAGTTGCGCAGTGAAAACAAGACTCCATTTTCCCCACTTCCAAAAGTGGTCAAACCAATATACGTGTACAACGGTCAGCCATCAACCTGATGCATGTACACTGTGTGATGCATGCGAAATGTGCGAAGTGTTTGGATCCTTTTTGTCAGAGAATGAGAGGTTGGTGAGTAAAAGCTCTGAACTTTTTCAAGAAATAGTCAGTCACATGGAGTCAAATAGATATATGCATTAGTTTTGACAGCTTTTTTGGGGAAGATTTGATTGAGAAAGTGGATTGTTATAAAACACGAATGTACCCCAATTTGACATAATAGGGCTACATTCAAAAACCTGTAAGGTTAAGAACCCATAAAAGTCATAGGTCACACAGAGTAGTATCAACTCAGCATTCTGGCCAGGATGCCCTGGCCATCTTAGGGAGAGCTAAAACCCACCAGCCCTTCTCAGAACCACGCCTCTTCTGAAGAGATAGATTCCATACAGCTCACGTAACTTCCACCATGCAAAGCTTTGGAGCTTTCTCACAGTAGTCACACAAAATAATGGGCTTTATCGCAGATTTTGCTTTGAAGATACTGCTTTTTGTTGTGGCCAAAAGGACTTATGGGAATTGAAAAGGATCAGATGTCAAACCTGTTTCATTCCTGTTTGGCAGACGGAATGCCACAAGTGTGTACATTGCATGGATAGGTCACAAGTACATGCATTGTGGGCTCTAACTACATGTATGGTGTATTAAACCTGCCATGATCACAAGGCCTGACTGTTGTAACAATATCCAAAGTGATTTGAAGCTTTTATGCAAAATCATTTGAGTAGTGTTTGTGATAAAGTCTGTTGCAGAACAGCCCTCCACTTCAATGTATATCCCACTTTGGCTTATAGCTGGTTTGATATGTATCGGTATGCATACATTCTGTATATATGTACAGTGGTTTGATATGCTGTTCTCACTGTGCTCTGACTAATAGTATCCACAGAGCTGGCAACAGAGTACTCAAAACTCCTGCGGTTTTGACCTGCTTCCTTCTTAATGCACCCTAAGGCGGTAGCCACACATGTGTACATGTAGCCAGCCACAGAATACTCTCTCAAGACCAAATCTACTGGACCAGTTGTGCCTGCTAAATCAGGTGACCTACAGCAGGTATCATGGTGTCCTCCCATAACAAAGTGTGTTTGAAGTGCTGTTTTCCAAAATAAAAACAGATTTTTCGGTATACAGCAGTACTCAGCACATCAGTAGTCTGAATATTGTACCCACTGTCGGCTTTATTTTGAGTCAGTGACACTTATGATTCACTGCTGTTGGAGGATGCCGTGTTTGTTGATGTTTTGTACTCGCTATACATGTACATGTAAGTCACATGACTAGCGGGCACAGTTGGCGTCACTTCATTTGTTTATAATTTACAGATGTCTTCAAATCAAACTGTTGATGATGAAATAATGATTTCTTGGTTCATTCATTTTCAACTTAAGGTTACTTCTCAAAGGACCTACATTAAACATAATAGCATATGAGACATGGACAACAGCAGTGCGTCCTCCCTCCAGCAACAGGACTTGCTGGTATCCAGCAATCCGATTCCCAGATCAGTCAAAGACAGAGCCCTACAGACTCTCCCCCAGGGGCTGAGGTACTGCGTGTGGATGGAGAGAGATGTGGGCGGGGCAGGGATGACCATGAGGAAGGGCATCGTTGCCTCCCAGGAGTTCCGGGCCGGGGTCTGGTTTGGCCCTTTTGAGGGTTCGGTTGTCCTTCCCTCTGCAGGCAGAGTGCAAGGCCAAGACATGTGGGAGGTAATTACAAAGTCTGAGCCTGAGACAACTCAAAGCTTAAACTCACTGGCAAGTTGGTTTCTAGTTCTAGTCTTTCCTTGAATTGTTGGAATGATTAAAAAGTTGAGTGATTCTGCAACCTTCCAAATTGCAGTTGAAAGTGATTTGTCGAAAGGGGAATGTTCTGCTTGAAACTCTTATGCGTTTGTAAAGGATACATGTATTATGTCACTCCCTGCTGGCGTCTTCTTTGAAGCAGTTATCAAAGTTACAGCTAAAGTTGTACCTAGCATTTAGACCGCACTAGACATAGGTTTTTCATCATCAAATTGATGTGACTTTTGTCTTTTTGTTTCACTGGACTAATAACTTCATGTCCTTATCGGTACTTTTGAGCTTTGCTCTTAACAAAATGCTTCTTTTAATAATCACAGTTGGCAGTATTCAGTCTTCCTATATCAGTAGTTCCATGTTCAAATGCACATAAAAAAATGTGTTGAAACAGTTTTATAACTGTGTATGGTAGCACAGTTTGCTCATCTGTAAGCTGGAATGGCCTATTTTAATGGTTTCTAACTCCTAATCATAGGGTCAGGGGCTTAAATCCAGCAATGGGCATACACGTACACGTACTTGTATGTTATGGACTTCAATTTGCCGCTCTCCCCTCAAGAATGTACTGGGTAACAATAAAGCCAGTGTTTGATCAGTCACTTTTACCTGATAGGACATCAAGCTGTTTGTACAGAGTATGTACTCCAAAGATTGTTTAAGATGGTATCAAAGCATAGTGCCTTTAGCACTACCGGTAGATGCTGAATATGTGCATTTTACAGATAGTTTTTTCCTTTCTTCCAACCTTTCTATAGATTCACTGCAGCGGCAAGCTCTGTCATTACCTAGACAGCAGTGATGAGGAAGTAGCCAATTGGATGGGCTACGTCAGCTGTTGTAAAGAGCCTAGCACCAACACCAACCTCTTGGCCTATCAGCACCAAGGCGCCATCTATTACCACAGTTTTGCAGTAATCAACCCTGGGGAGGAACTCGTGGTCTGCCTTCAGCATTTCAAATTAGAAGAAGGCCCCAGTGGCTTGCAAGGTGAAATATACAGAGTTGGTCAGTTTTATCGTTCATTCCCCAAAGATGTATTTTGTTTTGATATCCAAGCTACATGTACATGTTCAAATTTCTTTGTAAATTATCAAAAATTCTTCAGTTTTGTGGACATGAAAATCAAGACACCTTCAATTAGTATGCAATAGAAATTCCGTCCCACCTACAGTACCTTCTCAGTATGGCAATAATTACTTTTTTAGCCTGGGTTCAAAATTACATGATGCACCCTAAGTGTGATTCAGTATAAAGCAAGTGTTATCTTTTTTTCAACTTTAAACATTTGTTTTTTAATTTAGGACTTGTTCAGGCTGGTGTTGGAGGAAGTAGATATTTAATTTTGTAAATTGGGAGAGAGAATTCCCAAAACTAATTAAATGAAATTTAACACAAAAAGGTATCACACTGTATCTGCCAAGTGTTACACCCAGTAGGCTCCAGAAATGGTCCTTACAGGTGTATCATTGAAACACCGTTGACCCTGTAATAAAATAGTGAACACAAATCAAGGTCAGCAGCAATGATGTAACTTTCTGCTGATTGGCTCGCTGGTGGGTGAACAATGAGCCCACATCCTGCCCCTTGCTGACGTGCCAAATTTCGGAGAGTCCATCATTTACATGTAGGGATAACAGAAAGTGGATAATATGGAACTTGAAAAATGCAGTGGGAGAAAAATGAAAAAAATAGTAATAATAATGATAATTACCGCTAATGGGTTATTAGGGAGACATTCCCGTAAGAATGTGCACAAAATTTTTCCAACTTTACTGTCCCATAATTCAATATTCCCTGGTCTGATCTGAACGAAACTTTGTGTGTTTTCATTTTAGACCCTAATCTATCATCTCGCAAAATTTGGACTGTAAAATTCGGCCTCCTTCTGGTAGTTTGAAAATAGGGAGATACTGAAATGTCTCCCTAAAAGCCAATGTCTCCCTAATGCTGAAAAATTTACCACAAAATGTCTCCCAAATGACCTATTTGTAAATATAATGATAATAATAATTAAGATAATAAGAGGGGACTCTTTTCCTATCTCTACACAAAATTGTTGCATTGATCAAACAATCAACATTTGTTGTCCTTTCCCAATGGTTGTTATTTAGATCAACCTCACATGTGCAGTGTGTGTCGATGTGCTCACCTGAGCCAAACGCTCCCTGCCGTGCGCTACCACCATGCAGAGCTCCCCAGAAGAAAATTAAGTCGGCAAGCGAAGGTGGCTGCATCGCCAGCCACAGCGGCCACCAAGAGGCTAGCTCTCAACAGCAAGATCGACAAGCTACGGCAGAAGCTGAAATCAGAGACAGACAAGGATTACAGCTCAGCCAGTGTGCGCGCCTTCAACTTTAAAACTCTGCCTGACCGATTCACCTCTGGCAGCAGCAGTTCATACGACAGCACATCAAGTTGTGGTGCAAATGAGCAAGCAGATCAACAAGAAACAGATCCTCCGCCATCTTGCAGAAGGAAATGTTCTAAAACAAAAGATGAGCCCAGTACTGTTGGGGACAGCAGCTCAGACCCAGCACATGATTCAGAACCGTGCACAGAGTCGCCAGTGTTGCCGTACATTCCAGCGAAAATGCAGAAGACATCCAGACCAAGCACGGTTGACAGCAGGAACAGTACATCCAAGGCAGGTGATTCTCTCAACAGTCCCAGCAGGGGTGACAGGAAGGCTGTGCCGTCCCTCGCTGGTTTGCTATCAACTCCGTCCAGTCTGGTTTGCCCAAGAACCACAGAAATGTGTGCCGGGACATCGGCCCCAGTAGTGACTGACTCACCAGACACATCCACTGCTGAGGGTACTGGTGAGACAAGTAGTCAAGCCCAGGAGACAAAGCCCTATTATGGTAAAATGGTGCTGGAGTCTGCCTTCCTCAAAGAGAAATGTAAGACACTGCTGACGAGAATAGAAAAGCTCCTGCCAAACCGACGATTTTTCTGCCTTTATTGTGGATGGAGGTTCAGGGATCTGTACCACTTCATCAAGCATAAGCGGAGGCATATGAAGCGTTACCGGAGAGTGAAAGGGAGTGGTGTGTGTAAGGAAATGGGCAGTGTGGATGGGAATACGCTGAAATTGAACAAGGATTCGTCATTGTTTGTCTGTTCAGTCTGCAATCGGTCGTTCAAGGAGATTCACAAGATGAAGGTTCACGAGCGATCACATACTAACCATACGTGCCACTTCTGTGGCAGAATGTTTGGATCAAGCACTGCGCGCATCGTCCATGAGCGTGTCCACACTGGGGAATGCCCTTACCCGTGTGACGAATGCCCCAAAGCGTTTCGCACCAGCTACATGCGAACACGACACAAACAGCAGTGCCATACCAATGAGTGGTTGTACAAGTGCAAGTTCTGCAACAAGAAGTTTAAAGTCAGGAATGCGATGACCACGCACATGAAAACTCACACCCAAGAGAAAAACCTTCCTTGCCCAGTCTGTGGGAAACACTTCGGACTGCCTCGGGATTTACTCAGGCACGTGAAAACCCATACGGATGAGCGGCCGTTCCAGTGCGAGTACTGCCAGAAGCGCTACAAACAGAAGTCCACGCTCACCACTCACATACAGAAACATTTTACGGGGGACTTTACCTGTCAGTACTGCCCACTGAAGTTTAGGACGATGCAAGCACATGCAAGGCACGAGAGCGTCCACACTGGGGTCAAACCCGTGTTCAAGAGGGTGGAGAAACCATTCCCCTGCAGGTACTGTGATCGTGTCTTCCCTAGGAATGTGAAGAGGAAGGTGCATGAGCGAGTGCATACGGGTGAGCTGCCTTTCCAGTGTGAGCTGTGTGAGCGAGCCTATTCCAGCAAGAAGGGACTGGAGAGCCACATGAGAACGCATTCCGATGAGCGGCCGTATCCCTGCCATGTTTGTGGAAAGAGCTTCAAGGAGCGCAACACACTCAAATGCCACATGCGAATCCACACAGGAGTGCGCCCATTCAAGTGCGAGCAGTGCGACAAGACATTCCGGGTGAGCGATGCACTCAAGAAGCACCGTCGGTCACACAGTGACGAGCGTGCGTACAAGTGCCAGCAGTGCGAGAAGGCCTTCAAGCAGCTCTCTGCTCTCCGAAAGCATGAGCGCTGGCACCTGGGTCTTCGGCCACACATCTGCGACGTCTGTGGTCGTGACTTCGTGGACCGCTACCGCCTGCGCATCCACCAGAGCATCCACCTGGAGGTGCGGCCACACAAGTGCAACATGTGCGACAAGAGCTTCACTGAGGCCTGCCGACTGAAGCGACACTTACGGGAACACGAAAACCGCCGGGAATTCGGCTGTGAGACCTGCGGCAAGAAGTTCAACTTCAAGGACCAGCTGGAGACTCACATCAAGACCCACAGCGAGGAGAGACCCTTCCAGTGCCAGAGCTGCCCCAAGTGCTTCAAGAACAGCAGTGCTCTCCATCGCCACAAGCGTGTCCATTCTGACCAGACTTTCAACTGTCCCGTCTGCAACAAGGCGTTCAAGTTCATGAAATCACTCAGGAAGCATGCTCTGCAACACATTGGGAAGGACTTGATGTCATATGCGATGACATCAAGTCTGGCGGATCTCTGTGGTATAATACCCCAAAACTCAGAGTCCACTACTGGCAACGAAGCCTCCATATTAGTCAGTGAAACTCAGCTTGACAGCAGCAATGATGGCAGTACGGAGACGGCTATGTACACCAATCATTTTACCCACCATAGCACCGGCAGGCAGGCAGACATGGACCGGATGTATCCAAAGAGTCTTGGGATGTATCCAGATGAGTCACAGGCCAGTGAATCTGATCAGAGCACCATTATAGATGAGAAGGAGCCAGACCCTGAAAGCCCAAAAGGTCTTCTTCCAATCTCTCCTCTCACTACTGTCAAAGTGGAGAGGTTTTCTGAAGACAAGTAGGCTGGTTCACCTCTAAACTATCTAGTCTGTCACATAAGTCAGGATTACTTCCAGCTGTAATTCATGTGTGCTCACAGCTGCACTCGAGTCCACTATAGGAAGGATTCATTCATAACTGAACTCGTCAACTCAGGCTTGTCAACTCAGAAAGTCCATTTGGAACATTTGAAAGCTGTCAATCTTGCCAGGTACAATGTACAGTGCCTGTTAGAATGGGCACTGTGCAAAGTAAAGGAGGTCCTCCCAAACAGGTAGTGTCTTCAGTACATGTACACAGTACATACATGGGTCATTCTCTGAATTTGAGCTCCACTATGACCTTTTTTGGTCTTGGCCTGTGTAACTTGATAATCACTGAAATTGACTTCAAAGTATGTTTCTTTGACAGGTATTTTGCACAACTTCAACACTCTTGGCAATTTAAAAACAAAATCATACACCCCTGGATGTAACAGGGACGGGGGAAAAAATGAATGGACCACAAATTTATAGAATGACCCCTATTCTGAAGTGCTGCACTCATTTGTCTGAAACAAAGTACAACTCATAGACATGCTGTTAATTGACTACAACTGAAGCCCCAATTGTATACCATGTAGGAATGATACATTGTATTTTCACTTATACATGTTCCTGTATTTGTAGTGTGATGGACTTGTAGATAAGTATTTAATGTATTTTATAAGGTGTGTTGTATCGGGTGTCTCCAATTTGTTTTAATCTGTTTGTATGAATTTATATGTGTAAATAGTATCCCATATCTTACGGAGTCATCAATGAAACATCTCAACCAAGGTATGATTTTGTACAAAAGACCAAGTTTGAGGCTTGGGACAGTCAGTATTCACATTTTAATATATTTGAACAAGCTGTATTGATGTAATTCTGTATCTTGCCTCAATTAAGAATGGGCATTTTGTCAGTTTGAGTAACAACATGCACCCAACAAGATCAGAATAAGTTATTTGCAATTTGTGATGGGAAAACTTTAACCCCTTCGTACCAGTAACTCTTTTGACCGTGACTGCTGGGCTGCGGTATGCCCTGAGTGGAGGGCTTTGTCCATCAGCAGGCCCCATTGAACCAGCAGCTGCATGGTGAATAGACTGTATGTGTGGTATGCACTAATCCTCACACAAAGCCACGCCTCTTGCTGTCTCCTAGAGCGAAGGGGTTAATTATGAGATGCGGGTGGAAATTGAATGGAACTCAAAACAGTATAATATTACAAGTATTTATTTTTAAATCTTCATCATAAATGCGATAACTTCACACGGAGTTGCAGGACCATGAACTTGCCAAAATGACCGAGGTTACACCTTGACAATTTTCTTTTCTTTCCTGTCCAAAAATAAGGTGCTTCAATGTGTGTTACCTTAATCACTGCCAGTGTATTTTGTGCAATGGGCCTGGACACGTGACATGGAACTAAAAAGTCCTGTTGTTGCTAGCATTATGAATACAGTAAAAAGCAAACTCTCCAGTGGTCTACTTTCTGATTCAAGGTAACAAGAAATGGATGAGAAGACATGAAGTCTATGCAAACGCTGCCACTTTCAAAAGCTTGTGACACTCTGGTAAGCTCCTGAGAATTCGAGTGTGGAAAAGTTGTTTAGATCAGTTGCCATCAAGGAAATCGAGTGAAAAGCTCAAATTTTTTTTCCGTTCTGTTCTGATGTTAGACAGGGCATTCAGCATAAAAATTGACAGAATCTTTTTAACATATTAAAAATTTGCAAAAATGCACTTTTTCCGGCAGGAGATTTAAAATTTGTTTCGTAAAAAAACTTAATGAACACCCAAGAAAAATTAAGAAATTTAAGACAACGCAGTACGATGATAAAGACATTCATGTGCACTGCATAGGGGGTCTGGGATCCAACTGCCATGTTTACAAACAATAAGCCTGGAAATAGGTTCACTTTGTGTACTTGCCTATGGAGCCAGTGGGGGCCAACAGTCTAATAACCATGACTGAGAAGTGCACACGTAAACACTGTGTGATGTTACCAGTTCAGAGGTCTGTTCTTATTGATGTTACCAGCTAATTTCATTTTGCCAGGGAAACACTGACCATCATGAATGACCGGGGTGGTGGACAGTTCTGCCCCTACACTGCGATTTGCATCCACTTTCGTTGCACATGGTACCAACTGAATGCTGGCCAAAGATCGTATAGTGCCGCAAAGCGGCACAAGATGGCTAACTTCACCGCGAATACACGTAAAACGTTGTAATCGCATAGCCGCCATGCGCAATGCACAGGCGCAGGTGCAGCGGCAGGCATGTGCACCTGGTGAGCCTGTGCCCAAGCGTTACTGTAAACTGCGCAGGCGTATCGCTTGCTCAAATGGCGCCCATGATAATTACATCTTTTGGGCAGAGTTATCCATCTTGCGCCGTCGGCGTTATACAATCTTTGATGCTGACACATTAAATGCTTGTCGGGAGAAAAGCGCTGACATGGATGTACAGTATCACATGTACACGTACCTGCATTTGCTTAGCTGTCCCACTTTCCCCAACAGTGTAACCACTCAAATATTGGCTACAGAAGACATTACATTGCAATGAGTTTTCTTCCATTTTGTATCACTAAGACTTGTAAAAAAAACCAATTTAAAAACCTGAATAAAAAAATATAAAAACCAAAAGTCAAATGATGTATCCAAATGGTGTATCCAACTGATAAGGTGCATGCAGTGTGAGGTATGGGTCATTCTGTGAGGTTGGGGCACAATTTGTGACAGTGTCCATTGTTACGTGGGTTCCGTAAAAGTGAATAGCTATTTCCCTGCATGTGGATTCCAAATTGACATTGTTATACATCTTGCGTAAAAGAAGGCTGAATACAGAGGTGTGTGTTATTTTTACAGAGTAAATGACCTATTCTACAGGTCATGACAGGTGGTAAAAGTTATCCATGTAACAAGGACACTGTCACAAATTGTGCCCCAACCTCACGGAATGACCCACATACTTATAATATTTTTTATTGAAGAAAAGAGGGGGGGGTACTGCTGACCTTTTTGCTCAGTGGCAAGGTCCCTAGCTGCTGAAGCATTTTACTGTCAATCTATTTCTATCTGTCTGAGAAGCAGACAGGAGCCAATTTGTCACCAGGGAGAACTCTGGAGAGTTCAACCACTTCCTTTTACCTTAGAAGATATCTTTTTTTTTCCACGCTTGAAAGTTACTTTCTGTAGCTTGCTGCTGATCACCACAAAGCATGCCGATGTACATCTATCCATATGTTTTTAAATAAATCATGTGTAGAGCTAGTAGATTTGTGCATGTCATGTAATAAAATATAATGTAATCCATAATGAAAGTGATCCTTGGTAAAAATAAAAGTGTTTTATTATTTTGTGCAACCTGGCTTTACCATACAAGTAAGTCGGGAATCCCGTTTTGAGCACCATGGGTTTATAAACAGAGCCGGGGTGCCCGAAATAGGACAAAAGAGCTGGTCCATGTAACAAAAGACCATACGTGGAACAAAAGACCTCCTGCTGGGAATTGCCATCATTTTTCGGCTTACATTTTTCGAAAGTAATCCGTCACTGTTTTTAAACAGTATACCACTGTTTTGGGCACAGCGGGCCCGCGGATTACCACCACGGACAGTGCTCCAGGGCCCTACTGATTAATGACACAGCACCGCTGCATGCTAATACAGCCGCGTTTGAAAAGACGCCACTTGCATTCACTGGGGACAAAGGAAATTATGCAATGCCTCACAATTCTGGGCTCTCTTTACAGGGCAGTAGGCCTGGCTGAAATATTCAGGAGTCAATGAAGGTTACTTGTCAGCTTAGAGTAGCCACCTAACAGTCATTTGTGTGAGTGTTAACGTCCATTAAATGAAATGATGAATTTTTGAAGAATTTTGAAAACTGAAAATCTTGGAAATCTCTGGTACGTGTGCAGGGCATTTTTAAAAGCACCCGGCACCCAGGCTCTAGGGTCTTTGTTGATTGCATGGTCTGTAAGTTTTTGATGAGCTTTCCATCTGGGAGAATGGGTCAGATATTATCATTGTCTGAAGCACATGGTTGATTCAGACAACTTGGCACTTTGTAGTGCTTCCTCCAAAATACTCTCACTGGAGTTTTAACTGGAGGTTACCATCAAGTAGTAGTTCTTTCCCTGACGCAATGTTCTTCAAGACTGAGAAGGATCCTTTCTGATGGTACATTTTAATTCTGTACAGGTTCTTGCTGCAGGGTTAACATCAATGATGTCTGATACCTTTTCCTGTTCTTTCTTCACTAAGTCTTTTCCTCAAGACAAAGCTAGCTTGATCCTTTCTCATGCTGCATCTGAATTCTCTGCTTTGTCAAAGTTCTCACTGCTGGACTGAAATCAACGATGTCTGGTACCTAGTCTCGTTTCTTCCCTCTCTCTTTCCTCTTCTGCATCTTGCCCAGTGCTCGGTACAGCTCCTGCTTTGCTTCCTTCTGACGCATGTCCCTCTGTGCTTCAATGCCTTTCATCTGTAACACAGAGAGTGAGTCCACATGTATAAATGTACTTATTGCTACAGAGTCTGCTCTATTTACAGAATAGTATTTTTGCCATCAAGTGGTCGGTAACATTGTCGACCCAATGCACGTTTGGAAAGGGTTGACAAATTTCGCACCTTATGATTGGCCAACGTGTTGCAAACTCTTGGTGGCGCACTATTGTGAATCGCCCAAATTGATGAACTGTAACGATGATTAAATACTCTGTAATCAATGTGCATATTGCATAAGTGCAAATCTTGTGGCACCTGGGAGGCACTGCGTGCCTTTTACTTCTTGGATACAGTTGTTGCAAGTCTCCATGTCTATGGCTTTGCAATCAAGTGGAAGAAGGCCTACCTTCTGTCTGTGAAGATTGACTCTCTGTGCCATGGTCTGTCTTTCCTTCCGCTGTCTCTCCTTGTACAATGTGCTCAGTTGATGCATCAATGTTGCCACCTGGGATACAAAAGCCAAAAGTTCCAAACACAAAACACTCTCTTAGTGGGTCATAAACTGAGCTATTCTCGCCTTTAGACAAGACGCACATGCCCTCCTGGAGGCTGGTGCAGGCAAAAAGACCAGTGCGAGTGGTGAAGCCGTGAAGGCCTTGACCATCTCATGGAGCCTATCAATATTTATTTCTTCAAGTTACATGAATCAAGAATTATATGCGTTGCTTACTTTAAAAGCACTGGGAACATGACCTTTGTATGTAGCACGCTAACGCTGCTGCATGTGAAGGGTTACAAATAATTTGAATGCCGCTGCTTCATGTGCTTTATATCGGTGCCCAACATGCACGTGCACAACTGTTCCTTAAATCATGATGACTATTTTGTGCACAGGCAAACAAGTTTTGACGCAATTTCTATCCAATAAGAACTCAATGACACTGGCGTTCCCCTTAGGTATTGGTGTTCCCCAGTGCTGTACGAAGCAAACTCATTTTCTTTGTGACCATGTGTGGCATCACAGTCTCAACAGATCTGAGTAATTTTAAATATTATTGGTCAGTATCTACAACATGTAATGTATTATGCATGACAATTTCTCAACTAAATCGGCAGAGAAATTTGAAGAGAAACACAAGCCTTTTCCACGAGATAGCAAGGCGCTTGTGGCTTCGCTGCTCACCATGCTGCTTTGCTGGTACGGTATACACATTCAGATTTCGAAACCCAGGCAATCCTTCCTGCCTATGATGCACACTTTCAGATGCCTTACCGAGTGATGCTGCCTTAACCCCTTCGCACCGGGAAGCGGTAAGAGCCGCTGTAAAAATTGAGATCCTCAGCCCACTTTTCAGCAATTATTCTCGGCCCACGCTCGAGCAAACACGGTGAAAGAAGGCAGATCCTGGCTCTTGTATATATGGTGATTGGCCTTTGTGTGTAGCCCAGAAATGAAAAGACCGAATTTGCATCATGATCACCAGCTTCACAATAGTCCCCACTTTGAAAAGAGGCAACGGGAACGTGGAAGCGTGAATAGAGCCGCATGCCACCAAACAATGAGTCCTTTCAGTGTGTAAATCAAAGCGTGCAGTGCACGCAGGGCCACAAACCGAGAATTTGCGGTTTGGAAAGTGGCTTTCGTGGCCAAGCGAGGCTAGGATTCTCGGAGTCGGCTTTCGGAGAAAAGTCACGGTGTCAAGGGGTTAAGGCACATTTCAAGGCGAGTTGTGTGCAGCACATGTACCGAAAGAAAAACCATACCTTCTTTTCTTGTGGCTCAAGGACAACTGCCCGGAAGTTCTTGCCTCCACCGTGTTTTGGCTTCCTCTTTTTCTCTGACTTGGGCTTATCCTTGAAGGGCAACGCCCTCTGAAGTGACTTGGGCACACGCAGGGCATTGAAGTAGCGAGGCTTTCGCTCTACAGGCTGTCAGCAAAAAAATAATAAAATTTCAAATAATTCCTCAACAACAATTATTAGAAGTAGTCTTTCGCAAATCAACAGTCCAATTGAACTTTTCCTGTCAGCTATGATTTAATTACAGCTTACTGTAAACATTCCTCGGCTTAACTGTCACATCTGCTCTCACCTGGACTTTAAACCATCTGACATCTGTTTGCCACATACACATGTAGCCGGTAAAAACTCACACACTACAGCTGATGCCATGCAGGTAACCTTTGACCAAACTAGCCGTGTCTTGGATGCACCTCTCAATAAATAGCCCAATGCAGCTGATGCTTAATGGCCAAATGAATGTTTTTCAAATGCAAACTTTCTGACTTCATTTTTTTGGAGGGGAGGGGGATAAGTCTTGACACAGATTGAGTCTGCCGTTACCTTGTAGATGGAGTCCGGATTGCTGACTGCCTTGATGTTCTTGTCTTTCCTGAGTTGGCCCACGGTCCGCATCCCTGTCCAGGAATCCTTCTCATCCTTCGGTAGGAGTAGCGTTGTCACAGGATTGTAAAACTTGGGAATTTCAATTGGCAGCCACGTTCTCATAAACACGATATCTGCAAATGAGGGTAAAAAAATAGAGATGGAACATCTAAAAGAAATGCCTGGATCGGAATTGATGATCACATTTGTGCATTAATGTTGATACAGGTATATAAAAAGGAGCGTGCATTACTCTAAGATTACATTGCATGAATGTCAACCATTCTTGTAATGCAATCTTGAAATAACCGAGGGATGCAAGAGAATACGTGTACTTCACGGCACACAGTCCTGCCATTTTTGAGCTCAGGTGTTATTCTTGTTGGCATGAGTAGCATGCTGTAATGCAGCCAAAGAATTCCTCCGGTGCTAGAAGTACAGTACATATCTGCTGAAACACAATTTTTTTCAAAGAAGAAATTATGGTAAACTCTGGCTAAGTCAGCACTTTCGGGACTCAAGAAACTATGACGACTTACGTGAATGCTGACTTGTGCTGTAAGTCGTCATTTTGCCGACTAGTACACGTACACATGTATTGCCTTCGTGTATGTACATTATGATTCCTTGCACTAATTCAATGGCTTTGATTTACCCTGGTTTATTTCTACCTCCCTGGTCGATCCCAGTAAATTCGTTCTCAATTATTATCCTCACAGGCTGCAAATTCGATAACTGATCATGTGCCCCTAAGGACAAAGCAAGGACGGCAAGCCACCTGCAAATCATATCATGACTTGACAGTGCAGTACATACATGTACGAGATACAGTTACGGTACAGAAAACATACACTCATCTGCACTCGCATTGGTTAAGTTTGTTCAATAAGGCAACCCCCAAAATGGACAGAGCACATGCATGTAGCACTAGAGGGGTTACTGGTATTGATGTACTCATGCTGGCTATTATCAACCACGGCCTGTGCCGCCAACAAACAGACATCAGTCAAGCAGAGTGGGGCTTGTCACTTGACACTTCTTGGCAACCGTGGCGAAAGAAACTAATACGAAGCACAATTTTTTTTTAATGCCGACTTACACAAAGGAATTTTGTGGTTTTGTGGAAAGGGGACCAAGAAAAACATGCCAACTTATACGAAATGACGACTTATAAATGCCGACCTAGAAATGAATTTTTCAATGGAAATGCATTACAGATGATCAGGACTTTTGTCAAAAGGCCGACTTAAGACGATGTGACGAGTTACACGATGCCGACTTAGTCAGAGTTTACTGTTGCTGTATATGCTGAATAAATGCTTACCACTTCTGAGTAGTTTATCTTCAAACGTCGCCCTGAAAGCTCCCTCCGGTGTCCTCAATGCTTTCTTAATCTGGCCTCGGATTCCACTGACGGTGCGCACTGAAGCGCCCTCAAACCTTGCAACTTCCAGTGGGGTGTTGAACATACCCTTAACAGATAAAACCAAAGTCTTAATGTCATGACTTACATTGCAATTTTACTCTAGATTTCACATTACAGAAGCGCAATCAGCATTTTTGACTCAGAATTGAAACTAACCTTGAAAAGAACCCCCCCAGCCCACCTCCATAATGTTGGATATTCTAGTGTTAAGCATGAACACTCTTGTGTCTCCGAACTCCAAAGCCACTATCAGAATGATTACGTCTCCCTTCAAACCTTCTGTATGCAACATTTCACCATCAATTTCCTCCCAGTTACTAGGGCAACGTGCATGACTGTAACTGACCTCAATTCAATGGCCCCAACTGACCCAGCAAATTACATGTATGTAGACATACACTGATTCGCCTGCAGATGCGTTGTTTGTGTCTTCCAACATTATTACTAAAAGGTCCGATTTTAACAGCGACAGTAATACTGCTCAGACTTGTCAAAGAAATCACAACTCAAAGCCTGTCAGAATGCAACCAACAAGGAACAAACAACCATGCAGGAATGCACAGTCTCAAGCTATTTGCCTCGAGCGAGAAGTGAGACTGGTTCAGTCCCACAGTAGCTGGACACATCTCCAGCAGCCCGCAAGTCATCCAGTTTCTAGGTAAGCCACAAGCTATTA
This sequence comes from Acanthaster planci, assembly GCF_054643075.1. Classification (NCBI taxonomy): domain Eukaryota; kingdom Metazoa; phylum Echinodermata; class Asteroidea; order Valvatida; family Acanthasteridae; genus Acanthaster; species Acanthaster planci. The sequence continues at coordinate 6,967,664 of NC_141792.1, read as the reverse complement.
AAAAAATTGAATCCTTTGGCATATTTCATCCCATAGAGCAAGCATAACTAAGACTTCAAACTTTGCAAGGGGGTGGTATGAACTAGCGAAGGTTTGTAGTAGCACCATGTGGCTGTCTCTTTTGAGAAGATGTGAGGTTCTTAAAATAACTGTTGAGCTGAAACTCATCATTTGGATCAGTACACTCTGACTGACCTTTTTCCAAATGTATGAAAACATACAAAGACTGCACACCCCTCCCCAGCATATTTTGTACACTCATGATTAAGTGATGAAAAAAAATACAGCTACCAGCCAACACCTACCCCGATGAATGCGGTGTGCTTGTGGATCTTGATGGGTGTTCCTACCAGCTTCAGTTTCTTGACAACATTGAGAGACTTGTCCAAGTCTAGGATGACTCCAGTGGCAGCAATACGGAAACCCGGCTGTAACGACCCCCCACCAAAAAAAGAACAATTACTACTCTCTACCACTACAACAACTCTTGCAAATTTCCAGAAAAATAATTGTAATTGTTCTTTTAAAAACCTCTGTGATTTTCTTTTTTCTTGTAATGAATACTTTAAAGAGTTTGGTAAAGGAATCAAAATGGTCAATTTGAAAGACAGAAATATTTGATAGAAGGTGCCCTGGGTATGAAACGCAAAGGGTAAAAACATGCAGGTGCTGTGCTAAGAATTTAACATCATCTTGCTATGATGAAAAAGGTCATACATTTCTGCCAGCTACCGACTGCACTGCCAGAACCCCTGTCCCTTGAGGAGTTATGGGACCTGAAATAAAACACAGGAATAGGAACGCGAAATTCCAACGTCAAGTTTTGTTAACTGAAACAAGTTTCTTCATTATATTTTAGTGAAGACCATTAACCTAAGCATTATCCCAGGTCATCAGTCCAACGTAACCTCTACTAATCAGGAAGAAATAGGACCGTGAGACCTTCTGTGAATGTACATTTCACCAAAAACATATCAGCAACAAAAACTTTGGTTCAATGTCCTAATTACAAAGGTCATGATGTTAAACAAAGTAAAGATGTTGTGTAGAAAGTAGAAACATTATAAAATGAAACAGCATTTCACATCACTACTTGGAAAAACACCTTAAAGTTCAAACGAATGAAAGCTATCAACTAGAAGATAATTTCCATTCTTATTACACTTGGTCACTTGGGAGACATTCCCATAGGAACGTGCGCAAAATTTTTCAAACTGTAACGTCCCATAATTCAATATTTCCTAATCCGATCTTAACCAAACTTTGTATGTTTTCCTTTCAGACCCTAATCTATCATCTCTCAAAATGTGGACAGTAAAAATTTTCCTCCTTTTGGTAGTTGGAGCATTAGGGAGACATTGAAATGTCTCCCTAATGACCGATGTCTCCCTAATGTTGAAAAATTTACCACAAAATGTCTCCCAAGTGACCTATTTGGAAATATTCAAATACTGTTTTTGTCTATAATCTTGACAACCTCACCCCATATGCAGGCGGTGCAATGCAGATGTGCAGGTGTATATTTGAGTAGTCTGGTCCTCATGTTGTGATCCTGCATGCAGTACAGTGGGATAGTCTGGAATCTACGCCAGCCCACCGAGAAGATGAGAGGGTCTCGGGTCTTGAGGATGCGACTATGCCACCTGTGTTTCTTGAGCCTCATCTGCAAAGTGAGATGAAGGTCAAGGGGCAAAGGATATAGGATTAAAAGGTGATAACTCCCATCAAAAAAATTGGACAATGTGTCCCAGAGTTACATAGTATCACAAAGTCTGGCTGTTTCTGAATCAACTTGCTCCGACACCGGGGCTGGATTATCCAATCTAGGTACAGTAGGCACTGTTCTAAGAGCCAACAAAACTTGGGGCCTACAAAAATATGGAGGGCCTACGAATATACCACTGTGGCCCACAAAACACCCGATTGACTTTTTTCTAAGGGGATGGAGCAGACCCCAACCCTGCCCACATGTCAACCTGCTGCAACTTTGACCCCACCAGAAAGCCTAGTTTCATCTCACCTGAACATAGCCAATGCTGTCCTCACTGCTCAATAGGCCACCGAGAATGACGGGGTACGTTGGGTTAAAGTTGGTTACAAATTCACAGGGAACACCAGTGACCTAGACACGACACAAAGTATGATTCACATTTAGGGTCTTTTGGCTAACATTTAACAATTGGTGTGCGACTAAATTTAAAGTTTTTGGTGCTTTCAAACCTTTCACTTAAACAGTGATTTAGAATGTGTTATGTTTATACCTGCAGATAATTCCAATATGTCCCAACGTAATAAAAGGGTCAAAAGTTGCACAGGTGAAAGGGTCTTTTAAATAACCTCACACAATGGGTATCAACAGGAGCCCTCAACAATTTTAAGCCATGAAATGTTCATTTTCATCAGGATGCCAGACTGAGTGATACATCAAAACAAACAGCTTAGTTTGCTGTTTCTCATACAAACTAAAACAAATTACTAAAAAAGTGGCCTTACGACTCGTTTTCAAGAACCATTTTTCAGCAAGATGAGTCATTTCTACCAAGTTTATACAACTAGCAAATTTGGCAGAAAAGTAGAGTTTAGCAGATAATTGAAGAAACATTGAATACCACTTGAATTTTAAATAAAGGACCAAGTTGCTCTGAAGTAATGGCCAAGACTGCTCGTGCATAATGAAGTTCGCACATTGGGTTTCTTTGGAACAAGTCAATGGTGCTGTATTGTTCTGTTTTAATATTTCACTTCTTTAACCATCCACGTCATTCAACAACACAATACCAAAAAAGACAAGTTGCTCAAAAGACCACAGAGAAACATGGAAAGCAGAAGTTTGATCAAAAATTCATACCTCAACCCTCACATACAGTCCTGGTCTGAAACCCTCATATTGCGTCCTGAGTTCATCATCAAGATCTTCAAACTCGGCCCGGTTCAGCTAAAAAAAAAAAGAAGCAAAATGCTTCGACTGCATCATAACTGCTTGGGGTGCGAGTCATAACACGTCCAGTGTCATTCCAACCTCACAAGTGCAGAATAAGACAAAAAATACCAGAAACAGCCTATGCATCTTTTATCAACTATTCCAGAAACACTGTAAAACAGGTAAACGTGTGTTATCCCACTTCTGGATTTCAGCACATTGGCAAAGTTCACTATAAAAAAATAACAGCCTGAGGGTTTGCGCTAGCATGGGATAATTTGCATGGCACATGAACAAGTCCCGAGAGCTGTACAATGAGAACTATTTCTTGATCATCACACCTGGCTGGCAGAGTTGTAGTAGAGTCCTTCCCAAGTACCAAGTTTATTCTTGGATATTATTAAAGATGGTTTGGCAGGAGCAATGCTGTATAATACAGATGCAAATTCCAAATGAAATTGAAGACCTCGGACAAATTGAATCTAAAATGAACTGAGTTTTTAAGAAAGGTTTTTGGAAAGTACTCATGGACTTTTTTTCCAAAGTATTTTCAAGCCCTTTTTCCAAAAGTTTGATTAAAAAGTATTTCATGTATCTGAAGTCCCAAGTTTTGTTACTCCTGTTAGTCAACTGTCAATGTTTCTTTTGCTTTCAGCACAATCAGGTCAAAATTAGGTCGTAAACAGACTTGCAAAGTACTTGACTACAACCCTTCCGAGAGTGCTTTGTCATATCAGTAATATCTTTCGGCTGGTTAGGGCTTCAGAAACCCAGATGACAATATCTGGAGTGATACGTTTATGAAACACAAACCAACTGGCCTCATTTTGTACAGTAACGCTTGCTACCGGTAGGTTGCCTCAGTCCTTTGAGTAATCACAGTGCCTTCTTATAGTCATTCTTGACCCCATACGAGAGCATGCAGAAGTGATCTACTGCCCTGTCAGTCAATATATAAGTGTACTATTGTCCTCGTTGCCAGTCAATATGTGTATATGGACCCCTTTAATATTCTACCTGTGCCTGGTCCGCCATTTGGGCCTTGAGGTCATCAAAGTAGTCCCCATCCCCCTTTCCGTCATAGTCCAGGTCAAATGCTTGCTTTAGTTTCCTCTTCTTCTCCAGGCGTTGCTCCCGCTCACTCTTCTCTCTCTCTTCCTCGGCCTTCACCTTTGTGACTTGGTCGTCATCCTCACTATCGTCATGGCTTCCATCCCCAGAGTCTGCTTCTGCCTGGTGTGTGCTGCCTTGGTGAACCTCACCGGTTTCCAAGTCTTCAAAGTCACCGTAGAGTTCATCTGATAATGAACAAATGGAGAGAGCTTTTTCTACATAGTCCTCTGACATTTCAAGGCCGCCACAAAACCAAACAGTCTGAGAAATTACACAAGAAAACATTGCCCAAACTTTTCTAACATGATCGAAATAAATCGTTTCAGACAAAATCTCTTCAGTTCTTCCCTATGTTATCTTGCTACCCATCACAATCTGCACTCAGGTTCTGCCATAACTTGTTAGATTCAAGACTGTTACAGCCTGACAAGTGAGGCTTCATGTCCTCTTCTCCTGCTCTCCGACTAAACATCCACCAAATCACTTTCAAAACTTGCATGCAAGTTAAACTGGCCGGCATAAGGAGGGTAGTGGAAGAAAGATTGGGCCATTGGGTTTGGTACACAGCACTGGAGTTTACTGAATTCCAGCGGCTTCAGGAGTATCTGAGTATATACCGTCTTGATCCAGAAGCATTTTCGCGTCTTCTTCCTTCTCCCACTGTCCAGTCACAAAACAGTCACGGATAAGCTCCTTAACCTGGTGAAGAAAAGTAGAACCACATCTACAATACAGATGTTTACATGGACATTTTTCAGGACGTTCTGGAATGTGATGCTTGTATCACAAAGTAACATTTGTATTTTGCAAGTCATCTTGGGCAACCCTCTGGCTCTTGGACTCGGTAGCAGAAATTGTATAATTTGACTTCAAACCTTTTGTGCATTCCCATCTTTGTCCAGGTTTTCTGTTTGCATATTCAACCTTTGAAACACCACCAAAACCTGTCCGTGAAGTCCTTGCTGGTGATATTCTCTCCAGCTGACTCCACTTTGTCCACAATGTTCCGTGCGTATTGTACTTCCAAGTCTTGTCCCTACCTCTTCAATGGTCCAGTCTCGGACGTGTTCCACTGGGAATGCAGAGCAGTCTTGGTTGTTCATCTCTCGTCTCTTTTTGCTCTTGGAGTCCTTGTCCGGCCTGCTCACCTTGAAGAGACCTCCCAAATTATCATCCTCATCACCTTCATCACCCTCATCATCCTGGCTAACGCCTGTAACAGTTTGACAATAAAGTATCCCTTGCAGTTCTTTATTGAATTGATGTACAAACGCAAAAGCTGCCATTCTAAAGACTTGCACTTTATTGATACAGTCATGCACACCATTAGAAAGCTTTTCCTTGACTTCATACCTGGCCAATCGGAAGACTTTTCAAATGGCATCTCAAATTCTAAAAATTATGATCCTAAACATACAAGTAAGATTGCCTACATGACATACCACTTCCATAGACAAGCTTGCGAAGGTTGGGTGTGCTGTTCTGCTGTCTCAAAAATGACTGCGATGCCTTCTGAAGTAAGTTCTCCTTCCACTTCAGATGACCTGAATAACAAATGTAAGGTCTATGCTATGGACTCTGCACAGACACTGTTAACCCCAACAGCATTCAATCCTCCAAATATTGGAGGACGGCTGAAAATCTGAAAAAGTTAAGATACATCGGCTGACTTTTCAAATACAGCTAAACGACACAAATATTATATTTATCATTGAAACCTCATAACTAGCAATGCTCCAAGGCACCACCACAGACCAACATTTGCTGCAATGTACAAGACAAGCCACGTCTCTAGAGACTTATCAGATATGTACGTACAAAAGAAATGAGAGATCAGAAGCATGTTGACATCCACAGTTGGAAGTTCAAGGAACGGTTGGCCTTTTTAACCCATTAGCATCTCTTTTGAATGTACATGCAGACTTCCTGGTCATGTTTACACATCCTCTGTGGTGAACTGAGTAAGTACCCATGCAGTCAGGTCTACCCCTGCAAGCCCATCGCAAGCCATCCCCTCTTAAGCCAATTCACAAGCTGCTCAAATGAACTCAGACAAAAGCATTGTTTTGTTATAGTTCAACTGACTATTGTGATTTGGCCTATGACTGGGCTTGTGAAAGGACTTGTGACAGCCTCGGCTACCACCCTGCCATTAAGGCCCATACAAAGCCAACAAGAGTATCAAGTATCAGTGTTTGTAAAAACCAACAAAACATTTATATGAAATTCAGTTGAGTTTGGCTCTCACCAGACCCAAACATGGACTCCTCTCCTTCCTCGGCACTAGCTTGGCCATCACTAGCCTCCTCTTGTCCTCCATAATTCTCCTCATGGTCGTCCTCATCATATTCCTCGTCAATGCCATCTCCATCATTATCATCTTCCTCTTCATCTTGATCACTCATTACTTCTGATGGAGCATCTCCTTTCTGTTTTGCTTTCATTACAGTTTCACCATCTGGGCGGTCATCTTTGATTTTGTACTTCCGAACTTCTGACCGTTTAGTTCTCTCCTTCTTGTCATGAGATTCTGGAGAGAGTTTGTTTTTTTCTGTCTTGGTGGTTTGGGAATTGATGGTGGAGCTGCACTTGATGCTAGTTCTGAAAAGTTGTATGTCTGAGTCAATGTCATCTTGATCACTAACATCGTCTTCTGCTTTTTTGTCATCATCTTCACTTTGATTGTCACTTTCGTCGTCCATGCTGTCTTCGTTATCATCTCCTGAATCATCGTCTTCATCATCATCTTCATCTTCTTCCTTTCTGCCTTCCTGTCTCATCTCTGCTGTTCTCCTATCTTCCTTCTTTGCATTCTTCATCCCTTTTTGCGATGAGACGTCCAATCTAGGGGCTCTCCTGGACGAGGCCTCACTGCTCCTTGGTAGCACATCTCGAGGCAGTTCAAGCTCATCTTCACTATCAGCAAAGGCAACATCCTCAAAATCCTAAGAAATGAACGCAAACCCAACATCACAGAAGGTACTCCGTGTACACGTATTAAGAGAATCTTCTTTTATGATTTGTTCTGTAAGGGAAAATTTGCCTTTTAATACCTGTATACAATGATCACTTGCCAAGAATCATTTTCTAAGAATTCTTCTTTGGAAAAGGCAGCATGATTACGTACTTGTCTGAACTTCTTCTTTCTTGGTTCTTGTGAACTCTGTTTGGAATCATACAAATGATGAGCATCTCCAATGTCATCGTCATCAGCATATTCATCTTCCTCAATTCCACTTTCTTCTTCGTCGTAATCCTTGAAAATAAACCATCAGTGGAGAGAAAATTGTATTTTCAAACCTAAGGTAACTCAGTCAATTATGATTTTTGAATGGTCAATGACACATTTGTTGAAAGGAGTGCTTCATTTATTCAATTTGTGATTAGCTAGTTATGTCATATGTAAACCAGAACTTCCACATGAATAGAATTGCGTCAAGAACATGTATACTGGACTCGGTAATATCCATTCCATAACTGCTGAAAGGGTGCTATTTCTGTGTGAAAACTAACAACACCAAAGGACTTGCTAATCGCCATTTAAAAGGCAAGCTATTACACAAAAAATTTGCTTTGTGGTACCTCTTCTCCACTGTCCTCTTCCTCATCACTTTCCTCTTCAAACACAGCCCGCCTCCTGGTGCGGCCGTCCTCAATTGCTATGACATCCTCTGTTGGCACAGCAACAAAGCGGGAATCACTAGTAACCTCATCTGACGTCATGGGTTCTGATCCCCGGAATAATGCCAACTTGCTGGCGGCCATCTTGGTATCCAGAGTATGTTGGGTGCTGATGAGGCTTGACACAAGCTCATTGGCTGGTTTATCCTCCTCCTGGTGATATGAATGTACATTAAGAATTTCATTTACATCAGGTTCCCTACCTATACAACAGACAAAATGTGAAGCAGTACTGTCGATGATAGAACTTGTTTAAGCGTTTTATATGAACATCATTTCACAACACCAGCCCCTGATGTTAAATAACTTTCAATCCAGAAACTTGATTTGCATCAGTCAAATTTCAAATTCAGGTCAAATACCTCAAATACTAACCCTTAGAGCCATCACAATATTTGGACAATAATTCTATGTGTCACTCAATATTTTGAGCACACTGATGACAAAAGGCAGAGTGCACTGGCCAAGTCAACAACTCGTACACACATTCAGTCAACCTCTCCAGACCTGCCACGTGTGTCAGCACAACCAATTGGAACCATCAAAGCAGATAACATGCGTGCACATCACCCACTGCTGCCTATGTACACTGGCAAATCCCATTCAAAGGCAATCTGTACTGCTGTCAAGGAAAATCGTTAACGTGGGTTTACACCTCCTCTGGTGAGATGTGGGTTAATGTTATCAGATGGCAAAGCATACACGAGCCACCAAGTTAAATGTTCTCAGATCTTCCTTTAGTTTGAAATCCTGCTCTCAATTCCTGGGGTCTTGACACGAACTCTGTCTCAGGCTTCAAATTGGCATGAAGCCCCTGACCTTGGAGATTCTAGGTCAACTTTTTATGAATGGGACATGCAGTCAAAGCTGGGAGTCTTTTCACTCGGTCGAAACACTGAAAGTCTATAAATCGTATATGAGATCAGAGATAATGACAGAAGACCAAGCAAAGCTTGCAGACGTCTTGGAATACGGCGGAATCAGCCTATCTTGACTTTCTATGTCAGGCTACTCAGCACTTCTTCAGTTCACTCCAGGACCTACTACATATTGAATTGTTAGTATCTCATGATTTGAGGCTCTCTTCAAATTTTTGGTCTAGGGACATTCGACGATGATTCTACATACGAACATTGCAAATGCCAAACTCTTGGAATTTGTGCAATTCAAAAATTTAATCTCTTCAATGGCAACCCCTGGTTCTCTTAGCGGACTCAGTGGGTTGTCTAGACCCTTCAGAGCTGACGTTGTCTACAACAAGTGGAAATGGCTGCTAAATTAAGCACTGTTATTTTCCTATCATCAGATATGAGCCTAAAGTACCATACCAAACAGCCTAGCAAAAAAAAAAGACCTACTTGAGTGGTTGCACTATGGGGACGATTACTGCCCAAGTCGATGTATACAACATCTTTGTCGTAGATGATGCCTCCGACGCCAGACATTGGTGCATAGATCAAGCGTTCCTTCTCGTTGAGGGAGCGTTTCTTCTCCTTGTCTGGAAGCGGGCAGGGGTCAGGGAGGAAGGAGATGTCTTTGGTTGCAAAGTCACCGCAGCCTGAGAAATTAGAAGGAAATGAAATCTGACGTGATTCCTTTTCGTAGCTGGATGCTTTGGTTCTTCCTCCCTAAGTGATTTCTTTGCGAACCAAAGCTGAATCTATCAAAATGGAGCTGGTGTAACACAATTTACATGATCAGAAATGGACTGAGGGATTTTTCTATTACACATCAAGCAATACCAAATGACTGGAATCCTGCAATGAGTCAGTATTCCAATAAGGTTCAATATGCACGTGAGTTTGGCAATCAGTGAACTGATTCATGCACACTGAGCATGCATCGAACTGGCTGACATTCACATGTTCAGATTCAAGATGGCCAGTCCTCGAAGAAAAACCCAGCTGGCTTTACTGCAGGGCAACTGACCTCACTCCCCAAAAACTGGGACAGTAAAGAACATTCATCAGATGGGTAGAGACTGGAGATTCCGTACCTGGTATGTGTATGCTGCAACCCCTTTTCATTGGTGTCCCACGCATGTAGCCATACAAACTGACCGTTCGGTCACACTTGGAGTTCTGCCGACACAGCTCAGGATCAGTAAGATCTTCCATTCTGATGAGGGTGACAAACCAGAATACAAATTTTGAAATTACTCTATGATTACAGCAATGGGCCTAAAACTCAATGAATGAGCAGAGAAAACTATCAACGTAGGCTGTGCCCAATTGACTCGGCCGTGGCTGGAAATAACACAGGAGTCTATGACAGCGGCTCTAGCCACAATCCACAATGCCATGTTTCATTTCAAACCTGAGACAATTCGAACATGGCCTTACAAAGGAATGACCCTTTTGAGCAGTTAACCTATCTGACGATAACAAAGAGTTAAATTTCTAATTGGTCTCTGCAGACTGCATGAGTGTGTTTGATTCTGGACACTAAATAACATGACAAGCCTTCGGGACTGCTCAGTAGATAAACAAAATCAGCTGTGTCAGAGTAACGGCAAAGAAGAACTAATTTGATAGTCACACAAGAACACTCCACGAGTCTGTTTTGTCAAATACTATTCTGAAAAACACACCTATCTGCTAAGACATAGGGATGGGTGGTGCGCCAGACAAGTGGACGGAACTTCATAACTGAAATGAACCGGCCAAGGTTCAGAATCTCTCGGTTCTGGTAGTCTCCATGGACCATGCCAGACAAGTAGAAGAGCTTGGCACCCTACAAGAGACACAAATAGAGAGGTGGGTGTATTTAATAGTGAAGAGGGCATGCAGTCTATGCATCTCACAGTTTGATCGCATAAAGAACACGATTTTCATACTTTTAGGAGGATCAGATCCGGATGGTGACCCCTTGGAAGACTTAGCAACTGTAACAATCCTTCAATTTTAACATGTCTTTTCACCCGCTGTGGGCTAGCATTAGCGAGCCATTTCTTGTTCAACAACCGTGAAAGCAAGAAATCTAAAGGGGACATTTGTCAGATGGGGTCTCAGTTGACTTTAATGAAATCAAAATACAAGTGTTGTAGTCGAATTTGTCACACCTCCTTGCAGGGAAAGCCAAGACACAAACCATTCAAATGAACTGTGATGAAAGCATTCCTTTGTCATTGCTCACCCGACACTCGTGTCTAGCCTTGTGAAGGGACTGTTGACTGAACTTGTATAAGGACTTGCAATAGATTGGACTACTGCTAAAAATGCATTTTAAGAAATCTTGATTGAGAGAAGGTTTCTGGGTACACCGTGTGGATTCAATCTCTTCTACAAGAGTGGTGGTTCTGAGAAGAATCGGTGAGAGTGTGAACTTGATGTTTCAAGTTTATCCTGGCATCTTTTCTTGAAAGATTCAACGAAACTGCGTAAACACTCTTGAGCTCACATGGCATGCCTCCAATAGCATACATGTGTGCATATCTCACTGAGTACGGTAAACAGAAACAACTTTTGCTGTCACAGTGAGTCAAATTTTCACAAAAATGGTATTAAAATGGGACATGAATACGTCAGTGAGATTATTCAACCTGATAGATCTCTGTCCAGAATCTGTGTTTGAGGCGTTTCTTGGTTTTCTGAAGTGCCTTGTTGTTCTTCATCAGGTCCAAGTGGGTCAAGACGCCCATGATGCGGGGGAATCCATGCACCTGGACAATGTTCAAAAACTCAAACGTCTCCATCTCAAAGCCAAAACTGGCATCCACCAGCAGTAGGACCTGCACAGATGCAGACAAAAATATGTACAATGAGTTGTGTGTGCATGTCAGCTGGGGGTCAGCCCAAGAGTAAAACGTACTACTGATCCAACAATTGGATTTTGCTGGAATGACAGGGAATTCCAGGGGTTGCTTTTATGGGTTTTAATGGGATCAGGTACATTTACTTACTTCTTTCCCTCATATAAACAGAAGTTAACATGGAGAAAATTAATAAGAATAAAAGTTACAACGTAACTTTTGATTTGCTCTTTGTAGGCAACCAATCAATGAGAATCATATACACAAACAAGTACAGACTGGGTGTTTTGGGACTTTGAGACACTTCAAAAGAAACAAAAACTCCCCCTTCCACAAAACCCGACCTCAGTTCAGGGCTAGGTTGACATAGCTTCTGTAAAAACCAATGCGGTATGGGTCCAGGAGAACCACATGTACAATGTAATTTAAAACAGAAACATTTGTACATGTGCAAGCACTTAGAAAATTCAAGTGTACATGTGTGTATGTGGAAAAAGATTCGCTTACTAGATCAGCAACCTTTGCTAGGTCTATCATGCAGCTGATGTCATTGTTGCACTCAATGAAGGTCAGTCGCCTCTTCTTTCCTGGGGAGAATAACAAAATAAGCAGGTCACGACCTTGTTAGGATCAACCACTTTTGCCTTGGTCTTGCATGCCTTGGTATGGCTTTGTCAGAATAAATACCTCTTTAAAACTCACACTATTACTGGCTTGGGGTAAAAGCTCTTGCATACAGTGACAACCCTTTGTGTCGATGGATACAATTTCTTTTTGAAGTTTAATCTACGTACATGCTGTAAAGTCCAATGTAATTATAAATAGAGTACAGACAGGCCACCCTAGGATCACGATTCCAACTTTCATGGGTGTGTACCGTGTTGTGATGCAACTTTGACATAAAGAGGCAATGGGATCAGACAGCTTGGTAACTTCACATGTTGAATTTTGTTTAAAGTCTTACGTTTTCTTTCACTGATATTTTTTTTAGCACAGGAGGGAGAGTATTGTTAAGGAAGTACCTGGCAGGAACTTGACAACTTGCCAAAGCTCCCTCTTTTCATGAATCAGTCTTCATCAACCACACCTCTGGCTTTTACATCAATCTTGTTTTTTTTTTCTCTCATTTCGTTCAAATTAAGGTGAGGCATAAACTACACATACAATGAGAAATCATCTTTGCAAATGAAGCTACTTCTCACCTGAGACCACAGTAACTGGTCCTTGCACAGATGCAAGATTCTGCTTGGTAAAGTTCTTGACAAGGCATCGGATCAAGGTACTCTTGCCAACCTTAGGCGGACCCACGACGGCAATGACAATAGGCGGTGGCTCTAAGGGAGTCCTGTCTACCACCGGAATATGGTGCTTCTTGGTCTTGATATCTAAGGTCCTATCACAACCAATGACAGTATTGTTAACAATTGGAGAACTTTGAGAAGCTGGTGGCAACAGACATACCGGTCCTTTTTAACACTACTGCGAGTGCTCAGAACAATGCACACATGCTCAGAACTGGTAAAAAGGACCGATATGTTTGCCGCCCCCAAGCATTTGAAAGTACGGTATACCATTGTCCACTATGATAGACATCCATATGAACCATTCAAGATCAATTTTAACTGAAAGCTTGTTTTAATTATTAAGAAAGTAAACAAGTTTTCTTTTTCATCTTTATGGACACTGTTGGTTGTACAATGAACCAATCTGCCCTGAGTTGAAGTGCACCCCCAAAAACAAACACATTTGTAAGTTTTCCAAGCGGATTCTTGCACATGTTCTGCCTGTACGCAAAGACCATACATTAAGGAATTTGTTACACGTACTCAGCGTGCTACGTGACAAACACGCCATTGATCTCTATTATACATGTAAATGCGCGCCTATGCAGTGAGTACCCAAAAAAGCGTGCACTCTTTTGTTCCGGATACATGTATACTTCTCATGTCATACATGTAGGTACACAAAGTACATCTTTTATTCGGTTAACATGAGATACGTGTATTTTGACCAGTGTTATTTGCCTTACATTGTACAGGAGCAAAACTCTGCCAGCATGGTATGTGTACAGGCCATAAAGATGTGTTGGTCTTCAGCTTTCATTGGCCATATACTGGTTCATGTACTTAAATCTGACAACTAGTTTTGCAAGACTACCGATACACTGATGGCTTCAGGACAATCCAACCCCTTCCATTTTTTTCAGAGCTTGATTTCCCCAATATTTTTCACAAACCAAATACATGTGTGAGCGAGTCTGTGTTGAGGATCCAAGACACTGAACTGCTGGTATCTGAGAAGTTTTCTGGCAACAGATGTCCTGACAGTCACGATTTTAGCCATACAGCTGTTTGAGCATCTCTTCGATATTCTCTGTAAACCATTTTGGGCATGTACATGTACAAAGTATGAACATTCAAACATTTGAATTCTGTTTTACAACAAAATTAAGACACTCAATTTTTCATAAGTGCAGACCAAAATCCATGCCTTGAGACACAGGCAAGATTAAATGGAGTTCACTAAACAACCGTATCAATCAATATATATGTACATGGAAACGGATGATGCATGGGTACAGTATTAGCATGCTTGCTGAGAGATTTGTTGCCAGGTCAACCACACTGCTCGATGCTGCAGGCAACCTTGGAAAGACTGACGAGAGAACCAAGTTTTACCTTCGAACACTTCTGGCCGTCTTGTTGACTGAGTTGATGGCAAATGCCCGTGGGTTCCTCTCTCGAGCAGTCTGGTCCTGTTCATGTTTGTTCTTTTCCTTCTTCTTCTTTGCCTTGGGGCCAGAGTGAACTTTACGATGAGGCTTGTGCTCTGCTTTCTCTGAATCCATGGCTTGAGGTCGGTGTAGAATATTCCTTCAAAACTAACATGAATGGTTGAGAAAGATTTGACTTTTGATACTGCACAGAAATACCTTTGCACAAGACATGAACCACAATTTCACTCAAATTTTGGTAAAAAATCCAAGTTGTACATGTTTTTAAAAAGCTTGAAGAATGGGGCAAAGTGTTGAAGTGGTTTAACAATACAAAGAGGCAGAGGTGGTAATAAGTCAACTTTTGTAAGTCCAAGTCAAGTCACAAGTCAACTTTTGCAAGTCTAAGTCAAGTCAGAAGTCATTTGGTCCAAGCACAAGTCAAGTCAGAAGTCATTTGGTCCAAGCACAAGTCAAGTCAGAAGTCATTTGGTCCAAGCACAAGTCAAGTCAGAAGTCATTTGTTCCAAGCACAAGTCAAACCACAACTCATGTGATCACAGGTCAAGTCAAGTCACAACTCATTTGATCGCAGGTCAAGTCAAGCCACAACTCATTTGATCACATTTCAAGTCAAGCCACAACTCATTTGATCACAGGTCAAGTCAAGTCACAAACTCTTTTTCTCCAAGTACATGTCAAGTTGCACTACACTGTATGTGTGATTTCAAGCCACAGATTAGTCTTGGTTCCAAGACCTTCCATAGTTATTCTGCGATCCGCGACTCAAGTCACACAGGAAGGTTTTGGATATTTTTGTTTGACCATGGGCGGCAACAGACTGTGGAAAGAATGGTAGGATATGCATAATTCATATCACTTGGGTGATGATTGGCGGAAGTTATGTGAATAACCCGACCTGTCAACATGCTTCAAGATCACGAACGACGTTTTCAAGCTGATACATCAGTCAACATCACGTTCAACATTTTTTAAGATGCTTTGAGTTAAGCACTCACAAATATTCTTCTGTAGTCTAGGGCAATAGCCAAGACCTTGCGATGAGCGCAGGTAACCGAAAAATGTGAGCCATTTTCAATTTGTTGATACGGTCATGATGTATGTCTCTACCCACTTAATACTATCAATCTGGCCCATCTCTCCCCAAAAACGGGAAATTCACAGGAAGAATGCTAAAAAAATATCTAATTGTGGGTAGATGTTATAAAAAACGTTCTATTAGAGTGTCTTGAAGGTATGTTACATCCACCTAAATGTGGTATTTGACACAGAAATTTTCGGCCTTTGAGATTGGGATGCTATTTGTGTTTCAATTCTAGGCAGAGTGGTGTAATGAACTGCTATGAATAATTCAATATACCAGTAAGGCTCAAACAAAACTTGGGGAAAAACTAAGAAAAACAAAAGCATTGCCAAATAAATATGGCTACAGCACCTAAGCGATTCAGACGTGGCCATGGGAAGACAATGTTAAAGTATGGCTGTAAAGTGCCCTTTGACAATGACTACATGTGCGCATAAAGTCTGCAACACAGTTAGAATATATGGAATCTTACATTTGATTGTGAAGCAAACACATCAAAAAAGTTATCCTCTGCAATTTGAAGTTCATGTGTACCTGTACAAAGTTCCACTTTACTACAAATGATTGAATTTGCACACTGATCAACTTAACACCACCCTTGACAGGAGAAAAAATTCGAATCTGAGGTTCCACGGAAAAATACAAGAGACATTGGTGCTAACAATTACATGTATATTTGTACATCACTTAATCTAACACAATTCGTCTATGCACTGCAAGTATTATTCAGGTTGTTCAGATACAGAAATAAAAACAAGAAAATGAAGGGATACATGTGCATGTAGTGACATACATGCACATGTACATGCACATGTACCATCAGCAAAATAAACATGAAAACCTGCAACCTGAGGCAGCATGTATAATTTCCTACTACGCATTGAAATCCCAGCAAACTTATCTTAAGCACATACTGTTAAACACTAACAATAAAAGCATTGTTAATACAACATCCTGCTTATAACAATGAAATTGTTGGGTACCGGGGTATCTCAAGTTTATGTTTTTCGACTTATTGTGACTTGTATAAGGTTATTTGCTAAGAGGGTCATTCCATGCAGTTGGGGCACAATTTGTGACGGTGTCCTGTAGAGTACAGTAGATCATTTACTCTGGAAATAAAACACACACCTCTGTATTCAGCCTTCTTTCACGCAAGATGTATAACAATGTCAATTTGGAATCCACATGCAGGGAAATAGCTGTGCACTCATTTTTATGGAACCATGTAACAAATGACACTGTCATGATCTGTGCCCCAACCTCATGGAACGACCCAAGTACAAGTACATGTACCAACGGCCTCACTATAGAGCTGTTCAAGATTTTGTTACTTTAATGAATGAAACAATATGCAAACTACAGTTTTCTGATCGTCCATAACATTCACACCTTAAAGTCTGTAAAGTCTGTATTTATTTTCAGTGAAATCAATTCATCTGGCAGTCTGATTTAAATGAAAACGAGAAAGTGGCTGAAATGACCAATACTGTAGAAGTATTTTACTAACTTGTTCATTTAATGGTAACCTTGAAAACTACCGATGTCTTGCTAAGGTTAATTTCATTTCTCTTCATTTCTTCTTCTTTTTCAACTTGAATGATGTGTGATGGCACTTTTCACTGGCATCTTGAAATTCTGACTTGTACTCACTAGTGCCAAGCAAATATGTTATTTCGTGCTCAAAGACTTCATAAGGGTGTGCCAGTTTGTCCAACCCACATTTCTTGAAAAAATCCATATTGGTGCCTGTACTTGCCCTTACTTTGCAAATCTTCATTGCAAGGCACTCATTGACTATGAGGACCTAAGTCAATGCCTCCTTCCACAGGCATTTCAGGGCCTTTTTCCGAGGATCTCCTAGATCCTTCAGGTGTGTGAATAGCATGCAGAGGAAACCTTCTCCATCTTCTCCTCTCTCTGCACACAGCCAACATACGTCCTCCATAATTGGTGTTACCCTCTTGTTTTGGTGGCGGGCATCACTAATGTCTTTGAGTTCCTTATAAGGACAAAGTCAAAATCACCCTCTCATGGGGGCAGCCTTTTCTTTGAAGGGACATCTTGCAATGTGTTGCTTTAAGTTCTCCAGACAGACAATGTCCAAATGTTTTAAAACAGGCAATTTGTAGGGTCCAAGCATTAGGGTCCAAGAAGTTGCTCGGATTAGGGCTAGGTCCCTATCACTTTGTGACTGATTTTTGATTTGATTTGATTTATTCACTATTTCCACAATATATTATTACAAAAAATAAGTTAAAGAAAAGCAAACTCAATGATTCCCCAAAGTGGAAAAACCGGTAATAAGCATAATGCAAAAAAGTTAAATTAACATATTTCCATTGCAGTCCCAACTGGTGAGAAAATTAACCCGAATAAGTACAGCAAAATAGATTTTAAAAAATTACATCCAAAAATTATAAAGCCATCAAAAATACAACAAATCTACATGCACTATCAGAACAGTGCTCTGCAAAAATCCCCCCAAAAGAAAATTGCGCGATGTTTCATATAGCCACAACTTGTACTAATAATTGAAAATATTATGTTCAGCCCTGACCTTTATACATATTGTTCTGAACAACAAAAAAGCCGAAAAAACAACTATGTCAGAAAACAAATAACAACCATAGAACTTTTACTTAGCACTTCAATTAAATTATTATTAAAGATAGTAATTAATAGGTGACATGTAATAAAAGAAATGTAAGTTTATGTCAGTAATTATTTACTCTAAAGTATCAAATTCAAGCATTACACGTAAAAATAAAATTGAACTTGGCCTTGAAGCATCATCTTCAAGCTCATTGCACTAAGAATATATGTGCCATCCTGCAGATATATCTGGTAGGATATCCATCTTTATTTAGGCCTAGCTGTATTCGGCAGCACAAATTTTGTTGTATTACAATACAAGAAACTCTTTCAGCTTAGTTTTAAATAAGGGTTTCCTTTCACCACCACTGTTTCAAGGTGGATGACAGTGAATTCCATAATTTATCCCGGTGTAAAAAAAGAGTTTATCTGTTCCTTTGATAATGTTGATGTGGGATACATGTACACCCAGAACTGTGAGTTCATTTTTATGATGCAAGATATGGGGCCGAGAGAACCCCCCCCCCCACCTTTGTGTTGGTCATTGTTTGATCGGAATCTCAGGAATTTTTACAGACTTCTAGTCTAAGGGGGATGTGTCACTATTGGGTAACAATAGTCTAGAGTGTGTATAGGGATTGGACATGTGGGGGGTATCCATCGGCCCCATATCGTGCACAGTATCCTCCCACGTGGGAACGAAGCGGACGTTGGACCCCACAGTTCTGGGGTAGGCCCCCATGCATGCCTTAACTTTCCACATTTTCGGTGATGGACACGGAGCAGCAAACAACCTGGAGATTCCAAGTTTGACATCGTGACTACAGAGTTGTTTACATCGCACGATGTGACTTAAAAGGTCCAGCGTCGAAAACCCGTACCGTCGAAAACCCGTACCGTCGAAAACTGTTGTTGTTGTTACATTATTTACACTACATGGACTTGCACCGGCATAAAACAATGTTGAGGATCACGTCATAAAATTTAAAATTTTGTTATTTCTTACCACTTTCTACCGCCACGTTCACGTGCGCGTGCAGCGAAATCATAGATTTTATCTCTTCAACAAGTTCAACTCACATGGCCTGCAGGACGTCGCCATCTTAAGATTGCATTCTGGGTCTTTTTCCTTTCGCTATCTAGCCCTCGACGTTGAGGGCGCCAGCTTGATGGAACGGAGGTTTCCATCATTTTACACGTACATGTATGTTTGTGGTTTCGGCTCCAGAAATTGACGAAGTTTACGGCTTCACCAGCGTAAGTCATTGAAGCAAATTGCATTCTGCATAAGTGTTTGTCAAATTTGTGCATTAGTGTTGCAGAAACAGCTGTTAGGCCCCCTATTGACTAGTATTAGTAATAAACGGGCCCAACCCTGGAGCCGCCCAACGCATGATGTTATTGTTGGCCTTTTGTCATGTTTGTGTGTGTTTCATGTGTGGAGTTCATATGTAGGCCCATATGTTCCGTTGTCTGGTTGTAGGGCCTACTTCAGTACTTGAAGAGAAGGGAGTAATTGCAGAATAACCTGCAGCTCTAAAAAATGACCCCTGCAGTGACTGGTTACGTGGAGTTTATGTGATCATGACAAAGAAGACCATAACTGGTCATACTTACCATGTTTACATGTAATTGTCATGAGGCTTACTGTATGTACAGCCATGACATGGTCATGGACTTACAGTATGATTTATAGGGCCTAGTCGTTGTGACTAAAAATGAAGTGGAAATCAGACAAACTGTACTCTTTTGGACTTTTTTCTCCAACAGAAATCCTCCAGAGCTACAAATCAGAAAAAGAAAATGGATCAGTTTTTAGTGACATGGGAATGGTTGGAGTCAATTTGAAAAATGACAAAAGAAGAGTCTTAATGATAGCTGGCTGCTGGGAAATGAACCCAGCTGGGATCAGTTCACACAAACTGGCATAGTGAGTGTCAAGATACGATATATCCGCTCTCCGCTAAACCCAAGGACCTTGACATCTGGTGGTACATGTAATTTAATAACCTTTACATGTAGATACGCATCAAAGAGAGCACTGTCTGCTGTGAGCTTGCTAGATACTGTGTAGTTAAATCCACTGCCTTTTTTGAAATAAGTGTTCCTTCCTGCAGTGACATACCATGTTACTAATAAAAATAATAACTTATCCTAGAATGTCAAACTTAGGCCCTAGCAAGGAGAGTGGAAAGAATTCCATACAGACTCAGCTTGACACACTGTGCACAAACATTATGATACTGCTCAGCTTGTCTCAAATATTCTTTGTTTTCTTTGTAAACATTTCCATTTTGCCTTGCTAAATTTGACTTTTTTTTAGACACTTACTTTTGGATGGTTAATACATGATGTGGCCTTTATATATGGAATTCTTTTCGGAAAAATATCATAACCCACATGTACTGTACTGTAGGCCCAGGTACATGTAGCCTGCTTTTAGTCTTAGGGTTTGTTTTCATGATGCCAGGTGATGTCTTGGAATGGGACTCTCTTATTTTATTTTGGTACCTGTTATCTTATGATGTCAACTTTGTAACTTAAATTTTTTTATTACAAAACCGACATTGAGCATAAAATAACAGTGTCACATTCTATTTTGAGTTCAGTAGCTGACTTTAACCCTAACCCCCTAGGCTCCTGCACTAGAAAGCATACTGAACCTCACAAAATCCAACAGGTTCATGTACTTGTCTATGTACTTGTACATGCAGGGTAGTGTACCAAACCTGATAAACTCCAACAGAATGAGCCCGTTGGAGTTTGAGTGATATGGTATGGATGGGTCTATGCAGTATAGGATGACTTGCACTGAACAGTACCAAACCTGACAAAATCAAGCATAGTCCAACAATTGGTACAGCAAGCCAGACACTGCACACAATGAACCCTGTGTGTCCCAACTCACACAGAATCCAACACCATCTCCCTGGGCCTTTCATCCCAAGTCTCACAAAATTCAACAACAAGTTCCTCAGGTACGGTACCAAACCTGCCAAAACCTCACAAAACCTGCTGTTGGAGTATGGCAGGTTTTGGGCAGTTAGGGTTAATTAAGCATAATTTTAGACTGAAGGAAGATACTAATAAAATTCTTAGGCACAGATTTTAGATGAGTAGTGAATTTTTAATGCAAAAGAGTCTGAATGCATGGCTGCGTAAATGATTCAGGGAGTATGCATGCTACATTGACTAATGCTAGTGCTTAGTCAATGCTAATTTATGCTGGAAATGGGGCTGGAATAAGTGTTCAATAGGCCCTCGGCACCAATGTTCCATAGGCCCTCGGCACCAATGTTCCATAGGCCCTAGGCACCAATGTTCTGTAGGCCCTAGGCAACTAGTGTTCCATAGGCCCTCGGCACCAATGTTCCATAGGCCCTAGGCACCAATGTTCTGTAGGCCCTAGGCACTCGTGTTCCATAGGCCCTAGGCACCAATGTTCTCTAGGCCCTAGGCACTAGTGTTCCATAGGCCCTAGGCACCAATCTTCCATAGGCCCTCGGCACCAGAGTTCCACAGGCCCTAGGCACCAGAGTTCCACAGGCCCTAGGCACCAATTTTCCATAGGCACCAGTGTTCTGTAGGCCTTAGGCACCAGTGTTCTGTAGTCCTTAGGTACCGGTGTCCCCTACATGCAGGCACCGGTGTTCTGTAGGCCCAAAAATTTTGTTTGTTCAAGGCACCTACATGTATATGTACTGTGCCTATTGGATACACTGGTCCTGACTGAAGATTTCCTGGCAGTTTTGCTACCAGAAATCTAATGGAAGTGCCCAATTTTCTGTTGGCATTTAATAGCCTTCCTTATTTCGGACTAAATCATTTAAAAGAATTTTAATTGTAATTTCTCTTGATCCTGTTGATAGTTTGGCCTTTTTGGAGGGGTGTCCAGAACATTTCTGCATTGAAACATCAAAGTAACTGCCAGTGATGAGTAACCAGCAGTCGAGTCCAAGGCCCCAGGCTACTACCATGGCAACGACCTCGACGACCTCAGCAACAACACCACCTTCAAACCCACCATTATTAGTGGAGCAATCTAAACATGTACGGTTATTGAGTTGCAATCTCTTGTACATGCTTTAGTGTAAGGAAGCTTGGCCCAAGCAACATGTAGATGAAAATTAGCCCATGATTAGCCCAGCTAACATGAACATGTATGCTTCCCCAACCATTGAATCACAACGTGCTGTCATAAAGCTCACAGACATATACAGTCAAACCTCGTTTTCGCTGCTTAAGACAAGGAAATTGTTAGGTCCCAATCCTTTCTTTGTCATTGTTTTCATTCCTGATAATTCAAGGTTCCTGTCAAACAAGGTAATTTGCCAAGTCCAAAGGACCTCTTATTAACGAGGTTTGTCTGTACATGTACAGTATCTGCCAATGATGGTGATGAATGTACTACATCATCAGCATTTATTGCTGTCTTATTGATATTTGCCTTGGCACTTCACCCATCTGAATCCAACAGAATAAGAAAATATTGACCCTGAAACCAGCCTTACCCACTGCTGGTACCTACATGTACATGTCCTCGTACATGAAGGTACACATGTACATGCATGTATGTGGGCTTTGTGGAGGAGCAGTGCGTGTTGGGGGTCACCTACATGCACTCACAAGAGCCAGTGAGAAATACCATTTACATGTACACGCAGTGGTTTGTGCTTTTGAACGGAGCCGAGTACCCACCGTCACAAGTCATGGACATGATAAAAATGGTGGTCAAGTGTCCGTAGCATGTTACAACCTGTTCTTCTGCTTTGAAGTATGTGTTATTATACATAGTCTGCTGTACTTGTACATGTGTCTCTGGTTAAAGTGATGAATGGGCTTAGAAATAGGAACACAACAGCCAACCTTCCCTTGGTATGATCCCCCTTATGTGGCTCAGGAAAAGCTGAACATGATCAAGTGCCTTGCTCAAGGACATACGAACAGCTGGATTGCTATCTTACACATGTACGTTTGAAGCTAAGTCAACCCTGATTTTTTTGTTACCTTTGGTTTTCTTTTCCAGCCGATGACATCGCCATCTCCTTCTCCCTCATCGGTGCCTATCCTCCCCCCTGCCGTCCCACCCCCTGCTGTCCCACCCCCCGCCCACCAAAGGCTCACTGTACCTTCACCATCTAGCTCCAATGCATCAAGTGGCCATTCTCCCACTGCAGGTGAGCAGTAATGCTTAGAAGAAAAAGTGTCACCTGAACAAAAAGAATTCAACTAGGTCCATTTTTCTAACCTTGGGCAACCAGACTGCTGGCAATTGCTGGAAATCCGGCTTTCTCATATTTTGGGGAAAACCCCCGGCCCTTGGTGTTTGTTGGCCACAACAACTATTGTTAACACAAGAACGTTAATATCTCATCTAAAACTTCCAAAAGATACAGCGCATTCCAATTTGATTTACACATATATGTAGTTTGGGGCACTATATAAGCAGTGTCTTTTGAAATACGCGTATGCAGAAATCCAGTCTATAAGGAGTTGACTTTGTTGGTTTCCATGCAACTTGTGTTAACTTTAGATAGCCAAAGTAGAGAACCAGTTATGCGCATGCCTCAAATGGTACACAAATTGAGGGAAATCACAGAATAACAACATGCCTGCATGGTTTCATAGTCACAGATGGACATTACGTTAAGTTTTGACTTCCATTAAAACATGTCAAACTGGAAGTTGAGAGTCCTGAAAATATAAACTTACTTAATGGAAATTCAAAAGCAAGCTCAACTGACTGACTAGGATCAGAAAACAGCGATGGATGTTTTGTTTTGGACTGGTATTACACTTGCTTTAACCCTAACCTTCCCTAACCACACAGAATTGAACACCGTAAAGTGTGCGAATTTGTGGCACTGGGTACTGTACCCCTAAACTGCTTGTGCTTTAACATGGGTTCAGGCAGACCCAAAATACACAGAGTCCAACAGTTTTTGTGGGTTGTTTACCGTACGGTGTTGGAATTTGTGTGAATGGGTATGGTTCCTAGTAAATCGTTCTGGGGAGTTAGGGTTATAGAAGATCAGTGTAAAGCACATTGCACCGTGTACTGCCGTATTACAGTCCTTTTGCCCGTAAGCCATCGCTAGCCACACAGGAAAACCAACACAAGTGTTCAAACTTTTGCTAGCAAAATAAAGGTCAGAGTCTTTCAAAAGCACCATTTAGTGCATTACAAAAAGGGGGCAAGATACTCAGGTGGTTGAAGCCATTGGTGTTTATTATGAGGAGCAGTTTTTAGTCAGATCCCATGCGCATGTATTTTACTCATATTCTGGCACTTTTACTCCTACTTTACCCACTTGCAAAAATATTCTGGCCCTGGACTAAGAACCCACTGGCATTCTTGCTAAATTCTCATCATAGGTCCAGAGCAAATTTAATTAAGTGTTGTCCAGAGTTTGAGGCTTTGAGTACAATTTGCAGTGCATACATGTACCTGTATTATACCTTTGATGTAACATGGAAGTTGATTTGAAAAGAGTTGGCGGTTATTTGATAGTTGGGTAAACATTGTACATAAATGTACAAACCACCATTGGGAGGGTTTGAATGAGCCATTGGTTTAATATTTTCCAGTAAACTTTATGTAATCTACCTGTAGCTGAATTTTTTTATTGTCTGATCACTTGGTATTCCCACTTTGTTTAGGAAGCATATACATGTACGCATTGAAGAATACGTCTAGGTATTACAGTGAATGTACATGTAATTTTCTGTTTGCACTGGAAAGACTGTAGTTAGTTTGCATGATTGCATCACATATTTTAATATCCCTACAAAATGTTTAATTGCTTAGCATTAGTATTGGATGCTTGTCTTCCAGGTCTTGGCCCACCTGTTCTCAGCCCATCTCTCCATCAACACCCCAGCCTATACCCTAGTGGCTCCTCCCCTGTATCAGCCACACCTGTCCCAATGACAGTTACCAGCCCCATTGGCAAGCATGGTGGAAGCCTCGGGGCACTGACTGCCTCTGTCAATGCCCTCCAGCGTCCCACCAGCACCTCGGGCCACTACCTGGTTCAGCACTCCCCTAAGAGCCCCCCCTCCACCGCCCTTGTCAGTGGCATTCCCACGGGTATCCGGCTGCTGCGGCCACCTCTTAAGAGCCCCTCGGGTGCCCGGTCAGACCAGGCCATCATCAGCACCACTCAGACACCCATTTTCAATCGCTCCCACCACCTGCCCACTACGGCAACCTTGACCAGTCCCTCAGGGACAACCACCATGGTGCGGGTCACGCCTTCCATGCAGCAGGCCATTCATCATTCCCAGCAGCGTCCCCTCATCATTCAGCCTGGGATGATGAGTAACCTGGGATTGATCACAACGGCAGATGGCCCCCTGATCCGTGGGGTCACCCCAACATGTTCCATAGTCAACCCCACCATGATCAACCCTTACAATGTCGGCCAGTCCAAGCTACATTCTGCCCTGACTGGCTTTGGTGACGGGCACCCCCCACGAATCCATGTGCCACCTTCTCCCCATGGACCCCTCAGCCTTGTTGCCCAAGTCCAACCCCAAGGCAAAGGCACCTTTACACTGCATCCCCAGAAGACCATTGCCACATCAAACCTTCCCCTCCATGCTCAAATGAGGACAATTGCCCCTGCCAAGTCCCCAACCTCTCATGTCCCGTTGCAGCCCAAGCGTCCCCCACCTTATCCCTCTGGACCCAGCAACCCCCTCTCCCAACACCCACTGTCGCCTGGTGCCTCGGATGCTGTCAGACACAGTAACCCCAAAGTGAAGCCCCCCTCATCAGCCCCCAAGCCTGGACCACAAGTTAGGCCCATCAAACCGGTGCAGCAGCAAGCTCAGACGTCGGGGGTCAAAGTGGTGAAACCGGTCCAACGGGAAAAGAAGTCCCCTCCTGCTCCAGTGCCTGTGCCCCCACTCGTTATCCCAACAGCCCCCGTCCGGCCTGACGTGACTTCCACAGTGCAACCTCAGCTGCCACAACCCCCCGCAACCCAGCCAGAGATAGTCAATCCCCAGCCAAGGGCTGAGGTGGTAGGGGTGACAGAAGGGGTGGCAAGAGTGGAGAGGCAGGTCCCAAAGGCTGTTGTCAAACCCCAGGTGCTGACCCACATCATTGACGGATTTATCATTGAAGAATCCAAGGAGCCATTTTCGGTGAGTTTTTGGAAAACAGAAAAATAATTTTTCAAAAGCAGGAAATCTGTTCACTTGAAGGTGACAATCTACTGATGATTATGAAGGGTGTTTGCTGTGTTGATATGCAAGAAAATCTTTGAAAAGCTTTCTGTTTGGCAAACGTTTTGGTTCATTATCAGCTAGTGTACCTGAATATTTTACAGTCAACTCATTCACAGAATTACAATGTAGTTTGTTTAATGAATGGACTGAAGGCATTTTGGATCAAGCATTACAGTCAAACAAAATGCACAAACGACTACATACCCGTATGAAAACAGCAACAAATTGAACAGGGACAATTCCATGCATAAGTGGAAATTTCAACATGGTGTACTGATCATTTTGAAGATCCTTGTTTATAGCTTTTTGTGATATATTTGCCAGTTCTGGTAATAGCACCCCTTATGCATGGTTCCCTGTGCCACATAATTGCTGAACCATGCAATCTGTTTAATTTATACAATCAGAGCTGGAAACAGACAGGAAGCACCAGCCTACCTGGCACCAGAGTGAGCTCATTGATTATTTTCCTCTTTCTCTCTCTTTTTGTTCTTTTTGTGTCACTTTATTTTATTTTTGGGTTTATTTGATAGTTTTTTTGCTTGCTCTGTCTCTTAATCTACATGTAGCTAGAAGTGTGTGATGTACATTGTTACAGGAGGATTTTGTGGTTGGCTTTTTCACCTTTTGTTTCATTCATAGGTTCTGCAACCTTCCATTGATCATGAGGTATTGCCTTGTTATCAACACTCAAAAAATGGAAATGCAAGCCTGGAATATTTTCAATTACTAATTTGTCAAGTCAGTAATTGGGGGAGGGGGTCAAGGAACTGTTAATATAAATACAAAAAGAGGAACATGACACCCACAAGCAGGTGCACTACCCCTTACATATGTATACTTGTGGGGTATTTCCTTTGTTCTCGTGTACAAAGCTCCCACACAACACGGAAAAAATTTCAAATCACTGCCATTTCAACCGAATTCAGTTTCCTGGGTTGAAATTTTGACTGTACATGTATGTCCCTTATATAAAACACTTCAATTTGTGGCAGATAAATGGCACTTGAAAATTCCTCCTTTTTGAGTAAATTTGAAATATCTATGTCATGAAATTCTTGTGGGGTACCACTTTCGTACCCCACAAGGATCACAACTGGCCTTGTGGGGTACCTTCCATTGTTCCGGTACCCCATAAGACACCATGTACAAGCGCATATATACATGTACATGTACATGTATGCTTTCATAGAGCTCTTAGGAAGTAGAACACTAGTTCAGCTCCTACTTCAGATTGCATTTCATGTCTGAAAGGATCAGTTGAACTTTTTTAATAGCAATTGCAATAATTGCACATGTGATTTTGTTTTCTTTGAACTTAGAGGCATGTGTATGATTTCTTTCTGGGCTTGTTTTATTTTCCAACTCTGAGGTTTTGCTGTTAACACTTCAACTGAAGGCCAAAACTTTAATGACAGGTTTTGCCCTCACCTGACATATATATTTATAAACACTGCATACTCAGTGCTTATCTGAGAGCTTGTGAAAAAATGTACAAGCTTACTCAGATGGGACTCAAACCCATAACCTCTGATACCCCCTGCTACACCAGACTCCTACCAGCCAGCCAACCCGGCAAGCTCGGTGGTCGAGTGGTTTGGCACCAAGTCAAAATAGAAACGGTTCATGAAGTGGGAAACGATACATAAACGATAAGCTCCTTGCCCGCTTCAGAGTAAAGCGGGCAACGATAGGGAGTCACTAGCTAAATGCTTGTGGTTTGATGAACACCACTCCTGGGTGATGTTTTCTAACAATAGAGAGCTTTAAGGATTACACTCCATTGTGGCTGGTGGTTGAGTCATTAGAGCTGTTTATCAACAGCTGGGACCCCAGCCCATTGATATGTCAACAATTTTGGGGGGGGGTTAAGGATGGGTTTATACTACCGTTTAAATGGATAAGGATTTTTTTCTTCAGTTTGCCACGCTACCCATACCAACATTAGTGGACTTTTCTTATTTCACATTTTAGATTGATTTTGAAGTCCCATGATTGTTGCATCTATAATGTTCTCCATTTACTCTATTGTCTAATCCAATTATTGACAAATCTGTGATGTGGAAATCACTACCTGACAGTGCTAGATTTTGGGAAAGAAAACTACAGATCTTAATTCAGTGACACGAGACTTAGTGAGGCACATAGGCCTGTTGACTCTGATGGAGTTAGTCTTTTGTTAAGAGATTAATTGCTTCCCCTTCTGAATAAGCTGTGCTAAGCCTGTGGATGAACTGGCCCAATTTACATAACAAAGCCGATGCACAATAACCATTCATGGTAAGCTGGGAGTCAGGGCTTTTGTACCAAGGTGGGGGAGATGGTAGTATGCATCAAAGGGGTTGCCGCATAGCCAATTCTCTTTCGGGAAACGGTGCCTTGCAACCATTACCCACTTGCAGTTGAATCGGGCAACGGTTTGAAAGTGGATTAAGGGCAACCATTTCCCGCTTGGTCAACCGTTTCTATTTTGACTTGGCGCCTTAAGATATCTGCACCAGTAAGCAGGAGGTCGTGGGTTTGAGTCCCACCCAAGTAAGCTTGTGAATTTCTTTGTAAGCTCTCGGACAAGCACAAAGTACATGTATACAGTGTTTGCAAATATACATGTACATGTATGTATGTCAGGTAAGGGTAAAACCCATGATTAAAATTAACATCTCCCGGACACAAAGTACATCTTGGCAAAAACTTTGCTTAAAACTTGCATGCCCCGTCACTAGTGACAAAAATGAGGATTTTTATTGGCATCTGACTTGTGACAGGCCCAAACACAAATCAAGTTGTATGGCAATAAATGATCATATTTGCAAGCTGGTAAGGTTTCAGAGAGGTGCTTTAGACTTGACAGTGACGTTAGTGCTAATTCATTATATCTATTACATCTTTGAACAGCGTTCTCAAAATTCTCTACGTTTTGACATTTGCTCCATCTCAGAAATAACACAAAGTGGCACATGTACATGTACATTGTTCCGGTACATGTATCACTTAAGTTTGCAATGTGAACAATGGTGAAACAGTAGGAGCCTACTGTACATGTACATGTGCACCACACCTCAGATCATGTGACTTGTTGGCTGGTAATAATCTCACAATAGGCCACTTATCACAGCAAGATCATTTGGAAATATTGCGGAGCTTAATTTAGGCTCATACACATGAAGTGCAGTGGTGTACAGAGTAGACTGGTGGCTGTCCTACGGCGTTTCAGCATGAGGTACATGCACATGCAGCACTGAAACTCAAATTACTTCAGTTGCGACATTTTGTAGTGTTCAGTAGGGTCACCCTTACATGCCACTACAATGACTTGTAATCGTGGTAAATAATGGAAAGAAGTTTGTGCATAACCGCCTCCCATACATGTAGTGCATCAGTGTCGCAGGATGCAAATATATGTACCATACACCTCTTGTCAATAAGTCCTTTGCAAGTTAAATTTGAATAAAATCTGGTGCACTGAGTTATCACATAAACACGGTGCACATAAACACAACGATTGGAATTCCCCAGACTAAAGACACTGTTGCTATACGTCGTGATTCAGGGTAAGCTTTCGCATAGCGACCACCATCTTTGGAATGGACTGGTTCCTTTATGCCCTCCTGATCCATTGAGAACAGTGTATTGTTGCAAGGTGTCTCTTATGTAACTAAGCAAAAGCTTGCCCCAAATCATGAGGTATAGCAACAGTGGTTTTTGTAAGGAGAACTCAAGTAATTATGTTCACGTGAATTTAAAGAACTCAGTGTACCAGATTTGGGTCAAAGTTAACTCGCAAAAGGCTTACTGTAAAAGTGCCTTACCTGTGACTGGGGGAAAGTTTCCAGCTCTAGAACAAAAGAATCATCTTTCATTGGCACTCGGGAGGAAATAATTGAAACATGCTGAACATTCATCAAGTCCTTGCATGGCATGTGTGGCTTTATCCAACATCTGTCTTACACATGTAATGTTTAGTTTTGTTATTTTGATTCTTGTCACTGGTGGTGAAAACTGAGTAAACGCTGTTCACACTCAGCAGTCTACAAATGTGAGCAGTTCCTCTAGGTTTGATGCTGATTGTTGACAACAAGAGAGCAACAAGAAAAGCTTCATGCAGGTGTTCTCCGTCATTGCCTAGGAGCACTGAGAAAAGTATAATCTTCAAAGCACGAGTACTTTTGAATTGCATGTTTGTTAGATTGGTGATTATCACCAGATGGTTGGTGTAACAGTAAATACAGTGGACTATTTGTCACAGTTTTCATTGTTCATTTGTTTGTTGGTGGAATAACATGCACATGTACACCATATGTTTTGACTTGCTGCTTCCTTGTAGCAAGGCAGACCTGTTGTGATCGGATTTCTTAGTCTTAGAGACCACAAAGTGCATGTTTCTGGTGCAATGAGTTGGCTCTTGAGTCTTCGTATGCATTGTCGAGTTGGAGAAGGGAGGTCAACAATGTCAAGTGGCCCAAAACAAGGGAAATGATATTCTATCCAAAGCAACTAATTGTGGCTAGGAGTGGCTAGGAGTAGCATACTTGTCAGTGTACTTCTAGCCACAGCCACTGAATGTAGTTGGAGGATTAGAATCCTGCCCTGTTTTCAGCTGTGGCCATGGTATTTGTAGGTAGCCTCAGTGGCAGGAAACCAGTTTCAACCAGTGTACATGTCACACGCAGTAGCTGATTTATCAAGCAGAACATTTAGGGGGGACTCAGCAAAGATGCCTGGGTGTCAGCCCCACATCATTTGCCCTATTTAAGATGGCTGATGTGAATTATGGGGATATTCTTAATGGTTCCAGATCCCTCCATCTTCCCTGTGGACGGATGACTACCCTCAACTTGACTCTCGCCTGCAGCGATCTCGAAATAACCAGGACGAGCGGCAGGAGGGATCCCAAGCCCAGAAACGACCAGGTATTCAATCATGCATGTAGTCTTAATTCAAGCCTATGCTCCAGACTGTATACAGATGTCCTCTAGTGAATAAAAATCCCCCCCCCCCGGAAAATCTCCTCAAGTGATCAAGCTGGTCACTCCTCTTAGCATGCCTGTGCGTCATACATTTATGAATTGCACAAAGAGAATGGCAAGTTTCAGACAATGGAAAGGTGGCTATGTATTCTTCATGTATAATATTATTTTCCACTCAATTACTTATTAATACGTAACTAATCCTTCGGCTGTTTACTAGTAGATGTCAATTTTCCAAAACATTTGCTTCAAATACAGACCTATTGAGGCCCTGGGCAGTATGCTCACAGGCATCTTGTAGGGTAAATGCCACCAGATAATTACTTTGCTTCAAGCTGTGCACACCTGGGTGCAGGCGTGGCATACATAGCGTGGACCTCTGCACAAAAGAAGTCCACATAATGCAGGGTGCGATGGCATTGTGTGGACTCGCACACGTCCACACAATGTTTCCCCTCTCTGAAGAACAGTTTCAGAGGCATTTCGGGGTCAAGGTTATCTGTGGCAAAATGAAGAGAAACAGTCCTAGAAATCATCATCAAAAATCCAGCACGAAATAGTTATCCTAGTGGGGGGAAAAAGAGAATTTGCCCCCTAGTTTCCTTAACCACTGGAGAACAAAGGAATGTCCACACTTTCTAAGTAAAACAGGTATGTGTGTGCGTATACAGTCAGCCATACTTAGCCCATACAATTGCGTACGACTTGTGTACCTGTGTATGTGCAGAACATAACAAACAGGGATGGCAGATATCACTGCCTTAGCAATTGTTTTTTTCATGTACATGTAGACATGTACAGTTTGCAATGTTAAAACCAGCACAATTTCTTCTATAATGTGTCCAGAAATTGCACCCTGATTTGTGCCAGTTCTGTCTATGGCATGCACACTACATTATGAATTCTCTGTATAAATAGGCGTGCAGTTTATACACGCTAATATGGTCTAATTTACATTTATCACTACAGTAGTCAGTGTCATTGTTGATTGTTCTGGGCATGCTTGACTTTTCACTCCTCTTTTTCCTTTGGTTTATTTTACTACAATCCACAATTTTTCTCTTTTTTTCTGGCTCTATTTTTAGCCCCATCGGAAGGGCGGGATGACGCTGACCGAACTCCCCTGCGGTGTGAATTCTGCGGCAAGGTGGACCGGCCACACAAATTCAAGCGGTCCAAACGTTTCTGCTCCCTGTCCTGCAGCAAACGCTACAACGTGGGCTGCAGCAAGCGCCTAGGGCTCTTTGCCCCCCAGCGGGAAAACTCAGAGCGGCTCAAGCACAAGCTGAAGCTGCAGACCAAGGCCAAGCCACTGAAGGGATCACGGGGGAAACATGGACGGCTCAGCTTCAACGTGGACAGGCCTTGGGTAAGGGTTGAATCGATTCAGACTAGAGAAAGCTCACAACATTTCCCTGTCCTGAGAACTTGTAATGTAGGTTTCCTTGGCCAATTCCAGCGAAAAGTCGTTCAATGTAACACAAAAGCCCACTTAAATTTGTTTTAGAAAGAATGATCCTTCACACAAGCATTCAAAAATCAAAAGCAGGCATTCGATTTCATTAATGAGCATTCTTTTTGAAAACATGTTCATTCAAACTTCAAACATCATTTCGTTCATTCACATTCGTCAATGGGCTTGGAAAGAAGCTGATCGGGCATTCAAGTTAGCTGATACGCAATCTCCTTTAACTTGTGGAAATTCAAATTCCCTCCAGTGGTAAACGCTTTCTGGATCCTATAACAAAATTATTTTGCAAGAAAAAAGGTTTAACAGTGGATCTTGAGGCAGTTATTTGTCCACGTAACTTTTTACAAAAATTGTGGTGGCTGGGTGAGCATCGTAGGTAAGGAAAAGCTGATTAACCCTAACCCACTAGGGCCTTTTTACCAGGGCACATCCTCAGTCCTCCAAAATTCTCCGTGGCCCTACTTTGGGTTTTTATTGTTCTTTGTTTTTCGGGGGTGGGGGGAGTTGGGCACATCAGGTTGGTTGCTGGGCTGTAGCTGTTTATTGGCAGAGTTGGCTGACGGCTTTACTTTTGTAATAAACAAAGCAGACATGTGCCATTGTTTTAAACACTGCAGTTGAGGATTGTGTACTGTAATTTATGACCAGCAGCAGTGAACAATGGAACACACTATCCTTGGCTACATGTACATTGTAATTAGTATACTGTGTGACCATATGCACCACTATGTGACTGATTTTTAATACTTCATTCATCCTCAATCTTCCAAAATCCCCCAGCTTTTAAGTCAGCATTCATCTTCAATCCTTCCAAATCCTCCATGCTTCAATCACCATTCATTCTGAATCCCCCCTAATCCTCCAATGTTCAAATCATTATTCATCCTAAATCCTCCAAAATCCTCCAAACCACCCAGAGGATTTTGGATGATTGAGGTGGGTTAAGGTTAATGCTATCCAGAGCAATAATGCAGAGAAAGGCCTGTAAATTTTTTTTGGTCATAATTGTTTCTTGTCATGTTTAGACATTAACCGCTTCCTGCTGGGGCAGTTATCAATGTTGATGATGCTGGGGCAGGATATCTATCACTTTTTTCTGTTTTCAAAATTCTTTAAAAATTCCTATCTTCATTTACTGCAAACTTATACCCACACGAAGCATTGTCTGGTCTCCACTCTAGCCTGACAGACAAAATTGATTGACGCCCGAGTATTTCAGCCTGGCCTGCAGCCTTGTAAAAAGAGCCCGGATTGTGCGGTGTTATGTATGATTCTTTTGTTTCCGAAACCGGCACAGTGCACTGCTGACCTCTTTTCAACAGGGGCCAGATTAGCGTGCAGCGGTGCTGTGTGGCTCATCGCTGCGGTGGTAGAGAGTTTTTGTCCCCGGTGGTAATCCGCTCGCTCTAAATGCCTCAAACTATGGTATACTGTTTCAAAACAAGGCTGGATTATCTCCACTATTGAAAGCAAAAAAATGTTGGTAATGTCCAGCAGCCTGTTCCCTTTGTCCGAGTTTGGAGATATAAAGCATACGTGTCCGGATCCGGAATCCCTGGCAGGAAGTGGTTAACCCTAAATTTGTTTCCCTGAGTTAATGTTAACCTTTACCTGTACATACCATATACACATATTTTGAAATGGTCCAAATAATCAGATATTAAACACAAAATATGTAGCATCAGTACGTAGAACAAAGAGCAAACAAAACTGTCTGATGTGACTCAAGAAATGGGCATTTATGCAAACAGAAAATAAAGAATACAAGTGAATCATTGACTATCATTAAAACATTGAGTATGGAACAGGAATATCATGCAGAAGGCCGTAGAGTGAAAGACAGATGGCATTAACTTTCTCCAGTGCTCCTAAATTGAACACTCAGATAGCAAAATAGATCCTGTACGCATTGATGAGTTATAATTTGACTGCAGCTATTGGAAAAAAATGCAGCAGAGATTGCACTGAAGAAGGCTGATTGTGCAGTCTTGAATGTCCATAAAAGAACTGGCATGACGGAAATGAAACCGAAGGGCAGAGCTTACAAATTGTGTGCATGAAAACGAGTTTGAATGTCAGAATAGGGAAAAGAATGATAGCATCTGTGCAAATGTGAATACCTGGGACCAAAATGCATGGATTATTGCTGAAATTGGCTGGGAAAACCTATATTTTCCAAAATACCACAACCCACAAAAATGCTCATACCATCCCGTATTTGTTCCTGCATGCCATTACCGTCCCTGCTTACTAAACATTCCAAAAGATTCTAACTCAGGCCCAATGCATACTTTCTCTAATGTTCTGATAAGTATTGAAGCACCTCTCATTTTTATAGATCACTTGCATTCTGAATGTAAGGATGGTAAGAGCCATAGTAATTTCTGTTGCTTTCCATTCAGCAGATTTTGCTAGCAGCCATTAACTCCAGTTTAGCTGCATGCACGTAGTGTGTTTTACATGCTGTCCGTATGTCACACAGCACCCCCTGTTGTTCATGCACTGAGCCATTATAGTATTTTAACATGTAACAAGAAGATAATTTCAACGATTCAGACTAGAGTTTTAAAAAGCTCCAGGACCCCCCATGGTGTATAATAGGCCACCACCAGAAACTGCAGGTCACCTCATAATGCCAAAAAGCATTGTACAAGCACTGGGTGAGGTCAAATTGTTGTCATTTGGTCAGACAGACAATTTGTCCAATGACATTTGGCCTGAAGGCTGTATCCACCTCTTTCTGTCAACAGTCCAAATTCATTATGCTGTTTCAAATCTGTTTTCAATGTTATTTCCAAATCAGTTGTGCGTAAAATTCACTGTCATGACTATTTTTTAAAAACCAATCACCTGCCACATACTTCTGGTGAATTTTTGAAAACCCTATACTGCCTATAGGGTTTTCAAAAATATCCTCACTAGAAAAACTTGGCATTGATTTCAGTTCATGCTTGCATGTGTTTTGTGTAGCTTGCTAATGAACCTAACCCACCTTGTTAACACAGGTTATCACTTTACTTTCAGTGTCATCTGCTCAATGCGAAGTCTTTCCATCCCTTCACACAGACAGAGAGAGTCTATGGCCAAGACCCACCCCCGGGCACCTCAGGCTCCGCCTCCCTGCCCCCTGGTGGCAATCCCTCTTCTGCCACCACTGCCAGCCAGGACAGAGACAGCAACAGCAGCAGCCTGGGCCCCTCAGAGGGTTCCTCCTCAATGGAATCCTCCCTGACTTTATCCCCAGCTCCCAACAGCGATGCAGAAGACACCACCCCACCAGTCTCGGACGATGCATTTGATGACCTGGCTGGTCTCGGGGGTGACCCTGCCAAGTGGTCAGTCCAGGATGTCTATGATTTCATCCGTGATCTGCCTGGCTGCTCAGACTATGCTGATGAGTTCCTCCGTCAGGAGATTGACGGTCAGGCCCTGATGCTTCTCAAGGAGGACCACTTGATGACAGCCATGAACATGAAGCTTGGACCAGCCCTCAAGATAATCAGTCGCATCTACTCATTGAAAGAGAAACTTTAACAGACCAAGTGTGAATGTGCAGCCATCTTGCATTTCCATCGCACACATTTGTTGCATTCCCAATCAAGCTTTTGCCAAGCAGCAGTCTGGTGCTTGTGTGATCAACCTCTCTTCACTTTGAGTGTTAACAAGTAACCAGACAAAGATGGCTGCCTTCAAACAGCAACGGTTACCGAGGAAAACCCGGGCTGACATCTGACAGTATTGTATGAAACTAATTTCCTTAATGTCAACATTTTTGACTGGTTTGATAATGTGATGTGTCATGTTTTGTAGAGAGAATTGTGATAAGCGTCCACAGTGTAGACTGATTACTTCAAGCTTATGGGAGTCTATTGACCAGGTTTCTTACAGCAGGAAGTACGCATTCAGTGATTTGGAGGTATTATGTCTTGTTACCATGCTGAGGTAGTCTTTTTAATGCATAAAAGCAACTTGTAACATTTTGAAGTAAAATTTCTGTACTTTTTTGAAAGTAGAAATACTACATTATTGAAAGTGAGAGTAGAGACAAGTTAGGCAGTTTACATGTACAATGTTAGGGCTTGAATGTAATTGCTTTCAAAATGGTTAGTGGAAAAGAAACTGTTTTCTTCACATTGTGTTTTGTGTGAAAATTGTATTCTTGTTTAACTCTGTCGACTTTAAGAAAATATGGCTTTTCTTTATTCATTGTTACAAAGGTGTTACAAAGGTGTTATCACCTAGACATGCTTGATAGGATTTGCATGCTAAAGACACCAGAATGTCAAATTCTGCTTTATTTTACAGTCTTTTGAATATTTATTCCATGTTAAGTCTTGTATATATAACTGTCTCACTTCTGCAGTACTTTTTTTCAACCCAAAAGGTCGGCTCAGCAACAGATGTAATTGGCATGTATTTGTCACTTAAAAAGTGCAGATGCCATTTATTACAGAGTCATTCATTGCAGTTTTACTGCAAACTGTTAGAAGTAACCCCATCTTGGATTTACTGTTATATCGAGATCAGCACCGTGTTCCTGGAGAGCAAACACCAATACTCTACCACTCACCTCACATGGCAGAGGTTGGAATCCCACTGGGTGCACCATGTTAGTTATCACCTTGGTTCATCATTCCAACTCAATCATGTTTTCTCTTTTGGACTACCTGGAGGGGCTATCTGCAGTGGCATTTTCTTAAGTGGTGCATCCAGTGTTTAAGTTGGGGATTTCCTAAAGCACGATGAAATTTCAAAAAGTAAAAAATTCAAATTTTTTCATTTATAATGTTATATTCTTTCCCTTAAGGTGTTTGCATTTTCATTGCAAAAAATGAGGGTTGGGGTCAAGGCCACCCCTGTTGATTTCTTTTCTTGTTAACTCACCTTTCATTCAAAGCTGGCCTGCAAATGAACCTATGTAGCGACTCGTTGAAAAAAAATGACTCAAATCACTGACAATTTCAGTTTATCTAGTATTCATAAATACTTAAAACAATTTAGCCATTCCTATTGGTTGAGAGCCTGTCACATGGCCTGCCTTTAAATGGTTGAAGAAGCACCAGCTTGCTGATCGTTAACACTTTTTCAGTGTCACATGAAATTCAGACTCCTATAAAATCTGGTCCCTTTTCCCTTGTATTTGTTTAACATTCACAATCCTCACTTGTTACGGTACCAATGAGTCAGCATTTTGAGAGTCCCAGATTCACATTAAACCGGCTTATTGTGTTCTTTGTGCCTCACATAGTATGCGCCATGTGCATGTCAATCTCCATATAACGGGATTGTTTACAACTACTCACGAGAGGCACAGACCATTACATGGGTATTTGAATCAAAGCAAAGGAAGTAAAAACAATATCATTCAAAATTTCTTAGTCCTTTAACTCGTAACTTTCTGTGTTTATGAATGGGCATGAATATACTCTGGCCAGTGTTAAACGAATAATGCCCCTCTTTCAGTCGGCTCTGGATATTATCGTTGTCCATTCTCCTGATCCGGTGGTCAAGCACATATGAAATATACCAATCGCATGTACTTCTTGTCTTCTGCCTGAGGACACGACCACTTATTGTTCACTAGTTTGAATGAAATTTTTAAAGAATTTGTACGTTCAAATTAAGCTGTACTACATGGATCCCAGAACAAATGTGGACTTTCTATCAGAAGTAGTCTAATGATTAGGACCATCTCTGTTTTGTTTTTTTGTTACTTTGAAGCAGGAGTTTTTCTTGTGCATTGTATAGCCAGGATTTTTCTTAATGTATTTTTACAACACTTGCCATCAGCTTTTTCTTAAAATTATTTCCTCAGAGACACTATATTCATGCTTTTGATTTTTTTTCGCATTTATCGCTTCCCAATAAATCAAGAAACAGAAAACCCAAAAAGTGTACAGTATTTTAATAGTGTTATGTACGTGTGTGGCTGCTTAACGTCTGACTTGATGCAGCTGAGAATAATGACACATGGTGCAGTCTTGATTTGTATTTGACTGGATTGTTGAAGCTGCTCAGTTAATTACCAAGATGGCATCCGTCATTTTGGTGACACGAGAGATCTTAGCACGAGCGCTGTGCAATGCCAGTTGCGTTTACTTAGTGGGTGGAACAAGTCGACGCCGCATTATAGAGCTGTCGATAGTGGCTTTTAATCAAAATGTGAACAGCGGAATTAACAGTGGCCTTTTACCATTATTTTGGCGGGGTGGGGAGATTTGTAACAGAGACCTTTTAAAAGATGAGGCTAATGTGGGTGCATGCGAATTTAGGAAAGGAAAGGAAACGAAATACGTGTTGTCTCCTATATCGCTTTTCTCGTAGATTTTAAACACACCCCACCCACTTATGTTACATGTGTAGTGTTGACATTCCTTTCGTGGAGAAGAATGACTTCGTGAAATATTTCAACTGGGAACACAATTTTTACCTAGATTTTTGTAAAATCTTTCCTAGACTGTTCCTCTTCCTTTTACGACGAAATAATAACCCTAACCTTCATATCCCTTCGAGCTTCCTGCGTCGTCTGGACATCTTTTGTTCATAAATCTACTCTAGGTATGTAAGGTTAACGTACAAATTTCCACCTTTGTTGTTTTTGTGGGCGTGGTGGCAGTGACGTATCCACCGAGGGAGGGGGCAGGGGGACTTCCCCCTGACAGAAATTTTTCGAATTTTTCTTAAAAAGAACGGGTGAGTAGAAAAGAAATTATTCACTGTTAGAAACTTTTCTGTATATTTACATAGAATCTTATGTCAATTCTTATTATAAATGTCATGTTTATGTACAGAGGCTCATTTTGTATTAAAATGAACAGATTTTTATTTGTGGATTTACAAAGACATTGTTTTCCGACTAAAACAATTATGTTTTTGGAAGCAACTTAGACGAGGTTGAGGAAGGTTGCTTGCAAGGTTGATGGAAGCTACCTGCGCTTGACATTTCCTTACCCAATGGACGCAGTATTATCACAGTTGCTACCAGACTAATATATAACGACATACGGCTTTTTCGATTTTTCTTTCAATTTATAGTCACAGTTGGCAGGATGGAAGGTTAAAAAACATACTTGTTTTAGCAGTTCCTATTTTTGGTACGCAAGTTGACTTAAAATAAAATTCTTTTTTTCCTCAAAATCATTACCTGTTACTCGCAATAACATGTACATACGAGAAAAATGGCGAAACCAGCTTTATGAAAGTGGTTTGTGCAACAAAGTCAATTTGTAAATTTATATTACTTCATGTTACAGAGGACATTTACAAAGCTCGTTACAGGGTTCTGTTGTAACTCTAAAAAATCACTGTAAAGTCACAGAGTGCGTCTGTTACAAAGATTCTCTGTCATTTACTGACACATTCTACAGAAAAACCATTGTAGCACAACGTAATTTTTAATTCGGTATATATCTAATGTCCAAGCCCCAATTATCACCGTTTATTCTCCTCTGGTGTTCATCATTAGTCTAAGACCGACCAAGCACAATTTATTCCCTTTCATAAGTACCGTTTAGTCAGGGAGCCAAAAGGAATTTCCAAGGATTTTATTCCAGAATTTTACTTCCATTTTCCTGACCACCCGTCCATTATATTCCCTGTGCAAGTAGTCCGAAGAATCTCCTTATATGGACTTGGCGCGCGCGTAAACTGTCTCGTGTCCGGGGATCGCCATTACATATCGAGATCAATACTCGTGACGAGCGCGTTTTGACGCGGAGGGCATTATCAAAATACGGTCATGTTCCGCGTTTTAACTCTGTCTGAGATATAAAAATACTATTCAGTGAACAATAAAAATCAATGAAATACTCAACTGTCCGATGTTTTTGTTTTTTAGTAGGGTACACAGTAGTTCAATCTTTAAGATACCAGCATGACCAGTGCTTCGCGTTTATCGTATTCTGTCTGTTATTTTGTGTGAAGCATTGCAAATGCGTGAAGATATAGCATGCATTTTTGTTTGACCAGTGTGTCCAAGGTTCGTCAAGTTGCTACTTACCACGTCTTATGATGGGTGCACCATAGCATGTCATGTGTTCTACAATTCACCGATCAGATGACAGTTTTTTCCGTAGTTTAATTTACAAAATGATTACTGCTTCGAGCGGTGTTGTTAGTTAAACACTAGTTCCTCGGGTTGATCTGTCTAACATTCTATGTTTTTAACTACGAAACACAAGCTTGTACTGCTAACTACATCATCACGTTTCATAAATCTCTCCCACAGATTCTATTTGGTGTCAGGAATAACTACATATTTCAACAATAATTTCAACTGAAATGTGGTTCTATTTGAAAACGTTTCTTGAACATTTACTAGCAAGTTCTCCAAACTACCAGTTGCAAATGTTTGAAAAAAAAAACAAAAACACTGTAGGGCTTGTAGCTCTGGAATAAAGATCACACCTGTAAGTATTTACACCCTTTGCACACAATAAAAACGTGCTTCAGTTGCTAGGTGTTAGTACTTGGTTGCAACAGAATAGAGTACTTTTGGTTATGCACAGCACGAGAGCAAAAATAGCGCATGTCATGGTTGTCGGCCAATCAAGCTCCAGAACGTAATTGATGAGGTGTAATTCATCAAACATAAATACGTATTACCGCTAATGGGTCATTAGACATTCCCATAAGAAGGTACACACAATTTTTCCGCCTTTACTGTCCCATAATTCAATATTTCCTTGTCTGATCTGAACCAAACTTTGTATGTTTCCATTCTAGACCCTAATCTATAACTCTCAAAAGTTGGACGGTAAAATTCGGCCTCCTTCTGGTAGTTTGAAAATAGGGAGACACTGAAATGTCTCCCTAAAAGCCAATGTCTCCATAATGCTGAAAAATTTACCACAAAATGTCTCCCAATTGACCTATTTTCTTATCTGGGGCAGCTTGACCTCTCAATGACATAAGCTGTGTTACAGGGAAAGCCAAAAG
Organism: Acanthaster planci; assembly: GCF_054643075.1. Lineage (NCBI taxonomy): Eukaryota > Metazoa > Echinodermata > Asteroidea > Valvatida > Acanthasteridae > Acanthaster > Acanthaster planci. The sequence continues at coordinate 6,926,176 of NC_141792.1, read as the reverse complement.
CGCGTTGCTGATTTTTCCTAAATGTGGGTAATAAGTTTGACGATGTGCAATTATCAGGGAGTTGACAACACGTCGGTTCTCATAATGAAGCAAAATTTCATTATGCATGTATGGAATTGGTGTATTTTAGGATATATTTTAGTCGCCAACATGAAATAAATGTTTCCAGTCAGTACAGAAACCCTTCAACTTTAACAAACAGGTGGGAGGTTTACGGTACCACGATGGGACTATAGGGCCTATCCTTTTTAGGGCAATGTATCAGAAAAAAAAAACCTCGAGTTGAAATTTACGTTTGATCAGTATGGTCTGACCATCTTCATGAAATCGTCTCCATCAAAGAGCACCCGGGCGGATCCTTATAATTTGCCTGCTCATCAGTTCTTCTGTTGTCATGGTAACTGACATCAGAGGCTGACGCACGGTGATGTATGGTAGTTAATCATGTCAGTAATCATGTGGCGAGACCGACTTATCGCGAAGAGCGAGGACTTCTGTATAGGGAAAAACGAATCATGGGATGCACAGGTTTTTACAAGGCAGAGAATTCTCCAAATGTGAACCCTTCCACAGTCTCTGACATTAACAACTCGGAAGAGTGACACGATGGAGATTTCGATTGCGTACGTTGTTTTTGGCCCTGTGTTTTTTCTGGTCACTGGTATAACTTACGCGAGCGTGGTAGGGTTGATAGTTTGGAATCGCAGCCTGCATGATAGTTCCAACTTTTTCCTAGCCAACCTGTGCGTGTCAGATTTCCTTTTGAGTGTGGCCATTTTCGTTCACTGCATGTTCGCTGCTGGCTTCGGTTCTGCCGATAAAGCTGTCGAAGTTCGAGTTGTGACTATCATTTTTGGCGTGGCAACTAGCAGCTACTGCATCAGCTCTCTCATCGTGGCCGCGGACCGGTATTTTCGGGTTGCCTCACCGATGCGCTATATCATCTTCACTACCAGAAGGAGATGCACTTGCATAATCGCTGGCTCTTGGGCAACTCTTACCATTACGGCGCTCATCTGGCAGTTGGCTACGTCCCTCGTAAGAACAGATCCGGATCCATTCATCGGGAGCGGGGACGCGACGCAAACCTCTCCAGAAGCTGTTGATGAACATCTCATCCTGGAGTCCTACGCCATATTCACCACCGTTTTGACTGTCCCGTGCCTAATGCTAACAGCTGTCTTTTGCATCTGTCTGGTCGGCATAGCCAGAAAGCAGGCACGCCGAATACACGATGAGGCAAGGGCCTTAGGAAATGGCTGCGCCGGGTCTCTTGAGGATCGGCAGGCGGGCACTGCAAGGGGTCACCATGCACCACAGCCCCAGCCAGGCCGAGTGCCCAACAGAGGCAAAGCCAACGCGTACCTACGCACGTACCTGGGTTCGTTTGTGATCTGTTGGTTGCCCTACCCCATCATCATCAATATTTTCATATTTGTTAATAACCTCGGGATAACTCATTTTCTCACCCAGATGTTCGCCTTGTCTTTGAGTCCAATTGTCCAGGTGTACTTTGGCACACTTTTTCTGACTTATTCCCAGGCGGAGCACAGACAGGTGCTCCGTAAAACTTACCGCTCTTGCCTGAAGAAAGTTCTCTGTCGATCGGACGCATAATTTCAAACCATTCTAGATCTCGATGAAAATAAAATGCCTTATCACTCGTAAGACTGCCTCTTAAGCAGGGGCATAAACCTGTGCCGGATTTTTTTTTTAGGGGGGAGGTGGGGACATCATATGACCCTATAAAGAGGTCGATGTTCATTATATTGATATACATCTGTAATATGTATTCAGAAGGGCATATTTATGGCTTTTTAAAGTGTTTTTCCATTTTTGAGTGATTTTAAACGCATTTTAGTGGATGGAAGTCTGAAAAGTTAATTTTTTTTGCTCACCAAAAAGTGATTCAATAATCCATCCCCCACAAAGTGTGGGGGATATATATACCATCCCCCAGGATTTACGCCCATGCTTCTAAGACACAACAATAGTACTGGCAATTTCAGTTTGATAGATGGGCACACTCCAGAAAACTACGTAATAATTTGTCCTATTCTTAAAACTGTCAACATTCATATAGTAATTTTATACCTTCACCAGACGATATCTAATCATTTGACAGTTTAATTTTTCAAATAATTTAAACTGAGGCAGCACCCAGAATATTGGTACGCATAGTTTAATTAGGGGTCCTCTTTTCTTTTGGGGGGAAATTGGATCAAACCTTATTATATTTATATAGCTAGGTTGTTTTAGTAGTGGAAGAAATTAACCATTAGAGTCTTGAGATCTGTCGGTAATGCTCAAAAAGTTATTCTTTCCCATGAATGCATCCACTAATTATTTATGGTTATGGAAATTTTGAATTGAAAATAAATATTCTTCAAGATACCTCACACTTTACGGATTCCCTATTCACGCTTAAGCTCATTTTACTTATGATTTTCGTATTTAGTTAGCTTGTTCAGCCCCAAATACTCCGATTTCAAAATGAATTTACATACATCCTATGGGGTGTGCACCTATTGTGTGTGACAAGTTTGTTGGAATCGAAAGCTAACGACATGCCTCGTATGTCTATTGCCAATCTAGCGTGCTCTACTTTGTTGTCTCTACCAGACGACAAATAATTCACTTCCCGCATGTTGTCAGTTTTCTGTACATTATTTATATTACAAGGGTAATCACTAGGGATTTGTTGAGTAGGGAAGTGACAATCATTTTAGACACAAGCGTTGTCACATAAAAAGGCCTGGTATTGAATAAGTGGCTCTCTGATGCCGAGAGACAGCTCAAATAATTTTTCTGAGTGCTTCGTGCTTGGCGTGACTTTGATAATTATATTTACTCTCAGAGCAGGTTCATTTCATTAAGACAGACCTTGAAGTCACAAGGTTGACCAAACCTGGTTGCTATGCTTAACCTGTTAGTCCAATTGCACAAGGGGGATTGGAGTCCATTAGGTTACTCATAATGTCGCTCATTATTGTAGATGTAAGCATTTTCGTAGAAACTGAACATGCAAAGCCACCGCATGATCGATGGATTATGTGCGCTGATAAGACTGTTACAGCAAGCCGCACTACTAGACAGCGTGTACTGCTGGAATCGTTGGCTCAGATCCTTTGGATTCTCGAAATTTTGGATGACAGATGCTCTGACGGAGACAATTTCTGGCTACATTTTCATTTAGGTTTTGGAAAAAGTGTGTGGGTGTGTATGTGGGGGTTTGCTTTAGTACCCCCCCCCACTTGGAATAGTGAGGGAGGGCTACATTGATCCCCATGATAGCGATGCTTTAACCTGTACTACGTTCCAGCATGCAGGCGAATAAAACAAAAGGGCCTGTCCTTGCCTAGTCTCTGTTGATCACAGTTCCCCCAATACTTTCCCGTTCGTTTCATATGACGTGCGCATTGAAGTAAGTTTGCAATTCTTTGGTTCTCCAACATTCCCACGACGCCTATAGTTTCGTTTATAGGCGCTCAAATTTGCTAACACAGCCAAATTTAGAAAAAAAAATAGTCATTTAATTTAGCACGCATACTAGATATAGTGCTGGTTTGGCCATAATAAAAAATATTTAGTAGGCCTATTAGAAATAAGAATTAAAAATAAGAATAATCGATACAGGAAAAAAGAGGACAGTATAACAGTTTTACGTTTAACAGCACACAAGTCATTGAAGTAACTAGCAGCAATCTTATCGAGCAGAACACTAAGGGTATTATGAAGCTTGCTTGCCCTTGTTAACTGAATTCGTTAATGGCATCAATAGTTAAAAATGCATCGCCTTTGTATTCGGCACGGTATGGCCGCCGGTATCGAGGCGTTGCGAGTCCGTGGCCAGTTTCTGCAAAACTGATAACTCGTAAAGTTTTTTTTTCTGTTTAAGATAAGTTAAATGAAAAGCATTGTTTCGTTATTTTGACTGAATCGGATTTCTCTTATTCCTGGTTGATAGATTATTTTTTTTGTAAATATTATGTTGTGTTTGTAAAACTTTAAATTCTAATGAAAGCAGATGTATGTAGAAGAAGTGAAAAGAATATTGAATAATTCATTGATTAATGACAAATACCATGCCCAATATTTTTGACATAATAATAATAAAAACACAACGAAAACAAAGGTTTTAACTTGGACTTTTATGCTTTTCGTCGCTTTTACGAGTATTTTATTTTTTGTAGGTTTTTCAAATTTCATTAATTTTCACAGATAGACACCATTTCACCATAATGCTATGCGCCTGGCCTTCAGATAAATTTCTTAATTTTTTTCAAATTACAAGCTATCTACCGGTTTAGTTCTATTAATTTTTTTTGAGCGTCTCCCAGTTCCCATCGGATACGAGCAAGGTATTTGTGATACACATTTTACCCTTTTTTTGGAATTGCAATTAAACATTATACTTATAAGAAAGGTAAGGGTAAAAAATGGTTTTATTAAAGATCAGAAAGCCATGGGCCTGTACAAATTTCCTTAAATTTGAGTTTACTCGATAGTGTGTTTTGAATTCAAGTGCGAATGTCGAAATTTTGTTCTTGTATGATTTCAGTTGACTATTATGTCATTGTCTCAAAGCTTATTTTTCCCTCTCGTATGTGCATGGTGGGCAGGTTGCATCTCGTGGGAAATATTGCCTTTAATATTACCAATAATAGGAATTTAAAATACCCACATTTTAGAAACAGAACAGTATGAACTTTCTTTGGGGATTCTTTCACGTATGAAAAAGTCTAATGGGCAATAGGTTTTGAAGAAAATCACCATTAGCCCCTGGACAACAAACCCTCAACGCACCATTGCCTAGGATTGACAATTTATTTCAAACTGAGCAAGGAAACCTATAATTCATTTCCCTGTGTCGTCGAATAAGTAACGATGGACCAACAGGTCACAAGTCCAATAGTTGTGCCCAATATCGCATTTCCTAAATCTAATCAGACTCCTGGATTAGAGATCCATATGAACTGGCTTAGGCGACATACCCTTTCTTCCGAGAAAATCCTGGAAATGTTCATAACTCTAACAAATTTGAAAGACAGAAATCAAACTTAAAACGGTGAGAGGTTTTATGAGTGGCACATAAGTTGATGCTGGTCCGATGACTTTATGTGGGAAATCATCCGTACAGCAATATAAAATGGCCACCTCCAGAGAGAAGTCCGTAACAAAATTCCTATCAGGACATTGAGAAAACATCTAACTACCAACAAGACACCCAGCGTTTTATCGGGGATTTTACCCTCCAAAATAGCCCATGATGTTCATACCTCGCCTCCTCCGGTTGCGCCCACTGGTTGCGCCTACGGTGTCAGTGGTTGCGCAGGCTCTTAGCACAGCGCCCTCTATGGTAATGCTTGCCTGAAAGCATGTTCGTATGTACGTATCGTACGCGTGGAGCACTGCACTGCGGTGTGTACATGTACCTCTGTTCAAAGATGGCAGCCTGCATGGCATACCGCAATTTTTTCGCAGCAAAAAGTTTTGATCAGCTTTCTTTCCTGAGGGGAATTTTTTCTAAGTGTCACATTTCTACAAGTATCCCCTTTGCCACACAGCTGCAGTATAGATGTATTTACAACAGAATTTTTTATAGGTAAGAAATGTTATGTGATTCAAATTGGCAGATTGGTGCACTATAGTATAGCACACGTCACACTAGGTCATTTCGGCACCTTGCCAGCTCGGCACCGGCTAAAATTTTGCATCCTGACTCCATTTTTCTCATCATATATCATCTCAATAAAAGTCAATCATTACAGAAATGCTGAAAAGACACGAATTCTGGACTGAGAAACATTTACTGATGTTGTTGGGAAATACTTGGACCATTCTAGATCTCTCTCATCACTACCCATAGACTTTGTACACAACTGCTGAAGTGGAGTCAGGATGCAACATTTTTTACCGGCACCTTGCGAACTCAGCACCTCAAATTTTGTTAAGTTAAATTAGTTATGGATTTTAAATGTTATCTTCACTTGTTTAGTTAAGTGTTTTTCATTAACATTAACAGGAAAGCACATCATCAAAATAATACAGAGGTCCTTACAGTGGTGGTAGCTTCAATGTGCACTCCCAGAAATACATGTACCACCACACTTTACATCTGCACACAAACTCCTGTGTGACCCACCTCATATTTCGAAATGCTTAAGTGGCCTTTCTGTTTCTCCTTATATCTGTGATACTGTTTTCCCCATTCTATTTGCAGAGCTTCAAGTCAAAACACACCACAGAGGACTTTCTCACAGCAGCTGAGTTTCAGACATGCAGCCAGCCTATCCAATTCCTGGTTATGTAAAACTGACCAATCACAAGGCTTCCACACCAGTTGTTCCTATCTTGGCTTGGAGGAATTCTTTGACGATCCTAAAACATACGGAGAGCCTAATGTGAAATCAGGTCAGTTTGTCTGTGTGGAGATCCTGCTGTAACAACCCTTGTTTAGTCATTGTTTTGGTTACCTACATCCACACAATCACACTTGTAATGCTTACATGTTTACTTGTGGATTAGACTTAAGCTTTTATGTAGGCTTTATTTAGATTAAAATAAAAGAAATTAGTTCCTATGATTTCTCCTTTGGGTACGTACATGTCTGTTACACAGGTAGACCATGGAGTGCTGATGAACTGAGGTTAAAAGACAATCTAACGCTCCACAAATTGTGGTAAGATCAATTTTGAAATCTGTCTTTGGCATCAGGAAATGTGAATTTGTCATCTTCATAAGAATGTTTACACCCTGCCTACTGTGCATATTCAGTTTTGAACTGTGCCTTTTTTTGTTCTGAGTTCCAAATCTGACACTGACTCCATATTATGTAACACATGAACACCCACACTTGCATTTGGCATTGAAAGCTCAGACTAGTCTGTGAATGTCACATTTCCTGCCAGATACATGTACTCTGACGAACACCAGTGACTTCCACTCACAGCCATGACGCCACCGATTTGAAACTTCAGCCCAGACTGGAGACTCGGACTCTTAATCAGTGCTTTGGAGCTTGTAGTCAGATTTTAGACCCAAGACTACCTGTACATGTAGTTGGATTTACATGTAATGTTTGTGGTTGGTGCTCGACCTCAGACTTGGCATGAGCTAAGTGCAAAGTCTTAGGCATTGTCTGGGCCTTTGTACCTGGAGTCGGCTGCTCACACTCTAACTCAAATATATTTGACGCTGAATCTCATTCAGCACAGAAGACTCAGACTCAAACTCCACATCTGTACTTTTTGCAATGAAGACGTACATTATGGACATCAAGACATGCTCAGAGTCAGGTGATTCCACTGCCACCTTGTGATTTTGTTTTTATGTGTCGCAATTCTAAGGTTTGTTTTGCTGAAGGAGAAGAACATGCTTTTGACCATGGAGAGAGAGGCAGAGAAACAGAATAAGAGGATGCCTGGCTCCGACCGGCTGTGGAAGGTAGGCTCACAGGGCGTCATCTCCTTGTGGAGTCTTGTACAATATAGGAGCAGCAAGCCTGATGGATGATTGTAGTCATTTAAGGGTCATACTTTCGTTACCAAATATTGTAATTGTTTTGCACATTATTGATCATGAGATCATAAGCCCCAAGTACACATTCATGAGATCCTAGATATGATGGCTTCAGGGTCTGGAAGTGTGTGTGATGTAAGATGGGATGATCCAGGTACATTTGTAGTGAACAGAGAGGGTTAAAATGGGAAATTATTCTTCGGGTGAACTGTTGCGTGGAACAGCAAAGCATTTTTGATGCCAGTAGTGTTTCCACCTGTGCATTTTTTTTTACAGTGGTTCAGGATGCACATTGTTTGCTCTAATTTGTCCATGTTGGGTCAGTAATCGTTTGACCTAATTGACACAGGGGTCAGCCTGTTATCTTCAACAAGCTGACAAGAGCGGGCTGTATGGCACCCTCATGAGGCAACGCTCATTCACTACGCTACTGTAGTATGGTCTGCTTCCATACCAACAATATTCCCACAATTTTGACTGATCTTTCGATCTGGTGGCCACCACATTAATGTAACTAAAATGGGAGATTTTTCCAAAACTGGTTCAAATTTTCGGAACCCATTTGTTGATTTCAGGTACTGCCCTGTACATAGTCTTTGAATGGTGGCCATATATGAATTGTTTTTCTTTGTTGATTTCCCCACTTGCGTGACTGCGTCATAAAAAAATCTATTTTTCTTGTTATTTTTAATGCATATTGATAATAAGTCACAATAAAGTGACTTTTTAAAAAGAATTCAGAGAAGTGCATGCACTGCATCTAAAAATAGAAGGGGCATCTGAGCCATTACATTATACTTTATTTTGGTGTACAACAGTTACATGCACCTGCCATATTACTAATTGATATGCTAGGGCCCTCCCAACACTGACTGGTGGTGCTGTAACTAGGTACATGTAGTTTCCCCTTGATATCTGTGACACAGGTCAGTGTGTCAATGAGGAAGTTGCAGCAGGTGATTCGTGAGAGGAACGAGGCCCTGACGGAGCTGAGGACTGGTCAACCCGAGGAGCATCCAGGCAAGATGGTGTATACACCATTTGGTTACCTGCGCTACATCAAGCCAAAAGAGCATTTCCTGCCCATTTATGCTAACAAAAGGGTAAGTTTCATCCGTCAAACACAGTGACTGATTTTCTGGTTGGCTGGTTGGCACAGCTCTTTTTTTTGGGGGGGGGAGGAATGTAGATGTGGAACTCCACAATTTGTTTTACCAACACTGTTTCTGGGATCAAATTAGTTTGAGTTTCTTTGAGGCCAGCAGGGCTGGTGGAGGAAAAAGGCACTCACCCTCCCAAAATTTGATGGCCCCGGTCATGTACTCGGTATATTGTCATTTTTCTAGTTCCTGATTTGTTCTAGTTCTGGATCACTGCAAATCAAAACGTACCTCTTTTTATTGGTCTCCAGTGCTATATTTTCTGGCTGGTTGTGTTTTGAAAATTAAAGTGTGAGCTTATTACTTTACAAATGTTGTTTTCAGAAATTTTTTTAACTTCATTGCTTTACAAATGTTGTTTTCAGAAAATTTTAGAAAAGGAATTTTGGCCAGATTTCCGACATGCACACTGACATGTTTTTACAGTTTGTTAATAATCATGGGGCGGTGTATGTCACAGTGTGCAATTCCAAGTCATATAAACTCTTGCATCGAATATCTATCAAATCAAAATGACTTTCAGAGCCTCCAGTATTTGAAAATTTGCCCAAGACTATGTTTGCCTAATCTCAGATGGTCTGTGCAAATTCAATGTACATAACTACCCTATTACATGTGTGATCAATTGTATGTGATGTCAGGATGTGCCAGGCAGATAGGTTCAGTCCATGTGTGATTGAAGCCATTGCTTGGGATCAAACTTCTCAAAACCATTCATGCAACTTCTCTCTTTCTGTTTTTAATTACCAGAATTCTGTTACAAGTACTCACACCATACTCGTGTACATACATGTTCAGGAACATGAAGTTAAACGCTCTACACAATGTCACTGTTTGCGTGTGGCATGGCAAAAGTGCCTGGTGATTTTCAAGTGGGCTGAAGCAATGTGAAATTGTATGATGGATAGGAAATCAGGCAATAAAAAGTAATAAGAATGTTGAAGACGTGGTTCTGTACATGTACCTCAACTGAAACATTGTCCTGCTGGGCTGTCATCGTTGGAATATACATATATGATTGGCCGATTAAGTTTTCTATGGCATTTGGCCAGCAGGCCACCATTAAGTTTGACTTCTGTGTTTGTAGTTTTGTTTCTTTGTGTGGAAATTTTGACCCAATCAAATCTTTAATCCAGTCAGGTGACATTGATCTTTTGGTTTGAAACCTTCTTGCTTTCCAGCCCAATTATAAAATCATGTCTGTTCATGGCTTGCTTCTGTGTGCCAACTCTGCATAGCTAATGTGAACCCATGAACAAAAGAGGTCCACATAATTAAAGTTGTGAGAACCTTGTGTGGACTGAGCTAGGTCCACACAAGGTCACCCTCTTTCTGGAAGACAGTTTTAAAGGCATTTTTGTTATTAAGAGTATCTTTAGAAATTGGAAGAGGAACTGTTTAAGAAAACAACAAAAATCCAGCTTCAAAGAAGGTTCACGGTGTAAGAAAATGAGTGCTTTCACCAGGATTTCTTAACTGGACTTAAACAAAGGAATGTGCTCATTGAGAAGGTAACATAAATGTGGGCATGTGTGTGCATGCAGTCATAGTGGTGGGACATTCATGTTTGTCAATACCTTTTTTCTGTCTGATTTGCCCCAAGGGGCAAACCTGCTGTCACGTCAGAAATGCCCACAGGGAGTTTGGTTTTAACTGGTATGGTGTTTTGTATCAATGCCTTGCAGTATCACAGGAAGCGATATCGCTACAGGCCATTTGTCAAGAAGTACCTGACGCTGTGGATGGAGAAGGAGCAAGTAAACAGGAAGAGAGAAAAGCGACGTCGTAACGACCAAATCAAGAAACTGAAACAGAGGTTCCCAGATGCTGACGTGTGGCAGAATTGATTACAGAATATCACGTGACTTGTCAGCCATGAAGCTGAGCCAATCATCCATAGACTGCAGCAAACTGGCTGGTGAAACATTGTCCAGGACTTGAATTTTGTCTGTGCTGTGCCTAGTTGTTGGGGTGCATTGTGAGTCAAGTACAGGGTCAAGCTGTGTCCAAATCATGTGGCTAGGGCTACATGTAGGTCTACAAGTCTATACCACAGCAAATACTGTACATGGACAAGTCCTTATAACAACTGTAGCCATGGAAGCCCAGGTTAGACACGGCTTATCGTTTGCCTTGTGGCTTGAAAAAGTGGTGTGCTGAGTTTGGTCCTTAAAAGTCGAAGTCCAGGTTACCTTTTATATTTAAGCCTAGTTTGCATATGATTGTAAGGAATGCCAGTGACACCCAAGATGTAGGAAGTCTTGGAAGAGACGGTGTGTGATGTCATTCTTCCAAAAAAAAAAACAAATAAACAAAATGACATCAGAAACACAGAGTTTTCGAGTGAAATGCATTTTTTAAAAGTGGTGATAGCCTCCTGAAGTCAAACTGATATTCCAGTTTATTTTAACGGTTAGTTTTGTTGATGATTCGGTTTCATTTTTTAGTACTTTGGAGAAAAGTGGCAAACTGCGTAGCACTATTAAAGAAGGAAAGACATCATTGCATGCCTGTCATGCTAGAGTGCTTGTTTGTATGGGCCTACTCTGTCAACTCATTGCGGTCACTGTGTCACTTGTGAAAGTCCCCAACAAGACGATTCCATATGGTGGCATAGCATCAGGAGCCCTTCAGTGACATTTGTATGGAAACAGGATTTACGTAAAAATTTATTTATTTTTTTTTAGAAATGTTTACAAATAGCGAAGGCTGGGGTGCAGTGCACCTTCACATTAACATGTACTGTACATGTGTACAGTGTGACCAGAACTGTGACCAGATCTTTCAAAATGAGTCATAAACCCTTTTCTTTAGAAGTGTTTTTAGTTTGCATTGGAAGGAGCAAACTGAGCTCTTTGTTTCGGTGTGACACTTGGCGTGCACTTGAACGTGGACACCATGTGAGTGACAAATGTTAAAGGTTCATGTTGACTTATTTTGTGCACAAAATATCAATCTGCTGACATTCGACTCATTTTGTGAGGTTGGGTCAGGTACATTCAAGTACTTATTAACAAGCCTCTCAAAGGCATCAGAAATCAATAGGTTCCAGTCTCATGTTTGAAAAGGACTAATCCTAGAAATTGCAAGACGGAAACACAAATACTGAAATCAACAATGCAAACGCATAAATTTATTATACATATCTGTACACCCTTTCTTGTTTTCCTCAGTGAATAAAACAATCCATTGCAAATTGGCATAAGAGTAATTGTATGGGTACTGTGGGTCCGACTACATGCATGTAGCTGTTCACCATATACATTAATATAAAACTAAGAAATTTGAATGATACAGGGAGCTTTTCCCATGTTGCAGACTTTCAAGTGTTATATAATTTTATTATAAAAAATGCTGTTTGTAAGCAACTGAAGGACCTCAGTTGCATACAGTATGAGAGGAAGTGCTAATGGATTGATTCTAGATTTTTTGTCTTGTTTAAATGTCTCTGCAACATGTCATACTGAATTTGCATGACTGCCTGATGAATCTAGAGTAACGAATACAATGAACTCTATAAAGTGAAATGACACAGAATGAGAACTCTTATGTTTGGGCAGACTGTGAATCAATCACATTGAGTTTTACACCCTATTGTCGCATTTAGTGGTTCGTTGGTAACCTTTGTATGATGGAGATTAAGATCCGCTTTCGGAAGCACCGAATTAAATTGTCCAATGTTTATTTATCTTATTTGAGTAAGCAATACTACACTACTCATCAAGATACTCCTCAGCTTTGCATTACTGATCCTAGCAAAAATACTCAAGTGACATATGGAAGGTGCCGTATTGAAAGAATTAAAGTTTGCCTCAATTCAAGTATGGCAGAATTACATGTACCCTGATCAAGCGGAACAGCGTCTTGTTTCAAAATATACAACCAATTATTTCACTAATATTTTTTCAGGCATAAAATTAATTAATTTGCAAAAATGTAGGAAATCAAAGCAAGAATCTGGCCTTCAGCACCTGTGCATGGACGCACCACATTATGGTTTGTCAACTGAAACCAAGGATTGTAAGTATCAATATGCTGGGTTATCTGTGAAATGACAGGTAGTCTTGAGATGCTGATGTTGATAGCTTCTATGCTGTCTACAGTCTAATGAAGTTGAGTGCATGTGAGGATGGGTGTAAATCTGATGTGCAAAGACGGGCACTTGAAAAAGACTTATCTGGCTATAATTTTCCGCTTGAACTGCCATCTCCCCTTAAGAGCATACATACATATATATAGTTCAGCATCATGAAACCAGGAAAACTGTGTACCTCGTTACTGCAACTTTGAAGTGTTTAATTAAATATTGATCATTTGGTCATTATCAGACATACTACCCAACAGAATACTAAAACCTTGCCACTGTGAGGTATTCTCCTGGTGGGGATAGTAATGATTCCAGTGGCAGACTTTTGAGACCGTTGATGGAGGCAAACAGACTGGCCCCAATCCACCCCATGTGACCAGTCGACTATTGTTTGCATCAGCGCTGAGCTAAATGTTGCCCATGCTCAAACTGGTGCAACCGATAGTGGACTGATCATGTGGGACCCGGGTATTTGCCACCACCAAGCGTCTCAAAAATGTCCCACTGGGAACCTTGGACAACAACAAGATCTTTGAGGTATTAAAATGATCTATAGACCAATGTATACTTGATTTTATCAATTAAGAGCAAGTCCTATATCAAATCAGCCCAACAGTGATCACTACAAGATGGATCATTCCACACTGCTTTTCAGTTTCAAAAAATAGAATTTTAATAACAATCAATGCCCTCTTAAAAATACTACCACCAGAGTGCCATGCCTGGAATTTTGATACAGACAGCATTACGGCACTTTAAGCAGTTGGTCTGCCTGGGGTAATGGCCAGAGTGGTATATAGTTCCAAGTCATGTGGCGGCGGGTGTCACATTGAACTCGCTGTTGAGCAGGGCCAGATTGTGCTCATCGGCAGCTTTGTAGAGGTCGGTTCTGCCCAGGAGGGAGATGGTCATGCGTAGGGTGCTCCAGATGTTCTGTGACATAGCTGATCTCTCCCCTTGAGGACCAATGCCACGCTGCTGCATGTTGAGTGCCATTAGGAAGTGCTCAATGGCCTCTCTAAAAGGTGAAGTGGTACAAAAGTATATGTCAAAGTGGAAGTGAGGACTTTGAAACGTAAGGCCAAGACTAGACGCCCTGCTACTGCTGTGCTGAACTTAATTAAAATGAGTGTGGCAATAGCATGGTAATAGCGCAGCAATTGTGCTAAATGCCAACTTAAATAGAGCAGTGTCGTGTCACTATCATTCAAAACACCGATCGCACGGCATACCCTGTCGAGCTAACAGGCTTGCCCTGCTGAATTCAATTTGCTCAGCTGAAATGCCCCGAACGCCGTGCTATTGCCGTGCTGAACTTAAAAAATTGAATTATTTTAGTTGGCATGATAGTAGCACAGCGTATAGCCTAGGCCTAAGCCTTTGGTTTTCCTCACATTATGGCGCACTTCTATATGAAGTACCTAAAATGACAGCAGTCATGATCCACTTCTAAATGCTATGGTAAAAACATTGCATATTAAGCATCTGCGATGGACATGAGGTTTTGAATTCACGATGTTGCAGTGTCTCTTTAATACATTCAACATAATACCTGACTTTCAAACCTTGCGAAGGTCGTTATATTTATTTTTTTTCCATTCAAACCCTATGCTTAGTTTCCACAGATTTTTTTTATTTTCCTTTTCAGTAGATTCATAGCCCTAAAGGACTGGCTCAGCAGAAGTAGTCTGGCATCTGTCTCAACTGCCACAACTGTAGCTAGTTTTCAAGGCTGGCCACAATCTACCCACATCCTTCAAAATCCTCCTGGTGTAAGTGAAGATTTCCAATGGACTGGGTCGGACAGCAAAATGTTGCTGATTTTGCGGGATGTAAATGTGTAAAGGTTGTGGGTGGATCTTATCTTGTTTATGCTTAGTCTCACATACAGGCACAGATTATGGTTGGAAATCATCCACACTCCTCCACAATGTCATTCACACTGCCTCAACAGTTTATTTCCAATGGATTTTGAAGGATTGAGGCACTGGTCACACTTCTAAGGAACACATTCCAGAAATCATGAAGGAATTTTGAGGACTGGGCTGTATCCAGTATTTTATATGCAGACAGTTGGAGCATTTGTAAGATTGGGGTTGATTCTAACAGAAAGTCCTAGGGAGTAACATTAACTCTGTGGGGTGCATGTAAAATCAGATTGAAATTGGAGAAGTTTGGACTGTTGGCGCTAATTGTGTAGTGTAATGTGTTAGTATAAAAGTAAGTGTAAAAAGTCTGACCTTGAAAACCAATGACACCATTGAAACCTCCATCCACTATAAACTCTTTTGCTAATGTGTAGGCTCAGAGTGGTGTAAGCTACATCTCTACAGTTGAGGAAGTATAGTTTTTCAAGAAAGGAGGTCTCTAAGTACATAAGCAAAGACTTGAAAACAACAATTCTTGATCTATCTCTTTTTTGCATGGGGAAGGGGTAAAAACTACCTAAATTAAATTTTCAGATTTTTGGTTTTTTTTTGAGGGGAAGGGTGCAGTCCAATCCCTGTCTCCAAGACTTACTTGTGAGCTCCCAGGTTGATGCAGCTAATGCCAAGGTTGTAGCGGGATCGGACAAAGCCTGGGTACAGTTGAAGAGCACGGTGGTAGGCATCCACGGCTTCCTCGCTACGGTTGCCATTGGCTAGTGTGGCTCCAAGCTTGTTCCACAACAGGGCATCCTGAGATTGGAAGAGGGACATGGCATATTAACAAAGCACTGAATTCTGTACTGTAAAAATACTCTGGCAAAACCAGCCGGCAAAATTTACCGCTTGTCTTCTAGAAAAAGAACAAAATGTAATCGTTAATGCCCCCTTGTATATTAAGTCATAACAAAAGGTGATTACATATCAATATTCAAGTTCTCAAATCCCCAGGTAAAATGCAGTCAGATCTTGTGATTCCCTTCCATGAATGACCCCTTTACAGTGTGATTCAGACTGCAATTCCCAAAGTTGTCAACCAACCTCTGCAAACTTTAGGGGTGACATTTGCCAAGATATTTCCCAATTTTAGAATTTGAGTTCATCAGAATACTTCTCATTTCATGTTTCAAACAATCTTTTTTAAAATCTGGCAAATCCTGAGTTTTTCACAGCGGCATTTTAACCTAGGGGTGTCTTTAGCCAAACACCTATGCATACCATAGACCTTATGCTGCTCTGGCCCATCAAAATCTCTGGTTATTTTGAGGATATTTCACTTTCCTCCAATCTCATCCCTCAAGCTTGGTTACTATTTGTAAAGAGATTTTGGTTTGAATCCCACCTTACTAAGCCTTTGATCTTTTCAACGGCCTTGCAATAAAGCATGTCAAGTCACAACCACAGACTGGCCAAATTTGTGTTTAAGTTCTCAAATACAAAGTCCATCTTTATTACTCGTATCCCACCCCAAATTGTATCTTTCTCAATTCTTAGAGTCTAGAAGTTTACTTTCAAACCACTTACCTTTGGGCTGACCGACAGAGCAGCTTTGAAACAATCCACAGCCTTGTCATATTCTTGTGACAGGTTGAAAAGAACGCCAAGTCCACACTGCACATCAGCATCCACGTCATTAGGGGAAATGCGAGCTGTCTGTATAAACAGGTCCTTGACGTGGCCATGCAAGGCACTGGTGTGGACAATTGAATTGGCGGTAAAACCCTGTTACTAATAATAGGGCTTGAGCATGAACTACTGAGGGCGCTGTTTGCAAAATACCTCATGAGGACACTATAGTGCATGAACTCTGCATTGTCATAAACAGGATAATGCACACGCATGAATGTAATATGCAAAGTACAATGCCAAATCAGGCACTATATACTCAAAACTTGACTAGAAACAACAAACAGAAATATGGGCTGTCATAATTCAGTCATTCATGTCTAGTTCCCCCCCCAGCCTGTGAGTGACAAGAAAAGGGGTGCTAAATGTACATGTCCCTCGGCCCAGTAACCTCAATGCAAAGGGTAGTGACACTCAAAAATTGAGTTGCTTAAATGATGAGAAGTCAGAGTTGGACGAGTGTGTGATTCTGGCCTGACGTACTCACTGCTCTATACAGCCATCTGGTTTAAGCCATGGAAATTAATTAGTAACCAGATGTTCATAAATCACCTTGACAGAAACGATGACGTCTTTGCATCTATCCTACTCTCAGCCCCTTTGGCCTCGTCCCCAATCAGATGCTTGTACTTTGGGTTGGCCCCCAGCCAGTCCAGCAGTGTTTCCAGGGCCCTGTTCTGCATGCACTCGTTGGTGTAGCTGACTGCTAGACTCATCAAGGCTGTCAGGTTATCTGGCTTCAGCTCAATGCATCTGCAGGGAACCAGATGCAAAGTTTGAATGTGAGTCATCATTCCAACCCCCAATGCCCCCAGGTCCTTCAAAACCTAGCAAAAAGGTTTGGAGGGGTGTAATGATTCCCAGAGGCATTGCTATTCACAACGCTGAAATACCATGATACTGAACTGTGTTTCATGATACACAGAGGCTGTGTGTAGTGGGCTACTGTCACTTGGAAGAATGGAATTCTAGATGCATAATACTTTTTGCATTCCATGAGGATTGCAAATTCATCTTCTAGCAAGCAGAATTAAAAAGAACGCAGGAAAAGAGAGTGACCCTGCAAAGATATCTGACTGTACCAGATACAAACTTTCAATCTACAGCTTTTTATCAGACTTAAAATGTAGCCTTAAATAAGCTTCTTCCTACAAAGAAAATTACATCACATAGCAAGGATAAGCCATGGATTAGCCCAACCATCAAGTCATTGATCGTTAAACGAGTTTCTTATGTAAAGGGGAAAATATGTACATGGTCTTTTAAAAGAACCTTGTTCAAAGACAAGATAGGTAAGGCAAAATAATTTTGTCACTCTGATAGACTGCAGAATCTGAAAGAGCACCTGTAAGGAAAACATGTTTTCTCTGACATTTGCTGTTCAAATAAACATGGAAGCATCCAAATCGAACGCAGTGTCGTTTGTCTTCAGAGCTCAACTATAACAAGCTAAAAAAGGGCTTTTTTGTTCATGCCAAGATGCAAATTCTGAATGTTGATTGCGTCATTCGTAGAAAACAGAGAAAATGAGGGGAACCCTTGCCCTGTGTTTGTAGTAGATAAACTCTTGTGCGTGTAAACAATGGCTACAAACAATGGCTACATGCATTGCTTGGCATGCACAAAGGGTTTATCCACTAGGAACACAGGGCGAGGGTTCCCCTCGTTTTCTCCGGATGACACAATCTACATTCAGCATACTCATCTTGGCATGAACAGAAACAAAACCCTTTTTTTACCTTGTTATAGTTGAGCTCTGAAGACAAATGACACTGCATTTGATTTGGATGCTTCCATATTTATTTGAACAGATAAAATCAGAGCAAACACGCTTTCCTTAGAGGTGCTCTTTAAGTCATCAGAGCCATCCAGCTGCTAGTAGCTAACCACCTCCATGTACAACCAGATCTCACAGTACATGTTCCAAGTGTATGGTGTGGGATGACTTTGCTATTGAAGAAAAAATTAGCATTAATTTTGTACTTGTACAGTTCAAAGTAAGCCTCATATTAATAGGAGTGACTTGCCAGCATTCCTCCCAGCTAATTGACCACTTCAAGACTGTGAATGGGAAACATATCACAAATTATGAACAATTAGTATGACCAAATCAACTGATCACATTCCAAATAAGATCAAAAAGAAATTTTCATGTGAATTGAGTTCTCCAATTACAGCTATTGTTGTCTCTTAATAGAAGGAGTGGTTCAATAGGACTGGAGAGATGCTAATATTACACCAATCCCAAAAGAATTTCCAGCACTGACAAACTGAGACTGATATCACGTACACCACAATTTTCCAAAACTGTCGAAACTTTTATCCCAAGATGGTTGCTTAATGATATTGCTGGAAATCTGGATCACAGCCAGTCTGGTAGTCTTGGTGAATCATCCACTACATATTGTGTAGTTGATTTGCTGAATGTCTTTTACAGAAGTAGTAACCAACCTAAAACAACTGGCACCTTTAGTATTGACCGACTTTTCCAAAGCTTTCCAGTGCGTCCATACTATTGCTGTAACTTAATTGATTTCTATCGGAGTAAGATCTGCAATTGTTCCATGGATCATTAGCTTTCTTTCGTGCAAACAGAGGGTCCATTTTCGCTCTGCTCTTTCAAATAAGAAACAAATTACATGTGGAGTCCCACAAGGGAAACAGCTTGATCCTATTATTTTTTGGGGCCACCACTGATGATGCCTGTGTGTTGACTCTGCTGGACACAGATGGACATGCATTGATGATCTCAGTATGGGTGAGGTCAGTTCAGTCAATGGCGAGTCTTCATTGCAAAACAATCCTGACAATTTGCTTTACCAATCGAAGTATAAAGTCATGCACTTTCACTTTAGGAAACCCCCCCTCAACCCACCTCCTTTATTGATTGGTGATAACACTCTTGATGTTATAGTGGAAACAAAGTTGTTAAGAGTTTGGATCCAGAATGATCTTAAATGGAGTACCCAGGTTCAAGAAAGGACTTTCAAAAGTAGAAGACATCTCCACATCATTAGCCGTCCCAGAAATGATCTCGTAACGACATTAAAAACTTACGTTTCTCCTATATTACATGTAGAATATGTTGCCCTTGTGTGGAAACCTCATCTTACTTCAAACCAATCATTTTGTATTAAAGCATTCCAGAAAATGGCCTAAAAAATAATCATGGACCGTGACTACTAGACTTATGATCAGAAATTGACATGTTTTAATATTAAAACCTTGGCTAACAGACGGGAATATGTCTGTTTACAATTTGCCAAAACATATGCCTCTGATCGTTTTAATTGTTGGTTCCTCCTTGAAGGTAAAGACAACATTTCATCGAATCTAAAACAAAAGTTAACAGATACCCTAAAAATATCATCCCCTACTTTGAGAAGTTACTAAATGAAAGTTAAATCATTGGATGCTGGTTAAAAACTTCATATTATTTGTTTATTTATGTTTCTCTATCAATTGTTCTGGAATGTTATTAATTTTCTCTTTTGGTTTTTATATATATGTATTTTTTATGTTATTTTAATTTAAATGTTTTATATGATGTGTTATTGTGCATGTGGTTTATTTTGATGAATCAGATTTGTACATCAAACTGCAATTCGGCCTTCGGATTACGAGTGTTTGAAATAAAACTAATGGAATAATAAAAAGATAATATTAGACTAACACTACGCTGCTGTGAAATAAAAAACGATGATGAGTTAAGTTTGCTGGAAGAATAAAACAGTTAAAGGTTATTCTGTAAACTCAAAGTTTATGTCCCTATTTCTCTGTGTTTGACAGGTAATACATGCATTACTTTTGGAAATTAAACATATGTTCTAAACTTACAAAACCATATGTCAGATGTGACAGAGACATGAAATGAACCTGGACCTTTAATTTATACAATGAACCTTACTTTAGATAGACTGTGCTACCTTTTGAAACCAAATTATCCAAGGCAATGAACATGGGGTACCTGCAGAAATGTGGCCCACAGCTAAAAGGCTGTTAGTTATCCAAAGAAAGCAAAACTATATCTGGACCAAGAATGGCAAAGTTGATTGATGGAAAACATGAACAGAATAGAATCTTACTTTCTGAGAGCTGCAATTGCGGCATTTTCCTGTTCATTCTCTGCTTGAGTTGTTCCTAAGTATTGCCATGCCTGGGAAAAATCAAATTCAAAATTAAGTTGAGCTTTTCAAACTCAACACATGTAATGTTACAAGTAATAAGCAGAGTTGTAATGAGTCCCTGATTTTTGTGACTCAAGTCAAGTTGAGTCATTGTAACGTATAGACTTGAGTCAAGTTGAGTCATTGTAATTTATAGACTTGAGTCCAGTTGAGTCATTGTAACATATACACTTGAGTCCAGTTGAGTCACTGTAACATATAGACTTGAGTCGAGTCAAGTATTTAGCTTGAATCAAGTCACACAATACAATGAATAAAAACAAGAGAGAAAGTCATATTTTGGCATTTTTATATTTACATTTGGGTTTCTACATGTATTCACACCATATCTTACTCTTGATGACAAGAACCCATGACGTGAACATTACAACCAGCATGCTAAGTCCGAGGAAATATTTTTTGTGCAAAGAAGTTTGCTTTTATTTGTGGAACTCGAGTCTTATCAACTTTCACTTAATGAGCATGGTCCTCTGACGAGGGAATTGAGTTGAGTCAATTTTAATAGCCATCGGGTCTGAAGTCGAGTTGCCAAAAATTGTGATTCAAGTCGGACTCGAGTCAAGTCATTGACTCAAATCATTACAACTCCAATAATATGTAATGCTTAGAGTTGACTGATGTAATGTTGTGAGCAATGTACACCTGGTCCTGCTCAAGAGCTTGTCAAAAAGATTGGAATCTGCATTCTAAATCATTCATAGAAACTTTGGAAAGAAAATGTCCTACAGAGCCAGTTCTACTTCAAACACCACATGAGCTCCACCGTTCAATTCACTGAGAATGAGCACCCCTACCTCCATATGATCTGGGTTCTTCTTCACTTCCGCTTCAAAGAGCAGTATGGCATTAGCTAAGTCTCCGTCTTTCAGCCGATTGAGACCCTCTTCAAAGGGACTAGGATGATCCAAAAGGGGATTCTCATCCTCAAACTTGTACTCCTACACAAAGATAAACACACCAACAAAACACGAGTTTGAGATGAATGATTCCAACCTGGTCTGAGTATCTGAAATGGGTTGTGAATGACAGACATGCTCTTATCACCAACCTTGACCCAATGATGATACAGAATTGTCTACTTTGTTCGTCAATGTTTGGTCTTTAGAATGTGGTTTGTGTGGTCTGTATATATATACAGTGAAGTTGGGCTGTCTGAAACAAAAATTTAATTGGGTAGGCCGGAGTCGCTCTTAATTCTATTTGGTTTGGTTTGGCAAGACCCCAGAACGCCTGTCTAAAATGAGTGTCATACATGGATCATCACTGTCACTCAAGCATGTGCAATGTACAACCAATGAGTCTACCAAAGAAGTCAGACATTACAGTTCACCCCCCCCCAGCTGTATTCTACACTACATCAAGCAGCATGCATCGCGTCTGAATTTCCATAGAAGGAGCTTTAAGTGGTGTGCCTATGAGGCACATAACATCGATGATACTATAGGGATGTTTCACAAGACATGAAGTAAAAACTGAGGATCAAAATCTAGGGGAAGAAAGTAATTTTTGTGATTTTTTAAAACCGTTTTCACCCCCCAAAAGATAGTTATGAATGGAAATAAAAGTGTTAAGGGCTGATTTTAACTTGTATGTTTAAAACTTGCTAGAGATTACACATATTATCTTTCCCAGGTCCTGGGCCAGTTTTAAACACACTGGTTTAAGACTGCCCCATCACAATTTTATTCCATTCTTAATGTCCAAAACACATGTTGATGAAGAACATCCCATATCTAATACTTCTTCCCTACAACTCAGACAAAAGGTAGCTACCATCCCACAGTGTTCTGGTACAATTCAAATGAAGCAGAGTCTTGGAACCTGGCTGCCATACTGTACCGGTTCTTTGACGGGCCTCCCGCTGAACTCTGACAACCAAGGGTGGTCCTCAGAGGGTCCCATGTTCTCCCACTCCTTCTGGAGTCGGTCCCAGAAATCAGCATCTGAGGGCACCGTGTTCTCTGCAGTGTATTCCTTGGCCCAGTTGTCCGAAAGGAGTTGCTGTACAGATTTACAAAACATCCAAGATTCTGAGACTAAAAATTGGTCAAGTGAGACTGGAAGCAAAGGGAAGTTTGATAGAACCTGATTTGAATCTCTTCGGCTAATATTAGGCTGTAGCAATCCGTATATGTATACAAACAAGTGCCGTGGCTAGATGTGTTGTGGTTTATCCATTTTCTGAGTCTCCAAGGTGGTCTGGTGTCAGGTGTAAGTATCAAGACAGTGATGGGAACTTTGAATAAGTAATTGTGCCTGAATGCACAGCTAGGTACAGATACATGTACGGGCACAGTCTGATTCCTTTGACCAAGACATGTACAGTGCACTTGGACATTATCAGTAAAACTTCTGCATATCTGCATTTCCATATCCATGATCAAAATCCCATGTATTCAGTCTCCTACGATTCCATTTCTCTGAATTGATTTCTACTTGATCACTTCAGTGCATGTATCTGACTCAGAAAAGGATCCCGACACAACACTTCTGGTTGTGTAAATATTGATTTTCGCCGACCGAAACAACAATTGAGTTTTGACAAAAAAGGGAGAAAGATGTATAACATTCTTCTTGCCAGTAGCATTGCATACCAGGCAGATCAGACCATTTTAAGCTCCTTTTTGAAAGAAAAACGGGAATAACTGAAAAAACTGATGCACAGTGTAAAATGAATGTAATGATTTCGATTTGCAATGAGCAATGACCAATGGTAAGCAATCTCCATTTGGAAAAGCATTTCTACATGTATTCGCATTGCAGAGTAATGTGAATTACAAGCGAAGTGGAATTTTTTGAGTGCCATCTGGTGGTCTAGATTCAAAATATTAGAGATCAGTATCAAATGTCACAAAACAAAACACACATATGACAGCAACGAAGCTAGAAAGGCATGGAAGCAATGCAAGCTGACAAAACAGGAATATAAACTGATAAGCATGCATAAGGACGACAATCATGGCTACAGCTGTGAACAATGTTTCCTCTTCCCACTTGACAGCACACATCTTGGAACGGTACTTGTTATCAAGACAGCCTTTCACAATCAAAATGCTAATACCTTCTCATTCACGAAATCAGACGTCCACTGTTCGGCCAGTGGGTCGTATGGAGCGCCCTCTTTAGTCTTGACCTCATTCCCTTCAATCTTCACCTCCCCATCCCCCAGCTTCTTGACAAATTTGACAAACTGCGGGATGCAAAGAGTTGTGCAAAGAATCAACACGAGACCAGTGCTTACTGTGTCACTAGTCAGGCAACAGCCACAAAGGCAGCTTAACCTTGACCCCTTTCTCCTGTGACACTGTCGTATTTTGGCTAGCAATACCTACTCTATACAGCGGCAGGCCAGAGTTCTCAAACTTAAGCCTGTTTGGTGTATAAAACAAGGCCCCACACATCAACTCATTCCAGGTATTGAACTGACAGTTTGCACATATACTTCTGTGGTTGTCTATCCAAAATAACGTAGCCCTTTGAAAGCAAATACAGGTGGCCAGAGAATACACATTGATAGTTTTTCTTTTCATTTGTTCTATGCACTTGGACAACACTGAATAACGTCAACACTAAGTTTCCAACTACAAAAACCTGATTTGATCCATACATAAATGTATTCTGATGAAAAAGTCTCAAAATTTGAGTCAGTCACACTTCGGAGAGTCTGTCTCCATGGTTGATGAGATCAACTACCCAGAAACAAATCTTTCTCAGTACAGGACTCAAGACCAGAGATCGTATAGCACCACATAAGCAGTACCAGATGGAGAACTTTGCAGTGAATATACGTAAAACGTCGTACCTACCTGGGCGACTTTTGAGCAAGCAACATGCCTGCGCTGTGCATATCAATGCCCAGGTGCAGTGCCAGGCACGCACACCTGGTACGTGTGTGCATTAACGTCCACGGCGTATGTGTATTGCTTGCTTGAATGGCGCCCAGGTTGATTACATCTTTTTGACAGAGTTCCCCATCTTGCGCTGCGACGTGGCACTATAAAATTTTTGGCAAGAGTGCTTCAAGAAGCCCCCAGGTTATTTGGTATGAAAGAATTGAGAATACTGGAATACGTCTAATGAGTGTTAAGAATGCTTCCCAGGCCACTGCATGGAGTGAGTGTGATTCAGGAAGGTTCCAAGCAAAGCATTACAGTCTTAGGTTTGGTTGATAACTGTTGATAACTGTTTGGTATAAAACATGATCAGATTAGTAATGAAAGGGAAGCTTTGAGCATGATGTGTGAATTGCTGGCAAGAAAAATGGCTATGGATAGAGTTTTAGCCAGAATATGAAAAAAGGGTGTCTACACTTGCCTTGAAGTGCAAATCAGGGTGCCCAATTTGCGACAGTTTTCTGCTTTTAATTATATGCATTTGTGTAACAAAACAAAGTGTCCAAAATGCCCAAATGCCGTTCTCGCTGTAACACTAGTTGTGAACAATGTAAGCAGCTATGAGATTTATACACATATGCATTAGAACAATGGCTCTGATGGGAATGAATCCAGTCTTTCCACCCTCTGTATTTGTAACAGCCCATCAGGATGAGCTAACACTTCTAACCTCTGTGTTGGCAAACTTGGGATCGTCCAGTGTTCCCATGAGCTGACTGGCTGTCCTAGCAATGTCCGAGTCTGCCTCTTGCTGGTACTCTGTGGCCCTGTATGACAGCAACAGACACAATTACAACTAGAGGTTATTACAAAAGTTCTACATTGGTAAGTAAAGAAATTTTTCAAGAGCAAAACCCATTATATAAATTAAAGAAATTTTGCTGGACTCTGGAATAACATCAGTGAAATTCAATATTTCAAGGACAAAAAAACCCCCAAAATTCAAGGACCGTTTTATCACAAACTCTCACACCCAGGGATCTTTTAAATACATCGTCAGGATTAACGTCGGATCCCATCCACCAATACTTTACAAAGAAGGAGCTGGATCTGAGACAAAACTGAAAGTATTGTTTGAATTTTTCCACACATCAGAGAACGTTGGAAGATTAAGGAAGAGTACCAGCAAATGTGAGTTTGACAAAGTTATGAATATGAACAATTTAGTAGGTGGAAATGAAGAAAGTCTTCAGTCATTTTTACTCCCACTGAGCACAATTAATCAATAACGGCCATGACTCATATGGACCTCAAGTGACTTTGGACACATTTTGTTGGGTTAGGCCAGGATGCATTTCAGAAAGCTCATAATTTCTTACCATTTTTCATCTTCTGGTTTTGTAAATTCCTCAGTCCTGAAATAGAACAAAACCAATGATCTAATCAAGTATGGTTCAAAACAGCAGTCTTCTTCCTGGGACGAATGCACCTGAAACATATGTTGAGTATTTTTATTTGTTTGATTGTTTCTGAGCTTTCAAATGGGACATCCCACACCTACCAGAGTTGATGTTCAGATTGCTCCAAGTACTCCTGTGCCCACTTTGTGTCTGATGACGAAGGTATGACATCTGTGCCAACTGCAAGTTCAAGACAGAAAAATTTTCATTAATTGTTACATAGTTGGCTTCAAGGCCACATACCTTCATAAATGATTGGCAGCATTTTGTGAAGGTATGGAATTTCAGTGAATCCCAAGAACAAATGTAATTCATGACATCAAAATTTCATGTACAAATCTTTTTTCTCTTCAGCTCGCACACCGTTCTGATTTCAACAGACCACTACACCATCAGCATGATTTTTGGCACTGTAGAACAAAATGAAACATTAGATGTGCGTATACAAATGCCTGATAACGTGGTCTGAGCTGAATTTCGCTTGGCAAGTCTTTTCCTACCCGCACCATCCTGGCTGGCTATAAAGTCTCGGGTCCAGTCAGCCTCCCTGTCATCCACGATCTCCTCGGCTCGACGTTGTTCAGAGACCAGGAACTCATCCGCCCACTCAGAATGAGATGCTAGGTCTGCAACCCCAGGAGCTGTGGGGCAAAGAGAGGAAAAAGAATCATGTGACAAGTTTTCTGTGTCTAACCATTTACAGGGGAGTGACATTATGTCTTTTTTTCCCCATTACATGCATGCATAACGATTTGGATTGATTTTGTCCGCCGTTATTTGTTTGTCTATCTTTCATTGTTTTATGTCTCTGAGTGTGTCCAAGTCCCATTGGTGTGGCTGTTTTGTTCCTAAATTTTGATCTTTGTGTGTCTATCAACTTGCTGTCTTTCTTGTTTACATGTTTGTTGTTTGAATTTACATTTCTAACTTGTACCTGTACTTGAATTGCAATGGCTTCAATTTAGATTTATTGTTTTTATTCTTGGCTGGTTGAATTTGTGCATGTCTCTTAGAGTTTCTTATTGGTTTAGTTTGTTTTAAATTGCTAACTGTTAATTTATATAGAACTTTGTCACAATTTTGTTTTAATGATATTAAGTGAAGTGCCTAGAACATCAAATTAGGAGGATTTGGTGATGTATACAAAAACTAATTATTATTACTATTACACTTATATTTTGTCATCGCTATATTTACTATGCTGTAACAGAAATCAATTTGTACATATAGGATATGAGAGTACAAATGGAGGTCCCACCTTGTATGGGTGGGTGTCGTATGTGTGACTCTTCAATCGCTCGCATTTCTTGTAGCAAGGCATCCATGTGGAATGTCTGGGGAGGTCCCATGTGCCGTTGCTGGTCCACCATGAACTCATTGACAAGCTGCAGTAGGAGCAAACGAAACAGTGATCAGATCGGTAAAACACCAACATCCTTACCTTCCTTTTCTAGTCTTGTTACAGTCACATTGGGGTCTGCCATAGGATTTAACTTGTTCTTATTGACTAGTTGATTTCTTTCTTAGGACAAGCAGCAAATCTTTTCAAACATTCAAAACTTTACTCTCCTTGCCTAGTTTCCCCTCATCCAAAGCTGGAATACAAAAACTATCTAAAGACAACTCATGATTATTAAGAAGTGACGGACAATTCTTTAAAATTATTTTTTGGGAAAGAGTTCCGTATCTGGACATCACTTTACACCCTGTGCACAAATCCTACAAGACTTGTCCGAGTGTTTTCTCAGTAAATTTTCAATATTTTCCCTGCTAAATTTGATTTTTTGGGACATGTTGTCACTTTCTGATGGCTTATAAACCGCTTCAAGGGAAAAATAGTGATGTCTGTATGTGGAACTCTATGTATTTTGGGTTCTAATGATCCTTTTTTTCACTAAACGATCCCAGGATCACAGTGTGGTATGCACATGTCTACATATGCATCAAGATACAATGTACATGCAGTTATGGCAGCTATTTAACATCAAACCTTTGAAATTCATTATTGAATTATCCAAATACTAAAAACACATGCCCAAATATAGCTGGATCAGGAGTCTCAAGGTGTGATTTTGTTTTAGTTTGCATTAGAAAGACCCAAAGGAGCTCTTTGTTTTCATGCATGACTTAATTGGCAGCCTGACGAATTGGCCATGTAGTCTGTAGTGAGTTTGGGGTTCTCCAAAGTGGTTCTAGTGACTTGCTACTCATTTTGTTATGTTGGGTTACAAATACTTAACAGCTTACATCATTTTCCGGTGTATCAAGGAAGCCCCGTGCTGCTGCGGCTGGGTCAAAGGGCCGGCTGGCTGCCCCCCTCAACCCCTCCTGCCGAAGTGATTTATCCTGGGAATAATGCTGCGTCAGCCTCATCAATGGATTAGCTGTCCCGCATTCCCCATCCACCAACTCACGCATAGCCATCTTGCCTGAGGCCTCCACAAGTTTCCTTGCTTTGCTACACAGATCAGTCAATCCTGAGTCTAAGGATGCAGCTTTACAGCCATGCTAATCCTAAAACAAAACACAAAAAACAAAACCAAAAAATCCCAACTTGTGCAGCTCAATGGTATACATGTACATGTACCTATGAGTCACCATAATTTGTGCACTTACATGTAATACTTTGACCAAAATTTGTTCCTAAATAAACTAAATTTCTATTGGCTTCATTCTTAGAAGTTGAAAGTTTAATAAAATCCTAACATATATGTAGAATAATATTGTAAAGAACATCGGATGTCACCGAAGAAGCAGCACCAATGCTGTCCGCTAACGAGTGGGATCGGCTGTGGTAAATCTTACGTCATCAAAATTTGCACACGCACATTTACATAGCAAACGTCATTTTGGAGGGGTATTGGTATTGCCCTACTTCTGAAAATCTGCATGTTGATGTCTCTTGAATGAGGGATTATTTGTGCATTAATTGCTTTGGTGTTGTGATGCAGTTTGAGGAAAAAACAAGTTTATTTGCCACAGCCCAATTTCCATCAGTCTCTTTTTTTGTTGTCCTAGTTTTTCATTTTTTTCAATTTCATTTCAAGTTACAGAGAGCCATGTATTTTTATTATTTCAATAAGTCATACTAGCATTAATATGAGTTATTGATCAGGATAATATAACAGAACTTAGAAGAAAGTTGCAAAATACAATGCCATCGAATCTGCACCCATCGTAGGCAACAGAAATCTCAAAATATAAGGTGCGCAGCGCAATTACAGGCTCCATATTTTTGATAACGCCCTCAGTACTTGGTGAAAGTTGACCAAAGTTGTCATCAGTGCCTGTGTTGGACCTCCAACACCGATGGTGAGTGAAAAGCGAGCACTTATCAGTTTTCTAGACAATTTCAACTGACTAAATTTTGTAGTAAGTAAAACTCTATGCTCTGGAGACGCTTTCCCGAATTCTCACTGGAAATGATTTTAATTTGCACTTACGTAAAGCAGGCTAGTTGCAAAAAGAAAAATGCTGAAGTCACGCTCAATCACCAACAGTAAAAGACAAATACCAAAGTGATGATCGATCATCAACAGTAAAAGAAAAATGCCAAAGTGACGATCGATCATCAACAGTAAAAGAAAAACGCCGAAGTGACAATCGATCATCAACAGAAAAAGAAAAACACTGAAGTGACAATCGATCATTCACACTTAATTACCGCTGGTGCATAATTTCACCCAGGAATTTCACAGCGAGAAAGTTGGATGCATGCATATTTGCATGCCCGAATTTAGGGTAGGAGGCCTAGGCCTACTCCACTAAACATGGATTTAGAAGCAATGCGATCTCCATAAGCCTTATACTGTACTATAGTTACACTAGGGCCTATACTGCATGGGTGATTTTGCATAATGGTAGAAAGGCATTGTGGGAAGGAAATGGGATGGGCAATGTTTGCTCTTTTTCCTTCCCATAATGCATTTCTACGATTGTGCAAAATCACTCATGCGGTAGGCCTAAGGGACCGGGTGCTTTCATGAGGGCAGAAGGGCTAAAAACTACGGTGTCAAATGGTCCTAAGTGCCCGAGAAAGTTGAGAGTTGCCACTTGAAAAATGGCTGCAATCAGACTTCGGAAAAATCACTTTTTGGGGGGTGATTTTGTTTTGTGGGAATAATTAAAAATGTAATTGGTTAACCCACAAAAAATTGCAAAGAAATTGAAAGATAAGTGACCAGACAAGAAATTCATTTGTGTTTCAGAAATCTCAGGGATGTTGGCGTGCATGCTATTGGGCCCTAAACAGTGCTGATTTTACACTGTTTTCAATGGGGCTTGAATTAGTGGACTGAACCCTATATTTCAAAATGGCGGCATCCAGGCAGTAGTGGCGGCTGGGTTTAAAATTCATCCCTCTTGTTTACGTTGGTCCTGGCAGTGGTGGAGAGACCACAAGAAGCCATGAATAACAGTTTTATGGATTATGAGACATCAGGAATACTGGATTGTCGGACACAATAAATATCCAGGTAATTGCAAGAGAATTATATATGTCACTTTGTAATTGTTTGTTTGTCGAATTCAAGAAATTCTTTGATTAGGATGGACTGAATGAAACCTAGAAAAGCTGGATTCCAACCCTAACAGAGCGTAACCCTAGCGGATGCCAACCCTAATGAAGGCTAACCCTAACAGAGGCCAACCCTAACTGTGGGGGGTCTGGTTCAATTTTAGACGGTCAAGTACAGCCTGGGCACCGACTGACCAAGCCGTGGATATGCACAGGTGACTTAAATTTATCGAGACACTCTCCTTGGTGATTTGTTCCACTCTTGTGTTTGAAGTGCCCTATTTTGGGCTCACGTTTTCAACTCTTGGGCTGGAGCCTGTCAACCGGAGTAATATCTACGGTGAGCTTTCATGTCAAAGCAGGCCAAAGTTTTATGTCTTTCGTGCACTTGGTCTCTACAGTTGGCAGTGTCTAGCCTGGGTAACCCTCCCCATTATCAGTAGGAACAGGTAGTTGAAGCTGCTCACGTGAAAAGTGCAATTTTCAGCTGCTTACTGCACATTGTATTTGCACTAGTTAGTGTACACATAGGCAGTCTGCAGTAGTTTGTGCACATTTGCTATAGGCTGACCTTGAGCATTTTCTCTCCATATACAGCCATTAGACAATTTTTTTTCTCATTTTTTCTCTGGAATTGAGGTTTTTGATGCATTCTCAACCATTCAGTGTTGTTTGGTGCAAAAAACTGAAAACTGGTTGTATATAAAGGGCGCAGACCACTAATTCAAGTGAGAATTTTTGACCAGCTCATGAGCATTAAAAGTGCCCCCCACAGTATCTTTTGAAAAAGGAGATTGTTTGGCCCCAAAAATGGTGGGATTGTGTAAATTGTTGCCAGGATCAACTCCCTGGGTCTTTGAGCTTTCATATTAGGGCAGAAGCACTAAAAACTACGGTTGAAAAATGGTTTTAAGTGCCCGAGAAAGTTGAGGGTTGCCACTTGAAAAATGGCTGCAATCTGACTTCGGAAAAATCACTTTTTGGGGGGTAATTTTGTTTTGTGGGAATAATTAAAAATGTAATTGATTAACCCACAAAAAATTTAAAAGAAATTGAAAGATAAGTGACCAGACAAGAATTTCATTTGTATTTCAGAAATCTCAGGGATGTTGGTGTGCATGCTATTGGGCCCTGAACGGCGCTGATTTTACAGTGTTTTCAATGGGGATTGAATTAGTGGACTGGCCCCCGGACCCCAAGGCTACCTCCAATTCCATGTCTCCATCATCATCACATGGGTTGTTTGCACGGGAAATGAATATCGAACGCGTCGAAAAGTGCAGCATTGTTTGGGACCATGACCGGGGTTTTAAGTTATGTTTAGACATAATATGGGTACCTACCAGGTAGAATTCAGTCTGACTTCAACGGCACACGGCTTGTGTGCGATTCGCACTTTACTGAGAAGTGTGAGTACTCTATCTCGGGGCCAACAACGACACTGACACTGTACCATATACTAGGCAACATAGCAAGTAGTGCTGATATGATACGCCCCCAACGGTGTTAATGTGTTACGAAATGTATCACTTACTACCAATTATAAATGCGCAGATAAATATAATCCCTACTTAGTCTCCCCTTTATATCAATATGGCAAGATGAACCAATTATAAGGACTTAATAGGATGACGGAAGCTAGTTTTGCTACTCAAAATTCGCAGGAGAAAAACAACTGGGAGTAAGGTTTCAGAATTATCTGCAACACTTGAACTGAAACATTTTATGGGGCAATATTTACAAAAATGTCGAACTTATCACGTATACAGGAATAAGCTACTTACGCCAACACGGAGAGTAATTTCTAATTCCAGAATTCAAGATCAAGACACCTTGTAGCATTTTCTTTCGGATCGCGTGTATTGGCATGATTAGTGCATATACTTTGCACATGCCATTCTCGTCGCTCCAGCTGGTGCGCAAGCGGCGTCGGACAAGAAATTAAAATCATATTCTGAGTTACATCAGCTTTAAAAATGACACCTCTAGTTAACAAAAATCTAAAAGGTTTACGTCTACGGATAATCCCATCTGTAATGTCATATTGAACGGGATTGTGTACATTACCTCAGAAGAATCGACCGAAACTGTGGGTTTGGGAATTGTGATTTTGAATGTCACTTAAATTCATTATGTATGACAACTCTATGGCAAGTTGTGCAAAATGTAGTTTTGTAGGCCTTTTTCATAGACCTTCTACAGTGCCGATAGGCAATGTGGGATCGGAGGGAATTGACCCCTCCTGGAAAAAGTTGAAACAAAACAAAAGAAAAAGAAAGAAGGAAAGGGGAAGAAAATAACAAGTTCATTATGAATTAAAATACATGTACCTCCAAATTCACCCAAGAGCGCTCTACACCCACCCCATGTACCCCTTCAGAAATGATACTTTCAGCTCAGTCCTGCACCATGCTGAGCGCTACGATCTTGGCCGCTCAGGGCACAGACAGAGCATTTGAAGTTACTGCTGTAATTAACTTGTCGTATTTCGTGTTCAAAAATAACCAAATTGGGAATATATTTCAAATTCAAGTTCATCTTGATGATCTTTAGCTCTCCTGTTCCAAGCTGCAGCCCGACTAAGGGAACTTTGAGAGCAGCTTTAAGATCCCCAGCTGGGAAACTAGGCAATACTAGACACAAGACTTTAAACTTGTTGTACATCACACCTAGCCTAGCAAAGGCAAATCGATTTCTTTTAAAAACATCCAAATCAAAACAAAAATCATTCATCCTGCTGATGACGTCACGGTCGAGCTGCAACAAAAATCCTTGTCGTCTGCAGCCTGAATGTGCCATTCTTTGAGTAGGCAGTTTGCTGGCGGAATGATATATTACACTGGGTCAATACCCTGACATGTACACCCTATAAAGACATAAAACCTGATCTTGGGTATCCGACTAAGGGGTTGCGTGGTATTTTATGCTTCGAACAAGTATTTCAGACATATATAAAGGCTTTCAGATAAAATTATTTTGATCTAATTAACTTACGTTACAAGAGAAAAGTTCAGTATTTGATGCTAATGATGTATCAAGAAGCAGATGAGAAGTTCTGGAGAAAGGACATACAGAGTTCCTTCTGACATCACCTGTACGTTAGAAAACTGAACTCCCTGAAGAAAGCTTGCGCTTCCTTGGTTTCCATTTTACGTTAGGCCTATCGTGTTCGTGTTACTGTGAATGTCATGCCGGTTTCGGTTTCCCGAAGTTAGCGTTGTTGGTTTTTCTCATCATAGCGGAACATCTCGTATTACTAGTGATCCAGTGTTTTTCACCTGAGCCAGCAAAATGCCTACCAGAGCGGAACGAATTATGGAAGGTTTCAAGTTGTATCCTTTGCATCGTCTGATGTCATGTCAGATGTTCACGGTTAGCCCAGGTTGGACGTCGTCGCGTCTGCTTAATAGCATTGCATTGCGACTAACGTCCAGGGTATAAAGTCCTGCAATGCGAAATTGTTTTTTTACCTAGCGAAGACAGCTCAAATGTCGTTCACAAGTGCCTTGTATCCCGAATTCCATAAATGCTGTGTTGGAATTAACACCAAATCATGTAAATAAGCGCGCGAACAATGTATTTTGCAGGAAGTTTTGTAAAACTCCACGCTTTCAGTTGCGATCTACATTCGGCTAGGATGTATACTTGCACATGCATGGAATACATAGTAACCATGCGCGGAGTGCTGTGGGCACGAAGAAGTCACAGATTAGGCCGTGTCTGAGACAGGTTTCCAAAGCTACGACTAGATCTGTTTGCGCATCTCCACGTATTTCCATTTGAGCAAAGACCTAGACTTAGGGGCCTAGCTATAGACACATAACTGACACAATGTGGGCTGAGTGTGGAAGCAATTTTGAGCATGCGCAAATATGTATTAGGCCTTCTAAATGAATGTAGGTTGTACACCAACCGCAACGGAAGGTGTGGAGTTTCGTAAAATTACCGGCAAAATGCGTTGTCCGCTGGCGTATTTAGTAATTTCAACACAGCATTTATGGAGTTTGGGATACAAGGCACTTGTGAACGACACTTTGGATGTCTTTTCCAGGTAAAAATGTGAGAAAAAACAATGTTGAAAAAAATTTCGCATCGTAGGAGGATTTGTAATACCTGGACGTTAGTTGCAATGCCATCCTGCATGTAGATGACGTCCAACCTGGGTTAGTTCACGTTCATCTTGTTCATGCTGTTGTGTTACAGGTTACTTGTACATGTACTTATCAGTACTACATGTAGTTAACCTATGACTGTTGGTGTTTCTTGTGTTCCTAATCTTTTGGAAGCTAACATGACTAAGTGTACCCTTAGAACTGGGGGGTCCGACGTCCGCCCTGCTACCCTCAGAACTGTGGGACCCAACATCCGCCCCGCTCCCATGGGCGGACTTGGCCGTAGGCTAAGCTAGACCCAGCAAGCCCACTTAGCCTAGCTGTGGGATCCAACGTTGGGCTAAGTAGGCTTGCTGGGTCTAGCTTAGCCTACAGCCTCCAATGTACCGGTGGTTACTTCTATTTATAAGCCCAGGACCATTTTTTAAAACATAATTAATCACAGAGAAAATCAGGCCTACATTATTTGTTCTCATAATCAAAAAAAGGGTGCTGAACAACTAACCTGATGATGTTTTACTAAGCCCAGTGAATCATACATGTTTTCCCAGAAAATAGGCTAATTAATAATAGGCCTAGGGCTAGGCTCTGTGAATGGATGCAACTTTATCATGTTTAATTATGCCTTCATCTGGGAGTTTTCGCAACCTGAGGTCACAGCCTTGCCGTAATGTACATGTAGCTGTTTGTTTTCACTGTTAAATGTCACAAAGCTCCCGAATGTCATAGAGAGTTGTGTTTAAGTATCTTAACATTATTAGGATCTCAATTTCAAATAAAAATTTTCAAATCAACAGCACATGCATGCCAATGACTGTTTTTTGAGCAGTGCAACTTCTGATGTATAACTCAATTTAGTCACAGCGACTGAATATACATGAAGCCCTGCTGAGGAAAAAGTCACTGACACGCGCTTGCAGACACCACATATTATTGTGAATGGTTCACTAGCTTGCCCAGTGCGAGTCAGCTCTTGTCTTGGGCAACTTGTACCTTGAGTTAAGACCACTCGTACCTTCATGTTTGCAATTCGGTTGTAACTTTCTTGCTGTTCCTTTTCAGTATGTATGTTCAGTTGATGGAACAAGTTGTCCATGGTACGAGTTATCCAAGGCACAAGATTTCCGATGTAAATTGGAAATTTCTCCATTCTTCCTACATGTAAATATACTTTACAATCATCATTGGATCCTCCAATTCCCATTGAATCCTAAGGTGGGTGCAGTAGACAGTTTAAGGACCATTTTGGAGGTGAACTCTTATGATTTTGATTTGGGGGTGTGACAATGTACGAGCTATTTTGAGTGAAATCAATTCATGGAAAGAAAAGCCTATGAAGAATACTTGAACTATCATACATGGTACTATTGCCCGGCCACGTCAAAATGTTGAAAAAGGCAATTCATAGAGTCCAAGCTTCTGGGACTAGATTCATAGTAACTGCATGGGCATCTTGTCAATGCTTGCCCACATTTTGCAGAAATAAAAAAAAAATGGTCTTTCAGTGTTCTCTTCGAAATGACAAGTTGCCAGAAAGAATAGTTTGACAGGAGGTTTAGTGTTGTGACCATATTAAAACCAAGGTTTTTTTTCAGCGGAAAGTTTATCAACTTTTTGGACAGCCGCAAATGATGAATGTAGGTTCTGCCTTCAAGCTCTCCATGTGTACACTGGGCCTACTGACAAGGCCCATGATGTGGCAGACTGATTTTTTACCTCCAAACCCTTGGTACAGCAATTACATGTACTTGACCTCAAATTTCACAGATTAGAAAGAAATATGTGTATTTGGTTTTTTTTTTCAAAAGTAGTATTTACCTAACAATTTTTTCACCAAATCAACACTCACAATCGCATTTGACCTCACTCAGTCAAATGTTATGTACATGTAGAAACTGCTATCAACCGGCTATTTGTTGATGTTCCGGTATACATGTGTACATGTACATACATGTACATGCATGACAGGCTAGTGAGCAGAGCAAATTCTGAATGTGTGGTTTGAATCTCAACTCCATGAAAATTGGCATTGATTCAATGATTGTGGACACCGTGCTGGCTGTGCCCATGCAGTTCAGTGAACAACACATGTATAAGTGTGGCTGGTACATGTACTTTGTCCGTGACCACACGTACATGCAATTTACAAATTACACGTACTTGTATTCTCATTCCTGTCCAACTTGAAATTTCCATATCCCCCTAATTAACTCCAAGTACATGTATACATGTATTTGGTAGGTTTAGATTTGAGCTTTTATTTAGTTACATGTACATGTAATA
The DNA here is from genome assembly GCF_054643075.1 of Acanthaster planci. Lineage (NCBI taxonomy): Eukaryota > Metazoa > Echinodermata > Asteroidea > Valvatida > Acanthasteridae > Acanthaster > Acanthaster planci. Next base: position 6,889,466 of record NC_141792.1, on the reverse strand, counting down.
ATTGAGTCAATGTTTCTGGCGGAATGTACTTGTATGGTTTAGTTCTGAGTTTACATGTACATGTACATGTAAGTCTGAATAGTGCAAAATATGCTCCAAAAATGTCATTGTAGTCAGTCCTGGCATTCATTCAGGATAGTAACAGCAAGTAATTCCCAGATGAGCAAACATGGAATTATACCACCTGTAATTTGCTTAAGTACTCGTACCAAACTTCCAAAGATTCATGGATGTCAGGCTTGACATCGAGAAGAAATAAGCAAAAGTGGATGGCAGTCATTTCTTTTGACATGGGCCATTATTAGGGTAACAGAAAGAATCTCAAACATTAAGCTACAGGTATGTATGAGTACATGTACGGTACATGTAAGCATAGATTTTTGCACAAATTGTGAAGTGTGTGAAATAGGTTTTTCTGGTGACCTTGTACTGGTCGAGGAGAGATCAAATTTGTACTTTGCAACACTTGTAATATGGCAGATTCTTCCTTGCTCTCGATCTTTACACAAGCCAGTTCAGTGATTCCTGCATATGTTGCTTAGTAATTCTTTGCTTGCTGCGTAGCTCTGATACAGTGCAATTAGAAAGCTGCAAAAAACATTAACTGGATTTTGCCTTTGGGACTTTAACCGTTTTATTTCCTTCAGACATTTGTCTGACTACATACTTGTACATGTACAGTATCTGCTTTGCCTTTTGGACAGTCAAATACTGAAAGTGGTCTGTCCGCTGGTTATAATTTTGCACTTGTTTCTTGTACATACATGTACATGTACATGTGCATGTATGTACATGTACATGTACATGTACATGTATGTGCTGGCAAATACATGTAGTTGTGTATGAGATCTGTATGCACTGATACATTTACTTGAACTACATGTACTGTCTGCTGCCAGAAGATAAGACATACCTGGGTACTGTACAGTGTACATGTACACTAAGTAGGTCGTTGTTTTAACAGCACTCAGCACGAAATGTTTGTACTGAGTGTTGTGTGCTGTTCACAATCACCTGCTAGTTGTTTTGACAATGCTACATGTACTCCCACATGCACTCAAATTGGATTTTTTGGGCCCTTTTTAATCCAGTTTAACATTGTGCAGCCATGACCTTCTTCTGCAAGTCAAAAGCCCACTTGAAAATTTCGCTCTACATGACAACTTTGCTGTTATGCCATGAATAAATCCGAATTACTTCGTAATCACTGCTTACGCAGCCCAATCAGTTGCCATAGCAACTGGAGTATTAGAAGGCCATCTTGGCATAATCTCACTTGCACGCAGAACTAATCAATATTGTTTGTGGCTGAAAAAAAAACAAGCTACTGCATACACGTACGTCCCTGTCGGTTTTTTGTGTTAGTTATTATTTGTTCCCCCTGGAATGACAGACATGTAGATGTAATGCACATGTACAACACCAGCTACTGGCACAGAAAATTGAATTTAAAGCACTAAACAGCCATAGGATTATAATTTACTGGGAGAAATGGCTTTAATAATTAACAGTGACCCGCTAATACATGTACAGTGTATGTATGGGAGTAGGCAGTGGCTTGGTAGTGACGGCGGTGAGCTTGCTTTGTACATGATGTACATGTGTGGAACATTTTTACTTATACACATGTACATACCGTAGGATACGTAAATCTTCCAAAAATTAGCTCATGACCTGCTACATTGTACAAGGAGGGATATTTACAATGCATCATACAGCATTTGGGTTGGCATGCCTTTGCTTAGATAAGGAAAAATGGTGTTTACAGCAATGCCTTGCAAAATTACCAAGGTACAGAAGTTATCTGTAGTTAGCAAACATTTTTTGTTGGAACTTTTTGCGTGGCTTGGTCCTTGATACGTTGTTCACTCTTAGTTTTTATACATGTAATCAGTGTTAAAAGAATTTTATTTCTGCTGTTAAATCACATCAGGATACATGTACCGTAGTTATTAACGAGTCTTATTAATTCTGTTTAATTAAACAGTTACACTGTGTCACTGTTTTCATGGAGAGACAAAGTGGCCCCACATCATGATTTTTTTCATTTTTTATTTTTTTCGCAAAGTCTACTTGGCTATGTGATGCCTACAACCTGGTGTAATAATTTTTACCAAATCTACTGAAATGAACTATGGTACATCACGATGATCACTGCAGGGCAAAATTGAATTAAACGACATTTTTCGTTTCCACGAAGAGACAAAGTTGTCTTCCAAATGTGAAGTGTAAGTAACCAAGGGCAAAACCATGGGTAAAACCCATTTTACCATTTTCACGAAGAGATAAAGTTGACCCTGGAAACGTAACAGTTTTGCACCTGGCATGTGGTATGGCAAATAGGTGCAATGTATGTTCCGTTTCCATGAAGAGACACTAGTCATACAAATTTTAGCATTTTTTACAAACAGACAAAACTGTTTGTTTACAAAAAAAACAATTTTACTTGGCTTCTATAAATATTATTTTGTATTTTTGTGTCATTTAAGATCCCCTCTTCCACCATGGAGTAGCATTGGTTAAGTAAAAAGAATGCTAAATACTGGGGAAATAAGCGTTGGAAAAAGAGACCAACTTCAAATGCGATTTTCTTGAAACTGGTTTTTGCTCTATGGTGAGACTTTGGTCTCTGTGAAAACAGTGACAAAGCTGGGCCTTACTCATTTTTTCTTGCACAATACACACCTTAGTGAGCGCTGCATATCACGCTCCTTGCTGAAGGCCTCAACCACTTTGCCCTGGTGAATTCTTGACAGTTTCTCGTCTTTCGGGAATTTGTGAAGAGTTACATGTATTTCTTCACTGGTGGTATTGCTGCAACTAGCAACAACATGTCGTGCCGGCATATTGGCAAAAAGAATAACTGGGATTATATTTTGGATGGCGATGATAACCCAGAACAACATGCATACATGCCTGTAAAAGGTCAAAGTACACGACGTGGCACAGCGCTGTGTTCTGCCAATGACGTCATGAGGTCATGTGGTACGCTGTCGCGATTTTTGGATTGAAAAATGGGGGGCCAGTTTTCTGTCGAGAATCTTGCTTTTTCTCAAAATACAAACTGACACATGCAAGGTCATACCTTTTCTGAACGATAAGAGATCGGATTCCTTTTTATTTCTGATAACCTTTAACTCTCTGCCTTGCAATAGCCTCCAAAACTCCCTGTGACTTATGTTTTGTTAAAGAGAAACTTACATATGTAGTTAATGGCCAACTCTGTCCATTTAAAGCTTGAGGTCTGAAATTTGGGTATTTGTGCTGGTAAATACATGTACATGCGTGAGAGTTACCACAAATGCAGTTTTTTGACCTTCAGCAGAATACACTGTGCTTAGCAAATTCATACATCGGGATGGGCTTTGGCATAGCCTCATCGACATAGAATTCACACGTGTGGTTACATGTATGTGTACTTGTGTAAAGTGTCACAGATCCACCAGTGCTACTGCTCAAGGTGCTTCGTCACCCTTATCCCCTGTTCATTGGGCCCTTCCTGAAACCATCTCAGTTTCCTGCGGAGCATAAAGCTTGTCTGCCCTGTCAGATATGCAAACAGGTAATCAAGCACAATACTGTTTGTCATGTTACTGCCCTGACCTGTGCACTGTACTAGTACATGTGTGTATGTACATGTACAACATGATGTACATGTAATGCTGGGTGGAGAAAGGCAAGTACAGCACATGTAGAGGTGACATAACTTAACAGTACATGTACTAAAGGCCACACCATGTCATCACCTGCTGGAGTGGAACCAATGGACCTCATGACTGAGAATTGCAATTATACATGTAACTATGGTACATCATACTTTGCGATACTGCTCCCAGTCCTCGTGAGCTACACTGTACTGTACATGTACTGTACCTGTACATGCACAGGTTTGTGTATGCATGTGTTATGTGCTACTTATATAGCCAAGCACATTTGATTCAGATGCTTCCCAAGTGTTTTCCATGTTTTTCCTTCAGAACAGGTGCAGAACTTTTTTTGTTACCTGTACATGTATGTACATGTACATTACTTGTACATGTATGTACATGTACAATTGAAATCCACATGCATTGTGGATTACTCATTAATGTACTGTAGGTACATGTACATGCCCACTTTACATTTACTGGTAGTCCACCCTAAGGTCCTCTGGTCTGCGATCAAAATGCATACATGAGTATACATGTACATGTATACCCCTGTATATGTATGTATGTAGGTAATAATATTTCTGGCTAGGATGCAAGCAAGTGAACGCATATGTGCATTTTGCCTTACATGTACATGTACATGTGTGGTGAAATGCCTCGCCCAAGAGGCAAAGTTAACTCTGTTGTCCACTGAGAAATCTGAATCCTATTTGGAACCCTCAAACAACAATCAGTATGCATGTACCGATAGGTCACAGTAAATACTCTGATTTTTCTGTCATACGGTATGAGAAAATTGTATCTGTAGATGCTCAAATATCCATGCCTGATGTGAATCTTGCTTATTCTTAAACAAGGACCTGCATGTACATGTACATGTAAGAGAATTTAAAGAAAGTCATTACTATGAAATTTCCAACACTGGACAGTTGCTCAAGCCAAAAGGATACCCGGTAGGATGGAAGAGGGGGGGGAATGTTATTAGAGAGGCTGCTGATGAAGCCAACAATGCCACTGAGCTGCTGGACAGCCACCACTCTTGCTATTAAAAAGCAATCTGGTGGGGGGGGGGCTCTGGACCTGTCACCTGCTGTCCAAATTAGATTTCCAGTCAGCCAGCAGATGGGAAGGGCTCTTGTCAGAGGATTCCAAATCAAAATGTGTCACAGGAGTGTTGAGGATAGGGAAATTTCATTTTGTGCTGGTACATTTGTCAAAGCCTGCTCATGTGTTCAAATGTATGCATGCTGGCAGTACCTAGGTTGTAATGTCTTTGGATTGTCAAAGGTTGGCATTGATAATATAAACTGAAGCTGAAGAAATTGTAGGGAAGTACACTTATTGAAATTTAATTTAGTTTAGGGCATCCAGTCCCAAAAAAAAACCCTTGACTATTTTTATGTTTTTTCTTGACACGAAATGTAACGTAACACTTCCATGCAATTTTGTTTCTGATATTCTTTCCTCGTGTTCATTCTGTGCACTGTCAACATCATGTTGTCAATGTCAGAACATATCAGAACCAACCAGCCTGGCTTGGTTCAGATCAGTTCAAGTGATTTTCATTCAGTTTGGCTATTTGGCTGCAGCATTAAGCAGCATGAACTTGTCTAATGCAGCAATCTTGTAAACTGTCCTGACTCAAATTAATAGTACTCTCCTCAGTCCTTCAAAATCCACTCAAAGCTTTAGAGCATTTACATGTAGCGGTAGCAGGATGAGAACCATTTGAACCAAGTCACCATTATTGTACAAGTATGCATGATACACTTTCTAACATGGTGCTTGTTGCCCCTTGGAACTGAAATACATGTACATGAAGAAAGTAAGGCACACACGTTGACGTAGATGATTCCTAATGTTAAAAAGAGACTTAGGAAATACAAAATGTACATGTAAGTATTATGGAAGAAGCAATTTTTCACAGTTGTTCCACACATACATATCAGTTGTTCCACACATAAATGTACATATCAGTTGTTCCACACATACATATCAGTTGTTCCACACATACATATCAGTTGTTCCACACATACATATCAGTTGTTCCACACATACATATCAGTTGTTCCACTCATACATGTCAGTTGTTCCACACATACATGTCAGTTGTTCCACACATACATATCAGTTGTTCCACACATACATATCAGTTGTTCCACTCATACATGTCAGTTGTTCCACACATACATGTCAATTGTTTCTCACATACATATCAGTTGTTCCACTCATACATGTCAGTTGTTCCACACATACATGTACATAATTTTCACCTGATGGCCAGTACAAGTACGTATAGACTTTTAAAGTTCTATTTATTACATAGGTCATGTTGTTTTGTAAACTGATTCTATAACAGTATGGTAGGTGCTTATGTACTTGTCGTAGGAGTGCATGTGTGCATCAGTTGAGTACAGTGTGTATATTTTGATCATCACTGCCATTACAAACCAGTTACCGAACATGTACGGTACGTGTATGTACATGTGTACACATACATGTGCGTGGATGAAGTATGCCATTCAAACATTGGTTACATATTAAGTGATTAGTTCTGATTTTGAAAAAAACAAACAATAAAAACAAAAAACCATCACATTGTTGCAGCTGATTTACATGTACATACATGTACAAACAGTGAAGTACCGAGTACACGTACCTGTACATGTACTGTACATGCACATGTATCTTAGGTTGAAATGAAAAACATATATTGCATGGTAAAGTACCATGTTCAACATCATTAACAAAAACGTGAACATCTATGCAGAAATTAACTTGAATTGTACCATTTCTGGCGTCAAGGCAGAGAAAAGCAGAATTTTCCCTTTGCTGATGTTCAACCTGTACATGTAAGATAATATTCATAATATGCCTAGCATTATACATGTATATGTACAATGCACATACATTGTACATATGTACATGTGTACACTAGACACTGCATTAACGACTTTGATGGTAAAAAATAATACGTACAGTATGCAGCTTTTGTGAAACACAATTACTGGGGTCAGTTCTCAAGTGTAGCCTCCTCTCCCCTAAAGGGTTTTATCGTCTTTTACTCATTCAGTCCATTAATTTATACAACTGCACATCACCACTAATGACAATTTTACATCCCCTGTAAAAAAACAAAAGCCCTTGTGAAAAGATCCATTTCAGTGTTTCATTGGAGGTGGCACGGCACATGTATTGTAATTCCATTTATTGTTCAGTCGCTCGGGGTTTACCACTGCAGAAATTACACTTTCCAGATCACCTTCCCTTACAGGTAAAGTACATGTACGGCACATCAGACAGAATAGGAGAGTGTTTTTTGGCAAGGCCCCTGGAGATTTGCAGTTGGTAGGGACAGATCATTCACCTGGATCAGAGGTTTCCATTCTGCGGTACAGTGACGCAGCATCTCTGCCTGCTACTCACTCATTGTTAACTACCAGTAACTTCCATAAAAAGTTGATTTGTGTACCGGTACATGTACATGTACACAATTTACATACATGTACATACCGGTACATATGTACTGTAGCTTAACAGAAAAAAAAAATTGCCCGCTACATGTACATACATGTACATGTATACTGTACATATTGAAATGCCTCTTTGGGCACATTGCTTCATTGTTATTGCTTCTAAGCTCCATCTTATTTTGCCAAACAGCCTTTTCTGCTTTTAACCATGAAATGCACACATATATACGTGTACAGTACATGTACATGTTTTTCCCTGTGCCCTGGGTGCATTCAAGGCTGAGGCAGTGTGTGAGCCTGTTGCAGTTGCCATAGGTGACAACATGTAAATATTGAATGCTCATGAGTGCCATGGTCAGAACAATATTATGAGGTGACAAAATGAATGGCAAAGACAAGTGGAATAAAGCAATCAATCTTTCACCACATGACATTAAATGCTTCCTGTTGCACAACTGTGAAACTTTCATTACTTACATGTATTTTATACAGTGACGGAATAAGTGTGAAAGCACAGCGCAACAGTTGAATCAGAGCTGAAGATACATGTACATTGTACATGTACATGCACAGCATTAGTACTAATAGGCATTTATTGTGTTGTGCAGCGTAATTGCCTTGAAACTGGGACATCCAGTGTCTGAGTCTCAAAGACTTTACTTGGCCTACTTTCTTGACAATCCTCACTGGCATTAAAATAAATCACCGGGATCCGTATTTTCAGTCTCTATGTGGCAGTAGATTGGAGGGATCTGCTTTTCCTCCTTCAAGAAAAAAAATTCAAGGCAAAACAAACAAAACTGAGAACAAACCAAAAGTCTGAGAAATGGGTTTGGAATCTGGAACTTCGAATGCCTCAGGGGAGTGAGGAATGGAGTGGGTAGGGAATTAAGAAGCAGATGAAAGCTTCAAGATGTTAGGTGTGCCTACATGTACATGTACATACAGGTACCGGTACACTGTACCATGCTGAGGACCTTGTTATTGTGCATGTTCATGCAGCAAAAGCTAGAATGAACTTGCTTTTCATTTTGTTGTTGTTTTTAAGGAAGGTGCTTTGATTGGATGTTTGGAATATAGTGTTGCTTGTATAATTTGTAGTTTCACAATACGGGTGATTCACAATAGCGCACCTGCAAGAGTTTGCAACGCGTTGCCAATCACAATGCGCCAAATCTGTGGACCCTTTCCAAACGCGCATTGGGTCGACAGATTTCGTGCATTGTGATTGGCCAATGCATTACAAACTCTCGGAGGCATGCTATTGTGAAATGCCTGCATTGCCGGACCAGGGTCCAATTTCAGGGAGTTGTTTAACAGAGGAAAAGTCATGCGTACTGTAGCGGAAAATTTCACTCACCTTAAGTGCTATTTCATGGCAGTGCTTGATGTAGTTGTGCTTAATGTTGCTAACGTATAGAGATTTCCATTGTTTTGGCACTGCATGTACATGTATGTTAAGCAAATTGTTTCTTGTAAGGAAAGGGTGCCTCATTTACTGTGCTTTTCTGCTTACAGTCTTCATGAAATACATGGAGTTTCTGTTAGCATAAAATCGTGTGCTTAGTAGTGCCATGAAATTGGGCCTGAGCGGTCACTAAACACTACACGTTCAGGGATTTTCCAACAGATAAAAATGGTGTCAAAAATTTTGCAGTAGTCAACCATGCGCGCACTCTGTATTTCATAGAGTGTAACGCACTGTCAAACTAGGTACCAATAAGTTACTGACAGACATGATATGGATAAATATAAGTATTGTGGGCATCCCCGATGTGAAAAGTAACCACTATATGCATTAGACCATGAAGTTAAATTAAAAGACCAAATGTCAACTGCAATATGCAAGTACCGGTACAGTATTGTTCACAAAGGCCATTTCTAATACATGTTGCATACATGCATGCTGGTGTGTGGCCTGCATCCATATGTGGCAGGTTTCAATTTAACTTACTTGATCCAGCATACTATAAACAATGACACCACACATTACACAGGCATGGCACTAATCACTTTTCTCCGTGGACAGTTTGGGATCCATATGTTTTCCACTTGACAAAAGAGACTTTGTTGCCAAGGCAATCTTCTCATTGGCATGACATATCTGCATGCCCACTTGACACTGAGACATATGGATCCTTCCACAATAATAAACTCACTTGTGGAATTGAGTTTCACTTCAGGTTTCGCCGTTATGGTGAGGATGTAAATAATACTTTGGTCACCCTGCAGTATTGATGTTATGACAACAGTGATGGATATGAAACAATTGGCAAGATAGCACAAGTTGTCAAGCATGTTGCGGTACATGTAGCAGTATTGTGGTTGAGATTTGGATAGATCTCAAAACCAAAGTACATGTACTTGTACTTCCTCAATTTCTGTAATTCTGGTAAAACATTAGGATGAGAAACCTGCAGACAGAAGTGGGGGAACACTGCTTTTGACAGAAAAATGAAGCTGGCTTTATACACGTACATGTAGTTTAACCAGAAATGTGTTGCCTAATAGGCATTTGCCTTGTTTAATTTTTTCTAGAGCTGTACTTTGGATGCTTTATTTCAGACAAATTTCCATGTACATTTACATGTACATGTACATGTATGCATGTACTGTACCTGTACATGTACGTACATATGCATTTATAATACTGCTAACCTATTCTCAGATCTGTCGGAAGCCTTGTGGCAGTGGGATGACTCATGATATTTCTAAGCACATTGGGAATCTTGTCAGGGTGAGAGAGAGTTCTGACATTGGTAATGGTTACTAAAACCTTAAAACAACAATCAAAATTCCCACTCATAATGTTTTGGTCCTGGTAATGCAGAAAGGTAACTTTATGGCAATGCAGAAAGGACTGAAGCTTCTGAAGACACAGGATCCATAGTGGAATCATTTGAAGCATTTGTTTGCTTTTTTTATGCAAGGAAGAATACTGTACACCAAATGAAAATAGGGACTATATTTATATGGTACCAAATTACCATACAAGGTGCTTATTATTATCCCAGATTCTCTGGCGGTACCGGTAAACATTCCTAAAACTATATCATCTCCTTGTAGAGTATATACAGCTTGATGCTGCCACTTCAGGTGCAAACGGCTAATCGAACACAACCACCCTCTTATGGGTACCCAATTATACCTCGGGGAGGGAAGCAAGTAGGAGTGACTTGCCCAAGATCACAACATACATGTACATATATAATCAGCAGTTGGCTTCAAACCCCCAACCCAGTGTTTGTGAGTCATAAACCCTAACCATTAGACCATAAGCCTGACAGAGACTGCTGATAGCTTGCTGCCTACATGTACATGTACATGTATGTAGGTAGCGATTTTCCTCCCTGCCGAAGATGATTTGTTTGATGGCAGGTGTATGGACAGGAAGAAGATTTCCATATTTGGGCCGCGTAGGGTAAAAATGATCTCTGATACATGTAACTGACCAAGTTTGATCTTTGGACTTCAACTGATGAGTTGTGAAATTATCTTACAGACTGTTGAAGCCTTTAAGCTACCGTTTGTTTATCTACAAATTAATAACAAAAATACAAAAAAAGTCCAAAAAAGATTGTAAAAATGAAAAGAGAATCAACTTGAACAGAGATACCGTGCATGATATTGGTCTGATGGGTACCCCCCGCACATGTCCAATCCCTATACGCACTCTAGACTATAGTTACCTGACACATCACCCCTAGAAGTTCCTGAGATTCCGATCAAGCAATGACCAACACAAAGGCAGGGGGGGAGGGTTCTCTCCACCTCATATCTTGCATCATTTGTGAACAGAATGACAAGGAAGAAAACCTGCATTAACTTGACCAACATGGTACATTATAAGCGTTTTTCCATGCCCCCCAAATTAAATGGATGTGAGTGTAATCTCCCTTTGTCTTCTTTTACTGTGATAAATAGTGCATCATGAAGCAAGCTCGTAAACTATGTAAGCTATCTCTGCTGATGATTTATCTTGTCACCAAAGTACATGTTAGTTGTGTTTGAATTCCATGGTGGACTGTCAAGATTGTAGGATCAACAAATGCACGCTATTTCATTCACATGCCTATATCCCTAATGTGTTTTAGCTGGCATTTTACAATGTTTAAAATATATTGAGGATGGGGCAGGGGAGAATAAGGGGTGAACTATGGGTTTACATGTACTGTACATGTAGGTTCCCCTTGATGTTGGCAGTGTTGCAATTGTAGGCTGTACAGTATTTACTTCATTCAGTATCTGGCCAGAAGCGATTTTGTGTGAAATGTGCGGTTAAAGATGAGTTAAAGCCTGAAGATTCAGGATCAATTTCAGGGAGTTGCTTTTGCCAAGCACTTTTCTTGAGTGAAATGAAGTCACCTGTCCAAGCACTGTTGGATACATGTAATGTGCATGTCCCGGTATGGTACTGTACACGTAGGCCTACAGTCGATGGCAATTTGGGATGTCCTGGTGCTTGTGTTCCTGAGCAAGATGCCTTGCTGTGATCACTCTCCACCCTTCACATTGAATCAAATCTACATGTACATACCCTTGTACATGTACATGTACTTTTATGCAGCATGTATGCCAGATTGTCTGAGCGTTTTGTCTTCTAAAGCCAAATCAATTAATACTGCATACACACATGTACATGTATGTTACATTTTCAACATCTGGCCCCAGTTGGAAAATAATGCCTGATCACGCATTTACGTTGCCATTTAGCGTGCGCACGTTTCTGTCCTGTTCTCGCGTGTCCTTCATGTGGGCAGACAGTGCTACACCGGCATACACACCACTCTGGGCCCTCATCGTCTACTACACAGTTTATCTCCCTCCCCCCCTCCTGAACAAGCCCTCATCAGTCATATCCACTGGATCACTGCACTCACGAGTTTCTCAAGTGTCCCCTCCTCCCTTCCCTTCCAAAGGGGCTGAATGAGCTGACAGGAAGTCGGAGTGGAGACAGACAATCATTCAATGTAATCTACCGGTAGCTGTCTGACTCTGAGGGAGCGTGGATTAAGGGGCTGACGTTTTTAAAGAAGCAATCATTACCGCTACCATTTGAATTAAGTCCTCATATACACTGTACATGTACTGTAGCTAAGGCTATGCACAGAGCTGTGCATGTATGTGAGGGGTGGTTTATGCATTCAAAAATGATAATGTCCCGCAGGAAGTGAATAAAAACGGCTGTGAACTTGAAAAAGTATAGGCTTGTTTTAGTAGTTAATGTGCTTGATCCATACAGGTGGATTGTAGGCAAGAATCTGACACAGTGCAGCCCACCAGTACTCTGTCCTTCATCTCTGATATAGTTGCATTGAATTTAATTACTCATTCAATTTTGTGCATGTACTTGCACATTTCACACTTTACTAGTTTTATGTGATTCGTCTTTACAATGATGCATGGAGAGCTCTTGGCTACATGTATCTGTCATGCTAGCCTGCATGTTAGCCTACTTTGCCAACTGGACGCAGACTGCAAAAAAAAAAAACCTTAGACATGATCCAATGTTCTCCACTATTTGAGTCTCTGCTTGCATCAGTTGTGATAAAGCATTTCCATGTGGTTAGGCATTGTCACAGACTTTTTATCTGAATGACTTTACGTTAATGTGAAAATGAGTCTTGACAACAAATGTACGGTATGCCATGCATAGTTACATGTACATGTACCACTGTATTTGCAAGTTCAGTACAAGTACATGGTTATCTGGTAATGGAAACCACATCAGGATTCATTAAAAAGAACCCACAGTACCATACAAGTATGTTGTAAGCAAAAAACCAAGTGGACAAATGTTCAATTTTAGAGCTGGGAGGGAAATCCCAGATAACATTCCGGACTTAAGCCTACACGTAGGCAAGGACTGATTCAAACTTGTACTGGTATCATAAAATACATGTAGATGTGCCAATGCACAGATTGGATGTTCTTACTTGACAAGATAATCAGTTTAGAATATGGAAATAAAATGTCGTTAAGAATGATTTCTTACCCGTACGCCATGTGAATTGTATTTTTTGTAAATGTACATGCACCTGTAACCACCTTCACATTTTTTCTCCAGTTATATGTACATGTGTGAGTTAGTACACTGTAGCATCTCAAACCAAACTGAATCCAACAGTCCTGTTACATGTACAGTAGGTGTATTGTGAAGTGTACGGTACGGGTTGAACAAGTACATACATGTACATGTACATGTAGCTATGGTCACGCCAATCTTTTTCACTACACAGAGTTTAAAGCGTCCTTGTGATGAATTTCTCCCAGTCACTCTGGCGATGTGTGATTGTTCTCAAAAGTACAGAAAATACATGTACAAGTACATGTATGTACATGTACATGTATGCATGGTACATGTTTAGGAGCCATGTTGTTTGAAGTGCATGCATCCTGTTTTCAAGCGAGCAAACCAGTTCATTGATAAATCATATTACAAGTTTACGGGACAGTTTGCTCAAAGAGGAATTCTTAATGAGAGATTAATCGAAGCTGCTAACTGCATCATGGGTAAAATACATGATGTACTATAGATGTTCATTAGTATTTTCTGCTTGATGTACAGTACTGTACATGTACATTTACATTGCTGTTTTGTGGGCCCTGCCCTCTAAACCTCAGTAGAAAATGTTTACATCACACTTGAAATTTAATGTACTCCATTTGTGAAAATTGCATTGACATGAATATTTTAAGACAGTCCATAAGATACAATAGATAAGACAATGTACCATACAGTGCTCTGTACGAGTAACAATGGAAGGAACCTAGCCTGAAGTAGTAATTTGTAGCGCTAGATCCTTCAGGCTTAGACTATTACTTAGTATTTTGTAGTACTGTGTAGTGTAAGCCAAAAAATATTCTTGCTGGTTAGGGTTAAAGCTTGCATTGTACATCGATATATGGATTTTACTCGCTTTTTTTGCGGTCGATTTTTTTTTTACACTAATGACAGAATCGAACGACATTCGCGACTGCCGACTTCAGGACCCAATTAATTGTGAGAGGTACTTTTTAATATCGTGATTATGGTTTTAATATGTGTAAATATTATCACCTTTCACCAGATATAAATCTGTGTAAAATAACCTCAGGGATTATCACTCCTCAGTAAATTCTATTGGCTCGGACTTTGACAGGGAATTCATGTCCCTCAAAATTGCTAACATTCGAGACTTTAATTAATGAACTCCAAGTAAGTTGAAAGGTTGACACGGTCATCATTGTTTCAGATATCAGCCATGACTTCCCTCATTACATCAGACATTGGGAATTAATTCACTGCTGTTCACTTCAGGAAAAATGAACCCCCAAAGTTGAACATTATCTAATGGTCCATATTTTGAGGAACCTGCCTTATGCATAGATGATCCTAGAAACATGACATCATGATGACGTCATTCAGTGATTTATTATTGATTTTTACATATTTGTTTTAGCCCATTCACTTTGTACACGTTTTTCGAGGCACTAATTTGGTACCTTAGTAATCATTGATCGTCGTCAAAGTTATGGCAAACACTAACTATAAAAACGAAGATAATACTGAAATATTTACGTTATGATGACATCATCAAATGATTTATTATTAAAGTTTGAATATTTAAATATTCCGTTGAATTTATAAAAATCCATATAAAATCAACCGTGGCCTCCCGCAGCATTCTGTTTGTAGCAAGTGGCAGGATAAAATGTGGTCTTGAATTCATCTTGTGTTGGTCAAATCACACGACCCACCCTTCCGGTGGAAGTGGTCTTATGTTTAAAAGTGGCAAAAGGTATCGAGTTGTTTTCAACAGTGTTACTCTGTTGGGGTATAGTATTCTTCAAATCATATACTGATGATGTCACCTAATTGTCTAGCGCCCTCTAGTGACAGGTTAAAAGTTCTGAAAAATGAATTTGGAATAGATGTCTGTGGCGAAGTTTGTCCGAATCGCCTGAAAATTGATGTAGATGACCATCTTTACCCAGTCAACACGTGTGAAGTTTGGAGCTGATGACGTCATCAGACCGGAAGTTATAATAAAAATGTCTTTTATTCTTCAAAATTTGGTAAAAAATCTACCATAAGAGATATAAGCATGAATTGTGCATGAGACGACAGCTAAAACTTTGGAGTCAGCTGCATGAAGTGCATAACTGGTGTAATTTTTCACACGCATGAAGCCCCATCGACAAAAACCCCCTTACAATATAAGTTGCCAGCTCGAAAATCCCAATCGCATACTCATACTGTGCATTGGCTACTCTGTGCGTGGACGCCCAATAGCTACCTGTAACATAGATGCTGCACAGTGTGTAGGGCATATACTCAGGACCTGGCAAATTGCCGAGCACGTGGTGAGGAGAGCAGATCGCATTGTATGGAACACCGAAAGGGACAAATGTTTAAAATGTCTGCTCTGTGCCTTTTCCGCAATAACTATAATGTTTTATATTGTACGTGCACATGTAAATTGTATTGTACATGTCTGATTGGCTTGAAACCTTGCAGGTAGTTAGGAAGGGAAGGTTTACAAACGGAAATTAACCTCACGTTATGACAATGCCATAAGCAGACGAGTTACCTGACATTTAAGGTAATCATTTAAATTACTATATCTCCTGAAGTGTATATCCAATTGTGTTCAAATCTTGCTGATATCTTGAAAAGGGAGTGCTTTTAATATTGACCTCATGTGATGATGATATCGTGAGGAGAGAAGTCACATGACATCAAAGGTACACTGTTTAAGATCCTACTGTATGTTTCCTAAACTACAGGTTCAATCTGGTTGAAACTTTGCAGAAAACTTGAAAGAGGTGTTATACAAAAAAAGGACTTGATGTGATGATGACTTAGTTGTTCAAATGTACAAAAGCATACAAAAAAGCCCTCTGTTCTGTTGTCAAACAGACAGATGATCTCTCATTTGGACTATTTTCATACAATGCAACGCATCGGTCATGGAGTACTGTACATGACCGTTCATGCGTGGATCGTTAGCGAACAGTAATAATCCCAGCCCAGTGTACCATGTACATGTACATGCATGTGTCAGACATCAATGTCCAAAAATCAATGACATGCCAAACCTAATTAATTTAAACCTACAGTGTAATTACCAGCGGAGTGGTGGTGAATTCATGGGCATGCAGTCAAAAACTGTTATGTGCATTATTTATCTGTTTGTCAGTGTACGGAAAGGTTTTTCCCCCCACAGTTACTGGTAGTAGTAGGTCCCAAGTTTCTAGACACAAGAAATTGTCTCCTCAACATGGGGTAGGCCGAGGCATAGTTTCAAGCAGTTTTGCCATGTTGAAAGTACAGTCATTTGCAAAAGTTTAGGACCACCCATAGAAAATGCATTAACCTGAAGAAAAAACCAAACTGAAACCAATCAGTCATGGCAACTTAGGTTTATTTTCAATGTGTAACCTTGGTACCTTGGTTGAACATTTTTGACCACATTTCCATGATTTGACATGTTGGCAGTCTAATATTCTGTGTTCCTTCCTTTATTTCTGATCGCTCAGACTGGCTTTTTTTTTACCGCTGTTGCCTTGCAGACAAAATGTCATACAAGACCTGCCTTTGCAAAAAAATCATTCAAATGGGTACATGTACAATGTACATGTATATACTGGTACATGTACATGTACATATACATATAGCACTACACTGATGTTATGTACCACTGTAAAATCATGTTAAGTAATCATTCAGTGAGACAGTGTAATGCAGGCCAAGTGACAGAAATACCAATAAAATTGAAGGTGGTCTTAAAGTTTTGCTAATGACTGTATTACTACACCCTACACATGTACATGTGTAAGAGTGCATTTTGTACATGTACATGCAGATATAAAACTTGTGCAGGTGCTGCTGTAAGTCATGTTTAAACATCACTACTCAATACCGGTACTAATGGACCCCTGCAGAGAACTGGCTTTATGCTTTGGTTGACACATTGATATTGATGAATGTCTGAAAACCTGCCATCATTGCCAGTTACCATAGCAACCGCATTAATGTGTGGGTTGTCTACATGAATGCGATGCCTCAGGTGCAGCCATCTAGTGATCAGGTGCAATGAAAAATCCTTATACATTTATCAAATTGTAAATTCTTTGTTTCATTTGTTGGTGCAAATTGTTGTGGGTGTTTTCCTTGACCAGGCTAAAATGTTTCAGAAACTGGATGAATCTTCGAGATGCTGAATCAGGGAAAATCCTATGGCAAGGCAATGAGGATCTGTGAGTATGCATTCTGCTACACTCAATCCCATCCATCCTTCAAGTTTGTTTTTCTTTCTCAGATAAAACATCTGGTGTTTGAAGCAAATATTGGGTGGTTATTCAAGAGACACATGTACTTCAAGTACAAAGTGTTAGACATTGGGAGATTTGTTTGAATGGGAATTCTGTTACTCTTTTTCCTTCTGTTTCCAAAACTGTTTACAGGTTTGTTACCTTTGTTGTTGACTTAAAGCACATACATACCGGTACATGAAGTGACATTTATTATGGAAAAATGAAACAGTCCTATTGGTACATGTACCAACTCTCAAATAGAAAAACAAATGACAGCTGGCTCTCCTAATGCATTGTGCACATTGCATGTCCAGCTTTTAGGCATTTATGATTTTTTTCCCCATTGGGTAGAGAGAGCATGTAAAGAGCGTGCACTCAAATCATAAAGCTATCATGTAATTCAAAGGTTTCAGGTGGTTTTGAGCTTTTGAAATGGCAACTTCATGGAATTTGGGACTTGCACATGAAAAACACTTTTGCAGAGCATGGCCTGTCAAGCATGTGGTGTTCTCATTTAATAAGAGAGCTTACCTATGAGTTGATGTGCAATGGTACATGTATATTGAACAAATTCTAGAGGTTAATGATGGACAAATTTCTGTAATGGCAGGAGGGGATACTATTTATTAGAGTTTGACCTTCACATTGAAATGTTCAGAGTGAGTCAGTTAAGGTTTCGTCCTTTTTCATGTGTTCAGTGGTGGCTGTCAAGGCAAGCTGATGACTTTATAATGTTCACACAGCAAGTCATCCTCAGTATGAATTGTCTGTTTAATAATGGTAGGCATGCATTATACCGGCACCTACAGAAGTTGTGCATGTTTGGTCTGCAGTTAAACACTTCTTTTAACTAAATACACCACAATCAAAGCTGGCTAAAACTGTTGTCACATTGGGACTTAGTGGTTTTTTATTTGAAGGTTCTTTGTAGGGGTGTCAGCACCGGTACCTGAACTTGGTTTATGCAAAATTCTATCCATATTCTGTGAAATTCATTGCTACAAGTGTGAGTGCTTTGGTTAATCCTTGTGAGCAGTGCTAAAATGTAATGCTAGAATGAATGCACGGAATTCAGTCCCTGTTTTCAGACAAACAAGCTGAACTGAAGTAGTTTTTGCATACTCAGAAGAAATTTGTGATGCAGGGATGTATTCAAGCTGGGATGGGATTTATGTAAGATTCGTTAGACAGTGTACCGTACCGGGAACAATACTGGTACTTGGATAAGTTACATGTATATGCACATACTGGTACGAAGTTTTCAGACTCTACCCAAGAGTTGTATGTACATACTTGTATAGAACAAGTAATGAATGTTTAATGTTCATGCCATGGAAATACATGTAATAATTTCATTGACACTTCTCACCATTGTACATGTAAATATTCATTATTTACTGTGGTACAACACCCTTAATAAATTCTTGTCATCGATGATGTGTTATTAAATTATTTATTCTTACAACCAGGTACCAGTTGATAGAACTTTCTTCTACTTGATATGCAGGATCATGCGTGTAAACGCAAACACTGTTCCATAAGAAGATGAAGATGTCTGAACTCACAAGTGATGTGTAAACAGTTTATGGTTTGATTTGAATACAAAGAAACAAATTGAATATGTCTTTAAACAAATACAGCAAATTGAAAGACACTCGGGAGCGCCTGTTGATGTACATGTTTTGACTAGACTTAGACAACTTCTCATCCAATTTATGGGCAGGCCTGAGAAAGAAAACGGTGAATCGTACACAGAGGATTTTAATATTGAAGGGTCATGTGAAACAAATGAGGAATGAAGTCTGCATTCATGCAGTGGAATTCACTGACAGATGGATTGCTTCATTTCACTTGGCTTCATCTCGTGGAATAGAAAATTCTACTTGTCACCTCAGGAAATTTTTATTACCATTGTACCAAAACAGTGCAGTATTTGTGTACTTGGTGCATGCAGTGCAGAATCAGAACAATGTTTTTTTTTAAATGTCATGAACTTGCATACAGTTCTGTCATCTGACCTCTTTGTGCAATTCAAACAAAACTTAATCATTTTTTTACATATAAACATATTCATTTCATCCTGTGCTGTATACATGTTCATGTACACACATGTATAAGAAAAAAGATATTACTGTATGATGCAGTTGTTGCTCATGTCTTATGTACGTGTACTGCACGCCTCAACAGCAAATTGCCAACGAGTATAATTGGACTTTGACATGCTATATATAATACATTTACCAGTACACTGTACGTAGGTTTTGCCCAACTTTGTGCTGGCATTATGACAATGTCTACATTTGTATGGACATGACGGAATTGATGGTGTTACCATGGAGCTGTGGTGTGACTTTTGGCACACAATGGCCATCATAGGACATGTTTGCCTAGTCACGCTTGTGTGCACAGCCTTTTACATGAATTATGGACAAACTTAATGAAGTTAGTATCATCAGGCACACCCATGCTTGTTTCACATGCTCAGTGCAGACATTCCTTTGTTCTGTGATCCTTAAGAAAGCTCGGGGAAAGTGCTCCTTTTTTCTCATTATGTTAACTCCTTTGAGCTGGGTTTTTGATAATTTCCTGGGCTGTTCCCCTTCATTTTGTCACAGATGTACATGTATGCTCATGTGCATGTCACCCTGTTTTCAGAGAGGAGAAAAGTCGACTTATGAGTCTACACAACATCTTCTAATCCCACATTAAAACCCTCCTATGCAAAGATACATTCTTGACACAGTTGTTAAATCAGTCTAATTTCCCATATGGGCCTGTGTACTGGGGCAAATCAAGTGGAAGGAATTTTTGACTCGTTTTGACTGTTACAGCAGAGGAAGGGTTAAGTGGACTTCTATTTTCGCCATTCTTGTGCGTGTGTGTGAACTAATGTGAAGTTTCCAAAAACATGCATAGAGACTCATGGATACACCACGCTGTATGTACGTACATACCGGTGCATGTAGGGTAGGCTAAAGGTGCTTAGTAATCAAGGAGCAAATGGCAACATTTAGAACTCCATTTCCTATGCAACTGAATTGAATTGAATTTATCACAACAAAAAATAAGAGAGTTGTTCTCAGTGTTGTTTCCATGTACATGTTCATGTACTGAAGTGAATGCATGACACACACAATTACATGTATATGTACATGTACCGGTATGTGAGTGACAGGTGTATGTGAGTGACAGGCGCGAGAGACAGGGCAGGAACCAACACGCGCATTTACTCCATTCATTTCTGCTACATTTATGGTTCTACAGGTACATGATGTCACACTTTGGTACTCTGCAAGTGCCAAGATTTACAAAGTACATGTACATGTACATTGTACAATGTACATTTACATGTATGTATCATGTACACTGTACATGTCTGCATACACGCCTCATTCAAAGTTTCAGTTTTGTACATTTACATACATGTAACTAGCGAAGTGGAATTGGAGAGAAGAACTTGTTTCTTTTGGGGATTTTTTTTTCTTCCCATGTACATGTATTTTGTGATGACGTGAACGTACACTGTACATGTACAATCTTGAAAATCAGTAACAGTATACCTCCATAATGTACGTTACTTAATTGTGCAATGATGTACATGTACCTGTTACAAGTGCCAGGATGTAGTGATGTGTCAGTACTGTGCCCAAATATAGAAGGCTACATACATGTAAATGTGCACGCACTTGCAGAGTGTACACGTACATGTATGCTCATTTTTACTGAGTGAATATTTGTAGTTGACAATGTGGGTCAAGGTTGGCATCCAGAATGCATTAAAGGCAGACCCCTTTATTTTACATGCACTAATTCTGCTGTACATGACACGCAAAATATGTACGGACAACTGTACCAGTGGATTTTCATACGGACAGTTTGGGATAGTTTTGTGATGTTTCTGAAGCTTTGTGATATTTATTTAGTGGTTCATTGTTACTTTGCATCTCCAGATCTCAACCAGAGGTGGAGCATGAAGCCAGGGTTCCTAAGAAAATACTCAAATGCAAAGCTGTGTCCCGGGAAATCAACTTCTCATCTCAAGAGAAGATGGAAAAGTTCAGACTTGAGCAGCGGGTGCTCTTCAAAGGGAAATGCCTAGAGGGTAAGTAAGAAGGTAACCCAAAAAGCTGGCTCAGATTGTTGTTGCATTTTTGTGTTTTTTATTGGGGGGTGAGAATGGTAAATTTTCCTCCTTTCTGGTCTCAGTTGAGACAAGGCCGTAGGCCTCAAGTTCCTGTCAGCCATGCCTGTAAAAATGACTACATGTATGTGAAATATTCATCCGTTGAGATTTATTTCTGCAGGCCTTTCCTGATTTCCTTTGCAGATACCAGTAGTTGGATAATGCTGTCAGGAATTGGTGGACAAAAAAGTGATAGCTTGCTCTCAAGAGGGCTGCTGTGCAATGGACACATGACAAATACCTGAAGGATGCCCGAGGGGCATTATCCTTTTCGAATTTTTGATAACTGATTGGAATTAGAGACATGAGAAAAGATTAAGATGGTGTGGGGTTGCTGAGAATTTTCGTGTTTCATGTCAATTGCGTGATACTTGATGTCTTACTTAGGAGCTTGCAAGCTGTGTGAACATTGCACGTAGCACATGCATTTGTGCATTTTGTCAGAGATAAACCTGTATGACTTGTATGTGTAAGGAAATGTAGTGATCCTCATCAGGTATTAGAGATCAAGTTCATGTACATGTACATTTGCACAAGCAAGTTACACAACTTGTTTTTGCATACAGCTACTTGCTGTCTTAAATTATTATTCAGAAAGAGGAGAGTGAGGTGGCACTCCAAGACAAAATGCAGACACGTGGACCGACTTTTTTCTAAGTGGCATGTATTTAATATGCACTTTGCATGGTAATTAACTTAGCCAGAGTTTTCACAGGCAAATTTTAGCTACTTGAATAGATTGTACATGTAGATTGACTTGCTCCGTTGCCAACTCATCTCCGTGCCAACTTGCTTCATTTTGCTACTTCAAACAAAGCAATTCGTCTTGTGCCTGCTTTGGCAGAGTGATTAATGAAAGCCAGTAGGTCATCGACAAAAATGATAGTAAAAAAAAAAACACAAACATCATAAAGTGGCAAAGGAACTCAGGAATGTACTGGTACATGTACTGATACATACCAGGGTGAGGGGGTAGGTTGACGAGGAGGAAGGCTGATCAAACACCTGTGTATGGGTTGTTACATGATAACTTAGTAACTTCCATCATCATAACCTGACAGAGTGGCTTTGTTGTGCAGAAACAGTCTTGGCTTCTTCCTGTACAAAAGTGTTGAGTTTGTGCAAAGGAGCTTTCTATTGAAGTCTTGAAAACAATCTTCAGTTGTCAGTGCAGTACATGTACCAGTATATGCCATGTAGTAATTGGACCCAGGTCCTTCACATGTAAGTTATGAATTGGCACTTACATGTACATGTACATACAGTACATGTACTGTACACATGTAAGTCCTGACTTTATCTGCAGATGGATTTGAAACTTCAACTTCTTCTTGTCCCCACAGAGTGGTACTTTGACTTTGGCTTTGTTATACCCAACTCAACCAACACGTGGCAATCCTTGATTGAAGCTGCTCCAGAGAGCCAAATGATGCCTGCAAATGTACTCAGGTATGCTGAAAAGCATTGTGGCCTACATGAAAATCAGTCCACTTTCAGCCTCTCTCAAACCACCTTATAAAGATTTTTTCCTGACTGGATTTTCGAATTGCTCGTCTTGCCTGTGGTGGGCTTGGGCTTGGTACATGTACGTGTACCTTGGAAATATAACATTCATTCCCAGTAAAGTCTCAATACAAATATGTTTGGACGCAAACCTACATGTACCTGTTCAAGCATCCACACTCAACAGTGTAGTTTTGCCATATCTCTGCATGTATAGCCTGAATTTAATTATTTTTGAATACTGAAAATGAGTTTATCATGAAAAAAAAAATACTACCAGTAGTTTATGAATGAAGATCAATGTGAAGAGGGAAGCAGCTGCCCAACACAGTGAACAGCCTATAGTTACAGTTGGATATTTGGCGTAGGCTGAATGCGAAAGGCCTGATGTCTCCTGCAGGTGGCTTTTGCTTTAATTGATTAGATTTAGGGATTTCATGTGTGATATTTTGTGAAGCTTTTCAAGCATGGGAAGGGGAAAAAATGGGTCGTTGATGATCAGAATTGACAAGGTGTTTCATTACCCTGGATTGGTTCAGGGTTTTGTCTGGTTTTCTCAGGAATAGAAACCACAGGATTACGGCCATAATCATAGAGCTACAGTATATAAAACTACAGCGCTGACTGATGCACAAAGTGATGCCTGGTGGTTGCATCCATGTTTGTGATCAAACCTTTGAAAAAACCAAAATTTTGTATGGCTTTTGTATAGCTATTTGCATATCTGCATCTGTATTTTAAAATACAGATGTTCGGTGCAAACAACGCAAACCCAAGCGCATATGTGCTGCAGATAAATTTAGTTTGCCTTGACTTGTTTAAATCGTATTTCATCGGTACCCGATGTGCATTGCATTGAGATTACTCAATAGTTGGATATTTGTTCCATGTGATTTTGAAATATTCTACAAGCATACATTTGGATTCAAAATGTCTGCACCCATGATGGTGTCAACTTTTCTCTCTGCGGAGAATGAGAAGTTAGCACTCGAGTAATTTAACAAAATGTTACACGTATGGCCAAAATTGACCTGTTGTGGTAGAGTTGCACGAGCATCTTGTGAAATGTTGTGCAATTACATGATATACAGACTGGGACACACAGAATCTGAGACAAACAAAACTCAACATATAATATACATGTATGTGTACAAAATTTGGTGAGGTAGTCAGAGGGGCATGGCTAACTCATGAACAGCAAGAGGTCAGTTCTTGAAAGAGAAAGACTTTTGTCAGGAGTTTGGTGAGGTAGTCTTAGGGGCATGGCTAACTCATGAACAGCAAGAGGTCAGTTCTTGAAAGAGAAAGAGTTTTGTCAGGAGTTTGGTGAGGTAGTCTTAGGGGCATGGCTAACTCATTAACAGCCAGAGGTCAGTTCTTGAAAGAGAAAGACTTTTGTCAGGAGTCTACATACGATCTGTCTGGCAATCTCACATTAAGACCATTTTATGCTTTAAGAAGGAGTGAAAGCCAAGTAACTTTAGTTTTGTCAGTAAAGAAGTTTTGATGTTTTTTCACTAGCTTTCCAAGCGTGATATGGGTCATTCCATACATTCATGGTCCAAAAGCAAGTCATTACTGTGTCCCTGTCACACCCAACCTGTGTAAGTTAATGTGGAAATGTCATCCAAATTGACTTAGAGCCATTTTTATTTGTTTGGCAGGTACATGTAATTTTGCATAAGTAATTAAGTGGCTCACAGAAAAATGTATTCTAAGGCCCCCCCTCCAAAGTCTCCAGTTTCTGGTCAGGAGCTAGCTCCAAAAGTGGTGCGGCGACACTTTTGGTTTTTTACCCTCACTTTTTTTTTTTTGGAAATGAGGTACATGTACTGTACATGTATGTACCATATGATGAACGATGTCTATCGCGACTGCATGCACGGGTAATGCCGGCTGCTACCAACATTAAAATAGACTGACCCCCATACTTTTTGCTGTTTAAAAGCATTTTCTGTTTGTATATGTCCACAGGATATAAGACCACCTGACCTTGTTTGTGTGGTTCCCAGATGTACGATACAGAAATGACGTCATCTTAAAAAGAGTGCCCAACTAAATGTATAAGGAACTACGATAAAGGGACTCCTTTACTGTACATGCTACTCAACCGTACCCAATCAAAACATGTTTACAATTATGCAGTAGCAGGATTCTAGTCAATTGAGCAAGTTTGGCAGATTTTGGACATCATTTTATACCAAATAAAAAACTTTCTTATTTTGCCGACGCACAGGTCTACGGTGACGCACATGCTGACCAGAAACCAGAGACTTGATTTTTTTTTATGGGAGGTGGCCTAAACTTACAAAATCATATGTCAGATGTGACAGGGACACACAAAAATGGAACAGCATATTCATAGAATGACCATCTGTTCTGTGAAAATGAGACACAAGTTGCCAGGGCTATTTTGGAGTTTATAATGACCTCTCAAAGAATCTTTCACAATGTAAAAATCAATACGAACCCTCTTCATTTACATATTTTATCCACATAATTTCCGTTTTCATTAACATACCAGACTGAGTGATACAAAGAGCTCATTTTACTTTTTCCAATGCAAATTGAAACTCAAAATTGGCTCTTGCAACTTCTGACTCATTTTAACAGAGCAAGTTCCAAATCTGCTTCTCTCTTAAATTTCCTGATTTCTAAAATGCACAGAGAAACTTAAAGAACAAGACACACTTCAGCAAAGAGGATCCGTGGATCCTAACTTTAAAATGTGTGAGATATCTTTCTGGTGGTTTAGAATATATTAGTTTCAGGCAAAACCACTTGAAGTGAGATTCAATGCCACCAACTTATCTTTACACATACTTTGTACCAAATACCGGTAGCATCTTGAAAACATCCGGGCATGTTTACTTGCGTAGTTTTATTTGTTGCCCTCGACTGTGTTTGCACAATAACATGACTGTTTATTTCTTTCTTTATTTTTCATTTACAGTGGCAGTGTTGTTATAGAAACTAAATTCTTCGATGACGATCTTCTTGTAAGTACATCAAGAGCACGGGTGTATTATGTTTGAGAGCTAGGAAATAAACAATACATCGTTATATATTTGGACATCAGATTTTTTTACTATTTTTCTGATAGTTCTGGACAAAAAGAAGCTGTGTATGTGAATGTGTTAGATTAGAAGATAGAGGATAAGTTAATTGAGACAACCTCTGCAGTATGCAAGTGACCTTTATAGAAGTTTGGTAAGATGTGATTAAAAGTCATCATATCATTGGAAGTGAAAAGAAAGCCTGTGGTATCAAGGTTCAGGACTTGGATCTCATTCAGAACATGAAGTTTTTTAGATAAACCCCCCTCGTGGCCTTTATTCATACAGTCCTTAATTTGTTTATTGTAGTTTTACCTCGCATGCGCATACATGCAGCTTGGTTCATACATTTACATGTAAATGTACATGCAAATAGGTTGGATCATTTGCAGATGTTGCATACCAGAGGGTTCCTATTTTGTACACATTCACTGGAATTCTTCCAGTCTCTGTCCAAAGAGTCTGAAAATGCATCTGTACATGTACATTGTGGTTTGATACAGTGCAGTACACGTCTATGTATGTGTTGTTTTTCACAATTTGGCCCAAAAGAATTTAACTTCTGGAAGAAGTGAAACAACTACTGTACTCGGGTTGGAAATAGGTCATTCATTTTTGATTGCAGATGGCTGTCTTCTTGAGACAAGCATACCCCAATACTTTCAACATTCCATGATAAATATTTCCTGTCATTTTTAGGGAAGGCAGTTGTTATACGCAACTGTCTTAATGATTAGAAAATGCCGTCCTTTATAAAGCAAAGTTGCATGTAAATATCTACATGTAGATTAAAACAGTTGTATTCATTTTGTCGAACGTATTATATTTGGATATCAGGCTGTACTGCAAATGTGCATTAGATGACCACCAAGATTTTTGATGAATGAACGTGGGTTTTGTTTCTAAAGATGATAGGAGGAAGAAGACATACATGTAACTTGAAATATTTTACGGAAGGAAATGTGTAGCTAGCCACACTAAATAACTGAACAATTTAATTATACCTGAACCATCTAAACATGGGAGCAGGATTGCATGTGTTAACCGTATCGTAACTTACATGTACATGTACATCCAAATATTCTCATATGTGTACAATATGCATGCAGTATATTCACTAATGACTCTGTCCCTGTGTAGGTTATACCATGACACCTACATACATGTTCTGTTGGCCCTGTGTTCACTGCTCTTCCATGGTTTGGTGCAGTGAACAAGGTGTGTACTGTACAAGCAGGTTGGTGTTAAAAAGTTGACACTGAGCACACTGCGCAATGGGATTATGAACCCTGGTGAACATGTACATGTGGCTCAGTGAAAATACATGTATTTGTGCATAAAGTTTGCCCGTTGACTGACTTCAAGCCCTGAAACAACAGTAAAATACACCAAAAAGACCATAGGGGAAAAAATCACCCAAATTGTGGCATCTTGTACTGGTATATCTCATGACTTACGCTGGAGATATCTCATGACTGGTATATCTCATGACTTACGCTGGAGATATCTCATGACTGGTATATCTCATGACTTACGCTGGAGATATCTCATGACTGGTATATCTCATGACTTACGCTGGAGATATCTCATGACTGGTATATCTCATGACTTACGCTGGAGATATCTCATGACTGGTATATCTCATGACTGGTATATCTCATGACTGGTATATCTCATGACTGGTATATCTCATGACTTACGCTGGAGAGGACCTGTAACTCTATTGCCACCGTGTTGGATGACATCACTCGTCTGCATATACTCATGAATATGCAATGCACCTTGAAATAAAGATCACAAAGACCCCACAGGCCTTCATAATGACTGTATGGAGATGAAAGGGAAGGGGCTATGTGAATACATGTCAAAGATTGCATGAAATATTCTGTTTCACCACAAGAGGCTCACCTCATGCAGCCTTAATCTGAGGGCAATGAAATGCTTGATATTGTCCATGTGTCAAGTTTATACATGTACATGTAGGTTTGAATGTGTTCAGAATTAAAGTTGAACACTGAATTTGTTTAAATCTGAATTAGATAATTTATTAATTGATTTAAAAATTCATCACTAAAGGAAATTTTAAATCAATTAATGAATTTTTAATTAACTTGGTTATTTTAAGAATAAGAAGTATGTTTTTCTTTTAAATACTAAGTTTCCACAGTAAAATGTCTATTCGTAGCAAGGAGGAAATGTCCTGTAACCATCACTGACTTTGAGTGTAGGCTCTTGTAACATGGTACAAAAGATGCCCTGATATTATGCTGTCATATTAGTTGTAGAAAACTGATAAAAGGCTTGATTGCCTGAGAAGTGAGAACAGTTACAGAGAATACATGTATATGCTGTAAAATGTTTAATGAAATAAGGATTCTGTAAATGATTCGCTATGTACATGTACATCTGTGTATTAAGACATACTTCTGTGCGCATGTAAAGTGTGAGTTCAACAAAATATTGATGTTTTCATTTTACAAATACTGGTAAGTGACTGGCAGATGACTGTGTGTCTCTTATTTCAAGTGCCTGTAAAAAAATTAAAGATATTCAACTGGCCTGAAATTTTCAGCTGAAGCAGCTAGTTTCAATGTTGCATTGGAGGGTGAAAAACGGGCGTTCTTAGAATAACGGCTTTTTGTACTGTCTGCATCTGTGGTATGCTGACCCTTGTCCAAGGTGGTCTGAGTGGCTTTTTGCAATGGCAGTGGAACAGTTTTCAAAGTGGAGGGGCCAGTTGTTAGACCATCAGACATCGGCCATCAATAGGCTGATCCATTAAGCCCCACCCCATTATAGGACCTGCAGAAATTGGGAGGGGGGCTTGTTCCCCAGTCGGAAAAGTGGGAGGTCAATGACCTCACTGCTCCCACCACCACCACCAGTTGTCCAAAGGAAAGATTTGGGCCATACGCAGGCAACCATAGCTAAAGTCTGAGCCACCATGTACATTGAGATTCATGGCATACCAAGCCCCACGTGGTACTTCAGCAATCCACACTACATGTGCATGTATGAGCACACTCAACAACCCTATTTACAGGTACATCAATATTGCCATGCATCCATGTGCATGCCTGTCATGTGGCAGCCATCCCTGGCCTGCTGAGTCAAGAGGCCATTGGGTCTGGACCAGTTTTCTAGCGGTAGATGCGTAGTGAAGCAGTGTGTGGTGTAGTCAAGTACGTGCAGGCATGCATGCTTTCTGCACCTTGTCCATGTAGACATGTGTACATACCTGTACACAACCACAGACAAATGCATTGACCGTCAGTCTTATGCACATGTGATTTTGAAAAGTATGGGGAAAGCAATGGATGGCAGCGCGTATAATCACGTTCAGTGCCCATTGCGTGTAACGCACTTACATGTACATACATTGTACAGTATGCTAGCACATTGCCTGTATTTGTTTACCTGTGCTCTCAAAAAAGTTCACTTTTTTGTTTTTCAGCACTGACATTTCTTTGCTTCAAATGGTGCAACCACATTGTTTTGAATGTACGTGGGCTAGATTAAAAACAGAATGTTTTTTTTACAATCGAAAACTATAAATTTTGATGGCTGGAATTCTTCCACTGTGTGAATTCCCTGTACCGAGGAGTGAATTGGTCGATAGTTTTGATTTTAGTCAGGGACCTTACAGATCACAAAATGTTCACGTACTGTTGAATGCAATCTAGTGGTTTATGTGTTTATGTCTTGGTACACACAACACAGGATGTGCTCACACCGTGGGTGAGCAGGGCATACCATTATGGGCATTGAATGTGCATGTGATAGGCCATTCTCAAGCATTTTTTTTTACCGTTGGATGGTTGACAGTATTTTCGATAAGACAAAGCCCAGAGTCTTGGTCGAAGCCATAATAAGCTGAGCCATCAGTCCACTAAGATCTAGACTTGGTGGAGAGATGGAAGAATGAGTGGGCACAGAGCAGAGTACATGTGAATGGACTTGAATTTGAAGTCCTGCCGTTTTTCTCTCCAAGTTCCATTGGATCATATCCCTGAAGTACAAGCCTTCACATTGTCAAAGTGCCCACGTCACAGTTTTTTATTCTGCATAATGTATTGTGTCAAGCATTACCTTTTCCTGCAATCTTCAGTAGTTATTAGCTGACAATGATTAACATTTGAAACTACATTCATACTGTAACATACAGGATGTTGAAAAGTACTTTTGGTAGAAATGAAGTTGACAGACATTTCCGGGGAAGGGGGGGTAGGGGTCTGACAGAATTCTGAAATGAAAACTAGCAAGTAGTAGGATTGTGTATACATCTTGCGTGAAAAACTACCAAGTCATATCTATTCGTAATATGGTATTCAAATTAGATGCAATTTCTGAAAGTAGCCTAAGCATGCCACAGGTGACCTGTACTAATTAAACATTTGAAGTTGTTGTTGTCCATTGTACCAATTGTACATGTATTCCCATGGTGGCCAGGGAGGACAGGAACTCTCTTTTGCAGTAGCCACTTTCAGGGGTAAGTTAGTTTAATAAACATGGACTAGTCACACTTATGCATAAATTCTGTCTTTTCCATTGATTCGTGTAAAGCTTCTTTGCTAAAATCAACTCTTAACAGAATTATTCAACTTTGAAACTACCTAAAGTATTCTCAGCACCCTGTGGTAGCTGACAGTTTAAGGACCTTTTCTCAAGATGCAGCATTTTTACCCATATAAAGGGTTTTATGCAGATTGGCTTTCTATGACCGTAGATTTAAGCCGGTATCAATATACATGTAACATGTTAATGAGTCAATACGTGATAATTAATATTCTGATGGAGACAACATGATTCTCTTTAAAAACCAGTTATTCTGAAAGTCACAATAAGTGCATTGCATGAATCAGTCAAAAGATGTGATGTTATACTTGTCCAAGTAAAAATAACAATTTCATGTTAATTATTTCTTACACGTTATCTAAATTTGTATGTAATCTACATGTATGTTTTGCACATTGCAATCTTAAAAGTTTGTAAAATACCTTGATTAAAACAGTGTGTGTATTCAATCTACTAAAGTATAATTATTACATCATGTTTATGTAGTTGTGTTTCAGTGAAAGGTGTTCATTTTACTGTCAGTATGTTTGTATAGCCTATGAAGATATGGTACATGTAAAATCCTTTTTACATTGTTCAGATTTTGTTTATACAGTAGCATATTTAGTCATTTGCAACACAAAGATGGAAGACTCCCAAGTAGCAATGCATATTCAGGTCCTGGTCCTGTTCTCTGTAGTGAGTTTCAGTTTGGTATTCAGGTAGTGCTTGCAGAAAAGGGAGCACATTGTTGGATATTCAGTTACACATCCATATGCCCACCAGGTTGATGTACATGTAGGGCAGCCAGACACGAACATTCATGCACTGTCACAGATATAACATGTTGGTGCTCCAGTCTGATGCTCTGTTCTGCAACAACTTCTGGAAATTTTGAACAGACTCTTTTAGGGGTGGATCCCGGGTTGTGTACACAGCAGAGGAAAGGGTTGATATCCAGTAAGAAATCTGATGACATTGGCATTGAAGTAAGTTGGTCCCCTGGATCTTTCACACTTCTGTTTTTGACCCTCTACACCTGTTTTTGGCTGCAGGCTCTGCCCTTGACTTGCATGATGTGTTGGGGAAAATTACATTGTTCCCCTATCTTCAAACACCTATGCAATTGCAATGAGATCATTCTAAAATGGTTGTTTGTGCTACTTCATTTTAGCAAGAGACTCCTCTGTGACAGTGCCACCTTCCTTCATTATGATGAATTACTGGAGTTTTCACTGTTACTGTTGCACCTTCGATGTTTGTAAGGTTGATTTTTAACATGAAGGTCATTCTTTTCATTGGAGCTTCCACACGTTGTGGTATTTTCTTATGTGGAAGTAAAAACCTTGACAACTGTGCTGTTTAATGCTAGGCTGCATTTGGGTTTTCCTTGCTTCTTGGCAACTTGCCAACTACAATTGTTTTGTTGCCAATATGCAAATTAAATGATGGAAGTCGGATAAAAAACACCTGCGTGAGCTTGAAGTGTTTTATTCTCAAATCAGTTTCTTGGTTCATTTGTCAATATGTATTTTCTTCTCTCTGGAAATGTTTTAGAACCAACGTTTTATCAAGACTTCATTTTAGGCTATATACGTGTACACTATTTGGTTACAGCATCACAATACCGACGGCTCTCTCTCTTTCCCAGTTTAGTTTGCTAAGATCACAGATTGGTTTACCAAGTTTGGTCTTCAAGGAAAAGAATCATTTGTATGCCCATGGCACAGTCAGAGGGAAAAAGAAATACTTTGGAAGTTGTATTTCTTGGACTGTAGGAAGTTTGTACTTTTTGCAGTAGATGTACCCAATAACCTGTGGTTACATGTGCAGTGTACTAAAGTCATTCCGGTTGGGAGTCGCTGATTTTCCCGCTTCTGGTTTTCTGAATACACATTTTATCTGGCATCTCAAATGATATCTATTATGAATTTGAAACTGATTGCTGAATTTCAATTTTGCAGCTACATATACATGTCAAATATTATGATTCATGTACTTTCTTGTCCACCTGTGAACAGCTAATGCAGTCACTCATATATCATAAACATTGCAAAGCAGGTTTCATTTTCGCAAATCTTAATTAGTTTCATGCCTAGGCAGAAGGCCTGAAAAAGATCTTGCTCTCGGCCAGATCAGAATTGTGGACACATACCCCCCTTCCTTGAGAGTTTGGCTATTACATTGTATTTGTACAGTGCCAAGCTATTGCATTGACCCCCAGCCACACAGCAAATATTGGCTCACTCCGTAGCCAGGCAACTATTGTATCTAATCAATGATGCATTTGTGAGAGATTGGCCAAAAGCGATCTCTAGGTGGCTCTGTACAAAGTAGAGGGGGCTAGGGCACTCATTAGGCTGCTTTCTACTGTTGAAAGGAAGGGAGGGGGGATAGATGGGCCTTACGTTCTGAATTGATTTTACCAGGAGCCGTATTGGAAAAATACACCCAAAAAAGTTTCCTACATTTTCTTGGCACAGGTAATGAAGTGAGGGTATTTTGTTATGTACAACTATAGGCATCAATTGGCCAAAAGTCTCCAGATTCTGGTCAGTGCACCTGTTGATATGATGTCCAGAAGCTGTCAAACTTGCTTGCTTGACAGGAATCCTGCTACTGCGTAATGTTAAAGTGGTTTGGATGGGGTACACTTGAGTAATATGTACACTAAATGAGTACATCCCTTCAGGCCTCCATGCATGTACAGTGTACATGTAGTCAAGCACTCTTTTTTCCCAGATGACGTCCTTTCTGTATTATACATTTACTTACATCTGGGAACCAGACAAATGAGGTGATCTTATGTCCTGTGTACATCTACAAGCTGAAAATGTTTTTAAATAGTAAACAGTGAGGGGGCCAATCTATTTCAGAGTTGGTTGCAGTGGTATGTACATGCACATGTGTGCATCATTTCTAGGAAAAAAGTAGCGGCCAAAAAAATAAATTAAAAAAAGGCCACGTTACCACATCACTTTTGGAGCCAGCCCCTGACCAGAAACCAGAGACATTTTTGGGCCTTAGGAAATTCCTCTTCTATGAAACTTGATAATAATGTACCTCTGCCCAAGAAAATATACTCATACTTGAGTTCAAAACTGCGGTCAAATATCACATTAGTGAAAAATATGGAAAGACAGCTGTGTTAAACTGTAAACTTTATTCAAACATAACACCACACTTCAGTTTCTCCATTACTAGTTTTCATTTGATAATAGACTGTCACTGCAGTATATACATGTGCTTTTTCCAAAGTCTCACAACTTGACTATTGCATGTACATGTAAGCTACTAGTAAGTAAACAAGAACATCCTAAATGATGTCATGCTGCACAAAAATCCATAATTATGCCTGTTGACCTGGATTTCTGCAGAGGAAGTAGGTGCAACCTGTATATACAAAGACAGGTTTTAAAGTAATTATAAGGATGTTTTTCTTTTTTTTAGAATGAAGGCAGCTTTTGGTTAAAAGCATTACGAGTAGTGCAGATACATGTAATTACATTTCTTTGCATTAAATGAAGTAAAACAGTTTGACAAATAGAACTAATCTGATTAAGAGATGTTCACCATCAAAAGGTGGTTTTTCTCAAGCAGCACACTCGACTTGTCCCCCTCCAAACAAAAAAGAATGAAAAGCAATTTTTTACTGTTTAAATGTGTAACCACATCCATTACATGCTCTCCAAGCGTACCAAGTATCCCAGGCAGTTTTGTACTGGTGACTGGGACCCCTCTCTGTAGAAACCTCTTTAGTTGGATACTGCTGAATTTGGGGTAAAAAAGACTTATACACTCGAACCTCGTTAATAGGAGCACTGTTAAAACAAGATTCTGCTTAAAACAAGGACATTTTTAGATCTCATTCCTTTGTTTTTCATTAATTTTATTCTTGATAATACAGGGTTCCAGTTATCCTCTTAATAGTGAGGTTCGACTGTACATGGAAGGCCATTACCAATTTTTGAGCAAGATGCATGAGCGCTGAGAATGAGACAACTGTGCATGCCTGAAAGGAATCCTTTCACTCTCTGGAGCCTGAAAACACCATCCAATATTCCCTACACAACGACAATTCCCTGGTCCTACAATGCGGGCTGTGCAGCAGTGCAAATAGGGGGGAAAAAAGACTTGGGACTAGAGGAGCACATTGTCTGCTGACTAAAGGTTGATTCAGTTTCTTGATGAGGATTTGATGGTCCAGTTGCACGAAGCCTGAATTCTCTAATACAATTTATACACATGTGAAACCATGCACCAGACGAGGCATCCAAGCTTGAAGCCTCCTTAGTTTTATCATTTTCACTGAATTCTTCCCGTGGTGGCAGATCACACAAACAGGCCTACCACAGAATGAAACCATTTCATTGTGGAAAAAAACCAATATTCCTATTTCCTAACACGTTTATTCTGGTGTAATTAATCTTTGAGCTCTTCACTTTGGCGCGCTTCCATTGGTGATTCAATTGGGTAGTAATACCAATGGCCATCGCCTCGTTGATGCATCAGTCGCTTCACTGTCTTCTCAGCTTTCCTGAAAAAAAAAATCAATTGTCAGTGTGTGTATAGTGATATACATGTACATGTATATTACTGCACAATGTTGCGCTGTGAAGCAACTACCTGTGGCTTGAAGTATGTACAATGTAATGTAATGTATGCTTCTCTTTGGTACAAGTACCAGTATGTGTTATATCCAGTCAAGGCTGTAACATTTAGATACGGCCTTTGATTATGGTGGGTTTTAATGAAAATTTCTGCTTAACCACTTGCTGCCGGGTGGTTTGAAAAATGCAGTGCACATAATCAGGACTTTTTCAAGATTTTCAGTTTTCAAAATTCTTCAAAAATTCATCATTTCAATTAATGGACGTTTGCTCCCACATGAATTACTGTCTGGTGGCCACTCTACCCTGACAGACAAAATCTATTGATGCCTGAGTATTTCAGCTAGGCCTGCAGCCTTGTAAAAAGAGCCCAGATTGTGCGGTGTTATAACTTTCTTTTGTTCACGAACCTGGCTCAGTGCACTGCTGACCTCTTTTCAATAGGGGCCAGATTAGCATGCAGCGGTTCTGTGTGGCTCACTGCTGCGGTGGTGGAGCGCTTTTGTCACCGGTGGTAATCCGCTCGCAATAAATGCCCCAAACTGCGGTATACTGTTTCAAAACAAGGCTGGATTTTCTCCAATATTGAGAGTGAAAAAATGTCGGTAATGCCCAGCAGCCTGGTCTTTTGTTCCGAGTACGGTCTTTTGTTAAAAGCCCAGTTCCCTTTGTCCGATTTCAGATACCCCGGCCACGCGTATAAACACACAGTGCCCAAAACCCGGCTCCCCGGCAGAAGTGGTTAAAGATGTCTCTGAGGAATGGGGAAATGGGTGGGGGATGGATTTGGAAAGGAAGGAGCTCTCACCTGGCCTCAATTTTCTCCTGCTCGATGGCAAGGAAATGCGCCATCTTTTCGTACTCCTGCTGTGGCGTATTTACAAAGTGCCTGCTAAGGAAGCGCGTGATTGGATGCTGTGGAAACACAATGATATAACAAAGATTTCATCATGAAGGCCCTTGGAGAGAACTCTGTCAGTCATCTCTTTTTTCAGTAATTATTCCCTCTCCAGCCAACCTGTACCCTTTCTGCAGCTGCTGCTATGGTTTATTGGCAACACTAGGCACATGTACTTCCAAGAAACTAAATGCTTTTCAGTTTGGAGACTGTAACCTGAAATGGGTAATGAATTCTCTAGAAGGTAGAATGCAGAGAATCATTCTGAATTTGGAACTTTCCCACTGGATTGACGTCAAGTCAGGTGTCCCCCAAGGGAAAATCCTCAGCCCTATTCTCTTCAATTATTTGATCAAAGACAGTAATGCCTATCATCAAATTAGAATCACTTCCCCGACTGTCTGGGGTGAGGCCGCTAGGTATCTCAAAAGGGATTGGGACTTTGGATTGAACCAAACTGGCCTGGATTAACTCCACTGGGTCTCTGTGTCACACTCTGACTGATCACAATAAAAAGCAATTAGGGACATGTTTAATCCTCTTCTTTCCACTCCACAGTGAGCCCACCGGGCAAACTAATCCTTCCAAAATGGCCAGTGTTCAAATT
This sequence comes from Acanthaster planci, assembly GCF_054643075.1. NCBI lineage: Eukaryota > Metazoa > Echinodermata > Asteroidea > Valvatida > Acanthasteridae > Acanthaster > Acanthaster planci. The sequence continues at coordinate 6,852,633 of NC_141792.1, read as the reverse complement.
CTTAGTCACCAGTTCAGACTTATGGGAGGGGGGTTTCACACTTCAGTGATGAGCAGGCTGCATCTGGCTTCATACCGGTTCGGTTGGAAAGGATTTAGCATACCGGGTCTGGTTCTGAACTGTCTGCAATTTGATGTCACGCCTCAAGCAGTGAGATTTTATGCAGATGACTGGATTGCCTATCGGGGAATTAAGTCTACTGATGACTGAAATGTTCTCCAGGATGATTTACACGTGTAAGGTGATTGGTCTAAACTGTGGACACTTGGTTTTAAAGTGCAAAATTATCAAGACGAGGAGAAAACATGCACCCACTGATAATATAAATTTCCTACAGTTAAGTTACATGTACGTGTTTCATTTGAGCTTGATTCATGATTGTCTAGTCTACATGTATGTGTCTGGGTTGGCATTTTGTTTATTTTGACTTGTAACTTTTATTTGTGACCCACCATCCCAAAACCAGGCTGGAGTCGGTATCTGTGATGTTGAACAATTTCTCTGATTTTTTTTTTAGACTTGAAGTGATCCACGTTAAATCAAAATTCTGTCTGCAGTAAGCTTCTTACGGGTGGTGATAGCTGTAAGACTCCCATGAAAATCTCAACAGTGGAGGTTCCACTGTTTTGAGGTTATGAAGTTACTGACTTCAGCCTGGTGTTGGGATGGTGGGTCACATTTACATTTTATACTTCATATGACTGATTTATAAGGGAATAAATATGTGGATGGCCAGTCTTAAACATGCATTTAAGACCGGCTCAGGAGAATGGAGGCGAGGGCATTATCAACGTTCATTAATTATAATAATAATAACAATACAGTTTTTGTAAAGTGCATTCACACTAACATCTCAAAGCGCTTCATCAAATCACCAAATGATACATGTACAATGTACATCAGTAATATATTGATGAAAGCAATTGTAAGTGTAGGGGCCTGAAATAGGTACACATTGTTTATCTCAAGAACATGCCCCCCCCCATTTTTTATGGTTGTGCTTGCTGCTAGTACAGTGGAATCCTACAACTGCTCAGTGTAGGAGTGGTGATGGACAGGAAACGGCTGTAGAGAGGAAGTAGCAGGTGTTTATATGTAATGTTTCCTGGAAGGCAGTGTGGTCACATGTGTGGAGTCTTTGATCTGAGTCACTCTGACCCCATGCTTTACATCGACCCCAACACATGCCCTACAAGTGCCCACCTGTTTCCTTCTTTTACAGGTATGTAATGCTCTTCTTTCTTTTTATGCCAATCTATGAGGTCCTTAATAAGTAGACAAGTGATTTATATTGTTTAGATTTTCATGTCATAGCAACTAGGATGAGTCTTTGACGGGTCAATAATTACTTGTTGGCAAGTTAGGCACGTATCATGTGGCATGAAGATTTCTTACCACTACGACAGTATGCAACACGCAGGGACCGGACATGAAGTGAATCAGGGCTCGCCTAAACCCGCACTTTGATTTTTCTAACTTTTAATAACTAGGCCCATTGGGGAGTGAATTCATTGCGAACTCTTTCAGGTGTGTGGTAGATACAGCCTGAATTAGGCCCTTTGGCCATGCTAATTTGAGTGGAGTGTAACAGGTCGAAACGCGAATCCAGTACAGAGCATGCTGTAGCCTAATTGACCAACTGATAGATTTGGACTGGAACCTAATGTGTTCATGTTTCTTGTTATAGTATGGACAGTTAAAGTTTCGTGTAAAGAATCGATACTGAAGAATCGATACTGAATGTTCGATACTGGGACCACGGTTTGTGTGGTATCGATTTTTGTTAATCTCTAGGATTAGATTTATTAGTAGTAAGTAACAGATAATGTATTTAAGTTTAGACTCTGACTCCATGCTTTGTCGAAGTAACATCGACCCCAACACATGCCCTACAAGTGCCTACCTGTTTCCTTCTTTTACAGTTTGGAGTCATAATTTTAATGTGCACCCTCACGGTGACTTGTACCGGTCACCTGGGGTGTAACATTAGCATTAATGGAAATGATTTAAAACAACTCAAGTCTTTAACACAGATTTAAAGTCATGATCACTTTCTGCATCCCTGATGTGTATTGGAAGTGAGTTCCAGAAGACTGATGACCAATTGACCGAGTGCGAGTGACTGGAAGAACAAGTTGACATTAGAACAAAGAGTGTGACAAGGTTGGCAGATGAGTTCCTAGAGATATAAGGGTGCTGATCCCTTCAAACATAATACGGTATGTAAGCAGTAGAACCTTGTACTCAATGCACTTTGAGACCTGTAGCCAGTGTGGTGATCAAAGAATTGGGGTGATGTGTTGCCGCGTTGATGAGCGTGTGGCAAGTCTGGTGGCAGAGTTCCGAATATGTTGTAGTTTTGAAATTTGAGATTCAGAAGCAAACCGTTGCACTGATTGAGACGACACGCAATGAAGACGTATATGATTTTCAGTGGTATCCTGGTCAAGGTATTTACGGATTTGACCAATTATGTGGAGAACATAGGGGGAGGAGCGACAGATACCATTGATCTGCTCATGCATCTTTAACTCTGCAGTCATTATTGTTCCAAGATTGCACACAGAAGCAACAGTCAAAACTGTTTTGCCCTCTCTACGTCCAGCTTGGGGCTCGTACCAAAAAGTGGAAAAAGATCATTTTCATTTCACTGAAGTTGTCTTCACCAACAAAGTTTGCAGTTGAGCAAAATCAATTAAAGTGAATACTTGGTAGGGAGTATCATTTTTTTTGTCTTGACATTTCCGAAGAAATTTTCCAGAAAGCTAATTCTGTCATGGATAATGTCTCAAACTGCGAGTTCACCCGTCATGCCGGTGGCAACCCAGAATTCAGACCTGCCCTATGTGCACACGCACAAAATGTTCCCTATTTTTTTCTGTTGATTTTGCTTAAAACTCAAATGTCTGCTCTCATTTTTGAACAAGAGAAAACCTCTTCGTAAAAACCAACCTGATTAGCAGTCGTAATATTATCTTTTCAAGATCACCATGCTTTATGAATCTACATGTGTGTGGATGTTTATTGGGTATGGGCACATTCCCAGACCGTGTACAGTGTGTGAGACCTTCTTCAAATTTGTATTTTTCATCCAAAAATTGCAACGGGGTGATTTTAGATTCCACTTAAACTGGAACAGTTGGCAGGCATGACCTTTCTAATATTAAAATCTAGCTTCACAAAAATCATTAAAAAAATCCCAGGTGTGCTGTTTTTCCCCGATGCCTGTGATTTTAAACCAGGATGACAGCATGATGCAACAATTCCAACAGAAGTACATGTATATTAAACATACATGTCAGTGCATACCTGATGGTACTCATATTCCTTGGGCACATATCCCTCAGGGATCTCTGCCAACTGTGCTGGTCCTGTATGGATAACACAGGGAAAATATGGATTTAACACAGGGAAAAAAGAATGATCATGATCAGTTAACAGGAAAACAGCAATACAAATTGTTCACATTGATATATTTTCTGAATTTATTAAAAAACTGCTTCTTTGAGGTGGTCAGTGATATGAATTTGGCTATGCGTCAGGATGCTCATTCTATACTACATGTACATGTAGGTTTTGCCATGCAGTGGGATAGCCAGGATTTTACTGGTTGGGGGACGCAAAGGGGCACCAGCATCTTATGGGGGGCACCAGCTTCAGTGATGTGTTTTGGGGGCGCAAGTTTTTGTGAACCGTGTTCAACATCTATTCATCCGGTTTTTTTTTTCGGGAGGGGGGGGCACCTGGGGAAGGCACAGGGAATTTGTGGGAAGGGAACACATGTTCCCCACACCCCGGCTACGCCACTGTTGCCACGACACTGACATGTACACCTTCACACTGTGTTCTTAATAAGGTTTGAGAGTTGCCAAAAAACTCACAAGCTTGCTCACGTGGGATTCAGTTCAAACTCTTGGACGACACTAAGAATGCAGTGTGAATACAGAATACACATGCATCAGTGTAAGACCTACAGTGAAATTAACATTCCCAACACAAAGCAAAATTGATATCATTGACTATCTGCAGTACTTGCTGCTGCACTGGATTTGAGCCAGCCACCCAATCTCAGCAAAATCTGTAGTCAAGCAGTTGAACCGACTGCACTATTGAGCAGGAACTCATTGGTCGAACCCCATGCAAGCTTGTGGTTTCTCCGTGATTCTCAGACCACACTAGAGCACGTCCTGAATGTATACACGTATGTCGGTGTAAGAGCAAAACTTGGCATAGTTTACGTGAGTTTCTTACCTATAAAAACATTGATGAATGTTATGCCCACAGCACATGGTATTGCGGTCAGAAGTACATAAAACCTCTGTTGACAAAAGATATTGAAATGGAAGGAGATGAGTTACATCACAATGTTACACCAAGGTTGCCAACCAGGGTTTCCCTTTTCAACGGTGAGGCAGCCCACCTTACTGAGTTCAGTGACTACCTCACTCCCCTCTGTTGAATTGTACCACCTCAGTCTTAAAATAAATGAAAAAAGAATAAAAAAAGCAAAGTACGTGCAACTTTGATATTTGAATAGATACTTTTAAAAGTGTTCAGGGGGCCACAGAAGACAAGATGTATTTAAAATTGAGAGTAAATATGCTTTTACACTATAAAATTAATCTAAGCCCTTGCTGGAACACTGGCTTTGTTACAGGTACTACCATTTGGGCAAAATTTGTCTGACCATCTCACACATGTACATATTAGTAACCCGAGGGAATTCTGTCTTTAAGAACGGCTGTCAAGCAGTTTGCTCTGAGACATGATCTCAGACATTAAGACATCATGCATGTGTAAATTCCAGAGCGTAATATGTGCGCAGTTAGAAGGGCCCATGTACAGTGCATGTATGACGAGACCAGTGAGCACCAATGCAAAAATGAAATCCAGGGAAACTAAAATGTTCCTTTAATCACTGAACTGATTATTACTTGTATGGTCAAATTAAACCAGTTCAATTATAAAACTTGTAAGTAGTGTCTTTTGACTCTTTTCTTATTTTGCCTCTACAATAGACTTGTGTTATATGTAGTATGGACAGGCATAATTCAGTCACGGGTGCACGTGACATCCATGCCAACGTGTACAATATGATGGACTAAAAGAGGGTTCTACTGTATTTCCCTTGACCTTCAGCTTGGGGAAAGTACCGATAGAGCCTTCTTTTGGTAACACACAGTCCCTAAGGGCACATAGGTAGGTACACTGTACTAGTGATCTCAACGCATAGTCCATACATGTAAACTACATTTTGGAAACTATACACATACACTGTACATACAACACCACACAATATGAAGGTAAAATATGCCATACATACATGTACATGTATGGTAGGCTCTTCTTCAGGCCACAATTTCTTGGCATAAATAAAGTTTGAATAATATGCCCTATCTGTGAACATATACGTACCACTGCCCTGATGAATCGTTTGTCGGCATAGCGGGTTGGAGTGACAAAAAACTTCCTTGCTGCACCCCCACTGGCCATACCACGCTGGCTAACTGCTAAAAACATACAAAAACGTATTGTGGGTAAAATTATGTTCCATGTGAATATCAACCTGCAAATAGCCTGATGCTGCCTTGAGTAGTACTGAGCATAAAATGTTGTATACACTGCATACATGTACGTGTATGGCACATCCCATGGACCCAGTGTTGACAGAGGGCCCTATTTATGGCTCTTGAGTTGTCCGAGCCCTGGACTCACATGTCTACATGTACACTGTACATGTATGTCACAGCTTAAAATGTTAGGCAGAAAACGTCTACCTCTGTTCATTTTTAGATTCATTCTTGAAACTATTTTCAATTAAATAACTTCACTATTATTCATGAAGTTTGCAACCAATCACTTTGAAGGATCCTTCACGGGCCCTGCGGCTTACATGTATACCATTCTATAGCCAGCTGTGGTCATTGCAAGGAAGCATCTTATATTATTCATACCAAGCCTTTTCTTACATGACTCAAAGTGACCTTCCTGTAAACCAAGTATACAGTGCATGAAAAGTAGTTTTTATTAGTTACAATTGAAAATTGTACGTTTATAAATGATATCCAGAATGTAAAACTTTTTGTTTTGATTAGTAAACGGGAGAAAAATTTCAACCAAATTTTTGGAAAAGCTGCCAAGCCCGTGAGAGGTACATCACGAACACCAAAAATAAGCCTATCTGTGATGTACATTCAAACATTTGCGCTGCTACCAAATTAACCCTAACACTCCTCAATCCTTCACCTGTTGGAGGACTGAGGACTGTTAGGATTAATGCTGCTTGTCTTTGGTTGAGTTTGGAAAATTCAGTCCAACATTTTGACGAGTTTAGAGATTATGCAGACCAGCCCACTTGTACATGTACTTCTGAAAGTAATGGGCCAAACTGGGCCCTCTGAATTGCTCTATTTTGCACCAGATAGCAGGGATAGCTTATCAAAGTGACAATGGGCCTCATGACATGGCACATGTGACTGTTTTGAAATACATGTATTCGGCGGTAGACTTCTCCGCTTGGAAACTACAGTGGAAAAATGAATGCCTCACACTAGACTTTTCGGCCATGGAAATAAAACACTCAATCCCGTGTTTTAGATGTGGAGGCTGTGGTTCATATGGAGGGTTGGTTTATAAAGGCATTCCGGATGGGTTGGGGTTTGAAACGGTATTCGTGGCTTGTATTACTGACCACACGTGCACTGGAGACAAGACTTTCATCACAGCTGTTTTCACTATGCGAATGTCTGCCTTAAGTTTACCCTGGTTGAAATGGACGCAACGGGGTCACTAATGTGCAGATAAGCACAGTAAAAAATGTATACTCAGTCGTGGGATTGGTGTATTTTCGATTCTGTGAAATAGTTTCATGAAAAAAAGGACGTTTTTAGTATTAACCTCTAGTTCTATCTATTAAACGGCAAGTCTTGCGTCCGGGGATTGTTCCACACCAAAGAACCACATACGCCGAGATGGAAGGAGTCCCTCCCCGATTCAAAAGACCAATGACATCATCTCTGGGCGGGGCATGGGGTTTAGGTGTTTTATATTCATTGTAAAAAAGTTTGGTTTAATTCATTCGTTTTTTACTCTGGTTTAAAGACAAAGAAATGCTCCAACATGACAAAAGGTTGTGAGACCCCTATTCAGAGTCGAAATAGGTTTTTCCCTGGTTGAAATTAAGGTCTTGAGTCTAGCACCCTCTCCAAAAGACAGCGAGAGTATCCTGACCGAAAAGTCGAGTCAGCACTTACTGGTTCTTTTAATAACCACACATCTTCTCAGAGACTTAGTCCATGCTGCAACGGCAAGCCTATTGTACTATACATCTCATGACTTCACCATGCAAAGCTTCAAATCAACATATATTGGAAACAGCTTGTTTTTTGTCCCTGTTGCACTCCATAGCCATTTAGGCGAGTGCACCCTGAATGTCAAACGGTTACTTATTCAACGTTCGAATATGGAACAGTTACTTGTTCCTGATTCTGCCTCCATGCTTGTTCAACGTTGAATGTCGAACGTCAAACGAGGAACTAACTTCACATCGGTTACACTTCTTCTGTGACTTAACTACAGATCTTTGTCAAACTTTGGCATGTCTGGAAGTGGAACTGATGAGGATCAAGCTTCAAGACTCCATGTGGTTCAAATACAAAAGAAAACTTGTGCCCACCCCAAAAAGTGATGGACTGATTACACCTAGGCCTATTTTTAATTTTAAAAAATGCATAACTTCGCTACACTTGCAGCTATTGAGCCAACTTTTATACCACTCAATTTCTTTTGAAATTACCTTTCCAATGGTACTAAACTTGTGTGGGTCAAATAAAAAAACCTGAAAAGTGCCGGACTCCCTACATAGCCTACATACATAGGTAACCGTCATGACCGGCATTGGACACAAACATCCTGAACGCTTTTTTCAGTTTTTTTGAAATTTTTATCACTTGACTTTACATTCCTACCTTGCGTGGCACTTGGCATGTTCGGAGAAGAATTCACCTTCAAGCATCTAATTAGCTGGGGTTTTTTTAATCTCAAAACCCTGAAATGAAACGCGCATCCCTGCACAAGAGCCGCCATCTTTCCAGCTAAGTTGACGATGTTACGCCCCAACTATAGCATAAGCCCCAACTATAGTTGGGACAGTCCCAACTGTAGTGCTGCAGTTGGGCTGGCCCAACTATTGTTGACCAATGTCTGTGGAAAATGTCTCAACATTATCCAAGTCAATGTGTCTCACGCTTGACACAATTCATCTAAAATGTGGCACTTCATATGTTCATCTAGCCCTATGACCAATGACACGACATTTGTAAACAATATGACTTTGGCACATGCTGGGCACATCATGCACACTGGACCTCTATGCTGTAGTTGGGCCGGCCCAACTATAGTTGGGACGGACCCAACTATAGTTAGGAGGGGCCCAACTATAGTTGGGACTGATGCTATAGTTGGGGCGTAACAACGATACATGTAGATATTTTTACAGTCACTTCGCACCATTTCCACTTTGCCGTACCGTTCGAGCTCGAGGATTGCACTACATACACCAAAGACGCGTCCATAAAAAACAGTGCAAAAACGGACCTAAATAGCGCCGCCTCGTGAAGAGGTTGGCCTCCTTTTTTGCTACATATACTACATATACTAGAAATTCAAGATTATGGCCAGATCACTTTTCGGTTCAATTTTACGGGGTGGCCACGAAATTTTTTTTTTGCCTTTCAACGAAGATACCCCCAAAATAGTAGTAAAAGTAAGCGCTAATTTCTGAATGTGCTCGAGATTTCCAAATGATTATTTTGAGCCTTTTCTACTTGTGTAGTAATTCATAAAAGCTTTTTATCGCTAAATTGCGATATAATATTTCCTGAGGTTTTTTTTGTTTTGTTTTTCTGGCATAGGTATATTGTGAGTCGTAACATAATCTGTCAGCATAGATTTTTTTCCATATACATGTATAAGCTACTGCCAGTGGCCTTTCCAATTTGTCTTTTATATTTAACAAGATAATATTTATTTATACCTAATTTTTATCGTTTTTGTAACACATTACATGAATATTTGTCACGCCCGTGTTCACATTTTCTCGGTGAGCAAATTCTGCAACTCGATTTATATTTTTTATATTCGTAAGAGAGTTATTTATTTTTTTTACATTCGTTGCAGATTCTTTTAGTAGATTTACACAGGCTGACTTCACAGGATGAGGATTTAGCATTTTTTTTGAAACACAGTGTCCAGCAACGATTTCGTACGTTGTTCTTTTCAGTCTAAAATATTCGATAGGTTTTGATTGGCCGCAGACTATACCAAAAGTTGCCAGTTATTTGCGATTTTTTCCTGAAATCTCGTTAAACTCAGTGTTTTGCCTTTTCAGTGTTATTTGTTTATTTGTTCATAACGTATTTGACTATTTATTGTTATAGTCATATTTTAAATGCGTTACTTTATTTTCACTTTTTCCTGACCACCGTCAAGGTTGTGAGCTAATTTTTTGGGAAGAGACCGGGACCAAAACGATTCCAAAAAAGAGCTCCTGGGCAGGGCGCAGACGGTTCTAATTTCTTATTTCTGTGTAGAAGGCTGGCCAGGCTGTAAAGGCTAATGGGGAGTTTTGCGTTTGTAAAAGAATGTTTAAAAAAAAATTGGAATTATAAAAAAACGCAGGGTACAGGTACCCAGAACTTGAAAAAAATGGGTACGGTCTGGAACTGTCCTCATACCACTAATGGAAGGAGAACAAGACATCATCAAACATTTATCCAGTAACATCACAAATTGGTACATTTGGCGTTCCATCTTAAACCTCTATTATCATCAAAATAAGCTGTATCTATATGAACGCTGGGCCGGGGGTGCTCCTATTTAATTTCCGCGGAATATAATACTAAAAGCCACAGTCCACTAATTCACAGTGCATCGATTCGGTGATCACATTTAATGCCTCTCTGGCGTTCCATAGGCTAACTCTCGCTCGTGGTGCGCATGTGGATATGATTGTGAATTTCGAAAAACGTGCTTTCAGATGCCTGATTTTCTCACTGAGTTTCGAAAACTGAGACTAGTACTAGTGTATGATCGACGCATTCCAGATCAAATGACAGAGTAACAAGACAACAGAATCCAGCGAAGACACGAAAGAGGGACAGTAAACACTCACTGTGCATGCTGTGCGTCATACCCGGAAGTTATATCCTTTCGTGCTGGCCATGCTATGATGCTTGTAAGTACAATGTAACTTGTATGTAGTTGTACGAAGGGTGTCAGGTACTCGCCCCCTGACCGACTCACCCCTTTCCAACTCGCCCCCCCCTCGTAAACTCGCCCCCTGACCGACTCGCCTCTTACCAACTCACCTCCTGGCCGACTCGCCCCCTGACCGACTCGCCCCTGACTGACTCGTCCCCTAGGAACGTCAAGCAAATATGGCCGGCCCAATGTATTAAAAAAAACGAACAATGGTTCTAACCAACGACGCGACACGAACGACTCACGGACGGTGATGGATATTTGGACATCACCACTTATCACTTATTTATTCAAACGCTTCTACGTCCACTGTCTGATTAGGTTATTTGTACATCCAACATACCCTCAGGATTAACAACTTCAAACCCTCCGTCCCATTAATATTTGGGTATGTGACTGTATCTTCTTGTAGTGACACGATATCCAGTTAGTTACATGTAGTTATAGTGTTCTGTTGTTCATTCACTCGACTGGGATCTCACAAATCCTGATTTTATTTTTCCTGATTTTTTGAAGTGGGGATATGCATCACTGTTGTCCATGGCAACTTATTTGCTGGTCTGGACCCCAAGGCCCATCCTGCAGTAGAAATATGGAGCAGATACTGGCAGAGTTGTAACCAAGTCATTTTTTTCCAAGTCAAGTCAAGTCTCGAGTCAATTTTTTTCAAGACAAGTCTCAAGTCAATTTTTTTTCAAGTCAAGTCTCAAGTAAAATATTGAAAACAATGTACATGTACCGGGGGTACATCAAAAGGAAAGTGACAGACATTGCTATAATTTCTTCATTTTATTACATACATGTATTTATTGGCTTGCCTACATGTATGCCATGAATTGAGGTCACATGGCACCCTAAATGGCACAAATAAAGAATGTTTCGGCACACATCTTCAGAAGATGGTTAATGACTATGACAAGCTTGAAACTGATCAGATTAAAACATGTAATTGCCAAAGTGGCTTGTAAAATGAAAATAAGTAAACAGTCCATGGAAAAAGTTAAATAGTTATGATGCCATAACACAAACCATAACATGCCATAACATAGTAATTGGATATAATTTCTATGAACCTTTTTACCAATGTAAAACCCTATCATCTTTATAAATCATGTGATATCTTTTAAAACCAGGAGTGGGGCCATGCAAGGCCAACTGTCAATTTTAGTCTATAACAGTTCCATATTGTCACACCCCTAGAGTTGTCCTACCCTTAGGGACAGACCTTTGGTAACTGAGACACGAATATATACACACCTGTTGCTGGAAATTTGTTTTGCCTGTACAATATTTACATTTTATTTATAAAAGAACACAAAATAAGGATTATTTCTTACATTAACATTGTTATTTATTACAATTTAAATGTGGTGATGAGCGCCTCAATGTCCCGCCACCATGTTGTTTCTATTTTTTGCGGTGTAGTCAGCTTCTGTGGCCTGTGGCTGATTCGGCAAGTTTCTGCGTCCCGCCGCCGCGGTCCAACCCTTCCGTCACCACCGGTCAACCGACTCCTTCTTCCTCTTAACGTAAAAACCCTGAAAATTACCACCATATTCCCATGATTCTGGTTTTGCAAGGAATAAATGTATAAAATAAATATCCAATATCATATTTATACATGGCTAACTTACAGGAACTGGTCGTTTCCTGGCTTTCCGTTTCTCTGAACAGTCTAAATGTACATGTAGTTTATTCTACTTCCATAAGTAGAAGTTACTCATCTTCAGACTAACCCGACTCACGACTACAAGTCATCGAGGCTGGCCGCTGCCCTCTCCTCGGAATCCAGCAATGAACTCCTCACATCACCCCATATGTATCTTTTCTTTTAAACCCGAAAGAAAAATTCCAGCACTGCCACGCCTTATTCCAAAGAACTCAAAATGTTTTGTGTACAATACCCTTCATAAATATTCATTATTCAAATTAATGCATGAGTGGCTACATCTACCAATAACAACTCAACTGGCACTCAGCCCATCATTCTGGTAAGGTTGACTGACTTCAGGAATGTTTGGATGTGGCGGCTCAGGAAAATAAAATCTTGTTTCACCACTAAATACCACGTTTATCATTTCAACAATCAGGGCCAAAATTATACGGTATTATTAATTTAAAAGTAATTCTGATTTAATGTCACTCTGTGACACATATGTACCCACCAAATTTGTGATGAATCTGGAAATGAATGTTTTAATGGACGTCACATGACCTCTGATGACATCACACTTACAAAAGTATCAGCACATATTTTCAGATAAGGCCAAGTTTGAAATTGATCAGATTGCTAAAGTAACTTCTAGAATGAGGTCTATGGGAAAAAAATGGGGAAAAAAAATTTAACAGAAACTATACATTTTGAAGAGCTAATTACACTGTACACTTAAAAAACACCAGGTTGGACAACAGCTTGTCACTCAATCGGGCATGATGAGGACGCATGACGATACCCCCATGGCTGAGGACTCGCTCAATGGGAGCACTGGATGCGGGAACAGCGAGTGCTCTCATGGTGACTGGAAAATTCTTGTCCAGTGTGTTTCTTTTGATGTTCCAGAAGTGAAGACATCCCTGTGAGTCACTACAGCTGGAACCCTGTGCAAGTTCCAAATACTTGGCTAGCTGGGCTGCTGCAGATGTTTTGCTGTTGTGGTAGCTGCGGGTGTAGCCAGCAAACAGACGAGAAGTTTTCTCAGGCCCATCCTCCTCCTCACTACTAGTATCATCAGAATTTTGCAAAGCGTGTGCTTCCGATATAACTCTGAAAATACATGTATATAACAAAAAAGTCACCTTGGTGAATTAAGCAACAAATAAAAAACATGCTTTATGGCATCAACTTTTCTTTGTGGCAACATGTATTCGGAATTGGCCTCCAGACCGTACTGACGCACCATTTAGCATATATCATGTTTTATCCATACCTTTAATAAACTTCACGACCTCTTCTTTGATGTTGGCTGGTGTGGTGACATCATGGATCAACCACATAGTGGAGAATGCTAGATTCAGCACAGCAGCCATCAGGTAGAGTGGGTCACCAAAAGGAAGGGTGTTGGGATCCTCCAGTGAAGCTTGCAGCCTAACGGCAACAAAAATGCCCTGAAATTGGGTCTTAAGTGAGTCAAGCAATGCCCTGATGAGACTGCTGAGGTACCTCCCTTGACAGTTCTGCTGCATGCTATGGAGGTAGTGATGCAATGATTGGATACATGGAACCACACAGCTGACAGTGACGGTCTTTTCACAACCTGGCAACCTGGAGGCCAGAGAGAAATAGGTACATGAGGAAGTCTTCGACGGAACTCACAGGAGCTGCTATCGGAGAAGCATTGTGGTCGTCACACCATGTAGTAAAAAGTTGTAGTTGACTGTTGTAAATCTTGTAAGTGGATGGTCGTCAACCTTGGGCCACCAGACTCGGACAGCCGACCCCAGCAAGCTCGGTGGTCGAGTGGTTAAGACGTCTGCACTAGTAAGCAGGAGGTCGTGGGTTCGAGTCCCACCCGAGTAAGCTTGTGACTTTTTCGCAAGCTCTCGGACAAGCACTGAGCATACAGTGTTTATTAATAATATATACTTAGGTGGAAAGCTTGCGGTAGCACCATGCAAGGATACGATCTCTTTGTGAGTTTGTATGGTTCTGAAAAGAACCGTGAGGAACTCAACGTCTCGGACAGTATGCTGTGTCTGTCGTCAGGAGACTGAAGAGATGCCGACATGGAGTGGGGCTTATAAGCTGACTGGGAGGACTGGAGTGTGATGGATCCTACTGTGTAGTCAGGTGGAACGAGGATGCAGCTGGTGGATCCACCTGGGTACTGATGCATGTCAGTTGGTGATGGGCTGTGGCGGGGGAAGGTTGCCTGGGTATAGGAGACCCATGGGCAGGGGGGGCCAAGAGTATAGAGGACCCATCAGACCGGGAGGTGAGCAGGGGCTACCAGATGTCACTGATGGAGAAGCCAATGTCTTGAGGCACAGTGGGGTGTTTGGAGACCCCACGGCAGCCATCAAGAGGAAGCTGCAACAGAAGCTTCTCTCCCTCCACCAGACAGTTACGTCCATCCAACTCAAGATGCCCAAGATTCTTCGGCCAGCCCAAGATACACAAGAAGGGAACCCCACTACGCCCCATCGTTGCTTCTAGAGGAGGGCCCACCTACAACACTGTAAGACACCTGGCCAAGATCCTTCGCCCTCTAGTTGGTAACTCACAGCATCATATCAAGAACTCAGATGAATTCTCGTCCATCATCCAAGACCTCCGGCTGCAGCCAGGCGACATCATGGTCAGCTTTGATGTCATGTCACTCTTCACCTGCGTTCCCACATTCGACGCAAGCACTATAGCGAGTGACCAACTCCAGGCCGACACCAGCCTCAAGGACTGCACCGACCTCACCCCCAACCAGCTTCAAGACCTCCTCACCACCTGCGTCAATTCTGTCAGCTTCCAGTGGCGGGACAAATTCTATGAACATACAGCTGGAACCTCCATGGGATCCCCTATATCCCTGGTTCTGGCTGACATATTCATGGAAGAGTTCGAGCAGACCGCCATTGCCACAGCAGACCACCAAGATCTGGCTCCGGTATGTGGACGACACCTTCATCATCTGGGAGCACGGGCAAGACAACCTTCAACTCTTCTTGGACCACCTCAACGGGCTTCACAGCAGCATCCAATTCACCACGGAACAGGAGAGGAATGGCAGCATTTCGTTTCTTGACGTTGAGGTGTCCAGAAGGGAGGATGGAAGTCTTGCCTGGAGGGTTTATCACAAGCTCACCCACACCGACCGATACATTCCACCACTCCAAAATCAAGTCATCGGTCAACAGAACCCTCATCCGCCGAGCCTACAACATCTGCGACCAAGAGCACCTACACAAGGAACTCCACCACATCTCCACGGCACTCCAACGCAACGGATACCAGCCCAAGCAGATCAAGACTCAAGACGCAAGATCAAGTCCCCCTCCCAGCCGTAGGGTCCCCTATACCCAAAGCCAACTAGATAAGGCCCGTAGTTCTGTCACTCTCCCTACCTAGGACATACCCCCCACTACATCCAGCATATCCTGAGCGAGCACAACATCAAGGTGTTCCACACAGCTCCCCTCAAGATCCACGGGATGCTGACTCCCCATAAGGACAGGCAAGATCCACACTGCCGACCAGGTATATACAAGAAGAAGCCCACCTCATCGCTAGCATCGAACAGTGGTACCCAAGACACATTAGAGAAGCTTTGGAAATCTCCAAACACCCCACCGTGCCTCAAGATATCGGCTTCTCCATCAGCGACATCTGGCAGCCCTGCTCACCTCCCGGTCTGATGGGTCCTCTATACCCTAGGCCCCCGCCCATGGGTCTCCTATACCCAGGCAACCTTCCCCCGCCACAGCCCATCACCAACTGACATGCATCAGTACCCAGGTGGATCCACCAGCTGCATCCCCGTTCCACCTGACTACACAGTAGGATCCATCACACTCCAGTCCTCCCAGTCAGCTTATAAGCCCCATTCTATGTCGGCATCTCTTCAGTCTCCTGATGACGGACAGAGCATACTGTCTGAGACATTGAGTTCCTCACGGTTCTTTTCAGAACCATACAGACTCACAAAGAGGTCATATCCTTGCCTGGTGCTACCGCAAGCTTTCCACCTTAGTTGCCTCTCACCATGAATAGCTTGAAATCCCATCAATAATACATACATTGGGTAAGGGCAAACCCCGTTATATGAATTAACATCTCCCTAACGCAAAGAATACATCTTGAGGAATTTTTTATTAGTGAAGAATCTTCATTACCCTGCCCCCCTAAAGGTAGTGTAGTTTCTGAATGGAAAAGGGCAACATGTCTCCATATCCCCCCAATATGTCAGGGCACATGATCTGGTAGCAACCTCTTGCCAAGTTTTTTGACATCTGTTTTAAGCAGATAACCACATAAGTGATGGATTTTTGTACTGAAACCCGCACGGAAATTAAATTCATCAAATACAGTCTGCCTCCATACTGTAACGAACTTCGTCCATTGGCAGGGGATCTTGTACACTCCAGGCTTGTGCAGTGGATTGTGCTGGTCGTTGTGGGAAGTCAGCAGGTTCTGCATTTTCACGGGGGTTGTATGGAACATGCCATGCCTTGAACGCCATGCATGTGGAAGATGCACTGGATGTGATTTTAGGTACTGTCTAGGTAGGGAAGGGGGATGGTACTAGAGGCCTTAAAATTAAAAGAAAAGGAACCACTTGAAGAAAAAAAAATGATAGATTAACCCGATGATACAATAAACCTGCTGGCAATGTTTTACAAGCCCTGCACTGAGTGTGTCAGACCTTTTTAATGAAAAGGTAAATCATGGCAAATCATCAAATTTCTAACCTCCATCCTATGAGATGGGGGGTATCTCCACCCTTTTAAGTTGGCCTTGTGCTAGATTTTGTAGAATCAAATATTAAAATCCCTGCCTTGGAGGTGGGGTGGACCAGGGGGGGAAGGAAGAAATAGTAGGCACATAAACAATGAGCAAACATGTTGGTCAGGTCTTTGAGATTGTGACTTGCCATTATTCAGTCGTAAAGCTGTCAAACTGGTATCATATACCAGTAGTTTAATTTTTTTGTAAAGCCCAGAAAACATTGTGAGGTCCTGTTTTATGGAAAACAGGGTCAGTCATGTGACCCACATCAAAGAAATGTTTTTGTTCGGCCAAAATATTATTGCTTACCCAAATGTTGCAGTGGTATTGAAAATAAAAATAAGAGAAAAGGAACCACTTGAAGAGATAAAATGATAGATTGCAAGAACAATTGAGAAGGGGGACAGAGCAAAATCGGTGGTCAGTTTTGTGCTGCTTAAATCAAAGATTGTAATTTTCAAAAGTACTGGCCAAGTGTCATTTTGGAATTGCCTACACAGATTTGTCTGTTGCAGGCAGTGACTGAACTTTTTAGTCAAGGAGTGTACCTGTGTATTGTTGAAGAACAGCACACCATCCAAGCATGTTGTACATGCAGCCAAAAGAGGCTACTTTTCAACTCTGTTGATGAATACCTTACATGCATACATCATATGCACACATTTGAATGCAAGCTGCTAATCATCTGATCTTCAGCATTTTGAGGAGCCTTGTGCATACATGAACAATAATTAGTTGTACACATCCCAACTTAATTTGTATGCGTCCCAATAAAAAACAAGCTGCTGTCAACTCTCAAATTACAAACTGAATACATTGGGAAAGAATGCACAATGTTTAAAATTAATATTCAGAGAACAATTGTAAGCTAACAATTTTTCACATAAAACTACCACAATATTAGCCTGTCTGTATTTTTCTCTGTAGCTGTCTGTCATGTGAAGAGCTCCAGTTGTGTCCATCAATAAGATCAAACGTAAAAGTGAATTGAGTCTAATTCAATTGTAGGTTGGGAATTGCTGGTGTCGGTGTCCGTAAATGAAAACAAGTTTTTGATGTTTTATTACATGGTATACATGAATGTACCTGTACTGGTGTTACTGATGTGAAGCTTGAAGACGTTCCCTAATATTGGTCTTTACAGATATGACAAGCTTAATTGTTGAGCGCTAGTGCCCTCTCACCTACCGATATTTTTTCAACCTCAAAATTCAAGATACATGTACTGTAGCTTGTTCACAGGCCCAGTACTGCCGTCCAACCTGTGAACACATACATGCACATGCAGCTCCTGCCCAGTCTTACGTGTACATACATGTACATGTGTAAAGATGGATCCATTTGAAAAATTGTATTTTTGAAAATTTAAATGAACAAATACAATTCATTTCATGCCTGCAATCCATAAAAATTCAACTTTCACATGGGAAATAAATCCGCTTTCTTATCAAAGCCTGAGATGTAACAGTCGATCTCAAACTCCAGCTCTGAATGGTTTGTGGTAGCAAATGATACGACGAGAGCTATTGTATCAGTACGACTGAAACAAAATTTTGATTCTTGAAAAAATGTGCATTTTACAAGGAACGTAATGGTGCAGCTTTCATGTACTTCATTCTCTAGTGATCACCCTGATGTTCCACATGCTACAATTGATAGAAACCAGATACATGTAGTTCATGTATAAACAAATACATGCTTTCATCATGTTCATTAAGTTGGCACATCAGCACAGTACATGTTCATGTATAATTTTGTTCAGACTACTCAGGGTTTTGAGAAATGCATGCTAAGCTTAATTATGGCTGTATTTGTCATTTGATTTTTTTAAAAATGAGAAAATTTTGAATAAAATGTACTTAAGACCTCATTTGACAAGATTTTGGGAGCTTGTCCAAAAGGTTGCCAGGGTTTAGCTGCAACAATGTGAGCGATTTTGCCACTTACCATTGACTGCGGAAACTACATGTATATAGTTTCACTGTGTGAAAATCACTTATGCAAAGACAAGCAAACTCTTGGACATGGACTTACGTGTACCCTGACAGCTTTGTAAACTGTGGATGTGAGTTGTTAATGTTATTCACTTTCATTTTTATTCACTTTTGCTATAGATCCTTTGACTGCATCCTCCATTAGACTGAGCACACCATGGCTTCTGCGTTTGAAAGTTCCGCTAACAGATCAGAATTTTCAACCCAGTTACCAGAAATACCCAAACACTTTCTGACATGCAAACGCAAGCTTGGGGAAGGTGGCTTTGGAGAAGTTTACAAGGCACACCATATCCACTGGGGTGAACTAGCTGTTAAAGTTTGCAAACAAAGGTACGTTGAAGATATACATGTACTGTACGTGTTGTTTGGTAAAAAGATCATGTTATTCAGTGCATGCACACAGTTGTAATGAACACCTCCCACTTTGGACAAGGCCTGGGCCACATACACTCTTATTTGCTATCAAATGTCACTTTATGGTGGCAGCAGCAAAAACTCACCCAGGTACCTGTGTGTAAACGTTGCATGATTAAGCTGTTGAAACCCATAACTGAAATAGCATCTCTGGGTTCTGTTTGAGCGCATCTAATTACCGGTATTCTTGTTAAGTTTTGTTGGTATTGTCTATAAATCCTTCTTGAATAAACTGTAACGCTATGCAGCAAGCTTCCAAAATATTTTTTTGTTTCTATATTCAAAAGCTTCATGAAATTGATCATGTTTTGTTGCTGCTCTGTAAAACATTCTTATTTTTCTCTAAAACTTTGCTGTTGTGCATCAAAGTTATTTAGTTTCTGTTGAATGGTATCACTAAATTCTTCTTGATTTCCTGCCTCGTAAGCTCCAATAAAATTGGTTATTAGGTTTTTAAACATCACCACGCTGTTTCCGTTTAATTCTGCAGTAGATATTATAAGTCTAATTTCAGTCACTTGGCTATAGTCGTAAACAAAGACAACTTTTTTGGCCGAGTTTCCCAACTTAACAAAGGCATACAAACTACCTCGAGTAATGACGGATGAAGCTGTAAACCATTGGATCAGCGATCCTTTTTGTTTTATCAAAACCAGTTTAATATTGCGGTATACTGTGCATCGGGGGCTTGTACATGTACGTAGGGGTTGGTTGGGATCTCCTCAATGACAAAACCCTTACATATCAGCCTTGTTTCAATTTCACTTGTACTTTACCGTTTGTAAATATTATATGACGTGACTGTACTCATACTGGGTATTTGACATGTTAAACAACAATTACAACAACAGAGCATTTGTTGACACCTGCCGCCTTTTTAATGTCAGTGAAACCAGGTCTTTTAATTGATACAAACTTGAGACACCATGTCAAACAGCTTGGGCACTGCTTTTTACTAGGATGGGGGATACATTCCAGTTCTCAGTAAAAACTATGACAATCACGATTTACATTTGCAAGGAAAATACTTAGATGCCACTTACATATACATGGGAGTTGGATTGGCCGGCCCACCAAAAGGATCTGGTCATGTGAGTACCTACATGTATACTGTGACTTGGATCAAGAAGCCTGACTCCATCACAAATGTCTGGTGGGATTTATACCCCAGATGTCGAGCCTCACCAATGTATATGTTACAAAGGTCAATGAATCCATAAGGGCTATAATAAATGCTTTGTACATGTAAGGAGCATGTACATGTAAGCTCAAACAAAAACCAGTGTGTTGGCTCCTGGAACGAGGTTAGATGCACAACAATTTCTTAAGTATTGTAGAAAGTCTTATAAACTCGAAACCCAACCTGGAGCAATTGATTAACCAGTTTCAAGACTTGTTGCAATACACCAAACTCCTTTGAACTTTGTGATTATACCTGGATTATACTTGGTTCCTTCTGACATGGATCTCAGATTCCGAAAGTTCGAGTGTTACAATGTACAACAACAAGTTGCAAGTTCTGACTTCAGGCATGAAAACGGGGTTGCAAGCTGATTTAAATCAACCTTACAGTTATTTTGAGCCTGAAGATCCTACTTAAAATTTTGAAACCAAAGAACCTAAGTTACCACAGCAAAAAGAAACCAAAAAACAAAAAAGATCATATTTTAATGCCAAGTACACAACAAAGAAAAATTACCTCTATCGCGGCATTAGCTATTGGTGTCACTTTTCTTTTGTGATTTCACTTACCCTACAAAAATTAAAGAACTTTATGGGATCGTTTTGGTTTCATAATGCAGTTTTTTTTATTCAACCAAGCAAGCACCAATGCGCCCAACCCCTAAATAAAGCCCACGTGTGTTTGGCAAACCAAACTACTGCATTGCCTGCAAGGTTAAACAACCAACACAACACACTTCCAATTACCCCCAGTAGGGCACCTAACTCCGAAAAAACGAGTTTTTGAGCACGTGAGCCAAGTTTTCCAGTTGTCACTGGATCAAGTTTTTAATACCTGGTTTAGGAGGAGCGGGTGTCAGTTCAGGAGCAGGAGCCCCAACCCCCCGACGGCAACAACTACAGAACTCACAATGGTACTGATTGCCAGGCAGAGGGCTTCTAACAGGAATGATCGTAAGGCCTTGTTCCCTAAACATCGTTCTTATTTTGCCCCCAATCTGGTGCCACTGCCTAACACCTTAGTGAACGTGTCTTTGATTTGGTTCAACTGTGACCTGAGCCCTCTCTTGTTTTCTTGTGCCACAGCTAATCTTGGCAATCTTTCATTGTTGAGATTTCTTGAAACTTCCATTGGGAGTTTTAATCGGTAAATGTGTAAGGACATAATACTGGCTAACAAAAATGGGACACATAGGTAAAAATTCAATCTAGTGAAAGGTGTTTAATTTACTTTTAAATTATGAGAATGGACCACCCTCTATCAGAAAATAGCAATGGGAAGATAATCGGCCCAAGAAATTTTCTTCCATGCAGTGCTTTCTGTAGAGGGGGGCCTCATAAGTTAACGTTGGTTACGGTGTCCACTTTGCAGTCAACCATGCAATAATAAAAGTCAAAGAAAAACAATGTGGAGTTGTATTGTTGTGGTTAAGCTTTTCCTCCTTTCTGAAAGTCATCTTTAAAAAAAATGTTAATTGTTACTAATTTTACGATATCTTAATAAGGTGGACACCGTAACTAACGTTAACAAGTGTACTTTTTCACACACAACAATTTTAAATGATTTGCAGTTTGATGACTTGAGGAAAACAGCTGGTTGCGAAGCTTGCAAGTACTTCAAAGAACAGATACCCTCAATTTCAAAGATCTTTGTCCTGTAGTTTAACGTTGGTTACAAAAATGACACGGACACCAAAAATTTCTAATCAAAGCTAACATTTCATGTGACAAGTTTATTATGACTTGCTTTACTGGAGCCCTCAAGGTAGTTGCCTCACCTTCAGAAAATTGCCTATGTTACTATGTGCAGGTGTTAATACATGCACATGCTTTTTCATTTCTTGGGAGCATCTCTGTGATCTACATATCTGATAAGCCACTTTATCCTATTTTTAGATGCCCTATATGCATGCAAGAAGGTTGCACATGAGCTTCACAAAAGTTGAAATCTTTGACATTGTGAACTTAAGTACATGTATGTATATTTAAATGTGCACCATTTCCAACATTAAACAATTCTGAGGAACAAGTAAATTGAGTCAATGACTATTTTATTTTTCATTCTAATCTTGTTTCTTAAAAACTGTATTTCATTGTGGAGGCTATACACTGACGATCCCATCTGAAGAACATGGCACATCTCATTAAATGAATTTCATTGAATTTATTCAGTTCGTGCCACCTGGGTGACTTATCTTTGCTGAAAAACTGATGAACTTTTGACTACAGACCTTAGACAAACCTCTGATGACATACTTGGACAAAACTACTTTTGGCAATAAACGTTTAAAAATACTTATTAGCATAGACACTGTACAGTGCATTAATTTTACCTACTTCTTTGCTGTCCAAGTGAAAGTAACGCAAAGATGGATCTGAAATAAGTGAACTTGGATTAACAACACACAGAATGAATTTCCTGTTAACGGTCAGATCTTTTTCCCAAACAAAACTTTGCTTATTTTTATTTGGACGATCCATGCAGTATATAACTGCCAGTTCATCACTAATGATGCGCTTGATGGCACCTGGATACCATGCATCCTCAAATGCGACTACAACTATATCCCCTGCAGTGAGCTGGCGATCGGCAGGCTCTTGTGGGGTCCTGAAATTACAGAAATGGCAACAGGAATGGTTGAAATCGAATAATCTTTGATTTAATTACTACTAAGGCAAGTTCC
The DNA here is from genome assembly GCF_054643075.1 of Acanthaster planci. NCBI lineage: Eukaryota > Metazoa > Echinodermata > Asteroidea > Valvatida > Acanthasteridae > Acanthaster > Acanthaster planci. The sequence continues at coordinate 6,829,660 of NC_141792.1, read as the reverse complement.
CCTATCTGTGTAAACATCACTTGCCTACGTGTTACAACATCAACTTCGCTCCATTTAATTTTAATTCACTGCGAACTCGCCCCCATACTATTGGATGACAAATGGGGCAAATTTTAATACGAATGGGGCGAAGTCGAAAGTGCCGGTGTGTAACGAACGTGAAACACCGATGATTTCGTAAACTTGGCAAGGCTATTCTTTAAGTTTGTTCATTTTTGTGATGGACTTTAGCTTAAAAAATGTAAATTATTTGTCGTTGTGCAATTTCAAGAGGGACTTCAGATGTTTACTATTTTTTTCTTCCGTTCGTTAAACATGGACACGATTCACACGAAACCATCCAAGCGGTCCGCTACAAAGCCCAAAAATCACCCATTGACTATCCATTAAAATCTTCCCTTTTAATGCCATCTGACCTCTTTTCACAAAAAAATACAGAAAATAAAATCTATTTAAGTTGATACAAACCTTTTGGCTGCTCTTTTTCCGGATATTGGCTGCTCTTTTCCTGATTGTTGGAGGGAAAGCTGTCGCGCGCAGCAACTTTTTCCGTTCATTACAAAGAGACGCGAAAGCGGCGCTCGGTGGACACTGTGCTTAAAATAGCTTTATCTCGGAAAAGACGTAATCGAGCCTAAAACAATTGACCTTTAGGTCATCCATGCAGGGTACCATTGCACGTGTACGACCACTAGTCAGACTGCGTTGATCACCAGTTAAAACATGTGGACATTTTACGTTAGTTACAAAGTGGACACGAAAATTATAGCGATCGATGTGTTGATGTTTTCTCATCCTCGAGGGTAATTATGGTCTAGCACACATTTTACACGATGTTTATTAAGCTCATTTCAAATAAAAATGGCTTTTACAGGTAAGGGTGAGGCTTGTAAATGATGATTCTGGCCCTTTTCGTCATGGTATGGTGTGGTGGACACGATGTGAAACGAACGTTAACGCAGGTTCAGCTGCCATTTTGGAGCGTGGATTTATTTATTTATTTTTTTGTAAAGGGCCAAAATATTATTGTGATAAAATACGTGAGCTATAAGTAAAGTAGTTGAGTTCATTAAATTTTGTTCAAGCAATGTCCCATTTTTGGGCGCCATTTTGAACTAAAATTTGCTCTTCAACGTGAATAAAAATTATAGACTCGCATTTACACTGAATTATTTATCTTTATTTATCTCTCAAATACATGTACAACTATAATCTAAAGCAAACATAGCTTGAAAATGGTTACATCATCTGATAAATTAAAGTTCATTTTTTGCATCATGAAAGTTGGCCAGTATTGTGACCTTACACAAATGCTTCAGCACTCTTTACGAATGGTTAACATCTTGGCAAATGATGTCCCTGAAACCCAGAAGCCTGTGGCCAGCCTTAAGGGAGTCCTGCCTGAGTTCCATCGCTTCTTGACTCACTTGTCTGCCTGTTCTAAAAGTTCCCCACAGGATGCCCAAATACTGGTAGGCTTTATACACGAGTGCTAAGTGGCACCAAATTTCACACAGAAATTTCAGGAACTGTCAGTGCCCGCACAGCACAGGCTTCACACAGCAAAGATTGCCCAAGCTGGTACAAAATCTTAAAGTAAAAGTGTCTCATCTCCAATCTAAACGCATAGGCAACTATCTGGTTGAGCTGACAGGTCCTACACCTTTGGCATGTACATGTAGTGAGTGCTCTGGCATGTGAGACAGTGCCCAACCTGCTATAACAGCTTCTACAAAATAGAGTCGTTTGATAACAATGAACTTGGGGGTTCATAACTCATGGTTCTTTAAAGGTCTGTTGAATAATACACTGAAATTTTCATCAATGGTTTGTTGAAAAAATACTGAATTTCTTTGTTGAGAGAAGCTTTGGAATCAAGTCATCTGGTACAAACATTTTGACTTCAAATTTTAACCTTAACCCCTAGAATGTACATAAAATCATATTGAAATTGGAGGCTACAAAGAAAGAAAGAAAAACGAGACACCCAAACTTGATACCTTTTGACATTCATTGTTTCTTGTAAACAAAATAAGGTGTTGTCCAAGTTGTTTTTGCAAGACAGTGGATGGGCCAAGTAGATGTTTAGGTTGTTTGAAAACTTTTGTGATGCCATAATGATGTCATCAAAATGTACAGTTTTGGATTCACGTACCAGACAAAGCCTAATTGATGTGAATTCATTGAGTACATGTAGGTAGAAAGTCAACCCCTGATTATACATGGATTTCTGAAGTGACATCATCATCATGTCATCAAAATGGACACTTTTGGATTCCCGTACCAAAGTCTATTTGACATGAAATTCACTGAGTAGGTACATGTAGAAAGTCAACCCATGATTATATTTCTGAAGTGACATTATGACATCATCAACTGATTTTTACATTGTTAAAATATTTGTTTGTATACAAATTTACCTGTATCTTTCTTCCAGCTGTAATTGTTGGCACTTAAATGTATTCAAGTCCAATTAAAGAGAAACTTTGTATATAAAGTGTGTTTTTCCACACATTCATTCCAGTGATACGTTGAGGTCAACAAAATTCACTGTGAAGATACAAGTATTTGAATTAAACAGTGAATTATCTTTTGCAATAATTTGTTGTTTAGGCATCTTTCACTGATTGTACATCGTGACCTTTGCCCTCACCTACATGTAACAGCTTGTGCTGCTTTAGCTCTCGACATCGCACATACATGTACCTTGAAGTAGCATGTGATGTGAGTTTGGTTCATTGTGTGCATGCAGACATGTACATGTACATGACTCTCTAGAGCAGACCCCCTTTTCTCAAACAGTTATGGATAAAAGACTTTGTAGGTCTCTAACTTGCACAAGAAAGTAAAAGGAACCTGTTTGTCTGAATGTAATGATAAAAACTTTGTTGAAATTGAGTGTGTTTTGCCATCATTTGCCATTGTGTTCAAATCCTGTTGAATATCTTTAGGTTGCTCATGTACCAGGCCAAGGAAGAAATGTCATGCTTAAAGCAGTCTTTCAATTGACGGTAGTGCCCGGATCAATAGATTTCATGATGGATCAACTGATGAAGTATCTTCATGAGGGCCACCACACATTCATGTACATGTTGTTTTAGCATACATGTACATTGTCATATTGCTTTATATACTGACACTCTCAATATGTTTGAAAGTGGTTCATGTCATGGTATATGACCTCTGGTATTCGTATGCATGTGAATGTACAGGTGGGATATTGCATGGAAACACCCTATTGTGCATGTTTCTTTTCTCTTATGTACATAAATGCATTCATTACAAAGATGTTGGTTCACAAGTACATGTACTTGTGATAATTATATACTCTAATGGTCATACATACTGTACCAGGTATTTTGAAAGGTACATGTATTTGTCAATCAGCACAGTCATGTGATCACATTATGCCATCAGTTGATCCTGTATGAAATCTCCATCTCAACTTCTGTTTTTAAATCTATCTTCCATGACCCTAAAATAAAAATAAAGGAGATCAGCTGATAATTATCAGCATATTATTCAATGAGACCAACAGATCGTGCAAAGATTGAGCAGTTGTGCAGATTGACAGACTGTGTTTAACATAATATACCAACTTTTATGGCTATCCTTTGCTACCTGTATTTGTCTGGTGTTGCAAACTTGTGTGAATGACTCAAGAAGAACTCACACAGATCTGTTTTGTCCAAGATATTCGTCAGTGTGTAACTCCTGCACTCGTCTTCAGCATCACAAAATTCCATATTTACATGCACGTCTTTAACCATGACTTCACCATCCACACCCGACCAGGTGCACCACCCGTGTCTGTTGGGACTGCTTGTAAACACTACGGTGTGTGTAAAATCATTTTGAAATCGGAACATTCAGCCCTGATAGGGGTGACAGTGTTTCCATCAAATGCAAGCCTGGTTCCTCAGTCACGTCAGTGGCACTCACTGATGCACTCAGCTGACTGCCAATGTCAACAGGCAGGAGATCAATCTCCAGGCTGATATCATCACCCTCATGGATTGCCCATCCAACAAAGATAGTGGCCTTGTTCCTCTGCTATCTTTCCTGATTGGACTGGGTGCCCACATCTTCTTGAGAGAAGAATAGACTTTGTGTCAAGGCATTGTTCTTTATTAGCATGACTTTTTCACCAGATTCCATTCTAACAGACCAACTGCAGTTGTTAATTGTATAAAAAATAGCTGCACTGATCTGATGAAATTCCATTGTGAAGAAATGAAATATCTGTGAGTTGGTAGCCAGTGCCATTCCAGTTGCCCTACCCAACAAAAGGTTGCTAGACAAACAAAAGACAGAGCCTTGTAAGATTGGTAGTTTCTAGACATGACTTCATGTCTATTAAATGAACAGTACAGTTTGACAGAGTTCCTAAGCCTGTTAATGATCATGAAATGACACACACTTTATTTTTCTCACTGAACTACAAGTACTTTATATTGTGGAACACACTGTAACTGCATTAATGGCCATTACTTACAGTAGTTGATACTCTTACATGTGGCTCATGTCATTGGCTCTGTACATGTATGTCTGTTCAACTGATCAAATACACCTGTTTACCTCTTCCATACATTCAAGCCTCACCATTGTTTCTTTTTTATCTCATTATTTTGTTTCCACAGTACGCGATTGTCAGATGAGGGCAAAAAACGTGTGCGACGAGAAATTGAGCGAATGACCAAAGTTGCCAGGCATGAAAACATTGTCTCAATTAGAGGCATCATCCCAGATGTAAAGCCTTTTGACTGCTGTATAGCCATAGATTACATGAAGCATGGGTCCTTGAAGTCCTGCCAGAAGAAGCTTGGGACATTCCCAAATGCAGTTAAGATTCGGATGATTAAAGATATCTCACTTGGGATGAACTTTCTGCATACCCAGAAGGAACCTATCATCCATCGTGATTTGAAGCTGGAAAATGTTTTAGTTAATGAGCATCTTGTAGTGAAGGTATGTCAGATAAGCTAGAGAGTTGGGTCATTGCTTGTTAATTCACGTGCCCTTTGAATAGTAACGTGACTAGGGCTAAATGTCCAGGGGAGGGGGCATCATAAGAAAATAAGCTGCCGTTCCATTTCAATGGAGAGTATTCAAAGATTCAAATGGGGGTTGGACACCCAGGGAGGGGGAACACGTGCCCTTCCTGTGGATGCCCGTGACTCCCCCTTCCTGCATCCCCCCCCTGTAGTTAGGCCGCTGCATATGACCTGGGTCAGACTTGCGTAAAACAATTTCTTTCAACACTTGTAATGGCCACTCGAATTGTGGATGTAGTTCCGCTATTTGATTTTGTCGCAAGTCATCGAGTTTTATGAATTGAGTTGAAACAAGTAATTTTAAGAAAGAGAATTGAGTCATTAGATAAAGAAGTCCAGGTTAAGTCACAACATGTAGTCTAGTCAAATTTTCACTTGAATCAGTTTGAGTCACAGATATTTGAACTCCATTTAAGAAATCAACAAAAGAGAAAGATTGGGATGGGATACAAGAGCAAAGTAGAATGAAAGAAGGAACACAACAAGGCACCACTAAGTATGACAATGTAAACTAGCAGACAACAAAGTGAAATTGCAATGGTCCAATCATACTTTTTTCCAATTTTATTGAATTATACAAAGAGTGAATGTTTATTAGGCACAGCGCCTCACAGCGCCAAGGGTCGTCACGCCCTGGCTGCCCGACCCTCGGCGCTACTGACCTACTTAGTGTCCTTGCATAACAAAGGGTACATACAGATTGGCGTAATGCTCTCATGGATGACTGAATTTTGGATACTTGTACTTGTAGGCAGCCGTGGTGCACCGACAGAATCACAGACACTTATCTGATGTTGGCAATTTTCATTAAAGGCTTTTGCTTTCTGTTGAAAAAAAAGCATCTTTGAATTTTGCCAACAGGTGAAACAAAATTTTGGAGTTGTCACAATTGTCCACTTACAACAAGGCTTTTTGGCATAACAGAAGGCTTACCATGTATTACTTTGTATAAATGGAGGCCTGATGCTTGGCATCTGTGTACCGAATAAACTGCCCTCCTACATGTACATGTAGCTTATCAAACTATAGTCATCAACCCCCTTCCTCCAAGCTCAACTGTCAGCATACCAATCCCCGAGACGTAAACAAGAAACCAGAAACAGATCAATATATAAGCTCTACATATTCTCAATTATCATTGGTTGTAAAAGTTGAAAGCCCGCTACCCCTACTATCAGCTATTTAAGACAGTGTCGGTCATTGGCGGAAACAAAATTCTGCAGTCACAACATCAGTTATCATATTCCCTTACCGCATACCGTAGTTGGCACTTTTGATTATGAGGAGACAAACCCAGTTAAATTACCATGGGGCTCGAATGTACATGTATTCATGAGGTATTAGTTTTGGCTGTGCTGAAATTAATTCCTCTGCCTCGGAATAATTTTCCCACGGGCTCGATTTTCTTTGTAGCCTGTATATAATGTTCTCTCACATTTGAGAACCCAGAATAGTTTTTTGAGGTTCAGAATATTTTCCCTATAACTTAGAATATAATATCCTGGACCAGAAATATATATAAAAAATCTCCATCCTCAGAATATTTCTTCCCGCCTTATTTTCCCTACGTAAGAACTTAGGTTTTATCGGACTATCAATATTCTCCACAAGACTCAAAGCTTTTGCTGGACTCAGAATACTTTCTCAAGACTTAATAAATACATGTATTTTATCCCAGCACTCAAGAATATTTTACCAAGCTCAATACATATACTGTACATGTATAATTTTGGTGGATTGAATACGCAAAATAAAAAATCTGTACGCAGTGGGGATGGGTGGGACAGAGGATAAGAATCTTTAATATTCTAAATGTACATGTAACATTTCCTCATGAGCTTCTATCGTGTGTAAATGATATCGTACATATTTGTGCTGTGTAGGCAAACCTGCAGAGTTTTGTGATAAAGAAATGAACTTTTTTCAAGTAAAGTTGTTAACTTACACAGTCCACACAATCACTTTTTTGATTAGCATTGTCAAACTATATTATTATTTTTAATGAATAATTTTCTTTCTAGAAGTCACAGGTTTCACATTAAAAATGCACCAAATTAATGTAAGAGAAAAAAATGGGACTTTCAGTTTCTGTTTTACTGTAGCATTCCCTCTTGAGGTCAGCAAAGAGATTGGTTGCTTTTGTTGTTGCTTGCCTTTGAGCAGAAGCAAAACTATGGAGTGTTCCTTACATGTAGCTGACAAAATTTATTATACTGTTCTTCTTGCTGTCACTACACAGGTTTCTGATTTTGGTTTAGCAACATGGTGCACTGCATCAAACTTAACAGAGGCTGGAGGGACCATCTCCCACATTCCCCCTGAAAACCTGAGGAACCTGAATCAAAAATGCACCACAAAATATGATGTATACAGGTAAGAGCTACCTATAAAAACCTTTTGGTTCTGTCAGGGTTAAACACAGCTCCCACCTGGCTAACAACTGTTGCTCCCAAATTTGTAGTTTTGTTGCTATCTTTGGCTGAAATGAGATTTGTTCTTGTTTATTGTGCCTTAAAAATTTTACAGCTTCGGTATAATGTTGTGGGAGTTGTCATCTAACCAGGAGTCCTACCTCAGTAAGTTGCTCTTCAGTCACTTCTTTGTAATCCCCAAGCAAATAGGGTTTTAAACTTTGGTTGTTAAGTTTTTAACGTAAATTTAAATACGTCACAATGCTTATTACAGTCGACTCTCATTAATACGGGGGCCTTGGGACTTTCTAAATTAGCTTGTATTATCCGGACCTCGTCTTACGCGAAAGCTGCTGTCCCGCTTGTCGCATGTGTAACCGATCGACCGCATTGTTAAGCGTACATCATGTACAACTTCCTGTACATACTTGTACATGTAGGCCTACATGTACTTTGTATGCACGTACGTGTGGTTTGGAATTTAATTTCAAAACAACTTATGTTTATGAAAGTGAGAAGTAACTGTACTTTTTATGAATAAAGACGTAAAATAAAGAATGATAACATAATACAAGAACGGAGAAACCGGTCACGTCGAGTTGAAGGATGCATGGTTGGAGTGATGCCGTTTTACGTCCCCAGCACGCCGCGATGAGATCGTCATACAACGCACGCACGTAAGTACATTAACATTTTAGGTGGTAATCAACATCAGTGCTGCACTTGTTGCACAAAAAGGGCGGGAACCAGTCATTGGTGGTGTGAATCGGCCAGTAGAGGGCGAATAAATTATTGAGTGTTGTATGTTTTAATTTGAAACAGCGCGTGGGTTTGGTGAAAAATTAAGCGAGGGATGCGCTTTTTTCTTCCACTTACTTAAGCGCCTTTCTGAATTCAATGGATTGACTGATTGACAAGTTGCCTTCAAAAACGCTTGTGCTAATTAGATGGATAACAATACATTTGCACGCAGCTGGGGCCCCCAAAATGCTTGTCTTAAACGGAATCTCGTAACATACGAGCTCGTATTATGGATTTTTTTCCCTCATAGGAATGTGCATAATTCAGTTGGGACTGGCAAATATACTCGTCTTAACCAGAGTCTTGTCTTACCGGAGCTCATATCACCGAGAGTCGACTGTAATTGAAAGTGTGGAACTTATAACTCACGTGCGATATTCTAATTTTTTCTTTGAAGTATATATGCCCTGTTTATTGTTCAGGGCACTATTTATTATATAATGAAAAAGCCAATTGAAAACCACAGGGGTTTTCAACTTTACTATCATAATTTTATTATGTTTTAGTGCTCACAAAGGGAAAAGAAAAGATGCATCAGATTGTAGGCAAAATTTTAACGCCTGTTCGCACTGAACTTTTTTGTGGTCAAGCTGAGCAAAACAATGGGTACTTTTCCTATTTTAAGTCCGGTATGGACATTTCTGGAGGTTTTCTAACACAATTGTGGGACTCGGTAAAAAATACACATAACGTGTATTTTTTACCGAGTCCCACAATTGTTCAAGACATTCATCATTTTACCGTCAGCTCAGTAAAGTCCTTGAAAGAAAGTCCAGTGCAGACACAGTTTTAGACTAAGTCTCATTGAATTTGGAAGTACCTTGAAAAAAACAAGAGCAATTGTTAGACATGCAGTCAAATCCAGACCATGTACATGTAATCACAAAGAACATGGTTCATGGGGAGAGCTTAGTGAGTAATCACTGTTACCATTATTGCAAGTTTTACCTTCACTTATTACAACGTGTCATTTTGTGTCAGATTGCAAGGGAAATCCAAGCCTGATTTCTTCAGGGGTAGCACGGGGTCAAAGACCTGATATGGCTTTGATCCCCTCAGATGAACCAGCCATTGTGAAAGAGTTGATGGAGCAATCATGGCATCAAGATGCAAGGAAACGACCAGACTTTCAAGGTTTGCTTTAAGTGCACAACTAAATCTGAAGAGGCCGTGAAGTGGTGTTAATATCTTTATTTAATTTAAAACAAAAACAAACAAGAGGATCTGACTTGACATGTCATTGTTCATAAAAAAGGAAAGATCACAGATTTCTCATTGAAAAGAAAGTACCTCATGCAGTTGTTGGTTGGCTATAATGTGCCAGTGAACTAAGAAATATTAGAAAAAGGACTTCAAAAATAGACTTAAAAAATCAGATCTTGCACTTTTACACTCTGTGACATCTGATTTCATTGATTTTGTCATCTGACAATCATAATTCAGACATTATATAAGAAGCATAACTGGGTGATGGTTGAAATTTACTTGTCGGAATGTCAGAAACTTTTTAATAATTCTGATATGCATAAATCTTTACTCAGTTCTTTACACAACTGATGTAAAAATATCACCTCTTAAATAATCAACTGAATACCTTTGAGTTTTAAAATTATGAATAATGACCAAGCAAACAAAGTAATTCAGTGGTAAAAAAGAATGAACAGTTCAAGTATGTGGTACATTTCTCCTGCTTTCACATACCCCTGCCCAGCCTACATATGCAAATTTCCCATGTGCCTATTACAATTCGCTGAAAGACTTGATTATGTATGCTGCCCCTTGACCCTCCACAATGCACTACAGTCCCCCTGCCATGTTTATCCTTCTTTTCTCAGCGCCTATCATTACAGACATGTCTTTTGTGGCATTTTCGGAGTTTGGAATTCCGGACCTTTCGCGTTTGTGAATTGACTTGATTCCTGTTACGAAATAAAGAGTGATTTCTTATCTTTTGGTAAGAGTGCTTATTTTCATATTTCGTTCTTTGCATGGTATGTTTTTTGTGTTTTTTCTGCCCCGTTTTATCTGTGCATCATATACAGGTTTGGGTGTGACCTACCGTGATGCATTGTGCTGGGTATGGCCGTTGAACAGGGCCGGGAAGCCTTTTGTCCTCTATGTGGTGCGTGCGTTCAAACAATAACAGCTCAACACTATGCACCTTTGTGGTGTGGTTTTGCATTATCGCTAATGACCACTACCAGGATTGATTGGGCTGAGCGAGCGGTACCGTAACAATGCCTTTGATCACTGATGACTACTCCATCCACTTACCCACCGAGCCGAGCGTGCTGGACTCTTACACTACCCTTGGTCATCGGCGCCCTCCCTACACCAACGGATTAGGTTGAGCGAGCTATGCCGCAACAATGCCCTTGATCATGATTGTCACGGAGTAATGAGCCATTCCTTTTCTCTGTGCTGCAGGTCCCGGGCATCGCTACCTACTGCATCCCCGTGTGAGGTGACGATCTACCGTCCGCCTTGGGCCGTTCACTGGCTCCTGCTCGCCGAACGGCACCCGCTCGGAAGTCGGGCCAGTCAACTCCCTCCAAGTGGGCAATGTCCCTCTTGGAGGCCTTCGCCTCTCTCGCTTGCAAGATAGACTCTAAGCCTCAGCCAACTGTGCCGGCACCCGACCCGGATCCCCTCCCGGCCGACCCTCTTCCCTCACATGGGGCCTTTTTGGAGACTGAGGCAACCTCTATTCTCCAACTAGAATCGTCTCCTCAGCGGGATCTGGCGTCGGAGCAAGCCCCGCCTCATGGTGACTCTTCGCTCGGAACACCGCTCGGCTCTTCCTTCTGCCAGCCTTTCGCCCGTCTCCTCCCAGGATGATGGTATCGACTCAGCTGGAGGGTTGCCTCTGCCTTCTTGAGCGCGACATGATCCACGTCCTTGGGCTCCAGTTGTCAGATCCCATGCCGACTTAACAGGTACATACTTCGTTCAAGCACCACCCTTAACGCCTTGAGTCAGCTGAACCTGTCTTCCCGGAGATTCGCCTAGACTGTTCCTGTGTGGAGATGATGAATGCCCTTGGCAAAGCTAGGCGCTGGTGTGTGGCTCCTTCCCAGGGCCGCGTCCTACTACTGCTTTCCTCAGGAGGATGTGTCTTCTTGTCAACCCCAGATATCCCTGACACTGCCAGAGACAAGATCTTGTCCGACTCCAGCAATCGCAATACATATACCCTCTGGGATAAGGACAAGGCCAACTTTGAAGCAGTTCTCCGTTGCTTAGATATAGCGTCCTGCTTCAGCCTCCGATGGTCAGCCTTCCTCCTCCTTCAATCAGAGAATATTGCCTGAGCCTATGAAGAAGACGCTCCAGTCTCCCCAGACTTTGTGGCCCTAGCTCTGCGAGGGTCGACGAGGGATTCAACTTGGTCTTTGAGCAGTTCAATCGTATCTTCCTTCTGGCCACTTCTAGCCGCAGAGGCAATGCAATGGATGCCATGAATATCCCCTACGAATCGTCAGGAACAAACTCATGGATCTCCTGCTCCTTGGGGACGATCTCTTCGCCGGGAAGTTCACTGAGGCCCCGCATTGCGGCTCTGACACTGGAACGCATTCTCAATCTCCATCAATGCATCCTCAAGTTTTTGCAGTCCAAGGCTCCTCCGGCGTTAGCCTTGCTACGTCTTCTCAGACTACCTTGATTTCTACCTTGGTCCCCTGGTGGTGGACCGTCAACGAGCACCTGTCGATTGGTCGCCCCTTTGCTCCGGGGTTTGGGACTCTTCCGCAACAAACACATCAACCTTCACCACTTCAGGCAATATTTAGTAGCCCTCTTGGTCCGAATCCAAAGCGACAACTTCACAGTGGTGGCGTACATCAACCACCAAGGCGGCACTCGCTCCCCTCAACCTTGCGTCATTACATGGCAAATCTTCATATAGGCGAACTATCAGGGGATCACCCTCCAGGCCGTTCACATAGCGGGAACAACCAACTCCATAGCAGACGCTCTCTCCCGGGGCACTGTTCACCCAACGGGGTGGACTCTTCATCCGGACGTGATCAGTCAGATCTTTGCGGAGATCGAGCGCCCCCACGTCAACCTTTTCGCATCGGCCGACAATACTCATCTTCCGACCTTCTGCCCCAGGTTTCCTCACCGTTGGGACTGGGCAACAGACGCTCGCCAACCGATCGGCCTTAGCAGCCGTTCATTCCGGGTTCAGCAATGGATCAACGGTTTCTGATAACGCTGCTATCCACCATCTCCTTTGGACAATGTTTGTCAAGTGTCCTCATGTAAAATGCCTTGTTCTATCCTGGGACCTTGGGAGTGTCTTTACGCATTCTTACCGGTCCCCCCTTTGAGCCACTTTCTGATGCATCTGATCTCCGTCTCAGTGTCAAACTAGCATTCCTCTGGATGGTCGTTACTTCCAGATGCGGCAGTGAGCTGCATCCTCTATTAACTGCTGAAGGTCACATCCGCTGGGAACCACACAGGGTTTGCCTTATCCCAGCCATCAAGTTTTTGACAAAAAAACAGATGCCTACCTTCCAACCTCCCAACATATTCGCCCCCGACAAAGCCTCGCTTTTGGGAGATAACTCTGACAAGAAATGGTGTACGGTTCGCACTCTTAAGTGGTATCTTGCTAGGACCAAAAATCCCCAAGAACCTGGTTCCAGACTCTTCATCACGATGGCAAAGCCCTTTCATCCATCTGCAAAAGACACATTGCCCAATGGACGGTCTCGGCTGTCATCTTTGCAAACCAGGACTGGCCGACACGACATGACGAGACCACCCAATCTCACTTCAGAGCCCATGATGTTTTGGCCACATCTGTGATCTGGTCATACTTCAGAGGAGTTTCCCTGGCGGATATTTGCCTGGCGGCTTGCTGGAGATCCCCCTCCACATTCACCGAGTCCTGCAGAGCAAGACAGCTCATGGCACAGCGACCTTGCACTCAGCGGTCGGGACAGTGTCCAGAACTGTCCCAGACCGGACAATGAACTCTTCGTCAAAGGCACCTTTTATTTTTGGTGAGTGTTCACTTGGGTGATGCCGGCCTATGTTCTTTGGTAACTACACTCCTGTCACCGACCCACCTCCAGGGTATGGTGCCACTCGGCATATGTAGGCTGGGCAGGGGTATGTAAACACAGGAGACTCCTCTCCCACATTAGTGTGAGTCGGGTCTCCTAGTGATACTTACCCCTGCCCAGCCGCTCCTGCCCGTCCTTCCCCACTCTGGCTCCGGGGGTTTTCTCCGCCTCGAAAAGAAGGACGAACATGGCGGCAGGACCGCAGTGCATTGTGGAGGGTAAAGGGGTAGCATGCATAATCAAGTCTTTCAGCGAATTGTAATAGGCACATGGGAAATTTGCATATGTAGGGTGGGTAGGGGTAAGCATCACAAGGAAACCTGACCCACACCAATGTGGGGGAGGAATTTTTAGGGCGACTTCATTTTTTTGTCTGTTCTGATGGCATCTACTTTATTGTTTTCTCCCTGTTTAAAGAAATTAAAGAGAAAATTGATGGGAAATATCAGGAGTATGAAAAGGATTTTCTCACTGGTCTCCACGAAACCTTGAAGCAACTGCGAGAATTGACAGCAAAACAGGTAAATAATCAATTGACATGTGACATTTCTGATGTTGAGCTTCTTGGCATGGTCTCAGTATTTCAAATTGAGCTGTTAACTGGGATATTTGCAATTCAAAATACAAGCAACCGCCTCGGTAAAACATTTTTCCTTGAATTAGAGTCATGATTTGTTATACTGAATTCAAGAATTTTATTTTTGGAATGTCTGACTCTTGAACATGTAAGTGGAAGTCATTATAAAAGTTGCTTCACAAACAACCCCATACCAGAAGGTTCCAGAGTGTCTAGGAGTAGTTCTTTGGGAACAGAGTATACTATTCCAGTGTTGACAGGAAAACGGAACAAGTGTTAAATGTAAAAAAAAAAAATTCCCAGCAGACATTTTACTATTGGCCCAATACCAGCCTGATATTGGCCACTGATATGGGTCAATGCTGACTGCCTGTCAGCTCAATACAGTTATGCACGTTGGTGTGATACTTACCCAATGCTGGCATAATTTACTCAGCCATCATCAAGCACGCACATGCCTTCAACCACCACATCCACTGGGACTCAGTGCAGATCATCACCTCCATCAAGAACTGTCTCTCCAGAAGAATCCGAGAAGCCATTAAGATCTTCCAGGACAACACTGTCCCACAAGACATCGGTTTCCAGCTCAGCGACGTCTAGTGACCACTCCTACAAGCCAAGGCACCGCCTACCCCCCACACCTCTCAACATTCTGGGCTCCTATACCTGAAGTCCACACAGCCCCCCTCCCCATTTTAGGGTCACCAATACCCAAACCCACCCAATCCCACCCAATCCCACCATCAGTTCCACCCCCCCCATCGCTTCAGTAACCAGGGGCCCTAGCCAAGCCACTTCACACCCCAGCAACCAGGATCCAGCATCCACCACTCTGCACTCCAGCAACCACAAGCCAGTCCTCCACTATCATCCTCTTCCGGGCATCACTGATTCCATACCACCATATAAGTCAGTGCTGAACTCCAGTCTGACATCTCTATTGAGGACGACCAGAGCATCCTGGTCAAAATGTCAAGTTTACACTCACCAGTTCCTCTCAGAACCACCACTCTCTAATACAGAAGATATTGATTTCACATGGTGTATCTTCTCTCTTAGCCTCCACCATGCAAAGTCTCAAATCTTACTGAGCCTCCTGAGGTGATCCATAGAACATTCTGTTTTCCCGAGGTGAAGCTGAGGGAAAATGCCATGCTCTGTGGATCGCCAAGGGAGGCTATTTCTGCTACACCTTGAGATGAAGCTGTCCATTGCCTATTGTTTCCTTTTTCACATTTTGCGTAAAGGAATTCTTTTAGTCCAGAATTCTCTCTAAAACTTGATATCACTCCATCGTTGCTGAGTCAATCAAGAATCTGGGTTCCTGCTCCTGAAGCCTACAGCCTACAGCTCCTCAAAAACTCACCCCATCTCTGTAAAACATGCTCAACCGTGTCGCTTTGTTAAGAACTCGAGCCCCCTGGACCCGGTCTCGATTGTCAGTCTCAAGACTGGGTCCAGGCTGGTTGCGCTTTGTTAAGAACCCGAGCCCCCTGGACCCGGTCTCGATTGTCAGTCTCAAGACTGGGTCCAGGCTGGTTGCGCTTTGTTAAGAACCCGAGCCCCCTGGACCCGGTCTCGATTGTCAGTCTCAAGACTGGGTCCAGGCTGGTTGCGCTTTGTTAAGAACCCGAGCCCCCTGGACCCGGTCTCGATTGTCAGTCTCAAGACTGGGTCCAGGCTGGTTGTGCTAAACAAAGCTAAGTGTGTGTTCATCAACCGAGTACTCCCTTTGAAATCAGTCTATTGTTATGAGTTATTTTCGATTCTGTTCAATTTGCATGTATGCAGTGACTCAGTACCATGTTTGTTATTGCTTTACAAACTAACTTTGCAATTTGTTGAATAAAAACCTCCACCAGAAGCGTATTTGAAAGTTGAAGAAGGTAGACTTTGAAGCTGAGAACATAGGGGGTCACTACAATCAGCGTTTTGTTTATAAAAAGCCCAAGTCTAAAACAAGCAAAGTGCTCAAACAACTGCGGATACAATTGACAGAAGACCAAGCAGGCCGCATAAAATACAAGTTAAACCAAGATTTACAAGGCAAGATCTTGAGGGGGCAAATACAAAGTGATACAAAGAACTAAAAAATCGCTGTCACAAGCAAACGAACAAGGTACTCTTGGAGAGCTGCACACATGCATCACTGCTCAAATTGATCACTTGAATCATGAAGTTAAAGTGTTAGAAGCGCAGATAGGTCAAAGACAAACAGGAGACATGCAAGCACATTTAATTGGAGAGATCATTAGTTAAAAAAAAAGCTTCATTGTACGAAGGTCAGAAACAAGCCTTAGAAGAGATTTATGAGGGGAACCAGTCCAGCCTACAAGAGACTGAAACCAACCCAGAAGAAACAGGAACAGAGACCCTGATGTAGACAAAAGGCTTTTTCTCACTGGATTAATTAGGCCCGTGTTTGATACATTTCACCCCCTAAGCTCGTCTCAACTGATACCCCAAGGCAAAAGACAAAGCATTGTGGTGTTGCCCGGCTAATACAGCGTGGACTGGTTTGAATTTTTGTTAAACTCTAGCCCGGGCATATCTGTCAAAGTTCACTCTGTGTCTAAAAGGGTGACAGTAGCAATCATGGACCCCAACCACAAGTTAAGGCCAAACAAAGATGGGTCTAAGGTGTTGAACTTACCCAAAGTCAAACTTTTATGCAACATCATTTACAAAGGCAAGTACGACTTAAACCCCATGAAACTTGTGTATTCATTGTAATCAGTTAAACCCCAATGCCAACTTCCACAACGGATAGTCTTCAGACGTCTTACACATGGTAAATAACGAGCTCTGAGGCTCAACACCCGAGGTGTGTAAAATGCCTGAAACCCTAGAAGACAGACAGGGTTGACCTTTTTTGTTAGAAATGAGTAAGGAGAACTCATGAACAACAAAGGCGTTGTAATGTTGATTGAACTAAACATTTTTACTTTAGATTTAGTTGTAAGATCTAAACTTAAAACTAAACCAAACAACAGGTTTTTTACAACGTGCATATAATAAAAAGACGAGAAAAATAACGGAGACGTTGACAACGAACCTTTATCCTAAGCTCGAGTTAAACAGCGGTGACACAAAAATGAAATGGCTGTCTTCAGACATCAAAAGATCGAGGGGATTAAATCCCAGATCTTGAGAGAGAGAGACAATCTAAAGGCCTCTTACAAAAAGCTAAAGAGGTGGATATGTGTGATACACTATGCAGAATACGGGGTCAAACTACTGGGAGCAGAAATGACAGATGTGGGCATATGGGATATTAGTAAGGATAGTGTTGCGTTGGTTTCAGTCCTTGCTAAGCTAGGGAATAGGACAGTTCGTGGTTAACTATTCCCTCCCATCGACTGGTCCGGGTTACGGCTGTGCGATACCCTTATTTGCTCCAGTACTGTACTGTCAAGCACACGGGTTTACTCTTCAAGCATTTAGTGATATTCGCAAACTTGTAGGGGCGGTACTGGTGTGGTATCTGGTACTTAAGCCGCGTGCCTGTGGGCCCTGAGATTCGGTATCTCTGATCCAATCCTGTTCCTCTACTGCCTTTGGCAGTGAAGTTGAGTGTGCCACTCAAGGGACTGCCCGGGTGACTCAAATCTCGGCACACTGTATCAGACCTTGGTGTGCCGATGGGGGTTACATACATTATAGCTCTCCCTGCGGGCCTTCATCAAGCTTCAAGCATCACTGGCCCTTACGCTCCACAACTGCCTTCAGGAGCTTAGCTGAGTTTGCCATCTGCGGGGCCGCTCGCGCAGCTCAAAGCTTGGCAAACCGTAACAGACCTCGGTGCTGCCCTAGCGCAGGGATCTCACCAGTGAGCGAGTCTCAACTTATGGGCTTCTTCAAGCATCGAGCAATGTGTCTGGCTTACCTCCACACCTCCACGTTCGGAGCGCATGCGAGTACACCCCCTACGCAGGCAGCTCAGGGCATACTCTGCACTATGCAGTGGGCTCAGCTCCCCGGTGTTGGTTTGCCATTATCTGTGCAAGGGTTTTCCGGTGAGCACGTCTCACCTTATGGGCTGCTTTGAGTATTGAGCGATGTGTTCTGACCGCTTCCGCTCCTTCGTGATTGGAGGGTGTGCGATTACACCCCTTAAGCAGGCAGTTCGGGGCATGACTCAGCACCCTGCAGTCAGCTCGGCTCCTTGTCGTTGGTTCGCCGTTACCTGCAGGGGTTTTCTGGTGAGCACGTCTATGGTGGGAGCGCGTTTGAGTCATCCTTTACGTCTACAAGTAGGGACGGTCCCGGCGCATAACAGTGGTGAACTGCTGCATGAAAGAATGCTGTTTGGCCATTACTCGGGGCTTTTTCACCCTGGTGCAGCGCTGTACCTTGCTGCGCCTTAGCCGGGAAACACAGAAGTGCACTATCGCATTCGACTACCCTTCACTCCCTGAGCTGTTCCAGTGAATACAACTTAGTTTGGGTACGTGCAGCCTACCGTGTGTAACCTTGCATGGGACCTGCGGCAGATAATTCTTCCCATGATGTCCAGGCCGTTTCATCAGAAGAGGCCTATTTCAAAGGGGTTCCTGTAACAGAGATTTGTTGAGAGCCTTGTTTGGAAACCCATACCACATTCACCTCCTGTTACCTGGATGATGATGGCAGGGGGGTCGTACACATTGCAGACCGTCCTCTGCCCTTGCAGGTGGAGGCACTTAAGCGGCCACTATAAGGTGGCTACTAGTAGTGCGTCCTCGCCTTCCCACCGTCCTTTGGTTCGGTGCTACTCTGCTTATAGGTATTGGTAATCTGCGTAAGTTGCAGACAGTAGACTCCCCCCTCCCACCTAGAGTAGGTTGAGTCTGCTACTGCATACCTACCAGATTACCAATCTCCCTCCCTTCTTCCCACTCGGCCTTGGTGCACTTCGCGTATCGAAAAAGCGGATGAACATGGCCGACGCCTTCGCGGGGGAGGAGTGAGTCGGGGCGCACTATTCGTGATCGAGAATTTAGCAAATGGAAGTAATGGACTAGGAAATAATGCATAGGTATTGAATTTAATCTGGCAGGTATGCAGTAGTAGACTCAACCCACATTGGGTGGGGGGAGACTTTGCCTCAGTTGACGACATCGAAATTGAAAGAGAGTGTTCTAATTGATTGTGAATTTTGAGATATATATTATCATTTAAGACTAAACTTTTCAACACCATTGTTTGTGAGGCAAAATTATATGACAAGAAAATCATGAAATTGCATTGATGTGCTGAGATCAACCCAGGATTCTCCTTTGTGTACATAACTGGCTTACAACTCCAAAAGATTACTTGACACAGTACCTCACCATAATCTGACATTATTTGCTGCTTTCAGGATGAATCGAATACGGAAGTTAATAGGTTTCCATGGGAACAGCAAGACATCCCAGATTCCAAGAATGAGACAGTGAAAGATGGAGGCTCAGTTGAATGGAGGGCAAATGGGACTCCACTAACTCTGCAATCTAAAGAACCACGAGTCAATGACAAGGACATACATGTAGGCTTCCCTGTGGCTGTGTCTGATGCACAAAAAGAGCAGCAGCCGGCTGGTATGAGCAGACTTATCACACCAATGGAAAATCTGAGTGTTAATTGTGAGTAGCACCAATTTGTCGCTCACTTTTGGTCATGTTGGTGATCCATCCTTTAATCAGCAATGTAAAATATCTTCAGTTCAGTTGCTGGGTGTGTGTGGGTTATTGATTACTTCAGTTGCTGATGTCTATTCAATTTCCCCACAATGCTCTTGAAAGATAAACAAGTGTCAAAGTGTTTTTATCTTCAATATTACCTGTTTTCTGAGAAGCTTCTTTGTAATTATAAGTACAAGTTCACAGTGTTGTATTTGAGTCCATCACTAGTCGTTTCACAAGTCCCTTCCGAAGGCCAGTCATAAGTAACAGGGTGAACAATGACAACAGAATATTGCTTATTTGAATAGGTTGTGATTTGGCTAAAGACTGAATGACTTGTTGGACAAGTGATGAACATACGGGGACTTGTAATGGACTTGAATACAACACTGCAGGCTGTCAAACTTCGTGGTGGTTGTTGAATATATTTTACTATGTACACATTTGAGAGCAGGAAGGACACATAATATGACAGATAAAGCAGTGCGTGTTTTCTTTGGATTCTTGTACAAAGTCCCTTGATTCTAAATCTACTACTAAATCTACTTCTAAATCTACTTTTGAGAACAAAGAGGCAAGTATATCCTTCTTGGCACCATTTTAGGGGTGTTTGTGGTTTGTGTTTTATGTTTTTGTATTTCATTTAATCATTTTTGTCATTTTCTGATTCTCCAAATCTAACCAAGGTGATAAGTATGGCATGGCGGAAACTTCACCTCATGAACCAACACAATTGCCTACTTGTGTTGGACAAGCCACTGCATCTGTTCCAGACACAAGTGTACCAGCCAACTGCAAGTCCCAGTATGAAACAGGCAGCCTCACAGACCATCTTGCATCTAGTGACCAACATCACAGGCTTCCCTCCTCTGGGCAAACAGTTAAGTCTCCACCCAGCAAGCAAGAAGGTGTTTATCCTGCAGAAGGTAAGTTGTTCTACAGGCCCTTGACAAAGTGGACCTGCTATATTGAAAAAGGATGCTTCCTCAATTTCATATTCTACTATTGTCATTTGGGAAATACTTCTCCAGACATGCCGGGTTGCTGCTATGTCGAACTCCGAGTTGGAATATTTGCAACAGGGTAGGGAGACTTCAGCATTGGGACTGAGCCTTTTTTTAGTCCAAACTGAGATTTCAAACCCAATCGAGTCTTCAGTATGATTGATTCATCAGCACCGTTTTCTGCAAAATGTTTACCGCACATCAGAGACCACTTGGTTAACTTGAAATCTGATAGTGTGTGATTTGGTTGACAAAGCCGAACCACTTGCTGCGTTTCTTTAAATCCCTCTCTGGAAACCTCACAAAACAAACTTAGGGATTTTTGGGCAATTCCAAAAACATCCATCGACCAAGCAGGACTTTGGCATGCTCATTAATAATAATAATCCACCAAAGTATAAAATAATGTTGGGAAAATACACTTCAGCTAAGTACATTCCCTACTTACACACGTCCACATACACGTGCATGCACACACACAATTTGGCCGGTACTGAGTAACACGATGACGTTTAGGGGTCAGAGGAATATCATTTGCATACTTTAAATATGAACATGATTTTCACTAAAGATGGAGCTAAATCATGGTGTGAAAGTCAAATTCAACTTTGATTTATTACACTAAAAGAAACCTCATGCCGTGAAATAGTGTTCTGACAGTAAGGTCAGAATGTACTGTAATCTGTCATGAAATGAATCAAACACAGAGAGAGGTTAGAGGTTTTCTTTAAAGCCTTTACTTACAGTTCCGGCAAGAAATTACTTCAGGCAGAACTACAAGAACACAAGTATCCTTTTGTCCGACACACGATCCATTCTACACTGGTTCCAGTTAACAATGGAAACATCAGGCTTTCGAGAGCAATAATACATTATTTGGCATAAATAACAGACACACAGTGTACATTCAAGTAAAGGAAATAATAACTAAAAACAAGAATTGTAAAAACTATTTAAACGAAAACGAAAAACTCATATACAGTTTAGGGCTGCAAAGGAGAAGGAATCAAAAGTGCAACAAAGCACATAAGGAAACAACACAGAGAGAAAAAAGGGGAAGAAACTAGGAAAGGAGTCCCAGGTGTAGTCAAATCAGAACCCTAAAAAAGGGCGCAGGTAAATGGGCTGTCAGTAACCAAGGTTTCCCATGTACAAGCTTTGAGTTATCCCAAATTCTTACCACTTCCAGCAAGGGTGGCATTCATTGACTGGGGGATGCCTACCTCCATAGACTACCATATATATGTAACTGCCATTCATGTTTCAGACACAAAATCATACTGTTTATGTTCCCTTGTATTTCATTTAATCAGTGCTGCTTGTGATGAGAGCAAACCAAGCCCTGCTCACTGACGGTGCACTCAGTGTGCAATCTCAACTTGATCAAGCAAATCAATCATCATATTAAATAGAAAGAACCCCTCAAAAAGTTGCAGTTGAATCACACACTTTCCTATCAGAAATTGCTTTTGTCATTGAAAACACTACATGTCTGTATCTACAAAAAAACGAGTAAGTTTTCATTGTCAGCTGTCAGTTATTGTTTTCGCAAATGAATTATTTCAATTTCAGGACTTGTGTGGATTTATTCCTGTGTAAAAGGAAAATGTGCATCAAAAGCAATATTCTTTCTTAAAGGAATTTCATGAATAAGGTTTGCTATTCATACTTGACTCATTTAACATTGAGTAGTCATAAAGAATTTCCACATGAAAAAAAAAACGAATACAGAGGTCCCTATCGTTTGGAAGAATAGGAAACAAACCACATGATTGTGTGATGGAACGCTGTCTTTAGAAATCTGAGACATTTTTCAGATATGCTGCGATTTCTGTCCAATGAGTGGTATCATTATGTGCAATGTAAGAGACTGACTAGCATGGTTGAGCACTCCCTTGTCATGCCTTTTATTCTTTTCTGTAGGGTGCAACTCTCGAGAGTCAGTAATTAGCATATTGAATGGTTTGTGCCTTGTGTGTGAATATGAAAAATTGCTGTACATGTTATTTTTCCATCATGTCATTTGTATTAGATTTTGACTTGGATTCTGTTCTGTTCCTTTTGTTTTGTTGTGCTTGTGGCTGACTTTTTCCTGAACACAGTCAGTGGTCCATTTACATAGACAAATAATAGCTTTCATTTCTACTGATATAATTGTAAAATTTACTAAGATATTTTTCGAATTAAGTATAAAATATCTGTAACTAGATGTACATTATTCTAAAATATAGAGGAGTAGGTGTCCCCATCTTTCTCCACCTTTGTCTGTCAGAACGTCTTCCTCATTTCTGTCACTTCATCTGAGTTTGTGTTAAAATGTTTCAATGTCTTTTTTCCCGGCAGATGGAAAACTATCTCCTCCAAATCTAGAAAACAGACAGTCTAAAACTTATCACCAAACGGTAATTAAAGTTTAATTCTGTTGTAAATTTAACCTTAGCTAGAGTTGTTAGGATGCGGCAGTTTCCAGAAGCTATTAGAACAGTGGCCTTTAGATATTAAGAAAGTGATTAAAATATGGTGGGGGAGTTTCAGTTTGTTTAGACTATAAACTAATTTTACTACTTGCCCACAGTGAATTAAGCTTCACCTTTAATTAAAAGAATGATTTTTCATTCCATACCTTGGCTGACAGTGAAACTGAACTTTCAAAATGAGGTCACTCATTTTACCTTCTCTCTTTGGCCATACATTGAGGCTTTGAGCAAATCCTTCAAGTTAGTATTTTAGAGAACTTTGACAATATCAGGATGGTGTTGAGTGAGCCCTAAGGAATTGTTTCATATTTCACGATGTGTCAAGTGGTGTCACACGAACAAAACAGGATCAGTCATTGACTTAAATCAAGTTTTCTCTTATCACTTCTTTTGTGTTAATGTACATGTATATTTTATATTCCCAGAATGTTCCTGATCCTTACCCAAGGGAGCCCCCAAAAGGCAACAATGGTATGTGCATGACAATAAGTGAACCCCTCTCTCACAAATATAAATGTTTGCCTTCTGTATTGACTTGCTTTCTTCATGGTTTTATTTATTCATTCATATTGGTTTATTAAAAAAACCACTTCCAGAAGGCTGAAGTGAGTGTCATTTATGATAAAAATCAATAATAACAGCACAACCACAAGACACCAACAATTAAAATGTAATTTTAAAAAATGAATAATGTATTAAGAGTGTATTATACACTGCAATGATAAAAACAATAACTGAATCAAAAAAATAAAATTTGGGCTTTGTTCAGTCAATTAATTATGGGAGTGCACTTATCAGATGACTGATTGCAGTCGTGTTGACCATTCTGTTGAATACCTTTGTGAAGTCAGTGGGGACTACTGTGGCGGTTGACTTTAGCTTGAATTCAGAAGGCAAGGCATATTTGTGAGATAATGATCAATAGACAGACCTCAACAGTTCCCAAATTGGTTTATATCCAAGTGTGGTGTGACGTTCTGGGTAAATCACTCTGCTTTTTTGTGGGCCTCATTCGTCACTCATTTGGTAGGCTTCATTTTGGAACTGGTACAACAATGCACGTTTCTGCTCACATGGGATCTAACATTTCCAGAAAAAAAGTGTTGATGATACAGGCAAAGGGAGTAGCTGGTTCCACCAAATTAAGGCAAGTGAAATGAGCAGAGATTTTGTCAAGTCCTCCAGCTGAATTATTATTTTTTTTGTAACATTCTCAAAGGCCTTCTTTACCTGCCATGTAGATACAGTTGGACATTGTCTCTCTGCAGGGAGGTCAGATGGTAATTTGCTATGTCTAAAGCTTAAAGATCTGTCACTATGGAGGTGAAATGGTTGTTGATGGCATCAGCTACTGCATGATCATCAAATTGATTCAGATCGGGGACCAGGATGGGGACAGGCTCTTTATTGTAGCAGCAACGTTTGCACACTGGCTAGTGGCGAAACCTGATTCTCCACTGGGTGGAGAATAAACTCGGGATAAGGGATGGATTGGATGACACATAACGTCAAATACATTCAATATTTGTGAACTCATCAGATCAGGGAAATTACAGTCTCAGCGTCAAAGTGTAAAAATAGTTTGCCACAATCTCAATATGAATACACGTGATTTGCAAGATAAGTGAAAGAGATATGTATGAACCAAAACTGAAAGAAGATGTATTTAATGCATACACTTCTTCAACAATCTAATCAATCTGATGCAGTTTTAGTAACAAAAGTTTGGTTTTGTTTGTGGTCCAGCGGTTTAGATGCTGGGTTGTTGACTTAGAGCATTTTCCAAAGAAGCGGTTTCGGCTTAGATTCTGGTTTCGCTGGTTCCAGCCATTTTGAAGCAGCATTCGAAACTATATGTTCAAGCTCTGACTGGAACCAGTGAAACCAAAGTCTAAGCTGAATCCACTCATTTCCAAAATGCACCATAAGACCTGGGCTTGATTCCTGGCCACTGTATTTTTTCCCACAACGAAATTACAGGATTCTCTTTTTAATGTTTAACAATGATTCCTACAACTCATGGCAATAAGTTGCCTTCCCTTTCCTGATTTGTATAGCTCTGGAGTATGTTTGAAAAGAAAAGTTGTGAATTTGAAATGTAGAAGTATTGAAATGAGCAAGTGCATTTTATCCCCCAAACAAGAAAATGTAAAAAATCCCCTTGTATCATTAAAACAGGCATACATGTAGAACCTTTGGGGTTTTTCATACCGTATCTGACTAATTTACTAATGCATTTGGTTAAGCTAAGAGAAAGATCACCGGAAACCATCATCAAATATTTTGAGCTGAATTGTCAATCCATGCTAAAGGAAACTGA
Source organism: Acanthaster planci (assembly GCF_054643075.1). Lineage (NCBI taxonomy): Eukaryota > Metazoa > Echinodermata > Asteroidea > Valvatida > Acanthasteridae > Acanthaster > Acanthaster planci. The sequence goes on along the minus strand of NC_141792.1, from coordinate 6,804,293 downwards.
TGCTTTTTTTTATTTCCACCACTCTTAACTCCAATGAAGCTTTGCCCTAAATGTGGAAACTGCTGACAGATGGGCAAAAAAGATGCTTTAGCCAGTGAGATATCTTGGGGGTTGGGGCTCACTTTGAAGCCCAAGATGTTTTTTGACTGCTATAACATTTTTCCCAACAGATTTGTGCAAATGTTTGTTTGTTTTGGGCTGAAGAATAACAATTTTGACAATGGGTGACAGGCAGGTGACAGAGAGACTGTTGGAAGGCTACATGGGGCAACTTGTAATGTGTGCTCTCTCACTAGGTCTCTCCTTTCAATGGGAGCTATGCATGTACCTGTACAAAAGCTATGTGATAACAACCCAGCAACTCAATACAGCAAATCGTGGGCTAGAGTTCGGTGGGATACTAGATTTACTATGTATTACTTATTTACTATGATTTACTGTAAAAACAGTGCCAGAATCACAAAATCATATTATTGATTCAAACTGAGGAAAAATATAAATATGCAACTTTCGGTTTTGGGAAAAATGACGATATCTGAGGCAATACTGTCACAGCAGGATGTAATTGCCCAAGATTTTCTTACCACATTTGAAAAGACAGGGCAGACTTAAAGCAATAATGCACTTTACACAAAGACACCTAAAGCAATATTTGTTCTCAAATAGAGGCAAGGATGATCCTTTAAAGTGATATAAGTGGCTTCATGAAATTTGTTGCATTAGGTGGACTTTCTAACATAAGCTAAAAAACAGACTAAAATGTCTAAAACACAAAATGAGCCATTTCCACGGCAACAGGCCTCTATGGATTTTAAAAATCTGTTTTGTTTACTTGCACCCCAATTCCTTTCATCCAACAAAGTACAAAAATGGAGCTTTTGACAGTGGAGTTTTGTTCTTTGCTGGATCTATAACTATGCCCTTTCTGATTTCACTCATTGCTTTCCCCAGCTAGTGGAATAAACATCAATGTCAAAGGCGATGGAAATGTTATCACGGTTTCCCGAGGGAAGAATACAGTACGAGTGGACAAACAAAAGCACAGAGAAAGGAAGAAGAAGAAGAAGTACAAGACAAGAAGTCCCACTCCATCATCATCTTCTTCATCGGATGAAACAGATTCCTCAGTACCAGGACCTTCCATAACTAGTAAGTCTGTTGCCTAGACTTCAGGGTGCATCTCAAAAGTTGGAACATTCACGTTCTATTGGACTGTTCCCATTGGAAGTGTTCCATTGGAAAATTCTAGTATCACAGAATGGTCTGTGTTGTACATGTACATACACTGCTCAAAGGCAGCATTCCCATGGGAATGCCGTGTTACCAGTGGCATATTCTTGTTACCAGTGGAATATTTCTGCTATCTCATTCGGAATCCAATGCACAAATTTCTGGCATTCATCGTGGCACTGACACTGTGTACTGGGTGTCTGCCGCAGTAGATTGAACACCGCATTTCTCCTATTATTCTTGTTTTCACTGAGAACAAGGTAATACCATGCAGACGTAGTACTACTGTAGCTTGCCTAGACCCGAGGGTGCCTTTTGTTTTTGTACCATAACGTAACTTCCATTATCAGATTATCAAAACCTCTTGCAACAGTCCACTTTCATTTGCAGTATACTGGAATGTCTTTGTCCCATAATACTCCGGGCAAACTACACTAAAGATAAACTTTAATTAGAATGGTCATAAGTGAGAACTCGCCCTCCTTTGCCACATTATAGGCTCATATCCTTTGACACTATTTCTGACAATATGAATAGGGCAAAGGTTGTTGGTACATTAGTAAATTGACATGACGCAATTGGGAATAGTTCAATGGGAGCACAGTGTTCTCATCCATTCCAGATGGAAGTTCCAGCGGAAAAGCCCCACATTCGGAAACGTAAACACAGCATTCCAAAGAGAACAATCCAACCGTTCCCATACATGAGACACTCACTCCCGAAGCTTTCTAAAGCTACATGTACAGTAGGAAAGGTTCTGCTGCTTTTATCAGGAAGCAGAGCCAGGCAGAACCTATGGATTAAGATTATTCCCTGAATCACAAACGAAAGCTGCAAAAGAATTAGGCATTTACCAGGTGTTTTCTTTGGTTATGTTTGGTCATCGGCACTTGGTCTCTAGGCAATTCACTAAAAACTTCAAAGACACACTTGACCCTGAACTTGAGAAAGACATAAAAAAACATTTGTTAATCTCTCCTATGATTAATGGATTGATTGATCAATGTTTTCTCCTTATTTTCTCATGATTGACTGATCAGTCAATCAGATTTGTTTTAATTTTTTACAACAAAAAGATAAATTTTAAAAGAAGTACATGCTTCATTTTCTTATTTCTTTAAATTTCAATCATACATTCTCAATCCAAAATGACCATTAATCATGAGCTTTATGTAACAGATGTAATGTCCAAATGCCATCTACTTATACATATTTCTGTTACGCCATCAGGCCATTCTAAGAGCTTGATCGATTGTAGTGCACCCTCTATCTACCACAGCCGTGGCCTCAGCCATGCCTTCCCTTACCTAGAATCCCATTACTAGGAATTGACAGATCTGCTCCGGACCATGTTCAGCCCACCACGCCACCAACCATTACAGGTGATGGGACCATTGTTCCCACTATCCGTGGACATAGAGAACGTGCACCCAAATCACTCAGGGAGGCTTCATTATCCATTCATCCTTCAGCACCAATCCAGGATTCCGATCTTGAAATGGAGGATGAGAAGGATACTGCAAGGCCATCAGCCTGCTGCCAGGGCGTAGTGATGGGGAGGGGGTGCAGCATGCCCCATACATTAATTCCAGTTGGCAAATAGAGCTTCTGTCTGCAAATGAATCCAACATACATGTATGTACATAAACAATATACGTTGGCCGTTAGCATTCCCCTGAAGCATAAAATGTAGCATTCCGTGGATTCCATTTTACACAACATGAGGTTGGCGAACAAGTTACAAGTTGGCACATTGACTCTGGCACCCCCCCTCCCCCGGAAATGCCTTTGCTACACCCCTGCCCATCGTCATCAGGACTTTCTTCAGACCAGGAGGAGTTACTGAATATGAATGGCCTGTCCTCATGTACATGTATAAACTCAGCTTGGCCTAATACAGAGAGATGGTACAGGCTCTTCAGCTGCCCTCCACAGTACAACCCAAAGAAAACACAGGGCATCCTTCAAGTGCCATACTGCCCCTTCAGGAGTGAAGGCCTCCTGTCTTTCCTCAGTTTTGAGTGAATGGAAAACCTTGTGGAGGTAAATACATGGAGACCTCACCTTCAACGAGCATGATAAGACAAAGAGATGATATACTCACAAAACTGGATTGGCCTTGTTGGATTACAAACGCACTCCATTGTGGGAATAGGAAGAACTGGAAGATGACATTTATTTCATGTTGGCGACAAAAGAAATCCCAAATACATCAATATCATACCTACATAATGAAATTTGCTACACACAGTTGATGAGAACTGGCGTGTTGTTAAGTTTGATAACTGTACATAATCTGAATTATAACCAACATGTAGGGAAAAAAGAAGCACTGTGTTTTTGGCTTTCCCTTTTACACAAACGATTCAGACTGGACAAAAAATATAAGACAGGAGACATGAGTCAATACAATATAAGTATGATACACTGACAGGACAGCCAATAGTAAGACAGATATGCTATCAGTTGAAACCAGACCTTTTAAGAATGGAAGTAGATTGACGTGATCCCATGACCAGATCTTCATTATACAAACTGGGAAAGTAGGTTTTAAGTTTTCTAGTAAATGCATTTAGGGTTAAGAGTCTTGTTAGATGCATATTAATTAAGGTTGTTTTTTTAGTTTTATTTTTAGTGTTCCGTGCTCCATATATAATGGAGTTGTGTGAGTTAGACAACTTGTTTTTGATATAATTTAGACAAGTCTCCTCTGCAAAAGAAATAGCTTGTTGCATTGAGGGGTTAAGCTGTCCAAGTAAGAATGGCATAATTTAGATAGGAAAGAATAAGGGTATCATATAACGTTAAAAGTATAGTTTTGGTAGCAAATTTTAAAATCTATTCATAACGGCATTATTTTTTGAGATTTTAGTACTCAAGACGTTGATCTGTTTACTCCAAGAGAGATTTTCATCACTGTGAACACCCAGGAATTTAGTACTTTTGATCTGGTTCAGAACAGCACCACGCAGTCAGAGGGAGGTATTTTGTGTATATTTATGTTGTCTAGAGTTAAAAATCAGGTAGTTTGTCTTGAGTAAATTAACTGAGAGTTTATCAAAACAATTGATTCACCTTTACAAGTTCTTTATTTAGACTGCTGTTGGCTGTATTTACATTATGATGGTTATATAATGGCCTTGTCATCAGCAAAAAGACAGTAGGAAATTTTATCAGAAGAATTTCAAATATTCACATATATGATAAATAATGAGGGAGTAGTAACGGAGTTAATTGAAACAAAGTGCTTCCTATTTGACAAGTAACTCTTGAACCAGTCTAAGGGGATTCCCCGCATGCCAACATGCTCCAATTTGTGGATAAGATTGTCATGATTTACAGTATCACAGCAGGGGAGTCAGGTTGGGACAGTATTTCTTTCCTTTACACCTCTGGGGATCTGGGTTCAAATGCGGCTCGGTCCACACATGGATTTGGTTTTCAGTCCATACCTTAGTCCATGGGTTTTCCCAAAACATTTATCTGGGGTTTTCCTCCCACCTCTGAAAAATAAACATTTCATCATTGCCGTCCTCACTCATCATCATCCTGTAATTGCCACTAAATGTGCTGTTGGATGATCAGATATAAATGAATAAATAAATACAAGTATTTAGTGCCTTAGACAAGTTCAGGATTACGCCAACAGAGAAATGTCTGTTTTCAAGAGCATTTATTATTTTGTTTTAAGACACTAATAGTTGCGAACTCTGTAGAACGATTTGCTCAAAACCCGAACTGAGAGTCTGATAACAGACCATATGCATCTAGCAATTCTCCACTATTTTTCCAAATACCTTGGGAAAAAAAACCAATAATCTGGTTATAGGTCGGTAATTACTTATGTCATGTTCATCCCCTTTTTGAAGAGAAATACCATTTTTCCAATTTTTAATTCTTCAGGAAAATGCGCAGTGACAAACAATTCATTAGTAAGAATAGCTAGAAGGTGTAACCAGCTTCCGGATTTTGTTTAACATTTGTTTTACTGAGTAGCAAATTAATAAGCTTTCATGTTTCTTTGACATTTTATTTCTATTTTTGCCATTTTTATTCCACCTGTCAACTTGTTTTAAACTTAATGTATTTATTATGAACTGTTGGATTCTGAAGACATTTTGTATACAGATAGTTTTCTCTGATTGAATAATAAATTCCTTTCATTATCCGAGGTGATTTTCACTTATTAATACAACCTTGGAGCACACACTGGAAAATATTTATCGTAAAGGTGCAGCACATAATTAAAGAAATTCTCATAGGTCTCATCAACATCTGGCGCAAGTAATTCCTGCCAATAAATGTCATTAAGATATTGGTTTAGGTGCTGAATATTTTTTTAGCTGAAATTACGCTTAACAATTATGGGAGTTTTCAAATTTTTAGTTGTATATTTGTCCCTATTGTAATGAAGACAGGTAAATTATCACTTGTCTCAGTCATAAGGATACCTGCAATTTGATCGGAGAAAGCATTTTTAAAAACATATATCTATCGAAGTAGAACTTTCACCTGTGACTGGCAGGTTTATAGATGGCTGGATGGAAAGAATGCACAAACAGCTTGTTTGTATAGCATTGTACAGCGTTATCTGTGCCAGAGATAATGCTTATATCAAAATCGCCCATAAAATAATACTGTTTGTTCTCATTATCCACGCTACCGAAAATTTCATTAAATAATTCCACAAAACTAGCAGAGGAGGCATCGGGGACCTGTAAATTATTCTCACATTGAGTTTTCTGTCGCAATAATGTATGATTCAATTTCTAGCGTGCATACATGTATGTTAATGTCATTTCTAATCTTATAGTTGTAGTCTTCTTGGATATAGGGCACAACGCAACCACCTCTTTTAGTGGGTATGTAAAAGCCTTAAATGACATAACCTGGAATACTCACGAGAGGATCGTCAAGATTTAACCAGGTCTTGGAAGTACCAGTGATAGGAAAATTATTGTCTAAAATAGAAATCAATTGTCTAATATTGCAAATATTTTTGATAGACTCTGTGCGTTGATATGCAAAAGTTTAATATTTGTATTACAAGCATATGTGTTCAAACACTGGTCATGATCGTAATATTTACATGTAATGGTGGGTGAATTTAAATGTATGTTCGGGTCAATATCTGAATGGATATTAAAGGTAATCTTTCTATTATCACTTTCATTAACCACTACCAGCCGGGGACTCCGGGATCGGGTCCGTATGGTTTATATGTGTGGCCGGGGTCTCCGAACTCGGACAAAGGAAACAGGGCCCTGTAACAAAAGACCGAACTCCGAACAAAAGACCAGGCTGCTGGGCATGACCGGAATTTTTCACTCTCAAAAGTGGTGATAATCCAGCATTATTTTGAAACCGTATACCAGGGTTTGGGGTATTTAGAGCAAGCGGATTACCACCGGGGACAAAAGCTCTCCACCACCGCAGCGATGAGCCACACAGCACCGCTGCATGCTAATCTGGCCCCTATTGAAAAGAGGTCAGCAGTGCACTGAGCCAGGTTCGTGAACAAAAGACAGCTGTGTGACACCGCACAATCTGGGCTCTGTTTACAAGGCTGCAGGCCTGGCTGAAATATTCGGGTGTCAATGAAGGTCACCTGTCAACTTAGAGTAGTGCCTGAAGATTACTCCGTTCGGCTATAAACGACTGTTAAATGGAATGATGAATTGTTGAAGGATTTTGAAAACAGAAAAAATGATAGTCATGCCGGCCCAGCATCCTCAACGTTGAAAAATGCCCCGGTCCGAAGTGGTTAACTGCCATCCAGTTTGACAAAATATTTAGTGAAATACATGTAGTTGGCCAAAAAAGTGTTACAGATTGGTCTGGTTTCACTCTAGCACATACACAAAAATAAGACATAAATATTACTAATCATGTATTATATGGATTGAATGTGTTCAGCTGATATTTAGCTAAATTGCAAAGATTTATTAGGGACAAATTTGCATCCTCAAGATGGAAGACCATAAGCATCACTCTGCAGCTTGTAAGTGATGACTGCAGGAACTGACCAGAATTAACGAATGTAAACTACACCTGAACGTCACCAGGGTGATTTCCCTCAGCTGTTTGTGGGCATTCCTGATGTTACTGGTTACATCGTCAGAAATGAAAATATGTGATCCTTTGTATGGATTGTTGCAGAGAGCCGTTGAAGTCTGTTTTTGGATGTGTTGACAGTCAGTAAAGCATAGCAGGTTACAGTGAATGGGACATGGTCTTGCTTTCCTGGGGTCATTTCCTTGTTGAGATGTCAATTGGTCCACCCGGGGCCTGGGTACGATGGACCCACTCAAATTCTATGTCATGGCGGTGTTCCTGCTTCATGTGAGTTGAGAAGAATCAGCTAGAAAGGCTTCACATGACTGGTTGCCCTCCGATCTGATCCTTCGGAGATACCATGTATGATGACTTTGTTTCTGAAGCTTCTGCTTTGCAGATCATTGATTTAATTTTTGAGCTGACATATGTGTCCGTAATTACCATTGGGAGACGTGCTGTTTTCTTCTGAAACTGATTTTCAGTGAATGAAATTGACAATTTCAGATCCTCTGTCTCTTCATGTTCAGTTACCTTGTCAGTGGTATCTAGCAGTTTGATATCCAGTCTGGCTAATCTGGAGCCCATGCTAACCAGTGATTCCAGGATCTCTCTTGCATGTATTTATAGGCATGGTGGCCATGTTGTCTTTTGCCACCTGATGGTGACACAGAAGGCTCTGTTTTTTATGGCCGATTCCTCTGATTTTTGGTAGAATTTTGTTGACTCAGTTGACTCGGCCATGATCAGTGATATTTAGGAATTATGACGAGTATTCAAAACGCTAGAATTTTAATTTGTGCATTGGATTAATTTTGTTGAATTTTCGGGAGCACAGCAAGCTGTTTCAGTTACGTTGCCATCACAGGAATGCATGCGAGGAACAATCGATCACTGGTCTCTGCTGACCTACTCACAGTAGCCTTCAAATGCCTTGAAGGACCACACACCATATTTGACCATTTTCACTAGAATCTCCCTGCTGGTGACCTCTTGGCAAATAAACACCTTGGAAACTGTCCCATGAGAGAGAGTGAAAGCAAGACTCTAGGGTCTCCTACTGCTCTGTTGGACCTGTTTACAGTTCCATTCCAAGAATCCATGGAAGGTGAAAAGAAGTGACACCATGAAATCCTCAGCTTACACAAACGTACTGTCAGACCATACAATGTCAAAGCAGACCTCCAGAACTGGCCCCTCCTTCTGCCCTTAGAGTCATAAACCATTTTCAGCACTCCCTCGCCAATTGCAGGAAGTACGCCAGGTGCTACAGTGGTGGCACCATGAGGACACGCACCCTGTCACCCAAGCCCCAACCCAGTAACAAAGTTCAAAGGAATGAGCCGCCAATCGCCTGGTACTCAGGGAGATGGTTACAGTGACTTTTTCACCTTGGCGCCAGTCCCCTTTTCTAAAGCCATCAGGAAGCATCTAAGATCTCACATAAGGTTCTAGAAAGAGATTCCTTTGGACAAATGGGTGTTTGCAGAAGTCAGCCAAATCCCCCTCCATCCAAAGCTCAATTTGGCACAACCCCGACCCCTGTCAACAAGAGAAGCGCCAAGCTTTGGAGGGTGAAATTGACTCCCTTCAACTAAACAAGCTATCCAGATTTTCCATCTAGAAAAGGGATATCTTGGTTTCCCGTCAACCTTCTTTTAAACCCCAAAGAAGAGCCAATAGGAGTGGAGGCCTATCATAAACTTACAGTTGCTGGACAAGTTCATTCATTTATTGTGAATGGCAACACTTCATACTGTCATGGACTTGATGCCAATACCAGCATGGGCATCATCCTTAGACCTGAAAGAAGCCTACCCATATATCTCCATCTGTCCAGATTACCATTAAAACCTGCAATTCATGTACAGAAATTAACTCTTCAAGTTTTCTGCCTTCCCCTTTGGGCTATCCACATCATCAAAGGGTCTTCACTGGAGTGGCCTTTGATGGCACACACCTCCGAAAGGAAGATACCATAATCTTTCAATACCTGGATGATGACTGGTTTAATAGTAGGTGGTCCATAACAGAAACCACAGAAGCCATACGCCCCCACTTACATCCTGTGACATAACTGGGGTTTATTATAAATCACAAGAAATCAAACTCTGCCCTGTTATAAAACCTGACCTTCCTGAGGGCGGTCCACGACCTCACATGGGGCATAGCAACCCCGACAGAAGAATCTTTAGCAGTGCATAGAAATGTTCTTGTCAAGTCCAGCACTGTCAGCAAGAGGATGGCTCCACTTACTGGAGCTAATGGCAAGCCTGATGGACCTTGTTCCATGGTGCCGGCTATGAATGAGACCAGGGGAAACCCACCTGTCAGTATATTACCGTCCCAAAGGAGACTCCATCGACCAGCTGGTTCCTGTCAGGGTCAATATCCAACCACACCTCCAGTGGTTGGATATAATCATGCAGCAACTTCAATTTGTGTTAGGAATGGGGGGGGGTTGATTTGCATGGCCATGGAAATTCGAAAAGTGGGGCGGCAGAGGGGGTGTACTGACACCAAATGACACTCAGGGACGATGTTCATGACACAGATATAAATCATGTATTGCACTCCAACGTAACCTTACAAGCTCTGGTGCCCAGTGAGGACCCTAATCAATGTGCTACAAGTCAGGAACCTAAGGGCTTGGGAGAGCTACATGTCAACCCTTTGTCATGGCCAGCAGCACGGAACACTATAGCGCACTGGGTAGTAAATATCTCCTTCACAGGGTTTTTCTAATCAAACCCACAAGTTTATGCATCCTCACCAATACCCACTGCAAAATAACTATACTATTCTGCATAGATGTGCTTGGGTAAGATGAATGCTGTAGACTTCTGCCCCTCCCCCCCAGCACTGTGGGATGAGTCTACTAGAGGATACTTAACTGAACAGTACTCCTGCCCACCACCCCACTATGGCTTTGATTCAGGAGCACTTACAAAAAAGACGGGAGAGTGTGGGTGTGGCCCTGATATGCATTTTGGTAGATAAGGGGCACACTACGGTTGATCAAGCTTTAGAAAATGGCCTGACAGCACCAGGGAAATAGGCGTAGGTATTTGCTGTTTGGGTAAGTATTCTCGAGTAAACTCGTCCCACACTGCTGTGGGGGGATTTGTCATACAATCCCCTCGTTTTGTTTGGTTCAGGGTTGGATTGGATTCAGGGTAGGGCTTGGGGTTTGTGGTTGGGGGTTGGAGTTGTGGGGTTCAGGTAGGGGGTTAGATTGGGGGGGGGTTTGGGTGACTTCAGCTTGTGATGGTTTTGGGGTGGGCTTGGGTTGGGGGTTTAATTGGGTCAGTGTTCAGGGGTTGGGGTTAGAGTGTTCGCTGACCTCTTTTTTATCAAAGCGTTGTGTAAATTGCCAATTATGCAGTTTTGGGTTAAAGCTTCCTGAGTAGATTTTTGTGTAACAACTTTCTCCTGTAACAACTAGCCCTGGTCTCCCTAATCCATCTCGAGTAGAAGCACCCCAATACACCGATTGAAAAGAGCTGCGTTGGTTGGGATTATTCATTTTGTTGGTAGCAATGCGACTGAAACACTTGCATGTCCTAGTCATTCATGAACCAGCAATGTACAGTTCCATTGCTGAGGAAATAGCACCCTCTCTTGGTCTAGCTCGAGGCCCATAGGTGATTCCACATTGTAACAATGTGACGCCCAAATGTACAAAATTCATATTGAAGGAAAAATGTTTTTATTCCTGTTGTGAAAGGTACCCAGTGACTTTTTTGTTTCAAAATTTTGGTGTTTTTAACTTTTACAAAATTTTGTTGTTGCAATTTACCTCAGCTTCCAATGAGTCTGTCACTGAACAAGACATCCGTGACCTAGACGAGCACATAGGGAAGAAGTACAAACGTTTGGGCCGGAATCTAGGCCTCCTAGAAGCCCACATTGAGAACATCGAGGGTGACCATTTTCTCGGGGGCCGGCAAGAAATAGCCTTCCAAATCATGCTGGCATGGCAGAGAAGTCAAGGTGCAGCGGCTACCAAAGCAGCGTTGGCAGAGGCACTAGAGAAAACTGGTTTGCGGAATGTCGCAGAGAAACTGTAGTGTGGACTGTTTGGTGCATCATCATATGGACCATTTCCTGTCCTTTATGCTTTTTACATCCCTAAATTATTGCCACTGTGGCCCACAGCCAAAATATAGTAAAACTTCTTTGTTGTCTTTAGTCCAGCCAGACTCATGTCTAGGTTGAAATTACTCAGATCGTCAGAGTCTTGCTTCTTTAGACAAATCTGTCACATCATTGCAAGTCAGGGAGGCCCCTTATAATGGCAAAAGCTATGCCAGGTGTTGTGATCAACTCACCCTTGACAGTTGAACCCAACCATACTCAAGCGAAGTACTTCTACCATTACTGGGGGCCTTCCTGAGAATCCAGTGAATCTCAACGAACCGTACAGTGTATATGAGATCAAATTATCTGTTCCCTTTCATCTTGGTCTAAGTCAACTTGATTCCAGGTCAATTCAGTTGCAAGTCAAATTGTTCCAGGTCAACTCGGTCCCAGGTTAACTCACCCAGTATGTACATGTATGTTAAGGTCTTAACAATTTTAAGGCTAAGGTCTGTTATATTTCATATATATTTGCTGATGGGGCAGCACAGGACCATTCAGACAAGGCATTTTAAGCCTGGGCAGAGGGCAATTGGCTAAGTTGCTGGAAATAGTGCCCTTCCACATTTACTCTGAGGATACATCCATTGGATGTTTAAAAAATGCTGTGGAAGAGTGTGATTTTGATGCAGGTTTTACTTATTAAAATTTATGTTGTGTAAATTTTCATTTTACATTATAGTTTCACCCTAAAAGAGCTGGGGAATGGAATCCACTCCTCCCCCTCACACACCTTGTCTTCTGTGTCACCACAGTGGATTTATTCCTGTACTGAGCCTCAAGGAGCTGATTTAGTAACATCTTGTGGTCATTTTCACACCAAGTTTGTAAAAACTTTCTGAGATAGGTCGGTCAAAAATCTGTACTTTTTTCTCAGACTTCCTCAAAGCACGAAGGCCAACACCCATTATGCCCTGAACTTCAAATGACCATTACAGTGAAACCTTGTCAGATTAATTTGAAACTTTGCACTGGCACTGATAATGGGTGCCTTTAAAGTTGAATGTTAATGTTTTGAGTTGTATTTTGTACTAACCCTGTAGTATATACATATGTACTGAGCACTCCCGTAATGTAAATGTATGAGTGTATAGACAGTGTCTAGACATATATAAATGTACATATATACAGAATGTGGGAAGAATGTAACGGATGGGGGGGACTCCAAATGACAGATCAGGATGTTTGTTGGGGGAGGGTTACGCATAGGAAGAGGATCATGGGGACAAAGTACATGTATTTAGAAAGTGGATGAAATGCCGGATAAGGTTGGCTTAATGGTTGGGGCTGGATTAGTGGGATGATGGGACAGCCAGAGTAAAACGTACTGGGAGTAATGGGGAGGGGGTGTTGTAAGAGATGAATGGGATGATGGGGAGGGGGCGGAGTAGGACATGGATAGGATGATTTGAGGGGTGGAGTAGGACATGGATAGGATGATTTGAGGGGTGGAGTAAGAGATGGATAGGATCATGGAGGGGTAGAGTAGGATATGGATGGACAGATAAAGTGGGTGTGGGATTGGAGATAGATGGGATTAGGGGTGGAGTCAAAGTAGACATGGTAGATATGATGGGATATGGGATGATGAGGGGAGAATTGTAGAGGATAGGATGATGGGGTTGGATACAAAGTGCAGAACTGTACTTAAGAGGAATTGTAATTATGCACCATCCATCAAACTCACAAATGCACTGCTTATATAATCACCTAGGTTTAGTCTGACTGTACTGGACCCTTATTCTGTAGGCATTCCTCTATCCTGTAAAGAACTGTGAAGCCTTTGTACCTGTATCTCCCTTGTTGGTGGTCTTTGTTGATTTACTTTTAAACGCACACAGCACTAACTAGGTTTTTTCTCACTAAGGTCGATAAAATATCTTGTACGTCTATATTGTCGTATTTTAACCAATCTTGTAAAATATTTGGATCAAGCTTGGTTAGTATAATTCAGTAACCATATTTGTATAACTTGGATGTCTCTTAACATAAGCTGTTATTACAGGAAAGAAATTCAAATCCATAACAAGCAGCGAGCCATGGCGGCTTTGCCGTTCTAGTTCATCATTGTATCCTCCAAGTTTTACATGTATTGTAAAAACAAGTGTTGATGTTTTAACGCCTGTTAATCGCCTTCCTGGTCAACACTTTGTGATCGTGTTCTTGCATTAATAATCCAAAGATAAACGTGTTGTGGTGTTTATTTTTTAAGACGTATGTGTTGATGTGTTAATACGTTAAGACACAATGGCACATTTTGGCTGAGGACGGCCAGAGAACACTGGCCGAAACGTCGAGTTGACACTCACCGGTTCTTTTAAGAACCACACGTCGCCCAAAAGAGATTGATTCCATGGTGTACCCACAAACCCATTTCTCGTTAATAACGAGACACAAAAACATGTTTATCAAGTGGTAACACTTTCTTAACAAAAAAACACATTTATAACCAAACAAGTGTTTAATTTTAAACTAACACATGTTTACAATTAACGCAAAAACGCGTTTATAATGGGCGTTGTTTTTTGTAGTGGAAGTGCTTAATTATTAGCAGTCATAGTGAGTCTTCGCGACATTGAGATCTTGTTTTTCCTACTGTTACCGACATGATGTGTTTTATTTTACTTGTACATGCAGGAGCACGAGTAGCGCTGAGTTAGTTTCCTCCTACATATACAGATGCTTTTTTTTTGGAAAATTAATAAAAGAATGGACATAAATCTCGTTGGGTGAGGGTATGTATCTCCCCACATTTTGCCCGGGTAGTGGGCTATTAAATCATTCCCCCAACGCACAGCTTTTTGCGGTGCGAAAAAAAAAGAAAGTGGATTGTGAAGAATTTGCCCGACTTTCCAACACCCAAAATGTATTCAAAGGGAGAACAATTTAGAAAAAAAACATTTTGTAATACTTATTTCAGAAGTACATCTGTACATGTATCATAAACATTGCCCCTATGTAGTGTCACGGTTGTGTGCCCCCTCCGCTTTTCAAATTTCCACTGCCGAACAATTAACCCCCCCCATTTCCGGCGGAAATTTACGCCACTGATGAAAGATATCTGCCGATTCGAGTCGAACTGTTTCTCCAGTATTGAAATAAACGAGAAGAAATAAGGAAATCAGGGCAAATCACCAGACTTTTGGTGGTTAACCAGGTTAAAAACGGATTTCGTGGGTGCATATTTGTAAAAGCACCTTCAGCGACAGTGGTAACTGTAAGGAAGTATGCATATTCAGTAATTTTATAGCCGAGTTCTCTGTAGTTCGTAGCAAATGTGGCGAAGTTCTGATGTGTTCTTGACTTCAGCAGTGCATGTACCACTGCTGTTAAAATGTTTGGGGTGTATTTTTTCACTGGACAATGCCCTTTTTTTTAATCAAAATTGCGAATAAAATCAAAGTACAAATTCACTGTGAGTGCTTGCCTTTGGTGGTTTATTTTTTTGTTTCTGACTTCTTTCTCTTTTCTTTAATAATTTGCGTTCAGAAGAATTTTAATTATTTATTTGAAGTATTTGGTTCTCGAAAGTTTATCGTTCTTTTTCCTTTATACCAGCGTTGGGTTGAATTGTAGCATCTGCGAAGACCGTTTTGTTCACAGAATCTTTAGCCAAGAATCGGTGGATAAACATCACCGACCGTCGATAAACAACCGGATAAGTGTCAGATTAACCGAGGATGAACTCGACGGGTTTCCCTTGCACGTGTACCATGCAAATTGCCTAGCAGCGCTAGTAATTAATAAGCAACTAGCATCACAATAGGGAAAGGTAATCATTAAACGCAGTTTTATATCTCTTCAGAAAAATTGGCGGTCAGGGTTTTTCTGTTGCAAGGCAGGCAAGAACTGCAGCGGCTACCGGCGACTGGAAGCGATTCAGCCACTTCCTGCGTTGAATCGTGGCGTCTAGAGCGACCACCGTCTGACCATCGAAAAATTCGAGAGTCCCTGTCTGTCGTCAGTTTCGTGATGGGGGACGTGAGTTGCTTTCGTCAGATCAAGGACAACATAGTCCGTACGAGAGTGGTGACTACAGACCTCAGGTCCACCCCATTGCAAAGATGTCTATCTACTGCAGACTTGGCTTTCATCGGCATTGGATGCATGCTTGGATCTGGTGTCTACGTCCTGACAGGGGAAGTAGCTGGAGAGATGGCTGGTCCAGCTGGATCGATATCCTTTCTTTTGTCTGGTTTTGTAGCTTTCCTGTCGGCTATTTGCTATTTAGAATGTGCCACTCAGCTCCCCGAAACGGGTGCATCGTACCTGTATACGTATGTCACTTTGGGGGAGATGATGGCGTTCATGATCGGCTGGAATGCCGTGGTCGTCCGTATCTTTGCCTCCGCTTTAGTATCGCGGGGATGGAGCGCGTACTTCGACGATGTCATCGGAGATTACGTCAGAAACATCACCGTGGAATTTGTGCTGAACGGTGAGGAATGGTCCATCCCTGTGTTTGCTAGTTACCCAGATATTGTAGCCGGGCTGGTAGCCTTCTTTGCTTGCGTGCTGGTTGCTGTGGGGACGGAGGTCTCGGCCAAGGCTAACATGATTTTTGTCTTCATCAATATCATGACCATTGCGCTGGTTTTCATCTTTGCCATGATCCACGCTGATTTCTCCTTCTTAACCAGGCACGGCTTCTTCCCGACCGGATTCGGGGGCGTAATGACAGGCGCTGCGGCCTGCTTCACAGGATACTGCGGCTTCGAGGCGATTGCCTTTAGCGCAGAGGAGGCCAAAAATCCTAGCAGGGGTCTACCTATCGGAATTATCGTGGCCTTTCTGGCATCAGTCTTGTGTTACGTGGCTGGAACCATCTCCATTACCGTCCTCACAGATTACCGAGATATAAACCCTGGATCTCCGTTTGTAACAGCTTTCGAAGCAATCGGGCTTGACTGGATGAAGTATCTGGTGGCCGTAGGGGCTTTGGGAAGTATGACCGGAGGGGTTATCAACTGTGCTTTCTGCCTTGCCAGGAGCATCTATGTCATAGCCAGAGACGGCCTCCTCCCTGCCTTTCTCTCCAAGACCAATGCCAGGACACAGACTCCCGTGATAGCTACTCTAGCTGGAGCAATTCTTTCTGTCGTCGTCAGCGTCTTTATCGACTTCGTTGTTATCATTCAATTCCTTTCTCTGGTGGCCTTCGTCGAGTTCGTCATCGTCGGAATAGCGGCGGTCATTCTTCGCTACCGTCCCCCAATGCGGTCAGGCTACTCTGCCATAGACGGCAGTGACAGCAGTAGCTGCGACAACGAAGAGAACAATCCCAGCGAATACCAAGATGACGGGGAAGCTGACACGGAGCTATCTGGGGAATACCCTCGCCGGATTGTCAAGAAGAAATCACGTCACCATAACCCAAACGACTATAATAATGCCGAGCAAGTCGAAAAGTCCACCTTGTTAGGCAACTCTATAGAACACCGACAACAACGAACGGCGTCGACTGCTAGCTCCATCTATTCATCAGGTTCGACAAACCGTCGATGGATCGACAAACACCCCACCACTACTGTCATCATCTCGCTGATCCTCCATCTGCTGTTCGAGTTTGCTGCAGTGGCTCTCTTAACCTTCAAAATGACTGAACTAAAAAATATGGACGGAGCAGTAGTGTTTGGCGTTGCCGTCACTGGTGGGCTAGCCCTTATTTGTTGTTGGCCACTGTTTGTCTTACCCCAGTACAAAGAAGGAATTCCATTCAAGGCAAGTATACAAGCACAACCATATAATTGAATTAGTCTAATTCACTGTGTCGAAAATTCATTCTTCACTCTTCCGATGTAAGCTTTTTCGATTGTAATGGTGCTGTGCGGGTCAACTCGATCCCTGGTCAACCAGGTCTCCATGGGTAATCGCTTAGTGTTGGTTGCCATATCACTTCGACGTTTCCATTACTCAAGCAATATAATTTACTTTTAAATAAAACATCAAATAAAAAATACCTACTGAAGTTACCAAATCGAATTGTTTGAGGTCAGCTAATAGTCTTCCCGGCCAAATTTTGCAAGGTATCGCTTCACTCCGAAGATCAATCACTCGTTTCGGCCCATGTTGATGGAACGCCTTTAATAAATTTAAGTTCAAAACTTGACAAAATTGAATGAACATTTAAATAAAATAAATAATATTAACACTGCGAAATAGGCTGGAAAAGTCTAAAAAGATCTTTCATTTAAATTGTGGGGCTGAGGGGCTCAATATGATTTTTAATAAAACGTTTTTATGAATCCTTACGAACATTTATATTTGTTAAATAAATAGAAGTGGTTTACGTCAAAGCCTAGACTATATGCTAAACACTCAGCAACATTCGTGACGCACGTACGGAATAGGCCAGTCCCGTGTCAGACTATTTTACTAGAGATCTACCCCATCTTTATTTATGGACATTTATTTTTCCTCAGAAATCGAGTTGACTTGAGATCTGGTTGACCCGGGACCAAGTTGACCTGGGACTGAGTTGCCTTGGACCAAATTTTACTCACATTCTTTTTAAATCGTCAGTGTAACTCAAAAATTATGTTTTACTTGCCTTCGTGCCTTTCCATTAAAAATGCACAAAAAAGAGATTTGAAACTGACTTACCCTTGAAAACTACTCCATTTTCAAAGATTATACCAAGATCTTTAATTTCATATATAATAGTCAAGAAATGGGCATGTTAGAAAGAGCGCCATGTTGATTTTTTTTGTTGCACAGCATGCTAGTTCCCCCTTTTTGTTTGTTTGTTTTTCGTTCAATTAAATCTGAACATGACTTGATTTTTGTTGTCTGAATATTTCCATGGAAAACATGAACTAACATTAACGACTGACCTCTTGGGTACTGCACAGGTGCCACTTATGCCGTTTCTACCTCTCTTCAGTCTACTTTGCAACGTCGTTCTCATGGTGCGCTTTGACGCCCTTGCCTGGCTAGAGTTCCTTATCTGGACCTTTATAGGTAAGTGAGCATTATTTGCCCCCAAGAACTCTCCACCGTTTACTATTATTATTATTGTGTGCTGCTTTTGCTGCAGCCGCGGGTGCAAACATGGATGTGCCCCCCCCACACACACACATGCTTGTTTCACAAACGTAGTGTGTGGACATCCCTTTGTTCTCCTGTGAGAAAAGTGCTTGTTTTTCTCTCAGTGGGATACCTCCTTCGAGCTGGATTGTTAATGAGGATTTCCAGTACTATTTCTCTTCATTTTCCCATAATATCCCAGACCCTAAAATGCCTCTGAAGTGGTTTCTCAGAGAGGGTAAAACACTGCGTGGACATAAGCAAGTCCACACAAGGTTTTCTTACCGTACATGAACAGTACACATGCGTTGACTTCTTTTGTGCGAAAGTCCATACTATGTATGCCATGTTTGTTTACAAACACCCGAAAATACAGTTATCAAGTGTATGAGTTAACCGGGGGCGACTTGACTTCGGTAGGAATTAACCCAGGTACAAGTAAAGTTGATCCGGATCCAGATACATATTGGTACAGCTTCAGGTCCTTGCCCCCCCCCCCCAAGTTACTGTTTCCTTTCCACCAATCTAACACCACTTCCTGGGCTGCGTTCGTGTTGTGTATGTGATTCCAGCCTGCACACGATGGCAGTGTATTTCGAGTTTATCCACTGTTAGAGGGCGGTCTCACACACAATCTGGATCCAGAGATTCGCTCGTCAGTCACCCAGCGCTCGAACAGAGCGCAGGGAAGGGCTTATGGCTTTGCACTGTGATTGGCTAAGTTGTGCACGACCTGTGACCGCAATTTTATCACTTCCTGTTACATTAAACTCCGACTAAGTCGGCATCGCGTAACTCGTCATATCGTCTCAGTCGGCCTTTTGACAAAAGTACCGATCGTCTGTGATGCATTTCCGTTGAAAACTTCATTTCTAAGTCGGCATTTATAAGTAGTCATTTCGTATAAGTCGGCATGTTTCTGTATGTCTCTTTTCCACAAAACCACAAAAATTCCTTTGTGTAAGCATGGTGCAAGTCGGCATTAAAACAACTCATGCTTCGGTATCAGTTTCCTTCGCGGCGGTTGCCAAGAAGCGTCAAGTGACAAGTCCCACATTGCTTGACTGATGCTTATTTGTTTGCTCACCCACCATTGGTTGGCTGCACAGGCCATGGTTGATAATCGGCTAGTCTTGGCCCAAGACGTCAGTGATCGACAGTTATTTTATTTCTGTTGAAGAGCGCCCTCGCACAACTAGGTTTTACTTACTCTCACACTCTGGCGCACAGTCAAATTATGAGTCGTTGGGGCCGTGCTATGCACGGTGTCCGCTATCAAGCACTAACGTTTTGAAACCAAGACTAATAATCGGTCAGCACGAGTAACATCAATATCAGTAACCCCTCTGGGGCTGCACGCATGCGCTCTGTCCATTTTGGAGTGGCTTTATTAAAAGAACTTAACAATGCGTGCGCGGATGAGTGTGTTTTCTGTACCATAACTGTTTCACGTACTGTACATGTTCGTACTGAACTGTCAAGTCGTGATGTGATTTGGAAGTGGCTTGCCGTCCTTGCTTCGTCCTCAGGGGCACATGATCAATTATCGCATTTGCAGCCTGTGAGGATAACAGTCGAGAACGAATTTACTGGGATCGACCATGGAGGTAGAAATAAACCAGGGTAAATCAAAGCCATTGAATTAGTGCAAGGAATCATAATGTACATACACGAAGGCAATACATGTGTACGTGTAAGTCGGCAAAATGATGACTTACAGCACAAGTCGGCATTCGCTAAGTCGTCATAATTTCTGAGAGTGCCGATTTAGCCGGAGTTTACTGCAAAGTGTCGGCTATATGACAAAACAAGACCTTAGTACAATCACAGTGTGGTCATTTGTCTTCTCATTAAGTATTACTGATCACATGTCTTTTGGCGATATATTTCAAATCACTTATTTTGATAAATTTTGATGAACAAAATAAAGTGTAGTGAGAATGTTTTCAGCAAGAAGGAAGAAATAGAAAGCTATCGAGTTGATAACAGCCACTTGTGTAACGCATTGAGCGAGCTCGCGCGCCTGGCAGAAATTTACCCACAATGCTGTACGCATCGTTAGCTGTGACCCTATGTGACGTATTTCCTTCACCAAAATCTGTGCAAGGCATAGACATAGTACTGTGGTGCAAGGCCAGCAGCCCTTCCCATCACCCTATTTGAGCGCTGGGCGACGAGCGAAGATATTGCTTTACTATTATGATCTTTTTGTCTAGATCCTGTTTTTTTCTTGGGCAGCCCGTCACATCGGTGTTTGCACAGGACGGTGAAACAAACAGTAAAGGCAACGGCCAAACTCTGGATCCCCCCCCCTTGTGAAACGCGCCAAAATGTAGCCTTGGCCTCCCCCCCCAAAAAAAACCTGTCAAATCTTCCCTTAAATTTGGCTCTGGGTCCACCCTTGAGAGGACAGCGTATTTAGTGAATTAAGGATGAACCTATGCTGTTTGAAACAACCTTTCATTTGACTATTTTCTCGTATAATTCTCATTTTTGATCTTTATTGGCCTCCAAAAATGGTTGTCACTGATTTATTATTTATTGACCTATGGGTCTGGCACCTAGGAGATGAAAATCCGTCGAGAGAGACAATTACGGCGGACTTCACCTCAGAGCAAATAAATAAAAATGAAATTATAAAGAAAATTATATCAAAATGAAATAAACTAAATGGCATAAAGTGAAATGATATAATGAAACAAATAAGATAAAATATTGCTTGTACAGTGTATGTAGTGAGGAGGAAATGAACCCTGTAAATCACGGAAAAATGTATTGCATGTGCCCTTTAAACGGTAGCTGCAATCAATTTTTTGATTTAAAGCCTTCAAAATGCACCTTTGTCCCTCAGTTAACCTTATTTCAACTTTTGTTTCATTATTTTAAAGAGTGTTTTAACGCCTTTTTGGTTTTTATGCTGATGAGTATTTCCATATTCCTGAGCAAAACTGTGATGTCATCTTGGAAGGAAGCTTCAATGTTACATTTGTTTGTACACAAAATAAGTCTTGTGCTTTATTTTGTAGATTTTCCTGGACTCATTTTCCTCTGCTTTGCTGACTCGTTGGTGTTTATGTGCATAGCAACAAGAAACCATCAATCCCTCCTCATAAATGTTTTCAGTTAGTAAATTCTGGGTTCACAAGTTGAACAGAAATACCTATGCGCTGAAAACCATGTCTTCCCTAGATGATTTCTCCCCAACAGCGCCCTCAGCTGTCAAGAAAAGCATGGACATTTTTTATTGTTTAAAAGCTTGCAGATAAGATATTTCACTAAATAGAAAAGAGTAAAAAGATGGAGAAATTTTGTGTCTAATAAAAATTCATTGTAGCTACACTTTAAAGCATTCCTCGTTGCTGTCTGCATCTGTTTAAAAGTAGTAGAGTTTTCAGTTTCAATACAGCAGTCACCTAGTAAACTGTTATCAGTTTAATTTATCAGTGAGACACAACAGCTGCGTCGACCTTTAGGCCAGAATCTTCGCAAAATCCTCCTAAAGTATTTTTACCCGAGAGTAAGTTTTCCTATTCGAATAGCTGTAGTGATAGAGTTTTGGGGGAGTGTGTGTGTGGTTGTGTGCGTGGATAGCCATGCCTCAGGAGTGGGTGGGCTGGTTGGAGTGTGGGTCCGAGAAAGTTACCCAAAGTCGGTTCATCCCCCTCTTCTGTGTTCTTTTCTTTTGCCTTTCAATCTCAGGGATGATTCTGTACTTCACGTACGGAATGCACCACAGTGTTGAGGGCAAGAGACGAGAGGAGGCGGCCCTTCGGAGCGCCCTGACTGCGGTGTCACAGCTGGGGCACCCACCACGTGATGCGGTCATTACCCATTTCGATCCAGAAGCTGAGAGCGGGGAAGGTGTCGATGAGTCTGCCGAGCGAGAACGCATAACCAAGGCACGGGCTCAGTCCCTGGCCGTGGTGGTAACGCGAGATGGTCGGAGCTACTCTGCAACGCCGACTTACGGCAGCACAGACGCTTGTGTCTGAAAGCTATCGCCTGCCCCTATTTCCACGTAGCTAAATAAAGGAAAGCACCAATTGAAAGTGCATTAAAGGCAAAACTATTTTTGACTTGAACATCCCCGTTATGTTTATTGTCAGTTACGTTTCTCTGACCATGTTAATGAAACATTTGACGTGAACCCGTACGGTCTTCAAATATTGTGTACACAGATCCATAACAAAAATTTGTTCCGAATTTAAATTCTCCCTCCCAGAAAAAAAACAGCGCAGCACTGCCATAAGCAGTATACTTGCATGATAGTTGAATTTGAAGTTTAGGTAGATTTTTTATGCACGTGAATGAAAAATCCCCCGATCCCGAGTTTGCCTCTCCCCACTTGTGACGTTGCCTGTAAATTGACTTTTTGTTCCGTGTTGTAGCTTAAAGTGACAGTGCGGCCTAGATATTCCAAGTTCTTCGCTGAATACATGTTTTGTTTGCTTCATTTAGCCAATTTGCTATCATATTACCTAATTTTGGTTCTTTGTGTTTCATTGGATAGGGGTTTATTAATGTTTCCTTCGTTTTTCAGTTTTTCCTATTGTTATCTCAATTATTTTTGTGATGAATAGTAGTTGAACACCACTTGAGTCTTCGATTCATAATAACAGCATCAACAACAATAATAATTATCAAGAAAAACTTCCCTAGGATACTTAATCAATATCTGACACTTTTTAAACGATCTGCTGCATCGTAATCTATTTTGTGCCTTGTAAATGACATCTCTCATAAATCGTTTTTCTTTTAAAGTCAAATATCGTGAACAATAACACTGTTAATTCAATATTCTGTTCATATCAAAGAAGTCTTTAGCCTGCAATCCTTTGTTCTTCATTGTTTCAATCTGGATAATTCATGTTCAAGGTTCATGTCGTAGCAAAGTAATCAGCAAAGTTCGAAGGACCTCTTATACATGAGGTTCGACGGTAGAAAAATTGTAAGTGAATATGAGCGAGTGGTTGTCGCACATTGTTGCTGGTAATTAAACATCTATGGCAAAACTTCCACAATTTCACAATTTACTTACCTGTTTCAATTTTTGTTTTCTACCTTGTTTTCGTATCGTGGTGTACAGTGAGTCTGTCACAAGTCCTCACACAGTCAATTACAAGACCAGTCACAAGACCAGTCAAAAGTAACAGGGTGAACCTGAAAGGGAATGGTTTTTGTCACTGTCCATTTTAATAGTTTGTGATATGACTTGAAAGTAGCTTAGATTGGCCGACTTGCAATGAACTTTAATTAATAAAGGGACTTCTGATGGACTCGTCTTGTCGAGAATGAGATGTTTACACTGAACCGTTTGCCAGAAAATTTTGAATGTGATTACAGTTTTAATTATCGAAATGAGAAGGTGTAATTAAATAAATATCATGTGTAACCACAACCGAGGCACGACTGATTGACATTTTATAATGGTCACCGACAAAGACAAGTTTCTAGCGCGTGGGAAAGTAACAGCCTTTTATTCTTAGCGATATTTTTTTATCACAGTCCTATCAGCAACCTGGCCAGGCGTAGTCGCTTACAGGCATGATCAACCTTATCGCAGAATGGCTACCTAGCACGCCAAAAAAGAAGGTGAAAAACGCTATAATGCAATGTACATCTTTTCTAAATGTCCTACTTGATCGACCACTTTGAAGAAGTTGTGGCGTATATTTTGTTTCTATTCAAAGTTATTTAGACAGAGTACATGTCCACCCATTTATTAAAAGTGGGTCCTTGGAGGTAATTCTTGAACTTTACAATGGAATTTCTACATTTTTGCTTAGAAGCTGCACCTTTTGTGTCATGGATTACCCCTATATATTACCCTATTCTTGCATCATCCGTGCATAATACAGGGAGGTATTTTTTAGACATGCACTTTCTTTTTCAGGAGTGGGTCCATAACTCAAAGCAATAATTGTCTTTGTGCAATACCCATCCTACCCATGCCATTATGCACATAGGGCCTACCGTGTGAAATACGAGTACTGCCGAAAAGAACAGGTACGTGCTGTATTGACTAAACCGGCTTGGGGGGAAAAAGCAAAATCAAACGACCTTGTCATTCATTGCTTCTCCCCACCCGAAATGGCAACATCAAGCTGTATACACCCCAGGGAGCTGAGATGTAATTTTTACTAATATAATAGAAAAGCGCCTTGATATTAAGTTAAAAAGCGTTATACCAGAAGGCGTTATCATTAAGTAAAACAGGCCTATCAGAGATAATTTCGAAACGTGTTTGAGGTTTTTACATAGTCATGGCTATTTGCAGATTACGGAATTTCCCAAGTACAATTCAAAGTTACAGATCGTGATGGAATTTGACCGCTGCATATTGACTTTCTGTTTTATTCTTCATTGTACTGATAATTACGATGGCGAGAATGATTGTAATAGTTAATTATGTGAAACACTGTATTACTAAGTAGTGCGCCCCACCAAAGCTCTGAGAAACCAACTCGTTGAAATCATGTCACCACCTGTTTAATAATACACGAAAAAAGAGTACTCGGCCAAACGCTTCGTCAGCGGTCGATGGAACAGCGACCCCGCTAATCCCCACGACATAATAGTAAGTGATTTTCTCATGCTGCTATTTGTTATTCGGATGCTTAAATTTCATTTTTATGTGCTAAGGTTTTGTCTGTGATGCTTCAGAGAGTCCAGAGGTATTCAGGCAGGTGACAGGGAATTCTTAATATCCCAATTGCAGATGGAACGTTAGTTTTAAAACGCTTCATGGAGATCCATGTGCAATGCACTGCAATGCACTGCTATTCTTGACCGCATTGCCAATTTAACGGTGTTGAGAGTTAATGTTGACAACACCAGCGTAGTTTGGGAAGGGTGTAAGAAGTGTTGCACGGATAATGTGTGATGACATTAGTCTTCATTGGGTAGCGCCTCACGATTCATTAAACTATTTGGTGTTAACTCCTCGATGGATTTGAATTCCATGGTCATGATTAGTTATAATAATGTCATTTGAACATTTAGAAAACTTAGTGTGCAGTGGTCCAAACGGGATCTCACAGATTTTGGAAGAGGTACAATAGTAAAATCACTTCTTATGTCTAAACACACATTTCATTCCTACTTTACCTCCCGGTAATACTGTAAATGGTCTTAATATTATATCTTTCAATTTTATATTGAAAGGAAACGATCGGGTGTCTAGAAATCAAATGATTCAAGACCATAGCTTGGGCGATTTGGTTGATGTTAAGTCCTTTATGGACGCTCTTAAAATTAGAAATATGTTTGTGCGCAAACACAGCTGCTTCGACCCTGGTTTCATTTATCTAAAAACAGTAACGAAATTCTTGACAAATTGCTTACAAGATTTACTGGCGCGTGCACATGGACGATGCATTGGTCAGTGGAAATTGTAATCTTGATATATGTCACATGTAATGTATAACCTGTCATATTATTATACCATGATGAGATGAAATCAATTTCCATCTCGAAACCCTTCCCTTTCTAGCTATCTGCAAAGTTTCAACCCAATGGGATATGTATTCATGAGATATGGTGCTTTAAAGAGTGTCCCTTTAAAAAATGTCACGTGGCTTGTGACCCGATGACTTCATAATTATATCAGGTCAATCTTGGTCTAAAACCACTCCCCTTCGAGCAATACACAAAACTTCAACCCAATGGGGGATGTATTTCACGAGATACAGCACTTTAAAGAGTGCCCCTTTAATGTCACGTGTCTTGCCACCTGACGAAAATTGCCTCCACGTGATGACGTCATCATCACATAAGGGCAATTTTCGTCTGCAAAGTTTCAACTGCAAAGCTTTAACCCATGGGACACGTACTTCAGGAGATATAGGGCTTTACGAGTGCGCCTTTAAGGTCACGTGAGGTCATCATCACATGTGGTCCGTTTTCATCTTTGGTATATCGCTTTGAAATATCTGCCAAGTTTAAATCCAATCGGGCATGTACTTCAGGAGATTTAGACCTCTGAAATTTTCCCCTTAAATGCCATGTCAAGTGACACATGGTGACGTCAAGATTTCTTTTGGACCCTGTCTACCCTGAGGACCAAATGTGGACCTAATACTTATTAAGTCCGATCGAAAAGGGGCCTAGTTGTGATATTGAAAAACGTGTACGAAAATGGGAAAATATTAAATATTAACTCTACAATAATTAACTCTACAATAAATCAGGTAATGACGTCATTAGGACGTCATATTTTGAAAGAGACTCTTGCTATAAGTTACTTAAGTATGTAAAGTTTATAAGTCATATGACTTTGGTTAATGCCCAAGGAGGTGACGAGCAAAAACGCTGGAATTTTTAATCACGTTGTGTGGCTGTTTAAAAACGTGTACAAAACATATGGGAAAATCAGGTGATGATGTCATTAAGAGGTCATGTTTCGCGAAAGACCTTTGCTATTAGTTACTTAAGTGTGTAAGTTTCAAAGTCATATGACATAATGCCGAAAGAGGTGACGAGAAAAAGTGGCGGAAGACCAAGAAGAAAAAACCGAGAGGTTCTATGTCTGTTTGCAACAGAACATAGGACTTTTTCGCAGATTTTTTACTTCCAAGGCTTCTAATGCAAAACAGTTTTGTAAGTAGTATGTTGCATCAGTGAGATATGGCCAAAAGTATTTGTAAAAGCTAAAACATACATATATATCGCTTGATGATGTCACGACGAAATCATAAATTTTTTATTTTTAATGGATCTGGGTTCATCCATATAGCAAGTTTTAAATCAGAATCACTGTTTTTTAGATACAGGGTTTTAAATTCTGTGACTTTGTGATGACGACACATATTACAGAGTAGTCTGGATACCAGACCCCAAAACCCCGTCTACTCGACGAATCTTGGGGCCGGTATCACCACGCAATCAGGGCAGGAGGATAGGTAGGGGGAATTCTTCCCGTTCCCGGAAACAGCCGAAATATTCCGAACTTATTCCGTGCACCTTAAATTAAATTTAACATCAACATTAATTCCCATAATGCCCCCTCCATTTGAAACAATGCTACGAAAATTGAAATGAATGAAATTTAAAATCAAATGAAAGAGAAGAAAAAGTTCATTCGGATAGTATCGTTCATGTTCGGGTATTTCTGACCGCGTCTTTACCGATAACTTTTGAACTGTCCGGGGTACACTAGTCGGAGCACGCAGTTTAAGGTGTCAGATGACATCTTTGGACTTGTTCCACACAACGGAAATAATTACCTTTATCAAGGTGATTCATTATGTGGTGGTTTATCCGTATACGGGTACTTAGAAAAAACGAAATAGGAGTATCTTGGAGAAAGTGGCTCCCCTGGTAACCCTCCCCGTCATATGTTGCGTCATGATCTATTTATTTCTGCGGGTGATACCTGACCTTAGATTTTTAAGAGTCGTCAGCGAATCTTTGTGAAGGGAACCAGACTAATTACAGAGTTGCAAAAAGGCAACCTCGCCACCACTCTCACCCTAGAATTGGATCATTAAAATATCCAAGAAATCTGGATATTTTAAAGGAGTCGTATGAGTGATGTTAATTCTACGTACATTTATTAGTGGTATTCAGGATACCAAATAAAATAGTCTGCTCCTTTGGAGACTGCGCCCGATAACTGACTGTATAGTCAACTCAGAGTACACTGGATATGGAAGACAGTGGCGCACCCCACCAAAAAAATAAAACACAATGGTGCCCGAAACTCCGGGATTTTTCGCGGAAAATGCTCTTTTAGGTTGGCTGCACAGCCTCTTGATGCAAAACCTTCCTCAAGCTTCACGCATTTCAGTGCTTGTCAAATTTTTAGTTCATCATTTGGGCGTGCATATTAAGCAATAAGGAGAAAATGGGCAAAATTTGTGGTACTAAGCGAGAGGGGCATCGCCGTTGTTTGCCCATCATGCCGCTGTACGTGTTTGTATGGCGGGGAGGCTACGTGACACAGCTCCCAGACAGTCGGCAAAGTTGATGAAACCCGACTCAACTTCGCCGATCGTCTGCAGGCTGGTGTGCGTTTGTTTGGGCGTTAGGCGACGGTCTCGTTTGACATGTTTCTATGCGTCTGCGTTGCAGTTTGCTTCTTGGTTGCATAGCCGGAAATCAACCATGCGGCTTTGACTGTGAAAACGTGTACATCTACACGTGTAGCCGGACGAGCCGTGCCGAGTGTGGTGCATGTGTACCGTCTCGGTTGTGTGGTGTGTGGTGCGGCGTTTCAATGCTCAGACCTCAAAAACTACCCCTAAAGAACGGCTTGTCACAGAAAAACCACTTATCCCATGATATTCATATTTTGTACTTCTAAATCTATGATAGATACTTAACTCCAAATGCGATTTTCGATGGCCTGAAAATTGCAAACAGCTCTCTAGAGTTTAAGGTATTGGTCGATTCACAAGCGCTAAAGCCGAAAAATGCCAAAGGTGTTCTTCTCTCTGATGATGACGCTTATTAGCGATTTGACCAATAGATATGCAGCCGTTTTCGACCGGAAATGTCCGGCTAAAAACCCAGTTTACGAAGGATCATATTTTGAACAGAAGCAGCGCTCTCCATGTGTACCTTGTGCGTGTAAAGAGAACAATATGAGCTGACATTTCGGCAACGGAAGTGATCGTGTGGTTGAAAAGCAAACTAGCGTTCTGCAAAACATTCATTATCCATAACTTTGTAAGATGTACATCAAAGTTGATGTCACATGCCCTGTGATGACGTCATCATAGCAATACTTGTAGTTTCACATAATTTTATTATCTTATCGCCTTGTACCAGCACCCGGTCAGAAAAACAAATGTGAAATTTGATAAGAAAATGCAAATTTTAGTTTAAAAAAATATAAAAAATGACACCATTTCAGATTTTGTGTACTGATAATGTTATCTACCCACTACCAATTTCCATGACAATTGGACCTTCCTTTATGCGTGTTTCAAAAAACCCTTTTATATGACGTCATCGTGACACTTATGTATCGCTAAACGAACCCAATACAAAACAAAATAAATTTATCATTTTGCGTTAGAAGAAATTGCAAAAGTTTGAAAATATATTCAAAAGTTTAAAATTATATATAAAATCGCAAGATGATGTAAAGAAGACGTCATCTCAAATTTCACCTAGAACATATCCGGTCTAATAACATACCAAGTTTTAACCCAATCAGATATACCGTTCTGTAGATATAGGGCTCTGACTTTATGATGACGCCATGTGACCCACGATGACGTCATCATTACGTCACTCTTCGACATACATCTATGCGATAATGAATATGCCTCTGCCAACTTTGAATGCTGTGCGACAAAAATTAATGGCAAAAGTGCTGCACAGAAAAAACGTGTGCAAAGGCTATGGGCGTTTGGCGCAAATAGGAGAAGAAACCCCCCCCCCCAAAAAAAATATCGCTACGAACAGAAAGGCTTTTCGCAATCAAAAAATCCCGACGAACAGAAAGGTTTTTTCCCAAAAATGCGAAAAAGCCAAAAAAGAGACGAGACGAACGCCGTGTTTTGAGCTGTTTAGGGAACCTTTTTGGTTTGATAAAAAAGTTGGAACGGGCGAAAAACAGCTGTCGTTAAGTTCGCTGTCCATGGGACCGCTACCCTCCTTACTACAGTAGAACGTGACAATATGCTCACATGCTTTCTCCGCCACGTGCTTGGCCTTTTGCCAATGCTGCGCATTGTGCGCTGCCTAAGGTACAGGCAGTTATTGCGCGTACGTGCGGAGTAGCCAATGCACAGTAGGCAAATGGGATTTTCGAGTTCGCAAATATCATAAGGAGGTTTTTGTCGTCCTTACGTCATCTCTGTGAAAAGTACACCAGTTAAGCACTTCATGCAGTTGAATTCAATGTTTCAGCTATCATATAGTGGACAATTCACTCTGAGATCTTTTACGGTTGATTTTTTTTACCAAATTTTGTAGAACAAAAGGACTTTTTCTGGTATACTTCCGGTATGATATGAAATATTAAAATTCCATAATAAATCAGGTTATGACGTCATCATGACGTCATGTTTGCTATGAGTTATTTAAGTGCGTAAAGTTTCAAAGTCATATGACTTTGCTTAATAATGCTCAAAGAGGTGACGAGAAAAAGTGGGTTAGACCAAGAAAAGGAAAAAGAATAAAAAAAGAAGAAAAAGTAGAAAAACCAAGCCTTTCCGCACTGTGCAGAAGAGCCAAAAATAAGTAGCGGGAAAAAAGCCTTTTCCGCACGGAAAAGCCAAAAACGGAACCAAAAGAATCTCTTTTTCGCAAAATTGGAAGAAAGCCAAAAAAAAGAAAAGAAAAGAACGCCTTTTTCGCAAAATGTGAACAAGCCAGAGACAGAAGAGAAGTAATGCCTTTTTCTCAAAATTACGAAAATAAAAAAAAAACCAAACAAAAAAAAAACCTTCACAAAAAGAATGCTTTTCCGCAACTTGCGGAAATCTTGACAAAAAGAATGCCTTTTTCTCAAAATATTGGCCAAAAGAATGGGTTTTTTGCATTTTGGTGAAAAAGCCCCCTCCCCCAAAAAAGAAAAATGATAAGAGGAACAAAGCCTTTTCTGCACTGTGCGGTAAAGCCAAAAAAAACCTTGACGAAAAGAATTCTTTCTCCACGACCTCTGGAAAAGCTAAGAAGAACAAAAAGCATTCCTTTTTCGCAAAAATGCGAAAAAGCCAAAAATCTTGACAAAAGCGAAAAAGCCAAACAGAAAAAAAAATTAACGAAAGCAGCAGCTGCTTCGGCAGTCTAGCCCAAGCAGCTAAACATTGGGACATAAGAATCAAGACAAAAAGGAACAAGAGCTTCTCTGGCTGCTATCCGAAACAGCTAATGAGCAGTTAATGTCCTTCAATGAAGGTTTTGTAAAAAAAAAATTGTTAATTAAGCGATATTACAATTGTGAGAGATAGGAATGGTGCTACCCTTAGGTTTTGCTCAGAATGGGAAGTTTGTCCGTCATTTTGTAATGAAACTTTCTTTTGTTGTTATTTTTATTTCTAACAGACATTCTTGGCCAATTATGCCATCAAATGTCATTGAATATTAGCTGATAGGAGAGTTGGAAAGAAATAGATTGGTATATCCGGGAAATAAAAGCGACAGAACCAAAACTTCGGTTTTTTGAAAGACGTGGAGGTTTATTTATGTGTAGTCTGTGACTGCCCCCTTTCGAGAGGATTGCTAGGTTCTATCGGAGGTTAAACAAATGATTTTCCTGTGGCAGAAGGATCCAGGAAATGATTTTTTCTTAGAATCACTTTTGTGTATCTCTGTACTCTTCTTCCATGTATGAAGACGGTTTGACATCTTTTTTAGTTATGTGAACTGAACGGTGCTCTTCTTCAAACATCAAAAACTGACTAAGCATTTCTGGACAAGTGAGGGCGATTTTGCTTTGATGTAAATCCAGGAGGACATGGTTCAGGTTGCATGTTTTCGTTTTCAAATTGCGAACCCCCAAAGTGGCTATCTGGGAACATTTTTGTGAAAATGATTTTTGCTGGATTATTGTCATATACTTACACAGCAATAAATTGCCCAAGAAAATGAAATCCACCACAGCAGTAGTTAAAAAAATCTAGAAATTTTCTGTGCACAAATCAGTGCAACATTGAGATTCAATGCCTTGGATGACATCACAGGTCTGCTCACGAATATGTAAATTACATCACATCAAACCAAAAAGCATCAAAATATGGGCTAAAATTGCCCCCCAAAATAAATAAGATTAATTGAAACCCAAAGATGAAATTTCAAAGGTTTTTAGTAAAATTTCTAAGAATATTTCTATTTCCTGGTTCCTTTAATACTGCCAGCTCTAATTTCGTATACTTAATTTATTGGATTGTGTAGGTTTCTATCCGAGGCCGTCACTCCGTGATCCTCAGGGTCGGCCTGGGCACTCTGACAAGCTCGTTCTTTTCTGTTACTGTGTTTTTGGTCCAATTTCAGTTTTTTTTTCTGAAGCTTGCAACTCATCACAGATGCTGCGGTCACTCAAAGGCTGGATCACTGCCTTATTTTCCTTCATCTGCCTCGCTCTTATTCTTATGCCTTGGCGTAGCTCTATTTTTTTTTTCCAGTTAAAGTGTTAACTCGTTTAGTCAGTCCTTGTTTCACATTCAACATGATGAACTGCATGAACACAAAATGTCAAATATGTATCTGCTTCACTAACGATACCAGTCCACGTGTCAGAAGGCATCTATTCATTGATTGGATAAGGGCAAAGACAGCAGAGAAGCTGTTTGTGGACATCAAAAGACAGATATAACATCGTGTTCTTTTATTGGATATTTCATGTTTGTTCTGTCTTAATAGCAGCTTGTATATCTCTGCTTACAAACTTCCTTAACGAGCCTGTGTGAGATGACAGACAAGTAGGATTGCAAAATTTCTCTGACTTCTTCAGTATGGTGTGCATTCTTTTAAATATTATCTACATGTTTGTATTTTCATCGTGTGAAATATGTCGTATGTATCTTCCACTGTTCCTCCTGTCAGAAAAGTCAGAAAACTTTTTAATCGGACCCATTACAGTTTTAAACTAGGCCTATCAACTTAAGCCTTGCGTTCTTAAAGTAGTCATCGAGATACTTTGTTCGGCTGGCGACTTTTACTTTGGTCTTGTCAGTCCAAGGCCACGTCTGAACTTGGCTGTTTTTACTAAATTTTAGCCTTGCACATGAATTTTGTTTGGAGTACTTTTTTCATGGTTTTTTTTACCCCGACTTTCTGGGGGAGCCAATCAAAGCTGTTGATCGGCTCTTATATTGAGTGAGGCAAATCAGTTCATCAGTAACATGCCTTCAAGACACGATAATAGATTATTTTTATAACAAGTACACATATTCAGATATTTATTGAGCATTCTTCCTGTAAATTTCCAGTTTGGTGGAGAAATGGGGCAATTAAATTCGCGGTACCGTAAAGAAGAGCGGAGATATCATACGTCGTGACGGCACCGTGTGCGACGATGTGCGACATGGCAAAAATTGAAAATGGCTCAAATGTTTTCAGTTATCGGCGCTCACTGCAAATCTTGGCTACTGCCCCAGACTAGAGAAGCATACTTGTGAGTGCTTAACTCAAAGCGTCTCCAAAAATGTTAAACACGATGTTGGCTGATGTTTTTGCTTGGAAACGTCTTTCGTGAACGTGAAGAATGTTGACAGGTTGACTATTATTTGCATAACCTCCGCCGATCATCACTCAAGTGATACGAATAATGCATATCGTACCATCTTTAAAATACTGAGTCTGTTGCCGCCCCTGATCAAAAAATTATCCCAAACCGTCATGTGTGGTTCGTGTCGCGGATCGCAGAATGAACTGGGGGAAGGTCTTGGAGCCAAGACTAAGCTGTGGCTTGAATGACCGTGACACATGGTGCAACTTGACTTGTACTCGGACAAAAAGACTTGTGACTTGCTAGTTCGTGGACCAAATGACTTGTGACTTGGCAGACTTGTAAAACTTGACTTGTGACTTTACTTGTACAAACAGAAAAGACTTGTTGCCACCCCTGCGGATTTCTTGCAAAGACAGTGATAGTTTCTTTACACAAAGTTTCTGGAATGCTGGTTGAACTGAGAAAACAAATATGTTGATGCATTACCACACTATTGATTCTAAAGTATGTCTGAGCTTTTACGATTTTCATTGTTTCAATACCAACTGGAAGGTCTTGCTTTCTACCTTTGAGGGGATTTTTGCTGCTTCTTACATTCAGTTCCTATTTACCCCAAGTCTCTACAACAGCGAATACCCCAACTCGCCATACGAGGGTCGAACCAGCCAGAAAGCACTCACCACAGTGCCAGATCCATTGGTCCAGACGCCCATATTATCAAACAGGAGGTTCACAGTTTGGCTCTGTCCCAAACAGCATGGTGCTGTGTACCATCATGCGGGCACTAACCCGGAGGAAGAACATTAACGAGGAAGCACTGCGGGAGAGCCACTTCCAGAAGTACCTGTCAACCCTTGACCTGATACTACTTGGTGTGGGGAACACCCTGGGTGCAGGGGTGTACGTTGTCACCGGTGTGTTGGGCAAGTTCACAGCCGGTCCGGCCATGATCTTCTCATTTCTTATCGCCGCCGTTGTGGCTACACTATCTGGTAAGAAACTTCAACATGTCTTTGAATTGGTCAGTCACGAGTTTTAAACGAAATTTTATGGCCCACTGAGCAGTTACTTGCATCAAGAATTTCAGTGATTTAAAGTCATTGACGAGAGTCCTGCTTGAGTCACAATTTTTTTAATAATAATAATAGTTTATTTAGGCGGATACAAATAACAAATGCAAACAATATATTCATTATTACATGTTAAACAGGAAACAATAAACAGTTAAATAAAAAACAGATTAAAAAAGTTAGAACTAATACAGCGTTTAAAAAGCAAAAGCCAGGGAGAGCCCAAAGACAAACATTGAGGTAGGACATGGACAGTGCAGGGCTGCCTAGGAAGAATAACAATAGTGATAAAACACTGTTGCCATCATAGGGCATCTCTCCACTCCTGCTGTCCCAGGTGATCTTGGGTGACTCAGTTCTAGTACCAACCAGATTACTCATCTCGGCTACACCAGTGTGAGCAAGTGACTCGAGTCAAAAACCACCTCGTACAACTCTTCTGCCCTCAATGTGATTGGTTCACACAAATGTGCAGAGGCCTAAACATCTCTTCCAAAGTGGGCCCCTATACTGGAGCCGTTTAATGGAAAACGATGTAAAACTGTAAATAAACAGATACAAAATATTTTGAGTAACAAGGAATAAGTCACTAAGTTCCATAACAATACACAATGAAATGTAGAAAATGCAGAAAGTCTAAGGACTGCAAAAAGTCTATTCTACCTAAAGTACATGTACACACATGTACATGTAGGTCAATGTAAAAGGACACAAATAGATGTAAATACATGTACATGTAGAAAGAGTTCATGTACAAATTAATGGGTAAAAATGCAATGTGTGAGGAATGTAACTGTGAAACCTCATAAAAAGCAAACAGTCCTGTGCGTACAGACAGATAAAAATGCAACATGCACAGTAGTGAAAATGAAGAACACAGGACACAATGTACCGGAAATCTTTGCTTAAACATACTGGTGAAAATGCATGTACATGTCAAATTACATGAACAGGGCAATACTCCATAACACGCTTCAATTTAAAAAGATCAACTTGTGAAGTCAAAGAAGGCAAGATAATTACAGACAGTTCCACAAACAGAACTTACGATAAAACATAACGGGCACTGGCAAGAATGTGTGTATTGTAATTGTATACAAAATACTACGCACGTGAGTGGAGGAGGTGAGTGCGACACTGAGAGGGCTTTGTATACCAGAAATAAACCCTAAATTGGACTTATAATAGACTACAGAGGAACTATATATTATAAAGGAAACACAGAAATGGTAAACTTACGGATCGTGCTTGAACAAGGGCTTATAAACAGGTGTAGCAAGTTGTAAAATGTACGAGTGAAGTAACGTGAATGACATGGAGCGGGAAAGTGAAAAGCGATGGTAGAGGGCGCTAGACTAGATTACTGTGGATGAGCAGCCCAAGAGGAGAACTCGAGGCAGAACACTCCCCGCCTGGCATCTGATAGATGTCAAATCTAAAGAACATGATGATAATAACAAACAGCATGGAATACACAGTGAGAATGTAACACATTCATTCTGAGGATGAGTTGCTAGAGTCTCTAGCGAGAAGGAGAATGACTTCAGTCACGGGTCTCAGGAACAGTCTCTGTTCTCCATTACGGATGATTTTTACTTCAATCTTCCTGACTCTGTCATCTCCACTAGGGAAGGTCTTAGTGACCAACCCCATGGGCCATTCAATCCTCTTGGCTTGAGAGTCTTTCATGAGGACGACATCTCCCTGTTGCAAGTTAGGTTTCTCAGTTTTCCACTTGCGGCGTTCTTGTAGATTCATGATGTACTCTCGCTTCCACCTCTCCCAGAACATGTTGGCCAATCTCTGAACGCGTCGCCACTGACATCTGAAGAGATCCTTGTCATCAAACTCACCAGGAGGGACTGGGGGTGTACCGACCTTCTGCGTGAGGAGCGTCGCTGGGGTGAGAATGAATGGAAGGTCGGGATCCGTAGAAACTGGAGACAAATGGTCTTGCGTTAATGATGGCAGTCACCTCTGCCATGAGCGTAGTCAAGACTTCATGAGTTAGCTTGCCTGGTCCCAGCTGAAGCAACATGGCGTCAAGGATGCGACGAGCAGTACCGATCATTCTTTCCCAACTGCCACCCATGTGTGAGGCATGGGGAGGGTTGAATTTCCACTCACATCTATTGTCTATAAGCAAGCGCTCAACCTGTTCCTTCTGACGTCCTGATGAATTGATGCCAAGCTCTTTGCAGGCACCTATGAAGTTAGTCCCACAATCAGACCTGAGCAGCTTTGATGGTCCTCTCAAGGAAAAGAAACGTCTGAGTGCATTCACAAAGCTGGAGGTGTCCATAGCCTCGATCACCTCGATATGTACACCTCGAGTGGCCATGCATGTAAAGATGACGGCCCAGCGTTTGTTGTTTGCTTGACCTCCTCTTGTTCTACGGGTCGTGACTGACCATGGGCCGAACACATCTAGGCCTACATAGGTGAAGGGAGGGTTGGCACTCAGGCGATCTGGGGGTAAGTCTGCCATGATCTGCTCTTGTTGTTTGCCTCGTAGTCTACGACAGGTAACACAGTGATAGATCAAACTGCTGATGACTCGCTTGCCACCAAGGACCCAGAAGCCTGCTGCTCTCACCGCACCTTCGGTCAAGTGTCTGCCCTGATGGCGTACCTTTTCATGGAAGTGTCTGATGAGAAGTGTGGTGACGTGGCACTTCCCAGGGATTACAGCTGGGTGAGCTTCATCATTAGAGAGCTTGGCCTTTCCCAGTCGACCTCCAACTCTGAGTAGATCATTCTTGTCAAGAAAGGGGTGGAGCTTGATGAGTGGACTGGATTTGGAAATTGGCTGCCCACTCTTGAGACTTCTTATCTCGTCTGCATAGACCTCATTCTGCACTGAATGGAGAATCGCCACCTTTGCCCGCTCCAACTGTTCTGGCCTTTGGTGCTGCTGACATTGGTGCCATCCATGACATGAGCTGCCTTTGTCCGTCTGGGAAAAAGAGTCAGCAATGTGGGAGAGTTTTGAAATGGCAGTCTGAAGATCCCTCCAAGAGGAGAAACGTTTGAAGCGCTCACTTCCCAGGCCTGCTTCAGACACAACTGTGGCACAGCTATGTGTGGTCGTCTGGGGTCTGACTTCTTTGTCGTTTTTCGGATCGATCAAGTCGAAGCACTCTCCGCTTTGCTCACCATGCCTAGTAGCACCATAAAGGAACTTAGGTCCTGTGAGCCATGATGAGGATGACAGATGAGCTGCTGGGAGTGCCCTAGTGGCGTGGTCGGCAGGATTGCGTTCCGTGGGCACATAGTGCCACTGACTTGCTTGGGATGAACGTCTGATTCGCTGTACTCGATTATGGACATACACATAGAATCTTCTGGACTCGTTGTGAATATACCCAAGTACAACTTTGCTGTCAGTAAAGAAATTGACCTCGTCCAGATGTGCATCCAGTTCTTCCTGAATTGTTTCTGCAACTTCTACTGCCAATACAGCTGCTCCAAGTTCTAGGCGGGGAATTGTGGACTCCGGTATTGGAGCCAGCTTTGCTTTGCCACAGACAAATCCTACATGGCAATGTCCGTCAGCATTGGTGGTCCTTATGTAGGAGACAACACCGATTGCTTTGGTAGATGCATCGCAGAAGACACATAGCTCTCGCTTCTGGGCTTGAGAGAGTGAAAGGGCAGTGTACATCCTCGGAATCTTAAGCTGCTGGAGATCCTGGAGGGAGTCCTTCCATTTCACCCATTCCCCGGACTTCTCTTTGGGGAGGGGCGCATCCCAGTCACGAGAATCACGGTTGAGTTCTCTAAGAATAGAGCGGCCCTGGATGCTCACTGGTGCGGCAAAACCAAGGGGGTCAAATAGGCTGTTGATAGTAGACAACACCCCACGTCTGGTGAATGGCTTGTCACTGGTTGCCACTTGGAACGTGAATGTGTCTGTAGACAAGTCCCACTGAAGGCCTAAGCTTCTCTGCGTTGGAGGGGGGTCTTGTCTGAGGTCAAGGTTCTGAAGTTCTTTGGCAAGGTCATCACAGGGAAAGACTTTCATGACATCTGCACTGTTTGATGCGATCTTGTGGAGACGAAGATTTGATTGAGCTAACATGTTTTGTGTTTTTTCCAGCACATCGACAGCCTCATCAACACTGGGGAACGATTTTAGTCCGTCATCCACGTAGAAATGACGATCGACGAACAGTCTTGCATCACTTCCATACTCATCTTCTCCCTCAGCAGCGGTTCTCTTGAGTCCATAGATAGCTACGGCAGGTGACGGACAGTTACCGAATACATGAACTCTCATGCGAAACTCGAGGACTTCTCCATCCAAGTCATGGTCTCTGAACCACAGAAAGCGGAGGTAGTCGCGGTGGGTGTCCTTGACAAGAAAGCTATGAAACATCTGCTGGATATCAGCAACAACTGCAATTGGTTCAGCTCTGAACCGAATGAGGACACCCAGGAGAGTGTTGTTGAGATCTGGACCCTTGAGTAACACATCATTTAGGGATACTTTGTTGTGTTGAGAGCTGGAGTCGAACACGATCCTGATTTGCCCTGGCTTTTTTGGATGGTAAACGCCGAAGCTTGGGAGATACCAGCATTCTTGATCTGGCTGGAGTGGAGGAGCTAATTCTGCATGATCATTACTGAAGATCTTCTGCATGAAATCTATGTAGTGGTCTTTCATCTCAGGTTTCTTGAGAAGTGTACGACGAAGAGACATGAGTCGGTTGAAGACTTGCTGTCTGTTGTTCGGAAGACGCTGCCGATGAGACCTGAAGGGGAGTGGGGCTACCCAACTGTTGGCGTCATCCTGGACAAACTCCTTATTCATGATGGATAGGAAAAGCTCATCCTCGACTGATGCTGCCATCCTGTAGTCATCAGGAGATTCTTTGAAGATGTCAAAACCTGCGCTGGCCGACTGTCTCTTAGGAACACACTCGAAGGTCTCGTCTGTCAATGTTTCTTTGACGTGAAGCTTGTTTCTGCATGGCGTCAGGCAGGTAGGCCGGCCGTTGTCCAGTATGCTAGTCTTGTAGGCATGGACTTCAGGCTTGTGTGCTCCGCCGAGGCACACATCTCCAATTACTACCCAGCCCAAATCCAAGCGTTGAGCGTACGGTGCGTCTGGTGGCCCGTTGCACTGGCTTCGAACCTTGTGTGCCTGAATGACGTCTCTGCCTAGCAGCAGGAGAATTTCAGCTGACGGATCTAGTGGCGAGATCTTATGGGCAATGGCCTCTAGGTGAGGGTGATGACTAGCAGCTTCTGGCGTCGGGATTTCGTCCCGGTTGTTGGGGATGGCATCGCACTCAATGAGAGGTGGCAATGAGATGCTGACTTCACCATCCAGCGACTGTAAGGTAAAGCCAAAGGCTCTCCTTCCATGAGTATTTGTTGTTCCAGAGCATGTACGGAGTGAGTACGGGGATGGGTTCCCATGAATGTTAAACATGTCGAAGAAAGTGGATCTTGCAAGCGAATGATTGCTCTGGTCATCAAGCATGACATACACTCTCTTCATTTTGTCAGGTTGCCCTTCTGGATAAATACTGGCTAGGCATATCTTGGCACATGATTTCCCCTGCACACCTTTTCCACAAACCGCTGTACAAGTCGAGGTTGTCAGGGGAGGTTCTGGACGAGCTTTCTCCCCGCCGTGGCTCTCTGCATTGTGCCCGAGATCCTTTTGTGCCCAAGGGGGTGGGCCATCATGAAGGGCTGACACGTGACGGTCACTGTCACACTCTGTGCAATGAATGGCAGCCTTGCACTCTTTTGCCTGATGAGCAGTGGAAGCACAGCAGCGGTAGCAGATGGCATGTTCTTTCAGGTAGGACTTCCTTTCCTCTAGTGGCTTTCCCCTGAACCCACGACATTTTCTAAGTGAGTGAGGTTTCTTGTGGATAGGGCATTGCCTTTCGGGTTCCAGTGGCGTATTTGAGGCAGACGGCGGAGCAGTGGTTCTCTCTATTTCAGTCTTCTGGACGGAAACCGGAACCCTGGGTTTGGATCGGTTAGGTGTAGGTTTGTCATTCACAGATGTGGTCATAAAAGACGGGAGGAGTGAGAAGCTTGGGTCGTTCCTCATCTCTGCTTGTGAGTAGACGAAACTGACAAAAAAGGAAAAGGGGGGGAAGGGAACGCTGTGCTGTTCCTTATACATCGAGCCTTTTGTCACCCACTTCTCTTGAAGGTAGTGTGGAAGTTTCTGGACAATTGGATTTGTTCCTCTGGCTGTATCTAGGAAATTGAGGCCAGGCAATTTACCTTCGAGTTTTGCCGCCCGAACTTCAGTGAGAAGATCCGCAAGCTCCTGTAGTTTCGTGTATTCTCTGTTTCCTATCTTAGGAAAGTTCTCCAAACGTGAGAAGAGAGATGCCTCAATGGCCTCCGGAGACCCGTATTTCTTGTCGAGCCGTTGCCAAACCAAGTTCAAGCCAGCCGACGGGTCGTCGATGTGCACAGCTCTGATCCTGGTGGCATGCTGTAGGGACTCCCCGCCAAGCCATCTGGTGAGTAGGTCCAGCTTCTCACTAGGTTTCAGGTTCAAGCCTTGTGTCACATTGTGGAAACTAGCTTTCCACGCCCGGTAATTCTCTGGCCGGTTGTCAAAAACCTTGAGCCCAGCTGTGAGCAGGTCTCGACGAGTGAGGTGGGCCGTGAGGTCTGAAATATCTGAACGACTGGGTGCGGGTCCATTAGTCTGGCCCCTGTTGTCGGCATGACAATGTTCGGCCACATTTGTCAGGTAGGAGGGGCGTGGAAAGGTCATTGCGACAGTTGTTTGAGGGGCTTGGGCAGAGAAGCTTGGAAAGTTCTGCGGAGGATGCGGCGGAGGGGCCTGAGACTCAATGGTGATGCTTTCCGGATGCAACTGTCCGTTGAAAATGGGGGCGGCCTTCGAGCCAGGTTGCTCAACAGGGGGCTCTTGGCGACGGTCAAAATGTGAGTCGATATACTCTTCTGTGCGTCGTGCCGGTTCAGCCGAAGGTGCAAGGGGGTTGCTGACAATGCTTGCTCCATCCTTGATGGCTTCGGCCTCCGCAGCTGCCTCCAGTGTCTTGGCGGCAGCTAATGCAGACTCAGCTTCGCCTTCTTCTTGCAAGGCAGTCAACATGGCGTCCAAACGTGCACGTTCCACTTTCATCTCGATCTGACGTTTGGTGTAGTCAGCTCTCGTGCGTGCGGCCTCTGCTTTAGCACGTGCCTCTGCTGCAGCCAAGCTGACGTGAGACCTTGTAGATCATCGTGAAGCGGAAGATGACGCTCCACACTCTGAACGCACTTCCAGGTTCTGCAAGTCACTGGATCCTTGGGCAGACGACATGGTTGTTACGTAGCACCAGTCAATGGGGGAAGCTCTTGAAGTGAAGTGTCGATCCTTTTACTCTTCTGCCCTCAATGTGATTGGTTCACACAAATGTGCAGAGGCCTAAACATCTCTTCCAAAGTGGGCCCCTATACTGGAGCCGTTTAATGGAAAACGATGTAAAACTGTAAATAAACAGATACAAAATATTTTGAGTAACAAGGAATAAGTCACTAAGTTCCATAACAATACACAATGAAATGTAGAAAATGCAGAAAGTCTAAGGACTGCAAAAAGTCTATTCTACCTAAAGTACATGTACACACATGTACATGTAGGTCAATGTAAAAGGACACAAATAGATGTAAATACATGTACATGTAGAAAGAGTTCATGTACAAATTAATGGGTAAAAATGCAATGTGTGAGGAATGTAACTGTGAAACCTCATAAAAAGCAAACAGTCCTGTGCGTACAGACAGATAAAAATGCAACATGCACAGTAGTGAAAATGAAGAACACAGGACACAATGTACCGGAAATCTTTGCTTAAACATACTGGTGAAAATGCATGTACATGTCAAATTACATGAACAGGGCAATACTCCATAACACGCTTCAATTTAAAAAGATCAACTTGTGAAGTCAAAGAAGGCAAGATAATTACAGACAGTTCCACAAACAGAACTTACGATAAAACATAACGGGCACTGGCAAGAATGTGTGTATTGTAATTGTATACAAAATACTACGCACGTGAGTGGAGGAGGTGAGTGCGACACTGAGAGGGCTTTGTATACCAGAAATAAACCCTAAATTGGACTTATAATAGACTACAGAGGAACTATATATTATAAAAGAAACACAGAAATGGTAAACTTACGGATCGTGCTTGAACAAGGGCTTATAAACAGGTGTAGCAAGTTGTAAAATGTACGAGTGAAGTAACGTGAATGACATGGAGCGGGAAAGTGAAAAGCGATGGTAGAGGGCGCTAGACTAGATTACTGTGGATGAGCAGCCCAAGAGGAGAACTCGAGGCAGAACAACAACATTGCATGTATTTTAAAGGTGTAATTTTGTTTATGTAACGCAAATAAAGGAAATGAGCCAATCTAATAATGTTATTTAGGTCTACTTTCTACTTGTAGAAAAATTCCCTTTACACGGTGTTCATTCTGTACAGCTCTTTGCTACGCCGAGTTTGGGGCGCGTGTTCCCAAGGCTGGCTCAGCCTATGTCTACACGTATATATGCATGGGAGAGGTTTGGGCGTTCGTGGTCGGCTGGAGCGTATTTCTCCAAAACTCCATTGGTCAGTGTGGATTATCCTTTTTCAAACTTTTAACATCATTAAAAAAATATTAAATATACATACATAACAGGACTAAAATAAAGCTGTAATTGAGCAACTGCAGATAATATTCAAACGTAAAACCCTTGGTTTTGTCAACCGTGGTTGGTAACAGGTGCGGCTGAATAAAAAAAAGGTCTGTCACTTTTTGCTCTCTATGTTTATCAAGATTTTTATCATTGCACGGTTC
Organism: Acanthaster planci; assembly: GCF_054643075.1. Taxonomy (NCBI): domain Eukaryota; kingdom Metazoa; phylum Echinodermata; class Asteroidea; order Valvatida; family Acanthasteridae; genus Acanthaster; species Acanthaster planci. The sequence continues at coordinate 6,760,808 of NC_141792.1, read as the reverse complement.
GTTTCGATGTCCACATTAATTTTCTTCTTGTGATCGGGATAAATCATACAGGAGCTGGTTCCGTCGCCCGTAGTGCTAGTGCGTACATTAACGATTTAGCTGGTAACCGCATCGAGACCTACATGATGTCGACCATGCCAATGGACTCGGGGATCCTGGCAAAATACCCAGATTTCATGGCACTGGGAATGTGCCTGGCATTATCAAGTAGGTTCACCTTTTCCCCACCTTCATTACATACATGTATAGGGCATTTTCGAAAAGATTTGGCTTTAACAGACTTTGGTTTCACTTAGGGGTGTGCATTCGCGGGTATTTTTAGAACCGGTTACCCGTTTTTTGTTAACATCGGGTACCCAGGTACCCGGAAAAGAGATCGCCTAATAACAAATGGCATTGCGCGCGACCCGGTGGATCATGTACCCGAAACACGGTTCTTTTTGGTACATAGGAAGCAAGCAGAACATTGTTCTAAACGTCGGAGTTAATCTCTCCTACCTTTTTATCAAACGAAATTGTTACCTTCAGTTTGCAAATTTTTTGTGGGTGTATGAAACAGAAAAACAAATCTTCACGGGAAACGTCAGAAAAAGAACAGAGCAGCAAACCACATACATGAAACACGCACATGCAAACGCTCAAAGGAAATATCCCGGATGCTGCTTGACCACGTACACGCGGAACGCATGTGGCGTGCACAAATGGTGAGCGCTGGTCGTGTCACGTGCGGACCAGATCAGTGCTATGTAGGTCACGGGTTAAAAGGCTTAAAGTTTTATGTACAAAAATACCACCGTAACTCAAACAATGCCCACACCATTACATCCACTTATTTTGAAGTTTCTGATTAAAAAAAAAACGCCACCAAAATGCTTCAAACGGTGTTAAAAGTATCGGAAGTCTATATAGGGTTAGCAGTCATCCCAAGTTCATTTCTTTTCCGACGTTGCATAATTATAAATCAACGTAGCTGCAACTGTGTAATCCTGGCTTTCAAGACGCTGAAACTAACCTGATTGCAACGCGGGCCCAATTGTAGTACCCTTCAGGCAGTCCAATCGCTGACACTGCAGCGGCCATGTGACCGTATAAAGAAAGGTCATGTGACCACACATAAGGAAGCCCAAGTGAAAAAAATAGCAGCGCTTCACGTTGTTAAATGACTAAGCGATATGAAAGTTTTGCCACACGAAGGTACGTACCACGATGAAGTGGTTTCGTTTAATAAATATTTTTTCAGGATAACTCCATTACCCTGAGGTTCAGTTGTCGAGATTTTAATGTATAAGTAAAAGTCACTTCGACAAGTGACATTTGATTGGCCGGCTGTATTATGACTTGCACCTCTCAACATTAACTTTTTTCCAGTGAAAAAATACTTGGATTTGAAATGCTTTAGTACATGTACATACAGAAAACATCATTCCTGCTCTTTTGGTTAATTCCTCATCCACAGTTCCGCTGAATCACTGAGGAAATTCAAGTTGCTTTAATTTAAAAATAATTTTGAAACAGAATATTTCTTGGTATAAAACTTAACTAAACGGGTTCTCTGACTCTTTGGGTTTGTAGCGCACATTTAGTGCTTTGATTATAAAAAGAGGCCGATCAACCGCACAATTTGTGCGTGATCACTACTTACCGCACGCCGTGTGGAGTCCCAGTACCGCTGGAATATAACACAGTCCGCTCTCGCTTCGTCGTCAATCCCGACATAAAGTAATTTTCATTCGTATTGTTTTATTTGACAAAAATACTCTTAATTCAAACAGTAAGCACTACTTATTCCGCACAAAAGTCATTTAGGTCGACAGGGTTTTATAGTTACAAATACAGTCATGCAAGTGTACATCAACAGCGCTTCCCCCTCATAAGACAAAACTCCTTCGGTCCTTGTTCATATAGGTTTGGTACAGTCATTTTCCTAGTTCCGGATCGCGAAAATTATTCAGTATTTAGTAGTGTTGTATAAGAAAGAAACAATGTTGACAACAGGTACTAACTTTGAAGAAAGGAACTTTTATTCTAAACTGGAGGACTTGCGAACAATGAGGAATGAAGCGGCGGTAGAAGTTAACTAGTCCGAGAAATTCGCGCAGTTTGGTCAGAGTAGTTGGCTGCGGAAAATCGCGGATGGCACTGACCTTTGTTTCAAGTGGTTGCACCCCTTGAGCATCAACTCGATGTCCAAGGAACTCAAGTGATTCCGTACCAAGGCAACATTTGGCCGGATTGATGACCACTCCATACTCATTGAGGCGGCTAAACAGAAGACGGAGATGTTGAGCATGTTGTTCGGCGTCGGCACTGGCGATCAAAAGATCATCAATGTAAGCATAACAAAAATCAAGTCCGCGTGTGACTTCATCGATGAATCGCTGGAATGTCTGGGCAGCGTTGCGCAATCCGAAAGGCATTCGAACAAACTCAAAAAGTCCAAACGGTGTAGTGATGGCTGTTTTCGCGATATCTTCCGGTGCCATTGGTATTTGGTGATATGCGCGGACGAGATCGATTTTTGAGAATATCGTTGTGCCATGTAGTGAGCTGGTAAAGTCCTGTATGTGGGGCACAGGATAACGGTCTGGCACTGTGGATGAGTTCAGGGCTCGGTAGTCTCCACATGGCCGCCAATCACCAGGTTGCTTCTTGGGGACCATATGGAGGGGCGACGACCAATTGCTGTCAGAAGGCCGAATGATGCCAAGAGCCATCATGTGCTGGAATTCATCCTTAGCAACTTTAAGGCGGTCAGGGGCTAGACGCCGTGGGCGGGCCGCTGTAGGCGGGCCTGTCGTGACAATATGATGCGTAACATTATGTTTGACTGGAGTGTCACGACAGGATGATCTACTGGTGATGTCCGGAAATTCCTTCAGGATGTCTGCGAAATGTGATGGGGGCGGTGGCGCGAGGACAAGACCGACCGATTGTGTGTTCGAGGCTTTGCCGGTGATGCTCAACTTGGTTGTGGCATCAAGAAGCCTGTGATGTCGAAGATCTACCAGCAAATTGAAATGACGAAGGAAATCTGCGCCTATTATGGCCTGCTGAATTTCTGCAATTACAAAAACCCAGCGACATGGCCGCCGGATACCAATGTCAAGTGTCAAAGATCTCTCACCGTAAGTAGCAATTGTCGATGAATTTGCTGCTTGGAGATCTTGCCCATGTCGACGGTGGGTGCGCTCCTGCGGGGTAGGAGGGATGACGCTCACCTCAGCTCCTGTATCTACGAGGAATTGGCGTGCAGAGTGGCGGTCAGTGACATAAAACAGGCGAGAGGGTGTGGAGTGGCCGGCAGAGTATGCCGCCTTTACTTGCCGGCCTGGCCGTTTCCCTGGTTGCTGGCATTGAAGGAACAAGGCTTGGTGCACTTGTGGGCTCCGTCACCAAATTTGGCATGATACCAGCACACGTTGCCGTCATCCGGAGGAGTTGGAGTGCCGGCACGGGGTCGACGACTGCGAGAGTTTGAACGGGAGCGTTGAGGGTTGGTCGACAGTTTCTGGATTTGAGTAGTTAGGCGATTTATCTCGCCGCGAAGAAGCTCTACCTCGCTCTGCAGGTTTGCTGTCGGGGTAGCCACCGGTGTCACTGAGTTTACCCCGTGAGATGGGATGGACACAGCCATGACTTTGTCAGCCAGCTCGGCGAGTTGTTCCATCGTCATGGAGTCTCCTGCCGAGGTGATTACCATCTGTACGCTAGCCGGTAACCGTTGCAAAAATAACTGGCGCAGGATCGAGTCTTCCAGTACTCTGTCACCGAGGAGTTGGCGCATCCGCCGCAGTAACTGCGTCGGCTTACGATCGCCAAGTACCTCGTCTGTCAGAAGCTGCTGTAGTCGTTTTTGTTCAGTTGCCGTTGTTCTTTTGATCAGCTCCTCACGCAGGGTTTTGTAGGGGGTGTCTTGTGGAGGATTTAGGAGTATGTCCCTGACTTCCTGAGCAATTGACGGGGTAAGAGCTGAAATGATGTGGTTGTATTTCGTTTTCTCCGCGTTGATCCCTCTTGTGGCAAACTGGGCCTCCACCTGAGCAAACCATACATGTGGATCTGCTGGCCAGTACTGAGGTAGTTTCAGGCTAACTGCAGCTGTCATGGGTGTGGCAGTCGAGCCCACTGCTGGTGTTTCTTCGAGTGGCATGTTCAGATCACGTCTGGGTCACCAATTTAGTAGTGTTGTATAAGAAAGAAACAATGTTGACAACAGGTACTAACTTTGAAGAAAGGAACTTTTATTCTAAACTATTTTCAGCTTGTACAAGAGAGAGTGGGAGTACTGCATGTAGAGATGTTGCTTGAAGAGTGGTTGTGATGAGACTGGCTAAACATATGACCAAGTGGTGAAAATAGGGTTGGGAACATAGGCCGGAAGAACAAGGGTAAATCTAACTAAAATCTAATTATAAAGTAATAAATCCTAGACCAGAAGTCTGCCAGAGGAATGTGGTAAGAAGGCCAAAGCAATAAAAGTGGGTCCTGTGTAGGAGTGCTCTTAAATCAATTAGGTGGCTTGACATTACAGGGTCAAAAGTTGAAGGCTCCTAATCTACTGCTTAGAAAAATGTACATGGAGTCTACTGTAGATGCAAGTGTTCTTATTTTTACAAGGGGGAAAAACGCTACAAGTAAGACTGCAGCTAAAAAATCCTCAAATTCGAGTGAAATATGGTCAGAAGTCAACTTTGTGTTTTGGATATACTTCAATTTTTTTTCCCAAAATCTAAGCTTTTATATTTGGCCGCACAGTTGACGAACCCATTACGTCACGTACATTTCTGCTGCGCCCGTGTAGTTGAGTTCGCAACGACTTTGCGTGGTAACGCCGCGCGATCTGAGAGTAGGGGAAAAGCTTGCAGTTTTCGGTAAATTACAAAAACGGAAACTCTAAAAAAGTCATTTTGATTAAGCAGACATTAGATGCAAAGGTTTATATGACTATTCAATTTAAAGAAATATTTAAAATCACACGTAGCGAGTGACCTATCGCCCGTGAAATTTAGTGGTTTTTTTCGCTCTTGTGAACTAGGAAATTCCGGAACTAGGAAAACGACTTGCGGTACAATGGGCGGAGTGGGTAACAAAATTAGCTGTCGATCTCCGAATTCAAGTTCCATGTATGACCGCGGGACCGGGTTTTCATCGGCACGGTGGTTTTTCATGAAGTCTGTCCTTCAGTAAGAAATTTTACAGACATTTCATGCATGAATGTTTGTTCCTAATTTATTTACTTTTTTACGGGTACCCGGCCCGGAAAAATGGAACCGGGTTTTGAAATCGACGGGCGGGTACCCGGGTACCCGGCACAGGCCTAGTTTCACTGGTTCCATCCGTTTTGAAGCAGCCTTCGAAACCAGGTTAAAACAGGTTAAAACTCTTGCAGGAACCAGGGAAACCGAAGTCTAAGCCAAATCCAGTCGTTTCAAAATGTCAATATATGAGGCAAAAGAAATGCCTGTCACAAAATCATGAAGAAGAGCCAAACAACTGTCATCGCTCTGCGTGACAGCTGTCACCGTGCAGTGCAACAACTCTCATCGCGCAGTGTAATGTGGCCTGAATAGAACACCATAAAAGAGTGAACTGTAGCCCTGTCGAGTTCAAAGTTTTCGTTGACTCATTTTGTATTCAAGTGATCGATGTGATCTACAACGCCTGCATCTATAATGAAAATATTCGTTGGAGGAGGCAGCAATCCAGCGGGGTGAGCTGAGTTGTTCATTTTTTTTCTTTTTTTTTTGGCTTTATTTCATGCCATTGTGTACATGTATTATTGTTTATCGGCCATCTTGGATTACATACATACAGCACGTTACCACCGTTACTTGTCAGCTGTGTATGCAACTCCACACGCGCGGGAAGTTTTGAACTGTAGTGAGTTTGTACTGTAGTTTGTTGAAAATGGTCAACTTTTTGGCTGTGGAAATGGGGGGGGTCGTGATAAGAAATCTTTTTATCGTTTACCTGCTGTACTGACAAGAGAAGGTGACGCACGAATGGTTGTCATGGGTTTCCAGAAACATCAGTGACAGAAACCTACAGTACACATGAATATGCTCCGATCACTTCATATCTGGTGAGTAGCAATGAACGTAACTTTGCATAAATTAACAAAATTTCAGTGCACTTTGAAAATATGTGTATATCCAAATTGGTTTGCTAAATTAATAAGAGTTATGACTCGATATCACCCCGTAATAGTATACTTCCCCGATTCCTGATAGTGCCTGTACATGTAGGCCTACAAGGCTACATCACTCAAGACATGTCAAAGCAAGGAGTTGGCCATGCTCATTCCTGACACTGCTTTCCAATCATCCAGCTACATTCTTTCATATTCGCCATGGATCCTGGAAAATATGAAAAGGCCCCAATGCAATATAATGAGAAAGAAAACAGCCAGAAATAATTTTTCAAAGCCCAATATATGCCATCAGGGAACCAATCCAGATGCCATCAATGGTCAGTTGACCATGGTTGACAGTGAAATTTAGCACCGGAGAATTTCAAAACATAATTGTTCTAAGAAAACTCTCAATTTTTGAGACCAGTCCCAGATCAGATGACTGTATATATCTTTCCCTCGAAATTAATAGGTTAATATCCTATTTGTTACTATATTTATTTTGGCCATATTTTTATTAGCCCCGCTTTTTCCATATTTTTTGACACCACAGGAAAGCCATCAACACTCTATGATACTCTAACCCTGATTGGGCACCCGCTTGAAGCTTGGACACAACAAGGTAGATAGTTGCTCAGTCGCTCGTGACTCAGAGAGGTATGCAAGAAGTGTGAAGAGACAAGAGCAGAAATGCAAACATGATGCTGCGGAAGCTCTCTTACAGCTCGGGTCAGACCACAAGACTCAACCAGTGGATGATGAAGGTAAGCTTTCTGAAGCAGCTTGCCACACTGACCTTGAAGGGAATGTTCTGTCTGCATCACAAAAAGAACTCCAGCGACTTTTGAAAGAAAACAGAACACTGAAAGAGCAGCTTGCCAACACCAACAAGTTTGACGAGGTATTCTTCAAAGACAATGATGAAAATGTTAGGCATTACACAGGACTTCCAAGTTTTGCCACACTAGTTGCACTTTTTAATTTTCTCGAAGTATATATTCCACATACATTCTTGAACAGTTTAACTAAATTTCAACAACTGGTTCTCACTCTAATAAAACTTCAGCTAAATCTTTCCCATATGGACCTGGGAAACTGATTTCATGTACATAAGTCGAAATCATCCAAAATGTTTTTAAATATGACTGATATCATGTATGTGAGATTAAAGCCACTAATATATTGACCTGATCGTCAACAGTTGATGGAAACCATGCCCATGTCATTTAGAACACACTTTGGTCAAAAAATAACTGTGATTATTGACTGTTTTGAGGTATTCTTAGAAAGGCCATCAAATCTTGCAGCACGATCATCAACATGGTGTTCTTATAAATCAAACAATACGATCAAATATTTGATAGGTATAACACCACAGGGTGTAATATCCTACATATCAGAGGGCTGGGGTGGCAGAGCATGTGACAAATATGTCGTTAACACAGTAGCTTTCTGCACAAATTGTGTGTTGTTGATGTGATCATGGCAGACAGGGGATTTGATGTTTCCGACAGCATTGGAATAATGGGGGCTAAACTTCTAATTCCTAAAATTAGAAGTTTATATAGGTTAACATTTTTTTCTTCAAGTCAACCCCACTATATAATGGCACTTTCATACTAAATTCAACTTTTAGTGTAAAGAATACTTAGTTTTTGTTGCTTTCCTGTAAATTCTAGTCTTTAAAAATTTGATTATTACATTTGTATGACAGAGGAAATAATTGGGGATGTTGATTCATCGTGTATTTTACAAGCAACAGGAAAACACTTTGGTATAGAATGTATACTTACAGGGATGGTGAACTTCTGCATTAAACTAAAGCATTCATGGGGAGAGAAACTGTGTGTATGTGCCTGTCTTATTTTGGTATCTTCTTACATGTACGGTTTTACGGCACTCTGGGCAGAACCACTTCCCTTTTGGAAACTGCATTATCTGGAGACAGCTCCGATGAAACCATTTTGTTGCTGTTGTAGAGAACTTATTGGTTTCAGGGTTACAGACAGATTGAATGAGAGATTGAGAGGGTTGATCTGGATTTGTTCTGCATACTCTCTTCATCTTTGATGCTGTGATGCGGCCAGCTCGAAATTGATACCACTTCTTGCTGCTCGACTGCATGCGTGTGGCCTTCTCCATATTGTTTGCCTGATCCTTGCTGATGGAAATAGACATTTCAGTACATTTTTCAACAAGTTCGGGAATGGCAGTTTGCAATTTTCTGAGTGATACAGGCCTGGTAAGACTGTTGGAAAGTTGCTTCCTTCGGGATGAAATTGATGGCTGTAGTTAAGAACAGTGAGAATTGCAGACTTTGTATCTGCCTCATTCAGATCTTTGTAGAGCAAGTCAAGTTCGTCTTTTGTGGGGCTGGTACCTGAGCTTTTTGTTTGACATCACCACCATCAGCTGTATTGACAGATCCATCTTCAAGTACATCCAACTGCCTCTTCTTAGTTTTGGCCGAAGTAAGTCTATTTTACACGCAGGGAGATAGGCAGCTTCTTTTACTGATGCTGGTAACTTCCAGTAAGCTGGATCTTTGGTCACCGTTTTTGGCTCGGAATTTCGTGTCAGTGTAGAACATCAGTGCACTGACATGTGTACACGTCTCCCCAATGCCCGCTATACAGTCACAGTGTGTTGCCAATACTTTGCCACTCCTTTATGTAATTATCCATGGCTTCAGGGGAGTTTCTCGAAGTCGTTGTGAATGCATCACCTGTAAATCGACGAATATGGATGAAGTCAATTAATAATACAAATAATGAAATAACGGAATTCCTAGAAAACACACCCTTCAATAATAACTGCCAGGGAGTTGATGGGCAGTTCCACTGTGTCCGACGTACATTTTGGACACTTCAACAGTGTGTGTTATTATACTTATAATAAGCTTCAAAATGATATATAATTTGTTACATTTGGACCATTTTGAAATTTTGGCTCAGAGGTTGATGTTTCCGTGGAACTGCCCTGATACAACAGTCGTGCTTGGTTACGTTGTGTGGAACTGAAATTTAAGCAAATCTTTTAATTTAAAAGCAATAATAGACCAAAACAACTTAAGGCCTATTTGGTGTTTCAACTGTGGAAACATCTCTATTTTTACTTCAAACATTCATGTTCTTTCAATAGTGTTGTCATGGTTTGTTGGTTGTTTGCAACTGAAAACTGTAACTTAGTTAAGGGTCTCCATGTGTTCCAACATGTAAAAGTTCAAATAATTACATGTTTTGCTATTGAGATGTTTATATACATACAATACATGCTGGAGCTGGATTAAGAAATCATGGCTCATCACTTGAGGCACTGTGTCCAAGTCGGAACAAGAACAATGGCACTTAAAAGTTGTTAGAATGCAGAACTCGAACTTGTATACTGAAGAAAATTGAGCTCCCTCCTGCACTGTTAAACCACTTAATTGATTTCCAAAGTGGCTCAACAGATCATGCAGGATTTTTAATGCAGCCAACATCTTGCAAACTCAACTGTCAACACCCAGCAAACCCTGCAAAAAAGCAAAGGCAGCAACAAAACAAAACCAATTGAAAACCGGCAGGCCCAGGCCTACAACAAAAATAAAAAGTAGGCCTTACAGTAAAATAAAAGTTCACAAAATCTTCAACTCTAGACCACGTAGACTATAGCCTCCTAGAGTCCTAGGCCTCTGCAGCTTACATGTGGCTTGCCACATTAACCCAGTGTCTTGGCCACATTCATTGGGGCTATAGGTAGTCCAAGTAACAAGGACCCTAAAACTGATGATTTTCAATCACTTTAAAAACTGACATGTCCAACTCAGATTACAAAATTGTCAGTTTTGATTTTTCAATCAGAGGTGGACATGTCAGTTTAAAAACTGACAGTGACAAGTCCACCTGAGATTGAAAAATCTTCAGTTTTAGGGTCTTAGTTACGATTCCCCTAGTTACTTGTTGGACTAAGGCCGCGCCTATCGGCAACACCAGCACAATTAGGCATAGGGGGCTTAGGCTACATGAAGTAACAGTAACGAACAATGAAACTATGTGCCCAACTAACGTTAGGATATGGACCTAGCGTACTCTTACTCATGAAGGTCAAAAACATTTTGAACTAACGTTAAATACTAAGTTTTCAAGGAAAATTGTGGTATGAAAGTTTAATGGAGAGGTGGGCTCCAAAAGTTGTAGTAGAGATATGAAGATTCTGCACCAATCTTGTATCTTCCTGTAGGTATCCATCCCCCCTCTATGTATCTGAGGCGTCCACAAGCCCCCTTCGTGCCTAAGAGACCTCCTTTGCGCCCACAAACCCGTCTCTGCGCTATATCTACAGAAATAAAAGTGTAAATTAGAATCACTCCCAAGGCTCCAAAAATCTGATGAGGATTCTGCGCCAAATGCACTATTCACACAAGGCCCCATCGCGCCCACAAGCCCCCCCCCCTTTGCCGGCTACCTCCACAGAAATAAAAGTGTGAAATAGAATCGTCTCGAACCAGAACAACCACCGTATAACACCGTGGGAAAACCCCCACGACCTCACAAAACTCCCGCGTAAACTCTGTATGTTTTTAAAATTTAAAAAAAAAATTTTTCTTGCTAAATATTAAATAATAACCGAAGAAATTATGGATACACAAATGTGTAAAGTTTGACACAAAGCAAAATCTATCGACGACTTTGAAATAAAAAAAATAACTTACGAAATCTGTGCCGTTTATTGTGTTTAGAAAAAATAGACAACGCTCCACGTTTAAACACGGTAAATGTAACATATACATGCCCCGAATGTATACCCGTTTGTCCGCAAGGTAAAACTAAACGAATTTGCAAAGAGTGTTAAAAAAACCTGCCTTGCAAACATAATAAATCTAAATCAGTTTTAAAATTTTAACATCTTTCAGCAACATCGCTCCATAAGCTGGTGATAGCTTGTCCTAAAGAGTCCCAGCCCGGAACAGTACTGGACATTGTCCAGACCGCCGAACGCAGGGTCACTCTGCCATGGGTTGTTTTGCTCTTCGGAACATCTTATCAGGTAGCACGCGGTTAAGGTGGAGGGAGATTTCCAGCAAGCCGCCTGGCAGATTTCAGCTAGAGGAACTCCTCTGAAGTACGGCCAGGACGTAGAGGTGACAAGAACATCGTGGGCCGTGGTGTGAGATCAGGTCGTCTCATCATGTTGTGCCGGCCAGTCTGAGTTAGGGTTTCATCGTGATGACGAATAGCTGGGAATTAGATTCTCGGCAATGCTTGGTCCTGGCAAGATACCACTTGACAGTCCAAACCGGACACCATCTCTTGTCAGAATCGTCTCCTGATAGTGTGGCTATGTCAAGGCGAATATGTCGGGAGGTCGGAAGGCAGGCGTCTGATTTTTCGTCAAAACCCTGATAATTGGGATAAGGCGAACGCCGTGTGGCTCTCAGCGGATGTGACCATTGGCAATCAATAGGGCACACAGCTTGCTACCTCGTCTCAATGTAATGACCGCAAGGAGGAATGCCAGTTTGATGCTGAGATCAGACGCATCGGACAGCGGTTCGAAGGGAGGACCAAAAAGAATGCATAGGACGCTTCCGAGGTCCCAGGATAAAAGTGACGCATTTTACGTGGGGACGCTCGACGAACATTCCTCGAAGGAGATGATGGATGGCAGTGTTGTCAGAAACAGGCAATCCTTCGATGAATCCCCAGTGAACAGCCGCCAAGGCTGACTGGTAGTTGCGGATGGTGGACGTCTGGAGGCCCGAGTGAAATAGATACATGAGGAAATCCGCTACAGAACTCACAGGAGCTTTGGGCTGGTTAAACATTGTGGTCGTCGCACCATCTGGTAAAATGTTGTAGTCGTTTTTTTTAAGGTGGACAGTCGTCGACACGGGCCGCGATGGACGCAGTTTCTGCAGAAAGGCTCGATGCCCTGAAGGATCGTCAAGTAAAGACCCTCCGGTACTGGATGGAGGATCCCTGACTTGGGTTGGCGAAGGATGTCCTCCCTGACTGAAAGGACCAGCAGCCGTCGTACCAGGAGTCTTGTCAGTCTCTGAAAACACGGTTGGCGAGTCCAGAACGGAGTGATGAGGAGGATCCGACATGGCTCCTGTTCTATTTTGGACAGGACCCACGGGGTGGGGAAGATTGGCGTATGCCAGAAGGCCCGACCAGTCGACCTATAGGGCGTCTGTCGCCCATGCCCGCTGGGTGAAGGAACCTAGAGCAAAATGTCGGAAGATGGGTATTGTCGGCAGATGCAAAGAGGTCGATATGAGGACGTTCGACCTCCGCAAAAATCTGGCTGACCGTGTTCGGATGAAGAGTCCACTGTGTCAGACGGACAGTGCCCCGAGGGAGTGCTTCTGCTATGCCATTGCTTGTTCCCGCTAAGTGTACAGCCTGGACGAGGTCGACCAGGCTGGCCAGGAGATGAAGCCAGGCTAATGCTGGAGGAGCCTCAGACAAGAGAAACTGGAGGACACACTGACGCAGATTGAGGATGCACTTTGGCGTCGGAGCTGCTATACCTTTGTGGAGGTCGGGGATCGCTTCAAGGTAGGTCGGCCTCTGTGATGGGTTGAGGGCCGACTTCTTGTAGATGATGAGAAACCCCAGGGTGAAGGTGAGGGGAGTGTATGCCTTGGGTCTCGTCGGGGGAACAGCTGATGATTAATCAGTCGTCTAGGTATTGAAAGATGAGAACGTCGTGCTGTCGCATGTCTTGGTGACCCCGATGAAGACCCTTGGTGAAGTGGGGAGGCCGAACGGAAGAGCTCGAAACTGGTAGCTTTGGCCGCAGTATTCGAAGCGAAGGATTTTGCAGCGGGCGAGACATGGCTGGAGTCTTTTAGGAGCAGTCGGGGCGGAGGTCGACTAATGTCTCGGTGGAGGAGCCACTAGTTCATGAAGTGAGATTTTCTTGGTGGTCTCGATACGCTTCACCCCTGACTCAAGGACTTCGGTAAATTTCCCGGCGAACAAATCGTCTCTGAGAAGCGGCATATCCAGCAGGTTTTTCTTGACTGACTTATAGGGAATGTGTGCATGGCGTCCAACGCGTTGGCTCTGCGGCTGGAAGTGGCCAAAGGCAAAATGCGGGTGAACTGTTCAAAGACGGAATTAAGTCCCTAGTCGAGCCCTTGTAGGGCAAGGGCCGCAAAATCAGGTGAGACCGGAGAGTCCTTCTCGCAGGCCGAAGCGAGAAGCCATATCAAGGCGACAGAGAACTGAGTCGAAGTTGGCCCTGTCCGAATTCCGAAAGGTGTTGTGTTTGCCGGAATTGGACGAAATCTTGTCTCTGGCAGCGTAAGGGATATCGGGGGGGACGAGAGACGTCCTCCTGGGGAAAATGGTAGTAAGATATAGTCCTGGGAGAAGTTCCGCGCCAGCGGGAAGACAAGCTCAGCTGACTCGAGGCGTGAAGGGTGACGCTTGAACGAAGTGTGCCCTTGTCTGCAGGAGTAGAGTCTGACGATGGGAGCCCAAGAACATGGATCATGTTGCGCTCAGGAAGGCGGAGGGGGCCCTCGGGTTGAGTCAGGCGGGCAATAGAGTCAGTGTCATCATCCACAGAAGAGAGCAGTTGAAAGCCTGCGGAGGGGAGAGCCGAACCGTGTTCCGAACAGACAGAGTCACCACGATCTGAGACATGATCCGGAGCCGGGTCCCGCGGGGGAACGGTTCTGGCTGGAGAACAGAGACCACTTCAGCCTCAGAGAATGCCCCTTGTGAGGGAGGAGGGACGAATACTGTCGCCGCTGGCTGCGGCTTGAAGTCTATCTTGCAGGCTAGAGAGGTGAAGGCCTCCGAGAGGGACTGGAGGGTCGCCATCCACGGGGTGGATCCGGATTGGAGCGGGATTTCTTCTTAGCCTTGGACGAGGAAGAAGAAGCCGAGGAAGATGTCTTGGCCTTGCGCTTCTTGTGGGGGAGCTGGAGGCCGGAACGGTTGGAGGTGCAGTGTGGTGGGGGTCCCCCGAATGGCCTGTCGTATGCTACGAGGAGTGTCCCAGGTCAGTATTGGTGGCCTCATGGCTGGAGTCCACTGGCAGACCGGAGCTGCGGACGGGTTGTGGCGGCCAAAAGCCCCAGCGGCGTAGCAGCAAAAGCAAAAGGGCTGACATCATCCGATGCAACGGGAGGCTGAGCGCCGTGTTGTATTGCAGACTCGCCTGTGGCAGAAGCAGTTGGGATGTGGTAGGTAACAACGCCCGGTACCTGCAGCCTAGAGAAAGGAACAGCTCATTCTCTGGTCAACCTTGATCAAGGGTAGTGTTGCGGCATAGCAAGCTCAACCTGGCCTATTCATCCCGCCGGGTCTTTCCCTCCCACACGGCTGTTAATCTTGGATAACGCAAAACCACACCACAAAGAGCGGGACAGCCCACCAAGCCCTGCCTCACGGCCAGACCCTCATAGCATTGGGCCGTTATTGTTCGAACGTATCCACCAAATTGAGAACAGAGGGCTGCCCGGGAGCCCGCTCAACGGCCATACACAACACACTGTGACTGTTGGTCACATCCAAACCTGTAAATAATGCACAGAAAAAGGGGCAGAAAAGAACAGCAAAAATACGATGATTATACTGAGAAATTTTTGTTGCGCGTCTAAATGCAACTCCATTCCGGGAGCCAACACACTGGCTTTTGTTTGAGCTTGTGCTCCTAACAAATCGTACCCGTAAGCCTTCACATTGGTGAGATTCGACACTTAAGGCACAAAATTCCACCAAGCATTCGTGACGGTTTCACACTGCTCAATCCCAGTCACGGTATAAGACTCGTGTGACTAGACCCTTTATGCGGTTTGACCCACCCGAATCCCTTGTAAGTGGCTCCTGCGTAAGTGCCATTAGGAATGTGTAACTTGTGATTGTTTTTTGCCGGGAACTGGAATGTATCCCCCGTTGTAATAAAAGCGGTACCCAATCCATATGATAACGTGTCGCGTGTTTGTTTATAAAAAGACCTCTTTTCACCCACATTAAAAAACCGACAGGTGTCAACAAATGTTCTGTTAGATAAGACTTCAAGCTATACAAGTAGTAAGTTAGGCTTGCGGTTGCACCATGTACAAGAAAATATCTCTTTTATGAGTGTGTGGTTCTGAGAAGAACCGATGGTGGACATTCGACATTCCGAACAGTATGCTCTGTTCGTCCTCAGGAGGGTGATGTTTTGTTGTCATATTGGTTGTCGTAATGTTTATTTCAAGGTCAAAGATGTCATTGCCCAGTATGGGTACAGTCATGTCGTATAAAGTACAAGTGAAGTTGAAGCAAGGCAGATACATAAGAGGTTTTGTCGTTGGGAGATCCCAGTCGACCCCACTAGCCGTCGATGCACACTACACCGCATAATTAACTGATTTTGATAAAAAGTCAAAGGATCGCTGATCAAATGATTCACGGCTTTGTCCGTTGTTACGCGTGGGGTTTAAACACCTTCATTAAGTTGGGAAACTCGGCAAAAATGGTGTTGACCGTTTTTAGAAAGGTGTTTGAGAAAATAAAATGATAAAACGAGGGAAAACACAGTTTTTACTTGCCTAAAAACAAGACAGATGTTTAAATTTGCCAGACGTCATAGAAAACATAGACGGTTATAGGTATATTCGCGTTAAAAAAAGTAGTGTTTCTCTCGAGGTATTACTAACGCCAACGAATCGATTGGCAAATGCACTGAGATGGCAGATCCGCTGAAAGAAGACCCGAAGAAACCCATCCAAGTAAAGTCAAATTCACCTATAGAAGAGAAGATCTTGATGAGAGCATTTTCATTCGATTACATCCGTAGTACCAATAAAAGAATTACACGGAACACCAGAATGATTCTGGGTGGAGATGATTCTAATTCACACTGTTGTTTCTGAGGAGATAGCAGGTGAAGGAGGGACCTTGTGGCTGCGATGGGGCGGGGAGCCTAGGGAGTGATTTTAATTTTCACTTTTATTTCTGTGGATCTGGTGTAAAGGGACTTGTGAGCGCGAAGGGACTTGTGGGCGTGAAGGGGGCTTGTGGGCGATAAGGGGCTTGTAGACCCCCGGGATAGAGGGATGGATAACTATGGGAGGATACAGGTGGAATGGTGTGTTTGGCACAGAATGGTAATATCTGTACTACTGTGGTTTTTGTAATATGCTTATGAAGGGGTTAATCTGCTGCAAAACTTTCCACCATTGTATGTACGACATAAGATGTTACAGTGCTCATTATGAAGGTCATCAGATCACAACAGGTGTAGGTAATATGGGACAGCAGTATGGCGGCCATTGTTGTGTATGGTTACTATCATGCACTGCAATAGTAGTTGGTTATTGGTCTGCTGTTGTGTTTTAGGTAGATGTAGCTCACACCTGTTTGAAAAGGATTTCATATCAGGCCCATAACTAGAGGGGTGCAGGGGGTGCGTCAGAACCCCCTCTCCACGACTAAAAGGTCCGCTTTTGAGGCAAGAAAAGATTTTGAGCTATCAAAGAACATTTTGCGCAAAAACAAAAAAATGCCGCACGCTTTGGTATTTTTCGCCTCGGTCAATCCATTCTTCTGGAGTATTCTTGTAACCCCCTAAAACATTTGGTACGACCTGATGAATTCTGCTGTTTTTCAAAACAAAAAACCAAAGATCTATACTTATTCGCTTTGTTGAGGATTTGCACCACCCTCCCCCGAAAAGTCCTAGTGACGGGTCTGCATATTTAATATTCACGTGTGTCCAACTGCTAAGTGTATAAATTTGAAATTACATTGCCCTTATTCCAAAATTCCTTGGAAAATAATGTGAATTTTATCTGTCCTGTATTACCTATGGTAATTTAGAGGCCTTTGATGATTATGTCAGTAATCCTCATTATATCATTAAACAGTTCGAGTCATTATGTTATACTTCTCAAAAGAGTTCACAAACAAATTGTTCGTACGTATTCATGTTTATGCAAAGTACCGGTATGCAAATGAACTTCAGGGTCTCTTACCCCTATCTTCAATATGTGTCCTTTCTAGTTGCTCTCGGGTTTGGCGCCAAAATGTCGTCCAGTGTGAACAACATTTTTGCTGCTCTCAATCTTTTCGTCATTATCTACGTCATCATTTGCGGCATGTTTCGATTGGATGCCAGCTATTGGCACATTCCCGCTGTGGAATTGCCGAAGGGTCCATGCAAGGCACAACCCGACAACCAGACGTCCCCACCGCAGTGTGAAAATTACGGCAGCGGAGGTTTCATGCCGTATGGATTCAGCGGGGTTATGGTTGGAGCGGCAATGGGATTCTATGGTTTCATTGGATTCGATGTCATTTCAACAGCCGGTGAGTTCTCACAATGAAACACATTTTCTGCATAGCACTTCCATTGGACCTGTGTACAAGTGGTGCATAGTCCGAGTGGCGCATTACAGAAGCATTATAGAGTGACCACCCACGATTCCACGTTTCTGAGATACTTTATCTCGGAAAGACAGAATACTGAGATAAAAAGTCTTTCTGTGATATTGCTTCCGGGTAAGATATCCCTCCCTGATATTATATCTGGGAAAGACGCCTTTCCCCAATATCGTATCTCAGAAAGATGTCTATCCCAGATACGATATCGGGGAAGGACATCTTGCACAGAAGGACATTTTATCTCAGTATTCTGTCTTTCCGAGATAAAGTATCTCAGAAAAGTGGAATCGTGGGTGGTCCCTCTAAGCTTCCGTAGTGCATAGGACCCTGAGGTACACAATTATAGAGGAGACCCAATATGACATGTTTAGTGTCGATCTGCGTACTTTGCATTTGAAAATGAGGCTGTATGTGCCAGCTTCACACGCACGATATACACGATAGGTATGCACTCTCTGCCACAAATTGACGCTGTGCCGACTGCTCACGATTCTTAGTCGTATTATTATCAGACTATTGAAAGTAAGGAGTCAAGACACAAAATACATGTTAAATTCAGACTTTTCAGGCTGCAAATTTTGGTGGAAGAGTCTTTCAGGATGACTTGACATGCGGCTTGAGAGCTGACGTGATCCTTGGCCCATTGCTATGACGTTACTCCCCGGCCTGAGGAAATGTAGAAAACCTGAGTCGGCTTTGACTTTCCTCACACTGCTTGCCAATCCTTTTTGCTGCAAAACCTAGAATCCATCCAGTTAAATACCAGTACCTATTCTTTCATGATACATGCGACTGAACCTTTGTAAACAATTTCGTCGTCATGAAATTCTGGCCGATTCTGGCTGTATTAATTTTGAGCTACATGTATGTGTATGCAGCCAGAAGATTCGTAACATCAAAAGAAAAAATGAGGGTAATTTACCACGAACGAGCGTACTAGTCGTGTATCTGCATGTAAACTGTGTCGAGTCTGCAGGCGCACGCGATACGAAGTTCAACACAGAGAGTCTCGGTTTCGATGCAGATGTGCGCAGACAGTGCTAATGTGAAATCCTTCTATTTAATACAGCCTGAAAGTAAAAGGTCAAGTAGCAAGCTTCAGGAAACCCTTGCCTATTACATTGGGCCATCCTATCCCGTTCAATAATTTTTGGAAGAATGAGTCCTAGTTGAATCACCCCATAAAACACTCTTGTTGGAATTTTACCTTAGTTTTCCTCAAGTAATATTTAGGAAAAGTCACCTGGAGTTGGATAAAAAAACAAATTTTATTAACGACATTTTGCTTCCGGTGGTATCGTACTGTAGGTCTCCTTGTCCATGAGTAGTAATGGTAGTTATTATAGATCAGTTTGACCTCTGACCCTTGACCTACTTCCGGTGCAGTATAGATCAGGTTGACCCCACTTCCAGTCACGTGTAAGTCACGTGATAGTTATTTTTAGGTTCAGAAAGGTCGGTGGGGTTAGTAGGTCAAAGGTGAGTAGTAATCGGTGAATGGGTGAGAGGTCGACGGAGATGGTGGGCATAACCGCGACAGCGGTCGAGGAGGTGGAGGGGCTGGTTAAAAGATGAAAGCAAGAAAATCGAACGTACTCACCTGAATTTGCCGCATGTCGCGCCGCGTACTCTAAAATGGAACTCCATCACAGACACGTAGACTGACGCAGAGACAGATAAGGATTTATCTCTTTTGTGAACATTTGTGACCCCGGATCGGGGTCTTGTAGAGAGGCCCAGAAAATCCAAAGCTCTCATTCCAATGACAGAATGAAAGTCTTCAAACAACGGGGATCTCCAAGGAGAAGACCAAGAAGGGGAATGACATCCAGTCCTCTGTCGTCCGCTCCGTCGGCTTTTTGACGGCTGACTGAAGCTCCTTCAGGATGGTCCTTCCCGCCAGCTCCTGCAAGGTCAGAATAGACATGGGGACAAGGCCTGTCGGGCTGTGCACTCCATGTTGATGAACCCGCGCCTGTGTACCATGTAGCGCTGCAGTTCCACGGGTATGAGAAGCATTCTTGCCAGGGTTTCTGTCACTCGGTAGTATCTCTGTTTGGTGGTCTGGAACCAGCTGCGAGTTACAGCCGCCTCGACTGCATATAGATATCTAAATATCTAAATATCTTTAGGCTCATGGTGCTGCCCTGCAGCTGATGGTGGTTGCCGTACCATTTCCGGTAGCGACCGCACCGAGCTCGCTCCTACAGACGATACAGCGTGAATAGCACGACCCACTGACCCTTCTGGCAGTGGCGAAGAGCCAGCCTATTGAAAGTGTTGCTATTCGCAATGATGACGTCGGCGTCAGCGAAATAGTCTATATTGTCCAACATGGAAAAATATAGAAAAGTGATCATGGTCTTAGCCGTCCATTGACCGGAATCGAGGAGACGTTGGCCTTTGTTTAGGGCTTTTTGGAACTCCATGCTGATTCTTTGAAGTAATGAAATACTTGACCGTTTCAGAGCGAATAAATTGCCTTTGTCACTTTGTGCGTTAATGGATTTTATACAAGCACAGCATTTGTGTAATGGAAGAGCAAACAGAAAAAACCAAAATAATTCAGAATGAATAAAAAAATGCGAGCACGAAGAATTGAATCGGACGGTCTCAGTATGTACACAGCTGCACCGTCAGGCAGACGTTCCCCCACAGAGATGTGGCTTAGAAGAATTATTGAAATTCCAGCGACGGTCTGCAGCTCGTTCAGTCTAAGGAGCTGTTTAATGCCATCTGGTTCAAGGGGGAGGAAGCTCCACAGAAGTTGTATTTTTACGACAGCCACTATGCGGTTACAAGATCCATGACAAGTTTTCTGTGCAGATCGTACTTTTGCGACGTTTGTTTCCGAGGATACGACGATAAAAGAAAACACAAATGCACGGCTAAGTGTCTGTGTTGTTACCGGTCTTCTCCTGACTGCGATTTTACGGGTTGGGTTGACTGCCCAGACTGTAACAGGATGTTCAAGATTCCCTCGTGTTTCGAAAAACATAAGGAATCACACTCAGTCTGTCGTGGCCTTGAGGTGGTTGAAGTGGGTAGCACACTCCAGAAACATCCGTATCAGGCACGTGCTCAACGGCACGAGAAGACCATGTTCGAGTTCCACGGTTGTCTGTGGCACGGATGCCCAAAATGTTTTACGCGCAGAGACGTGACAACCCCGCTTACTTCGCTGAGCATGAGAGACCGCTATGAAGCCACCGTTCGGCGTACCTTGGATCTGAGACATGCCGGATATAACGTGGAAGAA
Source organism: Acanthaster planci (assembly GCF_054643075.1). Lineage (NCBI taxonomy): Eukaryota > Metazoa > Echinodermata > Asteroidea > Valvatida > Acanthasteridae > Acanthaster > Acanthaster planci. Next base: position 6,740,050 of record NC_141792.1, on the reverse strand, counting down.
ATGTGGGAATGCGACTCTCAACGAATGGCAGACAGTAATGCAGATCTACGAGTATTTTTAGATGATCTTCAAGAGGACGCCCAAGATGTGATCCCACCCCTCAATCCACGAGACGCTTTCTTCAGAGGAAGAACAAACGCTACCAGGTTATATCACAAGTGCGGTCCGGATGAAAAAATAAAGTATGTGGACGTGTGTAGCCTCTATCCCTGGGTTTGCAAGTACGGAAAGTTTCCCCTGGGTCATCCCAAGATCATCACGGAGAATTTCGCCGCATCCATTGACGAGTACAAAGGATTTGTGAAAGCCGAAGTCTTACCACCGAGAAAGCTGTACCATCCCGTTCTTGCACGCCACGCGGGCGGCAAGCTCATGTTTGCTCTGTGTGGAGAGTGTAGTGAAACTCTACAGATGACCCTCTGCGAACACGAGGACTCTCATAGAGCTATCACTGGTACGTGGGTCACGGACGAACTGAAAAAGGCTGTGTCATTAGGATACCGCATTGTCCAAATTCTTGAAGTGTGACACTTTGAGGAAACCGAGCAGTATGACCCTGAGAGTAAAACAGGGGGGTTATTTACGGGCTACATCAACGCCTTCCTGAAGCTTAAACAGGAAGCTAGCGGGTGGCCTCAATGGTGTGACACGGAGGCAAAGAAAAACCACTACATTCGCGACTACAAGCTTCACGAAGGCATCAAGATCGACCCCAAAAATGTCAAGAGAAACGCGGGTATGAGGGCTGTGGCAAAGTTGATGCTCAACAGTTTTGGGGGGAAATTCGGCCAGAGAGAAAACATGCCGAAATCTGTCCACGTGGATTCCCCAAAAGATTATTTCGTGTTGCTTCTCGATATCCGAAAGACCGTCAACCGCGTTGACTTTGTGAACGAGGAAGTCTTGCAGGTCCAGAGGCAGCAGAAGGACGACTTTGTAGAGGCAGCGGGAAATACCAATGTGGCTATTGCAGCCTACACTACGGCACAGGCTCGGTTGTAGTTGTACTCTTTTCTGGAGCGTCTGGGTGAGTGTGTCCTTTATTACGACACGGACAGCATCATATACGTCGTCAATGATGGACGAGGTCAGTACGAACCTCCTCTGGGCGACTACTTGGGCGACCTGGCCGACGAGTTAGAGAAAGACTACGGACCGGGAAGCGACATCACTGAATATGCTTCTGGAGGGCCAAAGAACTACGGGTACAAGGTTCTCAGCACCCGTTCAAATAACAAACTTGCAGTGTGTAAGGTACGGGGAATCACTCTCAATTACCGCAACAGAGGGATTGTCAACTTCGAATCCTTTAAAGAGATGGTGTTGTCTGACGCCGAGAGAGGCGAGGAAGAAAGAGAAAACAAGAGAACCGTCACCGAACCTCACAAAATAGCCAGAGGATCGCAGGGTCAAGTGATCACTACACAGGAGACAAAGAAGTACAGGCTGGTTTATAACAAACGGGTGAAGACCCACGATTTTAACACTCTTCCCTATGGATACTAACATCACTCTTCTCGCGCCCCTCCCCCTTTTTTTACCTAACGCTACGTCATTTAAATGATCACGAATCAGTTATTAATACGTGTGATGTCCTCGATTAAATCACTTGAACAGATGGACGAGGTTCTGAAACGTCCATTTAGTTGCGTAGTCGCAGGTCCGACTGGTTCTGGAAAGACTCAATTTGTTAAGGAATTACCTGCGCCGAGCGGGAACTCGTCCGTCATTGTTCCATTTCTTGAGCACGTGACTCTCGATCAAGATGCTTATAACCATCTGGCAAGTGTTGCCCCTTACATACATTTTGTGGAAGGTTTTCCGGAAGATCTTCTTTCCTCGTTGGACCGTTCACAGAGAAACATGGTTGTGATAGATGATCTCATGTCGGAATCCGGAAACAACAAGAAGGTCACCGAACTGTTCACAAAGGATAGCCACCACAGAAATTTATCCGTTGTTCTCATTTTGCAAAATTTGTTCTACCAGGGAAAAGAGATGAGGACAATCAGTCTCAACTCCCATTACATGGTGTTGTTTAAAAACCCTCGAGATGCTTCCCAAATCATTCATCTCGCCAAACAGATGTATCCGGGAAACTCCAAGTTTTTAGTAGAAACCTACCACGACGCCACATCGTCACCTAACGGCTACCTGATGATGCTAGACTTAAAGCCGGACACGTCTGAGGAGATGAGATTAAAACCTCACATTTTTCCAAACGAATACACCGTTGTCTATGTGCCCAAGGCTTAAATAAGAAGATCCAACGTATGCGGCAGTCATTTGAAGATGTCCAGGCGGCTGAGAAACCACGCTTCGTTCCTGTGCATTCTGGCCCAGTGCACTCCAAAACAACGACAGACCATCGTGCAAGGGGCCAACAGGGAGCTTGTTGCCTGTTTGTGCGAGTGTGCCCTCAACATTTTAAACGGTAGCATTCCCCTCACGCCGAAAGAAACGAGAAAACTTAGAAGGTACAAGCAGCAGATGAGATACCTAGCGGACAAGAAGGTCGGCGTGCTAAAAAAAGGAAAATTCTCCGTCAGAAGGGGGGATTCCTTGGAGCTTTGCTTACACCGATACTGGGCGCTCTGGGTGGCATGTTGCTCAAATAAGAAACATGGAGCATGCCAAGAAGATGGTTTTGATTCCCCACGAGACCTTAAACCGGTTACAAGCAGCTAGACGACTCGAACAAACCCCCATCACTAGAGTCGTGCACGGACTGGACTCTGAAATGAGACGGCATCTGGAGAGACAAGATATAGGAGCAGAAGAAAAATTAAAACTGTACCACCAGACCCTGGGAAAGTACATGCAGTATAACAAACAGAGAAAAATTCCCATGACATTGACTCTGGAATCGAAATCATCGGACCACCCCCCTCGCCTTGAAAAACAAACGGGTAAGATCGCATCCGATTCATTCAGCACAGAAAGAGAACTCCCCAAACTGGATCCTGAGGAAGGAGTGGAAGAAAAAACTTTGCCACCACTGCGCCCGACAGAGATGAAGATTTGGGCTGTCCTCTTTATTTGCAGAAGCTTCGCATCTACCAGATGCGTCCCCCAGCAGGCCTGAGATTAGAAAGCTGCGTAAAAAGAAGGGGAAGGGGAAGAAAGCCGATCGGCCTGCCACTACCTGTATGAAATTGACACCATATTAAGCACCGTGACCTTCTGAACCAAGCTCATTTTTAAGTCGCTCTTCATCATGGATTGTTGTCCTCCAAGACAACAGTGCAGAATCGGCAACATATTAAAACGGTGCGCTGTGTACTGTTGTGTTGCCGCAGCACGCTCATCATCGAACACCGCGAGAGTACGGATGGGAGATACATACCTGAAAAAAGTGTATTATGACCCAAAACATCCCGCAGCATTCGGTGGTGTAGAGGCTGTTTACCGTGCTGCCTTAAAAGACGGCATCCACATGACGAGGAAAAGGATTCAAAAATGGCTAAGCCAGCAATCCGTGTACACATTGCACAAGCCCGTTCGAAAACGTTTCAAGAGGAGTAGAGAAGTGGTCGACGGAATCGATGATCAGTGGCAAGCGGACCTCGTAGACTTGTCGGCGTTGTCCGAATACAATGGCGGTTAAAGGTATTTGCTGACGTGTATAGATATTTTTTCGAAATTTGCGTGGGCGCAACCGATACAGAACAAGACGGGAAAGACTCTAATTGATGCTTTTCAAACCATCTTGAACAACGGCAGGTCATCCCGCACATGTCAGACCGATAAAGGTTCCGAGTTTACCAACAGACTGTTTCAATCCTTCCTCAAAACGAGGGGCATTCACTTTTTGAACCAAAGCCAGCGTGGTGGAGAGATTCAATCGAACCCTCAAGACTAAAATGTGGAAATATTTTACGGCCAACAATACGCGGCACTACCTGACGGCTCTACCCATACTGATGACCGCGTACAACACGTCTTTTCACCGCAGCATTGGAAGGGCACCCGCCACCGTCAATGTTTGCAATACGGATGCAGTCAGAAAAACTTGTACCCACCTGTCAGTGCTCCCAAACACGCCCCCTTTCGATTCAATGTGGGAGACACCATACGTATAAGCGTGGCGGCAAGGCCTTTCAAAAAAGGTTACTTACCCAACTGGACTGACGAGATTTTCACGGTGAGTGCACGGATTGCTAGAAAGTTACCCGTTTACAGATTAATAGACTAAGGTGGGGAAGAATTTCTCGGTACCTTCTATGAGCAAGAACTTCAGCGTGTGGTTAAAAAGGCGATCTGTACCAGGTTGAACGGATTCTTGCTAAGAGGAAACGGAAAGGCAAGACCAAATACTTTCTGAAGTGGTTGGGCTATCCAGACAAGTTTAACAGTTGGGTGCCACGTCGTTTGTCCGTTTAAAAGAATACCGCTTATCAAATCCTGTCATTCGAGATTGTGAATTCCATCATGAACGATTCGTACTACGTCACCCTCCCGAGCAACAGAAGTATGGAGGCGTATCCAAGTAACGCACTCAGTCACTATCGCGTGAACTTGCCTTCCCCCATGACCTTTGAAGGACACTGGGAGGTAGCCTTAGCTGAAATAACGTATCCACGCCGGTGGTTGAACGTGGTAGAAGGCCACAACCATATTTGGTGCACAGGAGAGGGAGAGATCCATACCCACTTCGTGCCGGAAGGGTATTACCCTACACCCGAAGAGCTGTTGGCAAAAATCTCACCTCCTATTGAACATGACGAGCTAGTTCGAATAAAATACAACAAGTACCTCCAGAAGATCGTAGTAAAAACGGCTGAAGGGGTCCACGTTACATTTGCTAAGCGGCTGAGTGCCCTTCTTGGTTTTGAAGAGGACATTGACATATCGGGTCACTTCAAGGCGACTGATTTCACCGACCTTCAATGCGTTCACGCCCTGTTTGTATACACTGACATCATTGAGTACAACATCGTGGGAGACATCAGAGCACCTTTGCTCCGCACAGTACACGTTGAAGGAGAGTATGGGTACATGATCACCAAGACGTACGTCAGTCCTCATTACGTACCGCTCAAACAGAAGTTAGTGAACACTATAAAAATTGATATAAGGGACGACGCGGGAGCACACGTGCCATATATAGGCGGGAGGGTCATCGTGAAGCTTCACTTTAGAAAACATCGCTCTTCGTATTTGAGTTAGTCATTACCATGAGAAAGCACTTTGTTCCGCACTCCAAGCATTATGAGGACTACTACACCCGTCAGATCGGCAGTGGTTTACCGGTATTCCACGGTCCTCGTAACCAGCAAGGATTTGGACTTGGCGGAATCCTGGGTGGCCTCCTGAAATCGGCCATGTCATTGTTGAAAAAGAGGGCAAAGGTGCTCGGCCGTCAAGCCATCCGCACCGGTGTCGGCATAGCAACGGGCGCCCTTGAGGGAAAAAATTCAAAATTTGCAGCTAGAATGAGGCTAAAGGGTGCCGGACGTGAACTTGCTAATCGCGCGGTCCGTGGCATCTCCACGGGGGTGACGGGTACACGCCGCACGGGTATAAAACGCAAGCACTCAGGCAGACGCGTCAGATCCTCAGGCGTCAAGTGAGCGAAAAGATCGCTAGATGTCTTTGATTAGACATTTAACTGGACCATCTTACTTCCAATTCCTAACATGCCATTTCTGCACGTCCACTTGGCCGAATGCGCCAAATCGGAATTGGATTTGTTCACGTTGCCCCCCACCCAGACAAGCATCGAAAAGGGACAACACACAGAGTATCATCCCTTCTCCAACATATCAGACGGCGGCCCTATTGGGTTTTTTGTTGCGGGCTCTGGCGAAGAGTACATCGATCCATCTCAAACAAAGCTTTACGTCAAGGCCAAAGTAGTCAACACTGACGGAAGTAATCCCTTTGATGACGCTGAGATAAGCCCCTGCAATTTACTGCTGCAGTCTCTGTTCAGTCAGGTGGACGTGACTTTAAATGAACGTCTGCTTTCCGCTTCAACGCCTACTTACCCTTATCGAGCCATCATTGAAACTCTCCTCAGTTATGACAACAGTGCAAAAATGTCACAACTGACTGCGGAGATGTTTGTCAAAGACACGGCCTGGAAAATGGACAACGTGAACTGCACGACCGGAGACGATGAAACAAACACTGGCTTAAAAAAGAGGAGCAAGTTCATGAAAAGGGGGCGCATCGTGGACATGCTAGGCCCAATTCACAGCGATCCATTTTTCCAAAATAAACACTTGATAAACGGTGTAGATTTAACACTAAAGTTCATCAGGAGCAGTAATGCTTTTTGTCTGATGGCATCTGGAGGCAATCCCAGCTAAAAGATAAAAATTGTAGATGCTTTATTGTTTGTTTGGAAGGTAAAGGTCAGCTCAGTGGTCATGCGAGGACATGCCAAGGCCTTGGAGAAGGCCACTGCTAAATATTCCATCAAAAGGATCCTGTGGAGGATGGTTTCTGTGCCGAGGGGCAATCTGACGCTAACACAAGATCACGTGTTTCTCGGACAGCTACCAGAACGCATCGTGGTAGGGTGCGTATCCAACACTGCCTACAACGGATCCTACGCCAAGAACCCCTTCAACTTTCAGCACTTTAACCTCAATTTACTCACGGTCCATTTGGACGGAGAGCAAGTGCCGTTCACTCCTCTGAAGCCCGACTTCCACGCCCGGCGCGAAAATTGCGTCAGAGCCTATCACACCCTTTTCTCGGGCACTGATAAAATGTACCAAAATGAAGGAAACGACATCAGTCTGCAAGACTATTCCAACGGTTACACACTGTATGCCTTTGACCTCAGCCCTGACTTGTCCTGTGGGAATCACTTGAGTCTCGTCAAGCGCGGCAACCTGCGCTTAGATATCCACTTTGCGCAGCCCCTGGAGGAGACCATCAATGTTATCATCTACGCCGAGTTCAACAACGTCATCGAAATAGACCAGGCACGTAACATTCTGTTCGACTACGGCAGTTAAATCTCCAGGGATGAACAGCTTCCAAATTTCAAAAATCCTGAGCGAGGACTGGTACGCAAAACACTACTTCCGAGGTGTCTTCCCCGTGACGAGCTACCGACACGTCATGTTCCGCGACCTAGCGCCCTGGTGGTCAACACGGATCCTTCTACCGAACCTGGGTGGCGATCTACATAACGAGGGATGGCGTTGGGGAATATTTTGACTCGTACGGGCATCGACCTCGGTTAAGAGACATAAGAGCTTTTATAAGAAAAAATACGAGTGCATCGAGATACAATAGCTACCCCCTTCAAGGTCCCTTAACGACTGTTTGCGGTCAATATTGCGTATTTTTCTTATTGCATCGATGCAGAGACATCAGCATGAGTAAAATTGTCAACATGTTTTCAAAAGATACCTCGGACAACGATACATCGGTAAATGAATTTGTTCGAATGCATTTCCCTTCCCTTGGAACTAAAACGCACGACATTCTTTTCGTTTTTCGACAAATTTCAAGAGCGCTTACAAGACCATGAGATGAATGCAAGTTATTATGCTCGAGCATTAAATAATTCCATTCGTGCATAATTTCGATTAATATTTATGGGTTAAACTTTATACTTAAAGTAGCTTTTGTTTTTCCATTTGTCAGTCATTTAAAAGGCTTCCATCAACAATTAGTTGGTTGTTTTGTTTACCATTGATACTTTTAGTTGTTTTGGGGTTTTTTTCGGAGTACTTAATTTAGAAGTCAATTCATTTCAAAACCATTTTAGTAACCTTACATAGAGTTAACGCATTTCCCATACATGTACTTTAACTGCTCTTGTTAACTTGCTTCTTTCTTTGAAATTTTTTTGGGGGAGTTTGTTTTTTTGTTTTTGTTTTTTATTATTGGCTTATATGTTTATTTTACGTTTTGTTTCAATTTGGGTCTTTGCTTTTTTTCTTCAAGGTAGTCAACTGGTACTTATAAACTTCATGTCTTTGTTCATTTTGTCTCAACTTCTTGATTTTGGTTTAATTCTGATCAGAATTTATTAAAATATTCAGTACTGAGTACAAAGCAAAGTGTGATGGTCCACACAGTTTATGAGTCTCTGCTTGTCTTTGTCTTTCTTCATTTAATTTAAAAAATTTGATTCGTACCAATTGAAAACCTTACACCGAACTTCACAACTATTCTATTACAACTTTTTATCAACTAGGCATTTTTTTAAAGCAAGATACAAGTCCATAGCATACATTTTAGGCACGCACCATTACTTCGTGTGTGTCAACTTAAATACAAAAAAATGATTATTACAAATTCCTAATTTTATAAACACCAATCGTGCGCCAATCCTGCCATAAACCATAATACACCGTTTTCAAACTTCTTGACAACTTCTTCTCTAAACTTAACGAAAATTCTAAACTATTACACACTTACAGATAAACTTGGGAATCTTCAATTACGAACAAAATACTTTAAAAGATTTTTGTACACAACCATAAACTGACTCAAATTGATGGTTTTCAAACATTTGGAAAAAGTTCTAATCAGCGATTCTACAGTTAACAGGTCAAACAGACACTGCTCTAGGGCAATGGTGAAGTCCAAGTGCTGATCCTTCTGTGCGTACAATTTTAAAATGTTCCTCGAATCGGCCATCAAATACATCATAATATCTTCCATAAACTACCGAAACTCTGGGTTCAAATCACGACACATACATTTTTCTTTGCCTAGTTTCTCAGAGGCAGCATCGAAAAGTTCAATTGCCGCCTGTGGAAGCAGGAGTTGAACCACTGTGACATAGTAATCGGAGGCAAACTCCTCCAGAACATGCTCTGTGGTGATCCAGACGCATTCGTGGTCCCACTGGCTTGGAGAGTCAACTTCGCACCCCTCACACGGTACACGATCTTTCGAGGACAGCTCTTCAATTTTGTTCACAACTTATTTAACAAGAATCTTTTCTAACAGGGTTTTAACTCGCTGTTCGCAATTGGCCTCCACGCCTACACACAAAAATAATGCAATAAAACCAACGATTAAACTAAGCCCAAAACTTCTTAAAATTTGTTTAAGAGTCTCTTGACCAGTCTCTTCCTGCGTACAGCTTCGGAAATAGCTTTGGCGTGCGACATCAGCATGCTCCGCTGTGAAGCAGTCAAGTTTATGCCTTTCTTCTTAGCAATCAGCCTTGATTTGTCCGTGTTCCAGAAGTACTCTCTCACGTTGACGTAAGTACTGCCCCGGAAATTTTTAACGAAGATGTAACGCTCACCTTCCAGGTGAAACCTGTCTGCGTCGCGTTTGTTCTCCTCTTCATCAGGGTCCTGGGGAAAGAACCCCTTCACAGCTCTCTTCCTCTTCGCGGCAAGATCGGGATGGGCCTGCGGTGCACCGGCATTGAAAGCGGGGGTCCACAAGTCAGCATTCTCCGGCTTGGTAGTGCTAACGACCCCTGTTGCGGTAGCGCCCGACCCACAATGAAACGAATCTTGGGTAGCTTCATCCAGGGTGGCGGCTAGCTCGTCACCGGTGAGGTCGGAGGGAGCGTGGATCTCAAGCTGCTCCGGGGCGGGCAGGGGGTCGATGACAGGGAGCTCCAGCTGACGGTGCCCCGTTACGACGTTACGGTAGTAATATCTCTGCTCCTCGCCGCTGTACACTTTGCGCCATCCGGCTCTCGGGTATTGAGCGGTTAATGCATCGGTGCTCACCGCATCGTCGCTTGCTTGAGACGCCGCTGATACTGACGGCTGTACACCAGCCATATCAGTCTTCTTGGTAGTTGCCTTTTGCGTGTCCGACCATGTTTGCAATGACGCTCAACTATTTGGTAAACCTTCAGTCTCACTAAATGTGGTTCTCATGGCGGTAGGTTGGGATATGATCTATAGGGTCCACCCAGCGTGGTATTTATATCGCGCAGGGGTGTCAGGTACCCACGCGGAACTGATAAATATAGGTGTAACCAATCGTGCCGTGCAATGAAGGACTCAATGCAATGAAGATTAGTGAACCCACGCGTTCGAAGCGTTCCTTCTTGGGATGACCGTCAAACTCTTTTGTCCATGGGAATTGACGACCGACGCTTTCTAAAACAAAGGAGATCCATTTGCGTTCGTGGACTCCTTTTGTATTCAACACTTCTCGACCATAGCCATAGCCATAGTGTGTGCGCATAATAACAATTTATTTGTAAACTGGTTTATGGAAGGCAACGATCAAGGCAAAAAAAATGGCAGGTGTATTGACTTCGATGTATTGGCAATAAATAAAATCATGAGTTATTTTTAGGTCGTGTTGCATGAAATGAGGCATTCTTGTAATTATATGTAATCGTGTGTTAATAATCTCCATGTTGTCACATTATCTGCTCCGAGCGGAACAAAAGAGGACGTGTTTTGGGTACCCACCACATAGGCCCGCCATGAGGCGCGCAAGTATATGCACACTTGACTCGGAGCACGCTTAGTGTGCATAACTAATTTACTCCGGCATTTGTGGTCTTGGCGGACACGCAGAACACGTGCAAGAACCCGCTAGTAACCACCTGTCTTTCTTTTTGCCGATTGGGGGTGCACTTCAGCTCGGGGCAGATATCATAGGCTAGCTGTGATCACACGCTATCATACTATCATACATCATATTGCTATCAGATATCATATCATAGCTATCATAGGTGTACTATAACCCGACAGGTTATATGAATCGACACAAGAGGATGACTTGAGACAAAGTTGTACTGTAGTTGATGTGGTTTATTCGGCTGGCTCGATGTGCGGCTCTCTGCCCAATTGCTAGAACTCATAGGGATTTTATACATTTACTGACTGAGTAACTCTGGCCCTGATCAATGGAGTCACAAACTTCTTACCAGATATTTTCGAATAATTAATTACCGTCCATCCTGGGTTTCCCAACAAGTAGGCCTATATGTAAAGTAACGTTGTTGAAAGTTTTAACGCAAGACACCCCGATCATCAGCTTCATTCAAAATCGTCTGTATTATTACTCTTGTCTGTGACTGCTTATACTCCCTTGTACTGTTCTTCATGCTTTTGTGAGGGAACTCCTCAAACGCGGGTAGTTCCCCCTTGTGTAAGTTTAACTACTATTTAACTACTGTTTTCGAAAAGAGCTTTGGTGACAAATCTATGGTTTTGCCCACTATGTTACTATTTTTCTAAATACTTTAATAACAAATACCATGTAAATATTTTTGTCTGATACTGTTTTTTCCAAAAAGTGAAAACATGCACATTTCGTGAAATGAAACAACTGCTTGCATGACAGAATTCTTATAGCTCTCATTATGTTGCAAACTACCCTCTAAATGGGTTATGCGCAGTTCATAATTTCCACGTTGAAACATGCGCGTCAAGTTGAGCACGAATTAATGTGTGCCACCATCACCCATGGTTTTATGGGTGATGATTGCACACCTTGATTCGTGCTCACATATTTCAAATGTTCTCTTTGATTGCACCCATAATACGCACGATACTACACGATGTGCGGCACCCCCCGTCGTAATTTTATTTATTTTGTTGACCTCCGATTATGCTGGATAAAAGTTCACCTTTAAAGTTGCCGCACAAGATTGTTTGCTGGCCAATATGCACAAGCGGGCACACGCGGAAACGAGCGAAAGGCGAGGTTAAATTTTTCTTCCAAACTCTTTCCATAGCTGAGGAAGCGCACAATCCACAGAAGTCCATTCCCCTGAGTACCATGGCCACAGTATTCTTCGTATTCCTGTCCTTCTTTGGTGTGTCCATTGTACTGACTATGATCTGCCCTTACTACCTCCTGGACGAAAAGGCACCCTTGCCTGAAGCTTTTGAGCGGATTGGCTGGACGGTAGCCAAGTATGTTGTCACGGTGGGCGGCATTGTGGGATTGTTTACCAGGTATCTTTACCAGCTAAAACGTAGTTGTGTGTAGATACTTTAGTATAAAGTCCTAAAGAAGATAACGATCCCTGGCGCAAATCACGAGTAAGTATTATAGTATGGGTATTCTGGACACAAACACATTTGGGTACCTACCCGACCCCCCAGAAAAAAAGTGTTTTTGGACTCCACCCCACATCTCCGGACTCTCTCGCTACACTCGCTATGATTGTTGCAAATCAGGAAGCTCTTGCTCTAACGAGACAATCTGACGCTCTACCCGACTTAGCTACCCAACTCAGCTACCCGATTCGTTTGCAACCAGTCAAAACCCCCCATTTCACAGCGAAACGGAGATTTGGGGCTGTCGAGCAAGTAGTACAACGTTAGACCCGTCGTCACCTTTTACCGTTGCGCCTTTTGAACTAACTCGTACACTTCTCGATTTTTGGTACATGTCGACGCTCCAGATCGGATCGCTTGCTCTCTTCACGATGCCACTTTCTTGTTCACCCGGGTGGTACAAGTATCGAACCAAAGCGTTGTTGGGTAGTATACAAATACAGCATGGTTTGAGGTGAAGCAGTGGGAAATACTGGTCCCGAGGTGTGTAGGTCAGCTTGACTTCGCGTCGGTCATGCTGACCAGTAATTCCCATTATTTTCCCGAAGTAAAGAATGCTGTATTTGGTTTACTGCACCTCATAAATTATATTTAATTAAAATGTCTAATTTTGAAGGTTCGGACAGACTAAGAAACCTCTTCAAAATCCAGCTTTTTGTCTTGACAGAATTTTTCCAGGAGCCTCACTGCCTTGTCAATAACTGCTTTCGTAGATTTTGCATCTTTTTTTCAGCACAGTAAGTTCAAGTTCATGTTCAGATAATTATCGATAAAGATGGAAGTCTAACATTACTTGTACTCAGAGACGCCATTGTTGTTTCTCAGCTGCTAAATTTCCGTGTAATGCATAGTCGAGTGCAGATGTGCATGGCAGCAGGGCTTCAGTAGTCTGGTGCTGACATACGTTTTGGGTCTTTACTGTAATAGTTTTTTTTGTGTAAATTTTCAACGGCTCCCTCTCCTTTCCAATAACCTCTAGGGCTGTAATAAACATCTTTGAGCTTTGGGGTGTAGGACTTTTGGGTTTCGGACGTTTGAGTTTCGGACTTTTGGTTTTCGTTCATCTTTGAAAAAAGAAGAAATTAACCTGAACCAAAATTTCTTTACCTGTAGTGATAAACCAAATAACCCACAAGGGCACTTCCACCCTACACAAACAGGAGTTCTCTTTCTCGTTGATTATCGCTGGGTGTGTAAAAATCACTCAACGTGGACTCTGGAGGCAGACCCGACAGTAAGTACTCCCCGTGATTTCGTTATACGCCATCAAAGCCTCGTCCACATTTTTAAACGTTCGCTCTGAAGCTTTTTGCATATGAATTTGCTCATTTAAAAAAATGTAAAAGTCGAACACGATTTCGCTCCCATTGTTGTTTTGCTTGAGCCAATTGTTTTAATTCTAAATCGTGTCTCTTGCATCCTGCATCGACCTGTCCTTTCGAAATGCTGCTAAACAAAAAACTAGACCCCTTGAATGCCAATGCGTTGACAGTAGCTCCACCAACCATCATCAGAACACTCGCCATAGTTTGATTTTGGTTTTACCTAAAACCATCAAAAACCTAGCTAACAAAAATAGAATCAAACTTCAAAAACTCAAACTCCAAATTTTTTTGGCGCTTTAGTTTTTGAGGCTTGTATGTAAACTCAACCGGCCACAAATATGATTTACAGTAAAACGCCCAATCCAAACCGTCGTCTGAAAGTTTCCAGGGTCATAAAGGTGAAAGGCGTGAAGTGGACATTACTCACAACCCCAGCACCATAGTTGCGAAACAAAAACTAATCGTTAAGTTTCCACCTTTAGGCGTGGACGACGTAATAGTTCCCGGTACTGCCAAACTGTCCTTTAAACTCAACCTAGGTGGGGAACGGACGACAACAGAATCGTTTTAGCTCGCAACTTGCTTTAAGAGCTGAACGTCAGTCTACATGGAAATACCACCATGAGCCATAGATACGCAGATGTTTTCGCAGTTTCAAAGACAACTGGCTGCTCGAGACTCTAACCAAAAATAGGGTATATTTTGGACTCGAAAGAGAAAACGTGTCTAGACGCCGGATCGGCGCGGGGGAAGCGTCTGATTCAGCCAACGATGGAAAAGACAAAGCAATCGCAGACGCTTTTGGTATTGATACGCCACTCCTCTGGACGTCAAACTATTAAACGACCACAAGCCGTTTTTGCCCTCGGCCCTAAAGCAGCCATTGACATATGAGCTCAATTTTAACGATCATGATAAAGTGGTCAAGTCTACAGATACAGCTGCTCAATATTCCTTGTCGGACCTAGCTCTCGAATGCGAAGTAGTGACCAATTACGAACTTGTGCAAACGATTCGCAATAAACACCAAGGTCTAACATATTATTTTTTTGACTTTTTTTATTGTTTGACTGCGTGCATAACTTAGAAACTTTGGCGGTAAACAAATCAGATACCCCGTGGAATATTTTAATAAACCAACCCATTAAGAGTCTCAAAGGGGTGCTAATCTCTTTTGTAAAGAGAGGAGGGGGAGCAGTGGTAGGACTGGACATCAAATGATGCGACGAGTGACTTCCATCTAGAGGTTCTTTGAATGTGCCATTTAATAACAGGGAGCATGTAGACAATATCCCTAAGAAAAATCCCCCAGTAATGGCACAGCCTGGCTACCGTAGCTAGGTGAACATCAAGAACCAGTTGCACAAATCAGGTTCAGTTCGGCGAAACTGCCGAAAATGGTTCAAAAATGTCTCCGTTAGGACGAGCACGTCTTCGTCAGGGCTGACAAAAATGGCACCTTGGCGGGCCAACAATCATGTGATCGACGTTAATGCATTACAACTTTATCATGATTTTTGTCACCTAAGCCAAACATTACCAAGGAATCAGGGCCAAATTGCGGGCGCAAGGGCCTAAGAACCACTAGGCGCTACAATGGTTATCTCGTAGGGGGCCTCGCGCTCAACCCTCCCAAATAGCATAACACCCAAAAAAAAAAAAAAAAAAAAGCCTCCATAATTTAAAACCCTCCTTAATTGTAAAATTGAGTTAAAAGTATGGCAGAAGGAGGGTTTGGCCCAGAAGAAATACCCCTTAACAAAATAGACCCGGGCGTGGAAGACCAAGACCTGCAAAACCAAGAAGAATTAGACTTTAGAGAACAAGAAACGACGATCACAGAAAAGGAAAGACCAACCATGACGGATTCTTATGACGACATTTTTTATGAAGGAAGGAACGTATTTATAAATAATCCTAAAGTAGATGATTTCTATTGTGAGTTTAAACTTGCCGGTAGAACTGACCTACCAAGACCCAACTATGAAAATTTTGAATACCGACAAAATAAAGGTCTGTTTTATAAATCAATAGGTAGATACGGAGAAGTATTGCTAACCTATTGAAATAGAATTGGCTCACCTGTAAAACTAGATCAAATAGCAAAGAATGCTAAAAAATGCCGGTTATCCAAATGAACCAGATTTTTTTAGAAACGAACTGGGTTTCCTTACTTATGGAAGAAATATTCGACAAACACAATCGACCTTACCTGCCGTTAAAAACCCCATAAACATCCTGTTACAAGAACTTCCCAAAGAAGCAGATCGAGTGAGTGAAAGTACAGAAGACCTTATCCAAGACAAAGATTGTACGGGGCTCCCACACCAGTTCCTGCTTCTCCTATACCGGGCATTAAAAACGAGATCCAGAGGCAGCTGCAGAACTTGGCCAACGTGTAAATGAAAATCGGTTTGTCGGCGTTGGGGGCTTTACCGGAAGTAATGGGCCTCGAGCTAAACCAAGAGAGGGCACACTTATCCTAGCAGTCGTGACTCCGCTTGCGGTACTTACTACGTCTCGCTGGTTCTCGAAGACGTTTCATCACTGATTTATTCCACGGTAAACCAGGTAATCCAAAAGACTGTTCCCGAACTTTTTTGCGCACAAGGGATTTTAGTAACAGTGAGGGGTGTAGTGCACTAATTCAAGCCCCATCGAAAACAGTTTGAAATAAGCATTGTTTGGGGTCCAATAACATGCGTACCAACATCCCTAAGGTATCTGAAACACACGTTAAATTATTTTATGGTCCTTAAACTTTTACTTTCTTTTCAATTTTCTGTGGGTTGACCAATGACATTTTGAGTTATTCCCACAAAACAAAATTACCCCAACCCTCCCAAAAAGCGATTTTCCGAAGTCTGCTTGCAGCCATTCTTCAAGTGACAACCTTCAACTTTCTCGGGTACCTTGGACCACTTTTCAACCGTAGCCATTCTGCTTTCAGATGAAAGCCCAAAGACCCAAAGAGTTGATTCTGGCAACGATGTACACAATTTCACCATACATACACTAGCATACAGCTAGTCTCCTTTTTCAAAATATACTGTGGGGGCACCTTAAATGCTAATGGTCTGGCGGGAAATAGTGGAATGCACCCTGAGGCGGAAACAAAGCTCTTGGGTATTGAAATCGGGAGTAGCTGAAACCTTTTGACGATTGAATTAACAAGACAAAACGTGAATAATCATGGTGCGAGAAACACATTGCGGATTTTGTGAAATAAAATATGAAAACAATAAAGTGGAGGAACTGCGAGAAGGGAAATTGCTTTCAGAACCAAAACACGCTTTCAGTGTCATAGAATTTGTGCAAGAGGGGAACCACAATAGGGCAGAGTGATACCACAGCACGGGATTTTAAACTCTCCTTATGAGGTGTTGTCAGTAAGTCTTATCGGAGGCTGTAATTTAAAGCTTTATCTAGTTGAAATCAACAGAAGCACATGTGCATACTTTCAGGCTGGGTTTAATTCTATTTTGAGAGAAGGCAAGGTAAAAAATCCTAAGAATTAATTAGTAAATATAACTTATCAATCAAAACTGTTGACAGATAAACACAACTTTTATTGTGTTACTTTTTTCTCTTTACATTTCCAGCAAAGTTCGAAAACTAAAAAATTACAATAATTTACATGCAAACAAATTCACACACACGTCCATTATACATAAGTCTTTTCGCAGACTGGTACTAAGGATAAACCTTAAGTACATGTTTATGATTTACATAGAAATATAAATTAATCTTATATTAAATTCATAAAGACATTCGAAAAAGTTACATGAAAAAACAAATAAACCACACTTCCTCATAATGCAATATGAAAAGATATCGGGAGAGTGCGTCACAACCATGGCTGTGTGCATCATCAGATTGCATCATCACAGACAACAATGAACTAAAGTTAATAGAACTTAAATGTCTTTATTCTTGTAAAGATTCAGTGATTATAAACTGGAAAATTAAAAAACCAAACGTTCGGTATCTCAACTCTCAACGTCCGCCAGGATCCAAATATGTGAGCAGGGCGGACGTCGGACCCAACAGTTCTGGGGGTAGGCTAGGCCTAGGCTTATATGAACTCTTCCCACTTAAATACTAATATTAAAGCTAAGGCTGTAACTAACCTGCGATGACCCAACCTTCCCGACACGGTGATCCATAGTTGCAATCGCCTACTTGACTTCAAAGGGAAACGGGAAAAGGGTACCTCTTGGACAAGTTTTCAACACCCACACATGGCACGGGGGGACGATGACGACGACGATGAGTCAGCCATTTTCTCGCCTTCCTCAAAGCCGTGCCGTCTGAATAAAAGACCTTGGCTAGATAGCCTAGAGCTTTAGAATGCATGCACGGGCACTAAAATTTTTGAAGAGTAAACTGAGTACACGTACTTCGGTGCATGCACGAGACGACAAGGTCTACATGCGTGCTAGTGTCGCAGCGTGTCACGTCATGCCGTATGTATGCACCAAACAAGATGGCAATCAATTGAGTACTGCGGACCACCTGGCTCTGTTCAACCGTTGAGAGAGTATTTCTAGTCGAGGCGGAAAGGGAACGTGTTGAGTTTGTTGTTAAACGCTGTGGGTGTAGGGGGCTCTGGATAGAGGTAGTGCCTTTGGTATTCGGCAGCTGCATCCTACACCGTACCTGTTAGGGTAGACGGGCACCACTGGTCTGCATTCGTCTCCTAAACTATCACACGCTGGCTCCAAGTGCCACACCCTGGTACACCGCTTCAGCTGGCGGGCTAAACCACGTGAGGGGTTGGTGCTTACACTGCACCACTAGGCTGGGGAGCTGCACCCGCAGCCAACGGCAGGGGCGGAAGGGCTCCCTAATGAGCCCAACGTCCAAGTGTACGGACCGAAGGCGATCCATACCATATCCTGTGGTCACGGCTGTCGGTTGTAAGCTCAGAGAGGAGACGGGTGCCGTTGAGCAAATTGAAACTCAGTGAAAGGACATGAGGAGGAGACGTAGTGATAACATGCCGGATCGGTCGATGCCCGGATTAACAATGACCGCGCGTCCGCACGGAGATGAGAAGAGGCACCAGCAGAGGGTGGCATTCATCGTCAGGACGGAAATCTCCAGCAGTGTCATTAGCTGCACTCCCATCTCCAGTAGACTTATCTCCATACGCCTCTCAGCCGGGCCACACAACATGACCACCATCCAGGCGTACGCTCCGACTACAGACCATGACGACGAGGAAATGGAGAAATTCTATGAACAGCTGGACAACACCATAGCAAAAGTCCCCAAGGACATCCTTGTCCTCCAAGGAAACTGGAATGCCAAAGTAGGCCCAGATACATATGAAAATTGGCCAGGGACAGTAGGGTGTTTTGGCTTTGGGAGGACCAACGATAGAGGCCTCAGGCTTCTCGAGTTTGCCAAGAGCCACCACTTTGCCGTGGCCAACACTCTCCACTCACATAAGCCGTCCAGGACAACCACCTGCTACCCTCAGAACGGATAGTTTCACAATCAGATCGACTTTATCCTCGTGCTGCAGTGTTTCAAATCCAGCATTAACAAAGCCCAGACAAGATCATTCACAGGCGCCTAAATCGGCAGTGATCAGGACCTTGTGGTGCCAACCTTCAAGCTGAAGCTGAAAGTGAAGCGTGGTCTCTGGAACCCACGCATCCGCTTCGACCTTGAGAAACTGAAAGACCCGAAGATTGCAAAGTGACAGTCAAGGCGCTGACCACACTCTGCCAGAAGATCTGAGAGGAGAAGTGACCCATGGAGTCACCCCAGTCCCTAGTTATCCCCTACCAAAGAAGGGCAACCTCAGGCAGTGCCAAAACTACCGCACCATTAGCCTCATCAGCCACCCCAGCAAGGTGATGCTTGGCGTCATCCTCAATCGGTTGAAGGCGAAGGCAGAGGAGGTACTGTCTGAGAAGCAGGCAGGGTTCAAAGCCGGCCAAAGCACAATGGAACAGATCTTCAACTGCAGAGCAACTACAGAGAAGCACCTACGACACCAGCGCGAACTGTTCCACAACTTCATAGACTTCAAGAAGACCTTTGATAGAGTCTGGCACAAAGGTCTATGGAGTGAACTCCGAGGCTTCAACGTTGAAGAAGGCCTCGTCCAGGCCATCTAATCCCTGTACCAACACTCCAGCAGCGCAGTTCTCCTGAACAACGAGCTCCGTGAGTTTTTCCAGACAACAGTTGGCGTTAGGCAGGGCTGCTTGCTCTTGCTGGTTCTCTTCAACCTCTACCTGGAGAGAATCATGCTGAACACTATACGCGACTATTACACCTCCATCTCCATTGGTGGAAGACCAGTCTGCCTCCTCCGCTTCACAGATGACATTGACCTCATGGGTGGCTCCAACCAAGAGCTCCAAGACCTGACGAACAACTTGGTCAGATGCGCTAGCTCATACGGCATGGAGGTGAACAGGTAGAAGTCGAAGGTCATGGTGAACTCCTTAAACAACACTAGTGCTTACATCACCATGAACGGCAAGCCTCTGGAGGAAGTTACATTGTTCAAATATCTGGGAGCTACACTATCCAAAGATGGCTCCTGCATGGCAGAAATCCAGATCCGGATCGGCCAGGCTCAACAGGGCGTCGAGGAGTAACATCGGCTTCCCAACCAAGTTCAGGCTCTACAAGGCACTCGTGCTCTTCTTTCTGCTATATGGGTGCGAGGCATGGACCCTCCTGGCAGGCACTGAGAAGATCATTCATGCATTGAAACCAAATGCCTGAGGAGACTCCTACGCCTCTCCTACTTGGAGCACAAGACACACGAGTACGTCAGGGACAAAGTCAAGAGCCTGGTGGGCCCCCAGGAACCACTCCTTGCCACTGTGAAGCGACGGAAACTTCTCTGGTACGGTCACATCATACAACATGACAGTCTCTATAAAACAATCATGCAAGGCACCGTTGAGGGCGGGCAGAAGCGAGGCCAACAACGAAAGAGCTGGTCAGACAATGTCAAGGAGTGGACCAATATGCCTCTACAGGACACCTTGACCCAGGCTGCTGACAGACCAGTGTGGAGAAAAACTTAAGTATCATCTGCCCTCAGTCCCCCCTACGACATAAGAGTCATGAAAATGAATGAATGAAGGCGATAGGTTTGAGGTTGAGCGTGTGTGGGCTTTGTTCTTAGGTGCGAGTGCATTGGTGCTTTCTTGGTTGAACCTAAAAAGATGAGTAAGTCCCCATTGACTTAATTTTAAAAGACGAAAGACCCCATAAGGTTTTATGGAGTCTTATAAACTTGTTTTATTCCTGCGTTAGCGAAACCACAAAAGAAAAGCGAGACCAATAGCAATCACCCCAATAGTTAAATTATAATTTTCTTCATTGTAAATATCTGAAGGCATTAAAGCAGGTTGCGTCGGGGCTGTTGTAGGAGCAGGGGCTGTGGTAGGGGTTGGGTCTGTGATAGAGGCTGGGGCTGTGTTTAGAGAATCAAAATTACTATCAGTTTCTGGCTCAGGGACGCTTTGCGAGGTTAGCCTCGGTTGATGCCCATTTGCATGCTAGATGTCACAATTTGTAAGTTGTTGTATCTCTCAAACGTCCCAATTCTGAGATCCGTGTCCGAAGGACACAAAGTTCAAAGGAGTTTGGCATACTGGCATACATAGGTAATCTTGAAACTGGTTAATGTTCTGTTCGAGATCGGGTTCTGAGTTAATGAGAAACTCCATGATATTCACAAACTGCTGTTGAGCGTCTAAGCCCGTACTTGGAGCCATCACGCTGGTTTTTGTTTCCGCTTGCGCTCCTAACAAAGCGTACACGTAAGCCCTTGTGATTTCGTTGACCATTGTGACCCCTATGTCGGTGAGGTTAGACTTGCGTGGTATAACATCCCACTAGGCCGTCTTGACAGCCTCAGACTGGTTGATCCAAGACACCACATAGGCACTCAGGTGGTCAGTTCCAAACCCCATAATGTTATTAAACCATTTGTTGTGTGTAAGTCACACGCGTTTTAGTTTTTCCCTGGGACCAGTTTCAATTGTTGACCTTTATAAGTATTATTGTCGTTTTTTCAGATATGGCTGCACATCTTCTAAATACCGCAATTGCGTTGGTGTCGTCAAAAGCAAAAGCGCCCCCTCTTCTGTCGTCATTGTAAAAAGCTGTTCCGAGTCCGTTCGACAAGGTATCTGGTGTTTGTTTAAAAGACTCGATCGAGTCAACATTAAAAAGGCGACAGGTGTCAACGAATGCTCTGTTGTCGAAGTGGCGTTGTTCAACAAACTCCACAGAAATCGATTGGCAAACTCATATGGATGACAGACCGGCAGAAAGGGGGCGTGAAGCTGCACCGGCAGAAACAAGATTCGAAGGGCGTAGATCGGGTTCCGCCCCTGGTTTCCTCGATATTATTTTAGAATCGATTGTATTTAAAGTGCCGAGATCAGAATTAGAGGGACACAGTTTGGTCTTGTTTTACAACGTAATTAGCAATTATATTCACGCTTACGAGGCAGGAAATCTAGACGAATTTAGCGATAATATTAGTCAAAACTAAAAAAATCAACAGACAAGAAGACAGTTTTTGACAATAAATTGGGGGAAGGAGGACTTTATCAGCAACAAACAAACTCGATTTATTTCGTGTCAAATTTAGTGACAGAAAAAACTGATATTATTACAGAGGCATGCCGCATTGCACCGAGGTTTATTTGAGAAGGATTTTTAGAAGACAGTGCCAACGAAAGAACGAGAATAATTAGAAGCGCTCAATCAGAACTCACAGGTGCGCTTTTAGTTATGGGTTTTAGTAGTTTAGTCTTGCAACGTCTCCACGGGGGGGAGACATCAGGGCATTTTTTACTGCCTGGATAGCGTGGTAGTATGGTTATTCCTCCGGGATTTTACGACGTTGATAGGTTCGAATTTAGTTATTTTTATGGTAACATACTTAGGCCTAAATGTTAGATTGCAGTTGGATAAAGAAGTCTCGAAACTGCTCAATTTACCTAAAGAAAGACTAGTAAGTAAACGTAAATCCTTTCGATGAGCTTTGGATACACTGCCGCAAGTTAAACACCAGCGATAATTGTTAAAACGGTCTACCTTCAGACCCGTTTAAATTGTGCGTCAGTTAGGCGGTGTGATTGTTGTGAGACTCGTTCTTTGCTGGTTGACGGTAAATCAAGGGACTGTATGTCCAGTGATAGGAGAACTGAATCGTCGTCACTGGACGTATCTGGGGCCTGTTGTCTGCAGGGGATGTCCGAGTCGGAGCTGGGTAAAGCTGAAGGTGGAACTCGGCAGCTGGCCTTGATCTCGTTCTTGCTTGGAGATTGGTTAAGCTTAGACATGTTGTCTTAATGAATAATCAGAAAGAAACCTTTAAAACAACTATGAGTTTGAACCACCCTGAAACAAAGAATACCATAAGGCTTTACCCCGATCTGCCGGAACCGGCTGGGCAAACAAGAGAAGAGAGAGTTTATTGATGGAAGGTCTCTTCATCGGTGCGTTTGGTTCATACGCTTTGTTGAAATATGCCAGTAAACGACTGCTTCACAAGTCTAGAAACACGACCAAATCAGAGTGCTAGCCGACGCTAAACTGAACACAATTGACGAATATATATACCAGGCCATTAACGACAGTGATATTTCTCACGAAGAGTTTGCGCTAATTGCCTCTGGGCTCCAGAAGTTAAGCAAGCTCATTGAGAAAATTAGATCGCTGGTAAATATAAAACTTAATACAAAACTCCAGAGGGATGAAAATGACCAAGAAATCAAAGAGCGAGCCCAAAAAGTAGCAGAAAGTACGGCCAGTGAAAATGTTCGACAAGGAAAAAATGAGTTGATGGTAAGCAGCCAGGTAGCCCACAGGCGCAGAGGTTGGTCGTTCAATGCTATAAAACAGTTGACAGGTTTGTCATCAGTACAACAATCAACCTAGAAGACCACCTCCAGAATATGATGTGAGTCAAGAACAGGGGCTTGGTAATTTAGACGCTGCTGCTAGCGCGAGTTACTGAAATCCCCCGTTTGCCGTTTGTGAAACGGAGGATTTTTGTTTGGTTGCAAACGAGTCGGGTAGTTAACTCGGGTAGCTACGTCGGGTAACTATACGTCAGGTAGCTACCCATGGGGTTCACAGAGATCCCCACGAGCGTCAGATTGTCTCGTTAGAGCATGAGCTTGCTGGTTTGCAACAATCATAGCGAGTGTAGCAAGAGAGTCGGGAGTTGTGAGGGCGGAATCCAAAAACAACCCACACTATTTTGGGGGGAGGGGGGCGGGTAGGTACCCACGAGGAGAAGTTGAGTAGGTATCCAACTGTTTTTGTGTCCAGCATACCCATACTATATATACTACTTTGCGATTATTTCAAGTTAACCAACTTTTAAAGGTCATTAAGCTTCAAGAACAAGAAAACGGAGGAAGTTATTTCCATGGAACAAGCGATTTTAAGGCTTCCCCCCAGAAAAACAACAATAAAACAAAAACAAATAACAAAGAACTAGATTGAAGACAAACTAATTTCATTTTCCAACTTTTATAGCTTGGTTGGATGTATTTTCACCCTTCCGCGGTACATCTATTCTATGGCTTCCGACGGTCTTCTCTTTGGTTGCTTAGCCACCGTGAATAAGCGATTCAACATGCCCGTCAATGCTTGCATCTTTTGTGGTGCTGTAGCAGGTGAGTGCAGAACCGCAAGCATAACTACTGGGTAAACTTGTTAGTATTTCAACTCAGTACGGGATCAAAGCAAGAACCACTCAAGGTGCTGTGCTTACCGTATCAAGAGGAATAGGCCGTTACTGATCAAACAGGCAGTGTGAATTAATGTTCTTTTATGTATAGTTTTTAAAATGTATCCTGGAAGTCGTTAAGGTAGTAGTAGGGATATGCCGGTAATGGACCATCTCTCTAAAACTCCACTAGCGCCCGTGGCACACCCTCAATAACAACAAAGAACCCGGGGCCCAGGGGCGCGCCCTCAATACTGACCTGCCGGTTCTGTGTTGTGCCTCTAAAACTCGCTGAGCTGCGCGCCCGGGGCACGCCCACAATACCAACAAAGAACCCAAGCCACACCAACGCAGGAGACTAAAGCTGGTAGCACGGCTAAGCGACTGAACCACCTGGAGAAGAGTCTACCCTAGCTGACATGAATCATTGTTCAAAGCTGCACTGGGTTCAACGGAGTGCTTCCTTTTTTAAGCGAGGTCGGTCTACTGCCACGAGTTACCTCCGATTCTATTCCAGTTTGCAGTGACTCAGTGCCACGTTTGTTATTGCTTTACTAAATATCCTGGTGGAATTTTCCATTGTAGCAATATCGTTCGCTGACATACCTAAATCATTTTGACGTTGGCCATCGTTGTGTGCGGCTATATACATGTAGGTGTAAGCGACGGAGGAGGCTTCGGAGTTGACAACTTAAATGTAAGTACGGGTAACCGGGGAAGTAAAACATTCTATCGTTGGACGGCCTGGTTTCACAAAACCAAGTTGCGGTGCAACTAAGTTTGGTTCATGCTTAGGTTTTGGAGTAAATACCTTTACCAAAGTAATTTCCAAACTGTTTTTTATTTTTTTAACAGAAAACGACCCACGGATGCGGAAACAGAGAGGAATGACTTTGCCTGTTTAAACGAGAACTGAGCGTACAGATAAACAGAACAAGAATTCAGCTTTTGAATATTTATGTATTTTATGTGTCACTAGGAACCCCGGTTGGCAGTTTGTAATTGAGTTGCTTGTGTCACTAGCAAGTCTTAGGATTTTTTTTTATTAAAAATAGCGAGTTATACTGCCAGAACAATTTTCTTTTTTTGGTTTGATTGAGAGAGTTGTAAACTGAAATTTATTCATTTATGCAAGCATCAAGCTATAGGAACTCTCAAAGTGTAGACTTGTGCAAAGTTACGGGAGGTATTTCACCTTTCACCGCCATTTCGGGTTCACGGCTTAAAACATATCCCCGCACTACAGTAAATAACGGATTTTTTTTAATAAATTAAATGTACTATTTCATTAAGATAATAACCCGATATTACCTCCCTCGACAAGTAGATTTTTTTAAATGTCTTTAAAAAAGAACCGCTCTTTTGATAGAGCGTGCTGTTCCTGTTAAAAGTAGATAGAGCGCTGTTACTTTTTTAAAAACTATACATGTATAGTAAAAGAAAGATGGCAGACCCGATAGAAACACATTAATTGTACTTGACTAAAACACGAGGAAACACGATCAAATCAGAGTGTTGGCAGAAGCCAAACTCAACACGATAGAAAAATACGTGTCTCGCGCTATTGAAGACGGAGGCGTGTCGCACGAGGAATTTCTGCTCGTGACGTCTAAGCTCATAAATTTCTTACGATGAAAGAAGACTAACAAGGAAAAAAACCGCGATCCAACACAGCAAAGCGCCTTTACGTCTTTGGTAGAGTCGTCTTTATCCAGGTGTTTTTTAACTCGCCCTACGCCACGACAGCACACAATCGATATTGAAACTTGGGTTTGGTTTCAGGGCTTTACGTAGTAGTTTCGGGTTTTGCGCTTAAAATCGATTTGATGTCGTCATTTTATTTATACAGTTTTTAATTGGGTTAAATGCTAGTTTGACACGTAGGTACTCGTAGGTGAGGTACGATAGGTTGAGTGCTGTAACTAATTATAACTAGCTCTACGTTTTGCAGCATTGCTGCCATTTCACTTATAACAAAACTACAAGTTTGCTGAAATCGTTTGTTACAGCTACTGTTATCAAAACCTTCAGCAACAGTCAACAATAGTGATAGCTAGTTCACTTTTAGCTGTTCAGCAGCTAGAGGTTTGTTGTTAACAAGTCTATTTGACTTCTTTTTATAACAGCAATACGACATTGCTCATAAGTAACTTACTAACTCTAACGCTTTTTGATACAAGTCCAAGGCTTCGTTCAACTCAAATTTCTCCAGGTTCAAATTACAAAGATATACGTTCTTACCGGTGTATACCCACAAGCGGTCCAAGTACGTTTTATTTTCGCTTAGCGTTTGACAACATAAATTATGATCGCTTCAAAAACAAACCGATACTCACGTTCTAACAGGTCCAACACCTACTGGGTTCTCCCGACCCCCTCTTGCCAACGATGAGAGCACAATGGATTTTTATACATACTCATGTTTGTTATGGGTTTCATTTTAAACGCGTTTCAAATGTACAAGCTTTAAAACATCAACTTAGGAAAGACTTCACAGACGCGATCAAAGCTTATACTTCACCTGAAACTTCTGTAGAAGTGGACTTTACCCAGGTCGGACAGTTTCAAGGTAACTTTAAACACTGAGAACTACATTCTCGGTTGTTTAACAGAGACCCTGTACAATTATTTTACGCGACCCACGCATCAGAGATAGAAGCACAAGTCGCACCTGAACTGCGCGACCTTAGTAGCAGTAAAGTACAAACTGTCATCAAAATCCGGTTTATCAAAGAAAGACCAGATCAAGGGGGTTTTGTCACAGAAACATTTACGTTTGAAAGTGAAAATAGATACCGTTGTGTTAACTGAAGAAGACCCAAACAAACGTTAAAAGAACAACGAGAAAGACTTGCAGGAAATCTAAGCCTTTACGCGGGCGATCGGGTTGGATCATCGACGTCATCGTTGCGGTTCACATTAATGTGATGCGATACCAACCTTTAATCAGAAGTTCTTACGTACCACTACCCAAGTACTTAAAAACAAAACACGCCATCATAAACGTTCAGAGTATAAACTCCACGAAGAAAGAAGACCTCGACCAACTAAAATTCTCTAACGTCATTTTTCCTACCTTAGTGTCTGAAGTCCCTCGTATCGAAACCCAAAACAATTTAGCGATGAACATGTTTGGCTATGGATCCAAAGATGGTGTGCATCCCCTCTACATCTCGAAAAACTGTTTAGACAGAGAGCCCGTAAACTTACTCTTGTTTAGTAAGGACGAAACCAGCCATTACTGTTGGATCAAAGATTTCTGTAGACTTTTTTGAGTGAAGTCGATAACCACAAACACAAGCTTTTTTCTGTTATCGTTGTTTGTCTCATTTTAACCAACGAGACAAACTCGACCAACACAAACAAGACTGCCAAGGACTAGACAGCGCTTCTTCCAAACTAACGCTCTCAAAAGAAGGTGAAAACCTGTTAAAGTTTAAGAACTATAAAAGCAAGCAAGATGCCCCCTTTGTGATCTACGCTGATTGTGAATCTATTTTAGAAAAGGTAGAAGAGCTCCTAAGTCCCTCTCACACAGTTAAAACCCAACAACATGAACCAACTGCTTACTCTTACGCCGTCGTTCGATGTGATGGTGCCTGCATAAGTCCAGAGACCTATAGAGGCCCAGACGCTTCTATAAGATTCATAGAGTCTCTTATCTTAGAAAAAGACAAAATCAACAACTTTTTGCTGACCCAAAACTGATGTCTTGGACTCCAGAAGCACAAATACTATTTTACGAAGCCAACACGTGTTGGATCTGCAAAAAACCTTTTATCCCAAAAAAGATACTGACTGCCAATGTCTTATACCCAAAGAATTCACCACAAAAGCACAGAGAGAAGAGTTTCTTTTAAAAACCGAGGATACACATAGTATCTTTGTATGTATTGTAAAAAAAACATCAACAAGTTTAGAAAGGTCAGAGATCACTGCCACGTGTCAGGTAAGTTCAGAGGCGCTGCCTACGATCGATGCAATCTCAAACTCCAAGTAAGACCCAAACAGACCCCAATACCGGTAGTACTACATAATGTGGAAAACTACGACGCCCACTTGCTCATGCAAGGCGCCTCTGCGTTTAACTTGGGTAACTTGTCTCTGAAAAGTACATTAATAGTTTCTCGTTTAGGCAATTCTGCTTTATCGACTCGTTTCACTTTATGACGACGTCGCTTGACAAGTTATTCAAAGCCTGTTCTAAAAAAGCAACTGTAAAACTTCAGGGGACTACCCCAACCTCTACGCCGCAACAGACACAATGTTACTCGCAGGCGTGTTTGAAAACTTTCGCTGCGTCTGTCGAGCCAACTACGGTCTCGACCCAGCCAACTATTATACAGCACCCGGTCTGTCTTGGGACACTTTGTTGAAACATTCTAGCGTTGAGCTAGAGCTGCTCACAGATGTCAATAGGCACTTGTTTTTTGAAAAAGCTAAACGCGGTGGAATCTCAAGTGTGTGTAGCGCTCGGTACTTTAAAGCCAACTATAAGTAAGTACTATAAATAAGTATTTGCCCGACTACGACAAACAGAAACCCTCTTCGAATGGCTTGTACCTAGACGCTAATAACCTGTACAGATGGGCGATGTTACTACCGTTGCCTTACTGCGGATTCCGCTGGGTTAGGGTTACACGTGTTCTCTCCACAGCATGTGTTGTCACTCTCCTTTAAAACAGACACCGGTTATCTACTCGAAGTGGACCTAAACTACTCCCCAGACCTACATGACTTGCACAACGACTATTCCTGAGCCCCTGAAAACTTTACGATACCCGAGATTTGGTTTTCTAAATACCAAAGAGAATTACTGGGGCCCACCACAGAACCCGGGGCGGGGGGTTTCAGCCGAGCGCAGCCCCGCAGTTGATAAGCTCACTTGCACTTTAAACTCTAAACATGGGTATGTTGTGCAATAATTGACGCTGCAAGTGTTCTTGTGCCTAGGATTCAAGTTACAAAAATACACAGCAGTTTACAGTTTAAGCAAAAGGCTTAGGTAAAACAGTACATTGATAAAACACCAATCTTAGAACTCAAGCTGAATCAGATTTTGAGAAAGACTTTTTCAAGCTAATGAACAACTTGGTTTTTGGTAAGATGATTGAGAACGTGAGCAACCGCATTGACGGATAAAGAAAATGATAGCCAATTCAAGCATCTGATATCAAAACCCAGCTACAAAACAACCGTGGCTTTCCCTGACTGCCTTTTGTCATTTGTTGAACTATACAGAACTAAAACAACGTTCAACAAGCCGATTTACTGCGGTGTATTTTCGATCAGTCTAAAATGCGCATGTACGCGTTTCATTACAAGCAACTGAAACGCAGCTGGGGCGGCCCCAGCTCAGCGGCCCCCGGCCCAGCCCAAGACCGAGTAAACTTGTTGTATGCAGACATGTATTCTTTGCTCATCGCGATGTACACCAAAGACGTATATACAGAGTTAGAAAAATCTAACACAAGGTAGACTTATCCAACTATCCACCCGAGCACCACTTTTTGTCCAAGACAAAAAATCAAAGGTCAATTTAAAGACGAGTTTGGTGGTAAGGTCATTTTGGAGTGCGTGTGCGTCCGACCCAAAATATATTCCATCGTGCTTACAAACACGGTCAATTGGAGAACACAGTGAAAAAAACAAAGGCATCACTAAGGCCATGACGAGCAAACAACTGAAACACGAGCATAACCGCGACTGCTTAAAGCGAGAACCAAAGGCTCCAAATAGGATCAGTCGCTCTTCTGACGGTACCGCCTTCTTGTTCACCTGGGTAATACAAGTATCAGACCAAAGCGCCTGGAGGCAGCGGGGGTAAAGGTTGCACTGGCTCAGCAGCCGGCGTCTGTTTCACTCGGTTTTGTTTCACCGCTTCCAAAGGACTCGCGTCTATCAGTCGGGTCTTTTCTCGGTTTAGAGCTTCCACGACCAAAGGTAACCTCTCTACCTACTCAACGTTACGCTTCTGACGTTTAGCATTCTTGCGCGTACTGATGACCAATCGTTCGGCTAAAGTGCTGTTAAACGGTTCTACGATCCCTTGCGACTGGTAGACACCCGGCTCACCCACGAGCACAATGATGCCCTTTCTTTTATTAGCGTTTTAAACTCTCCCTTAAACTCGGATCCAGCGTCTACTTGTACTTTACAGAGTTTAAACTCTGCCAACATTTTTCTGTGTGACATTCTCTACACCTTTTTACTTCCATGAATAAGTATAGTATAGTGTCTCTTTGTATTTTTTGTACTAATGTTTTCCAACTGATACGGTCGCTGGGCCCAGTCTTGACCCCGTTTCGTGTTTCAGTGTGGCCCGGGTCTTTGGTGAGGCCCCGGGCCTGGCTGGGCGCCAGCTCAGCGATGACGGAGTTTCATAGACATGGTCCATTACCGGCATATCCCTACTACTAAGGTCTGACACTGGTGAACAAGTGAAGCAATTTTACCAAAGGTAATCGTGTGATTTTCCTCTTTTAAATTATTTGGAACTGGTCTCGGTTATCTCTTATTGCGACAGAGAAAAAATCACTAAAATCCATGATTCAACTTACACCTCCCCGGTAAGAACCATTTCCTCAACACAATTTAGTTTGATTCCGTTTTATGTCTCCAAGGCATTATGGGGATGCTCCTTGACATCGGTTCGTTGGTATCAATCGTTGCTGTGGGAACTCTCGTGCCGTATGCGCTAGTAGCCGCCTGTGTGCTGACATTAAGGTGCTTTTCCAGTATAATTTTTTACTACTTGTTATGTTAAGTGATGACTGCCGATATGTCCATTTTCATTTGATAACCTGTATTATGAATTCAATGCCCCAGTATGAATAAATTTGTTACCCCTTTTTGTGAGTAATTTCAGCACCCTGTCTTGCAATTTATATTTAGAGTTCCACATGTTTTACACAGATACGAACCGGACTTTTCATCCATAGCTGCAGCAACACATCTGTATCCTACAGTAGGGGAGGGAGAACGCGCGACATTTGTGGATTCACTTTTGGCTATACTTAAGCAAGCCATGTGGCCACGGTATGCTGAGGCTACCCTACTCTCATCAAGGGTGGTGACTATTGCAGTGTTCCTGTTAAGTAAGTATTTCACAAACAAGATTAATGCCCGGGATTTATTAAGAATTCACGAGTGTAGCTATGATTACATTGACCGGAAAAAAAGAATGACTAAGTTGCTCTAAATACCATTCCAGATAAATTGACAGCCCGTCTAATAGAAATTGAAAGAACATTACACTTTAAAAAAGTAAGTAATTTTTGGAAAATTATTTCTGTAAGACATGTAATTCTGGCATTGGAATTTTCATTGTAACTGTAATTTGGTGAAGATCATTACTGTTTAATACGGGCGATTCACAATAGTGCGCCTCCAAGAGTTTGAAACGCGTTGGCCAATCACGATGCGCGAACTCTGTCGGCCCAATGCGCGTCAACATATTTCGTGCGTTCTGATTGGCCAACGCGTTTCAAACTCTTGGAGGCGCACTGTTGTGATTCTCCCGTATTTGAAATCGACGGTCGCAAACGGCGCCCCTGTACGAAAAATGTGTGCGTTCGATTACTTCCTACACTCTCATTGTAATATGGTGTACCGAAGGTGGGTGTTGGGGTTTTCAAACACTCCCCGTTAACCGGAAAAGGTAAAAAAAAAAAAGCCAAAGGAGGGGAGGGTTGAAAGAACAAAGCGCATATTAGGAAGTGATTTTGAAGTGAGTTTTTCTTATAAAATATTCCTTTTGTTTTCAACAATTTCGGCCACGCAGTAAAGTTAAAGTTTTGCTTCTGGAATCTTAGCGCTTTTTCCCAAGAAGGCCATAATGTTTCTTTTCGTCACACGGTAGGCTGCTTTACACCAATTATAACACGCATCGCTTTGATTGCGGAAGTTAAAAAAAACCAGAAAAAGAAATAATGGGAAACGGCTTGCGCAACCTCTGTTATATTCTAATGCACACAAACGTATCAAAATGCTACATTGACGTTGTCGTAGTTTGTCTTAGTTTATTAGCCTGTCAGCGTTGCATAAACGTCTTTTAATACTTCCATGCAACGTAAAAGAATAATGTCAACATTTAGCATGCAGTCAATGCGGACAATTTGCAGCAACAAAAGTAACGCTTTTATTATTTCACTGCAGCAGCTAGATTTACGTGTCATTAACATTTATTACTACGTAACGTTGCGGTAACCCCCATTTTTCTTTTAGCTGCCAGTAGATGTGAACACAATCGTTCTTCGGTTATTTCAAAGAAACTGTCACATGAATGTGAGCCGATTTGCCCATATTGCCCATATATAGTATCCACGGTTGGCAAACCACACAAAAGCAGTGTTTTCCGTCGTATTGAAAACCAGAATTTGAAAAATGTTGCTTAGACCAGCAACAATCATTTGGGATCAACATGCAAATTGATGTTAAAATTCTGAGTACTCAAAGAACATACTGTAACGTCGCCGTTTGTTTGTGGGTTTCGCACACGTCTGAAAAAGGTCACAAACGCTTGTAATCTTGTCCAGTTTCTTCCGGCCTTTATTATTCCTCAAAAGCGTTCAAACACGCACGGAAATTTTATGCAAAGTACAAGCAAAACTGAATCTCCTCTTGCATTCGCACTGGAACGTAACACACCGAAAACTGCCCAAAGTCAACCGGCAGAGACTGGCACAGCCCCATGGAACCACACCAGCGCCCCCACCAGCCTGTCGGCCATCACTACACCGCCCTCCCCTAGGACTCTTGTTCGGGTCCCCGAACAAGGCAGAGAGTGACAACACCGAAAACTCCTCTCGCCCCGCCTCAGCGACCCGGCACCTCCAAAACTAAAAGTATGAAGAACAAAAACACATAGTTAATCAAAAATATTAAACCTCATTAAATAAAAGCAGAGATGCTAGACCAAAAAATCAACGTAAACTGTTACTGTTGTAAAGATATGGTTCGATCAATTGACGTGGTAGATGCCGTTGATTGTTTTCATTGTTTAAATTCTAATTGTATCTTTGAATGCATCGATTGCAAAGAATGTCACGACTACGACAAATGTACCGAGTGTGCCAAATGTACCCAATGTTCAACTTGTACAAATTGCGTTTTTTGTTTTGATTGTTTTGATTGTGGACATTGTAATGCCATGGATAGTTGTAAATCTTGTTTAAATTCCAGCAATTGCATAGAATGTGACAGCTGTACCGATTGTATTTGCTGCGTTAATTGTAGTGGATTAGATGCGATGGACCATGTTGTGTTTGTAGATGGTCGTTACAAAATAATTAGTCACCAACGAGAAGACGATTTACCGCCTAATTCTGAATCTAAGCTGGATGCCAATTTATATGATGTTGGCTTAATAATTGAATATGACGTGTAGAAAGTTTAAATAAAGTAAAGCGCCAATATGAAAATTTAATAGACGTGGCAAATTAAGCCGAAAAAAAATTCCACATCTGATATAAAATCAGAACCATGTCAAACCAAACTTATATCGTAACCGACGACTACGAAAGTCTCAATGCTAATAACAAATATCCCCATGTTTACGGCCCTTTTGACCCCAACAGACTCATTATTTCAAACCCCGTGATAAAAGAAGGTATCAATATATCTCAGTGCTATTACCCCATTTGTTATAAACACGACGTCAAAGAAAAGCGCATGCTGATTATGATGACAGATACGAATTGTTACGGCATAAAACCGCTGTATAAGTACAGTACGCGAGATAAACTCTTGAAAATTTCGTTGGACAACAAATCTTTTATCAACTAAAAAGCCTATGATAGGTATACTCGATCATATAAACTTGGCGGCTTACAAGTTTATTGACGAGAAGCGAAAAGTCTATCATTCCACCCAATGCGACCAACGCTTATAAAGCCAGTCGCGACATAGAACATTTTGAAAAGGTAGAATACGTCGTTAAACCTGCTTATACAAACATCGAATGTACGTTAAAATAGATTCTTATGCATGCTTCCTTGTTTGACCATCGGAAGAGACCCATTACATCGCTGAATCTTGAGAAATTTACAAACAAGCTTTGTGACGCCCAATCGTTTATTTACCCTAAAGACGTGTATAACGGTACTCACAGTTCGTTTCTTGTGGAGCCAGTGTTCGATATAAAGTATCAACAGCCATGTTGAAGATTAGAAATGACGGTATTGTTTCAATCAAAGCGGCATTACAAGCATTTAGAGGGTTTGACGATATAGAATCAGAAAGAGAATCAGAAACAGAAGTAGAATTAGAGTTGGATTAAACTTGATGAAATATTTTAAGCCTTGTTATCCCTGGGATAACGAGGTTAATTTTGGTTGAAAGAATTGATACTATTTATAAAAAGACGATGACCAGCTATTACCTACCACGATATGTACGAGAGCTGTATGCTTTAGTTAATAAAAAAAACACCAAAACGTATGTAAAAACCGAAGAAGATACATATCTGCAAAAAATTAAAGAACAGAAAACGGATTTGTAAATTGCCACAGTTGTTTTAGAAGATTACAACCTTATACAGACTTTGAAGTAGAAAACGTAGGCGGCAAATAGTTGCGTTTTGTTTATAAAAAGCCAAAATCTAAAACAAACAAAATACTCAAACAACTAGACATTCAATTAAAGGAAGATCAAGCGGGTGGCATAGAACACACACTGAACCATATTTTAGGAGGCAAAATCTCTAGAGGCAAACCACTTCGCGCCCTTATTGCCGTCTGTTATCAAGAATTGTTTACGGATCAAACGGCAGACAAAGTAAAAGACCTATTTCAAGTTTCGGATAAACATTGGGAGGACGCCGTTATGAGATATAAACTTTATGAAGAAGAAGGTCTTATTTAAAACTGTTTATTATAAAACAGATATGGAAACTCATTCTTTTTATTTTACCGAAAGTGAACAGACATCTGAATTAGAAAATGGCGTCGATAATTTAAAAGGTGACAAGGCCGTACAAGTCAAAAAGTAAGTTTTTACCCGGGATATTTTAACATTACAAAATCCACCGAATGGCAAACTCAAGTCCAAGGAAGTCCTGCTGGAAGGAGACCCGAAGGGCGCAGGCTAAATATGATATGAGTGTATTAGCAACAATTGAACTTATTATACCGTTGTCGGATTAGACGCAGACAGTTCAGTTTTGTTTTATGACGTAATAACAGATTTTCTTCGAGCTACTGAGGTGTGTAATTTAAGAGAATTAAATGTCTCAATTCACCAAAAAATAATCTCAACGAACAAAAAGTAAAATTAGAGACCCCAAAACAAAGAATGTTAGAAAGAGATTTATCAATACCTCTAGCAAAAGAAAACGTATTTTATATCTTATGCTTTTATGCCAAGAAAAAGTTGATACTATTACGGAAGCTCGCCGCATCGCTTTGGAATTTATTCAAAAAGGTTTTTAACCGACAACGACGATGAAAGCAAGAGAATCGTTAGAGCCGCACAAACCGACCTACGGTATGCTCTTTTAATTATGGGTTCTAATAATGCCCCGGTCATGCAACGATTGCACAAGAGAGAAACCCCCGCAGATTTGTTGAAAGGTGGTGATCGCGGGAATATAGTCATTCCTCCAGGGTTTTTTAACGAAGATTGGTTTGATTTTATTTTAAACGCCAATCCGAGGCAACAACGGTTTACAGGCTTCAAAAGATCAAAGACATCCGCGGGCAAATCTTACGAGAGCGCAATGCACGTCAGACTTCTTACAGAAAGATTAGACGAGTGCTCACCTAGCTTGATTTCGTGGAATATGCAACCGAGGCAAAAGGCGCTACATCGGCCGCGATAGGTATTCCAGCTTTATTGGGGGCTGTCACTTCATCTGTTAGGTTTATAGTGACGGAAGGTGTCGCCATAGGCGCGTTTGGATATTATGCGTTGTTGAAATATGCCAGTTGTCGGTTGACGACAAAAACCAAGAAACACGACCAAATCAGAATGCTCGCAGACGCCAAGCTAAACACCATCAACGAGTACGTTTTCTCACGCTATCGAAGACGGCGACGTGTCTTAAGAAGAATTTGTATTGATTTTTTCCGAACTTAGAAAATTTAACGAGATGAAGGTAAAGATACGCTCAAGCACAACGACAAAGTTACAAGAAGCCAAGACGATGAGCAAAGACAAATTTGGCCATCAAGGAGAAAGCAGAAACTTTAACCAATGAAAGGGCAGCAGTTTTTAAAAAGACCTTATGAAAAACTTGGCGAATAACTTTAACCAAGTCTGTCAAGTACCAAGAACCGCCGCCTTCTCTTAAAGAAAGCGAACCAGCGACGCTTACAGCGCCTCCTTTTAAAAAAATCTTTATTTAAAAGATGGGAGCCAACTTTAGTCATTTAGCGATCGTGGTGAATAAAAACAATTGGTTTTCTGCCGAGTTTCCAAATTCAACCTGGGCTTACAAGTTACCAAAAGTTAAAACGGACGAAGTCGTTAACCGGTGGACAACAGACTCCATATTTTTTTTAAGCAACGGGGAAATCAAATATTAGAGAAAATTGCCGGAATCTTGGTGAACTCAAGACATAGATATTTACTCCCTCCACTTTGTAGTTCCTTACCAAATTTCCGCCCGCTTAGAAGCAATCGTGGTC
Organism: Acanthaster planci; assembly: GCF_054643075.1. NCBI lineage: Eukaryota > Metazoa > Echinodermata > Asteroidea > Valvatida > Acanthasteridae > Acanthaster > Acanthaster planci. The sequence continues at coordinate 6,703,398 of NC_141792.1, read as the reverse complement.
TCTTTAACGCAATTTTGCCGTACCTCCAGATACGAAAAGTGGGCAGTCCCCCAAATGGTCAAAATAATTTTTTAGTGATTTTTATCCTCTTAGTTGACAATTTAACTTGCTCCTCCTACGTGCAATACATGTATTTGTTATTGGTGTCGGCGTCATTGTTTTTGTGGCTGTCGTACGTGGTTTATTTAGAAAATTGTAATAGTTTTGACTAAATTTTAATTGTTAATAATTTTAATGGTTTTCATATTTGTAAATCAATCATTATGAGTCCTACGACTCACTGAACTGATATCGTTTTTACACCGAAAGAAATAAATAAAGCACCAAACGTAGGCCTGCATATGGAAAGGTGCCTTAATTTTTTTCTTTCACGTTCGTACGTGAAAACAATTATGTACGTACATGATACTTTCACGTACGTACGTGATAGTTTTAATTTCACGTGCTTATGTGAAAATTTTCACGTACGTACGTGAAACTCTCACTGTATTTTCGAGAAAAATGTCAAAGATCGCGGCAGTCTTCCATAGGTTAGCGTCGGTTTGTTCACAAACGGTAAAATGACTGCAACACGACTTTTGGCGTTGCAGGTCCAGATTTTATTCTATACGTCGTTGATTATCTGTGGTTGAACAATGGTTGACAAGACGCTGCAAATGCCGTATAATTAATCCTTCAGTGTGTACAAGTTTCAATCACTTTGTGCAACAGGCCGCCCAATAGGTGTATGCTAGTCATCTGTACAGACGTCATCCTGACCGCCGAGATCAAACGTTGCTTTCTACCGTCTCAATGGTCGAGACAGGCCGTAGCGTCCTCTCTTTTAAGAATATTAGGCCTATTTTGCTGCCAAAATGGAAACAACATAAGAATAATACTAAATTAAGTCATAACCCCGGATAAAAAAATGGTTGGTAAATATTTCCTCAATTTTATCTATTTTTGTTCAAGTGCTATGTGAGCTAACCCTAGACTAAAACGCAATAATCTTAGTGATCACCGTGACTAAATAAAGGTTAAATGAGTTTTATGTGGAACACAGTCGCGCTTGCACGAGTTAAACCAAGGGAGATAATCGAACGCACTATCGGGGGATATTAGTCAGAATTTATACCGTTTTAATTTAACCTATATGTTCCTGCTTTGTTTTAGCCCTGAGTTTTATCGGTATATCATCAGTCATTGAATTTGCCAGTGACTGCCTAATGAGAAGGGAGCCGTGGGCATTGACAGTGACCTCACTAATCAGCGTTCTCATAGTCCTCCTATTGATAACCATCGCCAGGCAACACCAGAGCAACACTGAGATCTCATTCAAAGTAAGATAATATTAAACTTCAAAAGGACGTTTTCAATTGAAAAAGTACTCCGACTAACTTAGTCCTTTTATGCCAATGATGCTGATGTAGTCCTGAATTTAAAATACGTCAATGTTTCTCCATCTGTTTACTGTGAAAGCATGGTTGTATCTGAATTTACAACATGGTGGGCAATCGTGGAGTCGACAGTGGCGTAAATTTTTCCCAGTAAAGGGGTGGGGAAAGATATGAGGGGGATGACATGAATATTTGAAAAGCAGAGGGAAGGTGACACAACATGACTCAATATAGAGGTCGATGTTTGTGATGTTAATGTACATCTGTAACATGTAATCAGAATGACTTATTTATGGCTTTTGAAATTGTTTCCCTCGTTGAGTGCTATTGAATGCATTTTAGTCGTTGGAAGTCTGAAAACTTCTTCACAGTCCACCTTAAGTTTTTGCTTACCACAAAAAAGTGTGTGAGGAATGCAGTAGCCCGTCCCCAACCTCAACAAATGGCGGGTATATACCCCCACCCTTCTGGGATTTACGACTGTGGGTATCGAGTAGAACATTGCCTAATACTTCGGGACAAACAATGTTGCATTAATTCTGAAGCATGTAGTGTCCATAAAATTATGTAAACATTTTCCTCTTTTTCCGCATGAATTCTTGGAATTAACCTGAAGAAAAAGGGGCAAAATAAATCTCCATTGAATCTGGACTGCTGGAAAGCTACCAATCTTACAATACTCAGAGTGGGTTTGAAGGCTCCATATTTACAGATAATGAGAACATGCAAGATCTGATTGGGTCTTCGTGACAATTATTGCCCTGATGAAACAAAATCATGCTACGCCACCTTACGCGCGAAAGAGCAACTCCAAAACATTCCACGTGTTCTTGCTCCCCGGCTCGCTCGCTCGCTCACAGATGGTAGGAAGTCCATGTGTCCATTTTCAAATTTGCCCAGCTTGCAGTGTGGCCCATCTTACCACCATCCTGAGACAAGATAAAAGCATTGTGGTCAATTCAGGGAATTCCTAACATATTTTTGCAGGTGCCGATGGTGCCAGTAGTACCGGCAGCCAGTCTATTCATCAATATATACCTACTTGTTCAGATAGACAGTCTGACCTGGGCTCGTTACTTGACCTGCATGTTTGTCGGTACGTGCTCAAATGTTGTTATACAAACAAAATAAGAAAATTACGTCCATTTGGGATTTTCCGATTTAAGTGCCTTTTCTCGATTTTTTCCTTTATTGTCGTTAAACCTTTATCCTGCGTTGTTTCTATTTTGTTTAATCATGAAATACAAGTAAATTCCCTTCTCTGTCCACAGGTGTGGTAATCTATTTTGGCTACGGTGTATGGAACAGTAAAGAGTGTAGCGTCGATCCTGCGACCCGACGACATAAGAAAATCGTAGCTTCGGCGAAAAAAATCGCAAAAGAAACAGAAATGGAGCAGAGCGGGAAAAGCTGCCGGATGGCTGAAAACGATGCCTCGGGAACTCACACTCTTTTGTCTGCTTTTGACATGTCACCGATTTTATAATTTTTCTCCCTGTATCACTTATTTTATTTTGACCGAACAAAACTAGGAAACTTGTGACCTTGTTCACCCAAAGGGGTTTGGTGTACTCAGTTCGTGTGTGCTTCACGTACGACATGTGTAACCAGCAAAGTGGTTACTTTTGAGTAACACCCACGAGTTGTTTGACCCACAGCATGGCCACAATGGCAGAGCTGGACGGCTTGTAAAAGGAAGGGGGTGGAAGCTACCAGCAGGACGCGTCTTTTTTAATACAACTGTCTGGGGATACACCATGTATTTTCCTATGGGAAATAGCCCTTGAAAGGGGACTAGTCTTCATGCCTCGTGGACAGTTTCCCTGTTGAAATGTTAGAAGTAATTTCCCTTCAAAAAAAATCTTCTAGAGCCACTGTTATTGCTTCTATTTGAGGTGGGTTTCCCCAGCGTGTTGTGCAAAAAAGATTCGCCAGCAGGACTGCCAGCTTGTACTGAAAAGGTTTGATGAAACCGGGGCCTCTAAATTGCTCTATTTTGCAACGGAATGTAGTCATCAATGTTCAAAATGGCAATGAGCTTCACTCTTGTGTTTATGGTTGCAGAAGTATAAGCTGCCTGAGACAAGGGTGATAAATACCCTAATTAGAAATCAGAAAATATACCCACACGTTTCTCGGGAGAAACATATATCAAATTAAAGCTCATTTCTTCATCTGTCATTTTCCTTTCAATTTTTCTTGAATGGAGATGACTCTTGAAGATGTTGTTCAGAAATTATCATTCCTATACTTTCGAATCTCAACGCCATTTTGAAAATTGATACCTAAACTCGCAGTCCTGCTCGTAGCTTATGTCTTCTTTTTACAAAACATCCATTCCACGCGCCGAAAAATACTCTAATAGCAGAGAATTTGACAACATACAAATCGTGATTTGGCCCGCGAGGGCAAGTTTGGGCATATTTTCTGGCTTCCAACCTTATATGGGGTGACCATTTTTGGATTGAAATATCTGCACAGTGCATACGTCATCAATTAACCTAGAAAACTGAAAAGAAAATAAAAGATACGGAAATAAACTATAATTCTGTGTGTGTCTTTAACACCTGATAAACTTGTTAATAGTTTTTCTTTTTAAGTTGAACCATTTATCACTCCCCCTGTTGTCTATTGCAGTTTATTTGCTGGCTTCCTCAGGTTTACATCTTAGAAAATTATCGAATACACCCCTGGCACTGGTTCCTGCACCCTCCCAAAAAGAGATAAAGGGACTCGTGACTCGTTTAAGCGCATCTAGTAGAAAAATTCTTCTGAGCTGCAATGATTTCATTTGATCACCTCGCAGAAGTGTCATGCATGTGTAATTTACGAAACTCCGCGGTTAGCCCCATAAAGCGCAGTATTGTATTTTGTCTCGCTATGTGTAGTAATATGAGAAAGGAGAGATAATAGCCAAACACCTTTCCCCTGGGTATCTAGCCTACCCTGCGATTCTTTTACATTTTTTTTAATTTGAAAAAAAGGTACTTTCCACGACCCATCGAGGAAATTGTTTTTAAAAATCAACACTCTTTTGCTCTCTTTTTCCATGTGATAGTATTTTTAAAAACCCACCCCCCAAAAAGATCCTGTATGCCTCATCGAGGAAACAACAAATTTTTAAAAATCAGCAAAACACCAAAAATGAACCCAGCGGACGACTGAGACGTGGCCTTTGTGGGTGTGGTCTACTAATTCAAACGAGATTTTTGCCCCCAAAGTTTCTTTTGAAGTTTTGAAGGGTGGGATTGTGTAAATTCTTGCAAGAATCAAGTTCAAAGGTGTTTGGCTTCCATCTTTGAGCAGAATGGCTGGAAAATCACGGTTGAAATTTGTCGTAGATGCCTGAGAAAGTTGCGGGTTGGCACTTGAAAAACCCCTTTTTGGGGTTGTTTTTATGTGTATGAATTAAAGTATCATCAGCTAACCCCTCCAAACAAAAAATTAAAAAAATGAAAAGAAATTGAAAGATTTAAGGACCAAAGAATAATTCCATTCTTGTTTGACAACCTCAGGGTTGTCGGCTTGCAATAATGGAGCCCTGAAGATTGTAGATTGTACACTGTTTTCAATGGAGCTTGAATTAGTGGACTTCACCCTATAGCGGAGAGATATAAATACGACCAGTTGCCCCGAGCGACTAACAAAAAACAAGGCTCCGGCTCTTACGCGGCTACAGCATTAACCAAGCGAGGCATTGTTTCATTCACACAGCGATTCCCGTTGGGCGCTCTGCGATATTTGACCGTGTCCAACCGTTATAAAAAACTGGTGCTGGAACAAGGTAAGTAGAATTGCATAAGTTGTGCCTGATTTTATTTTAGAAAAATCCTCTCCCCGATTAAAAAATTTCCTGATTTGCGGTTTTCAATTCTTATTTTTCCAGAACTAAAAGCCATGGAGGGCAGTATGGCGGAGTTTACGATGGAGGAGCAACTGTGAACTTAGAAAGCGTGTGGAGCTCAAAACGATGAGGTACTGCAAAGAAATGGAAGACTAACCTATCGTTTGTAAAAACTGTGAAAACCGCAAATGAAGGGACTCTAGTTTGCCTGACTCATTAAAATTTTTTATGAAGGAAAAAGGTACTAGCTGAATGAAATCGCATAGCGCAGACCCACGGGTCTGGTTCTTGCACAATGAGCCACACTGCAGTATGATGCATTATAATTTTTTAAAAAGGAATCGCGTAGCGCTGCAGCTCATTATTTTGTAACACGGGGTAAGGAGGAGCGCTAGGATAAATAGGTTGATATTTTGGCCGGAAATTTGCTTTGCATCCTTTGGGATACCTTCGCGGTTTTGTGAGTGTTTTTATTACATGTATAACTTATTGCGATTTTTATTCTGATTCGCCAAGTCTTTTCCCAAGTTCTGTCAGGAGACCTTTTTTTTTCCTTGTCAAACATTTCTCTGGCTACAATTTTGCTCGTTCTTCAATTTCTTGCTTGTTTTTATTTTATTTTATTTTTAAGTTTTGTATTTACTCGCGATCTAATTTTTTTTAGTTCTTTAAACTTTCGGAGTTCAGACCTAATCAACACAGATTCTTCGTGAGAAATGTGTCTGTCGTTTATTGCCTGGGATATGTATTCGTCTATCATGTTTAGTTTGGCATCGCTTAGCACTCTGATCTAGTCGCGTTTTTGGCCTTGCTAAGCAATCATTTACTGGATTATTTTAACAGAGGGTATGAGTCCTTTATTGCGCACAAGTCTGAAGGTTGACCTTTATAATAATTATCGCTGGTGTTTAAATCTCGGCAGTGGATCCACTGCTCACTGAAAAGATTCACGTTTATTTTTTCCTTTATAGCGTACCTTTTGGTACAACTTTGAAACTTCTCGCCCAAACCTCAATTTAAGATTTACGTCCGTCAACATTATCGTAACTAAACTGGTTTCTCGGTGTACTCTAAAACTTACGCCCGGAATGGCGTTTAAAATAAACTCAAACCATTCAATTTCATAAAACCCCGGAGGAATAACGATGCTACCACGCTCTCTAGCCTGCAATAATTCAGTCGGGGTACCCACAGACGGTGTGTGTAAACGTTGCATGCTTAAAATATTGAAAAAGGTAACCGAACTAGCATCTTGGTTCTGTTCTGGTCCGTTCTGTCTCTGGGTTCTATAAACCCTTCTTGAATAAACTTTAATGCAAAGCGGCGTGCTTCCAAAATAATATCTTCTTTCTCTCTAGTCAAAAGCATTATGAAATTGATCATGTTTTGTTGCTACTCTGTAAGCCCTTCTCCCGAGTTTTCTTCCAAATTTGTTTTTGAGCGTCGAAGTCATATAGTTTTTGTTTAATAGTATCTTTAAATTCTTCTAGATTTCCTGCCTCGTAAGCTCGAATAAAATTGTTTATTACGTCTGTCTCCGTTTAATCCTTCAAAAGGTTTTATGAATCTAATCGATTTTAAATGCTCTCATCGAGATCTCTTTCTTTAAAGGTGGATCTGTCGGTATTTGGACGGATTTCATGGGATATTCTTTCGGCGGATCTGCCATTTAAGTGAGTTTGCCCATGGATTTCAGTGGCGTTAGTAATGTTAAAATACCCAGAGTGAAACACTACTTGTTAGGGCGAATACAATTGTAACCGTCTAAATTATCGTTAATGTCTTGCAATTTAAATGTCTGCTCGTTTTTAGTCAAGTAAAAGGTGTGCGTCTTCATCTTTTAAAAACCAAAAAGATAAAATAGTTGACTTAAGGAACCCAATTTTAGCCACTTGGCGATCGTTGTAAACAAAGACAGCTGTTTTTGCCGAGTTTCACAACTTAACAAAGGAATATACAGACTACCTCCTAACACCTCCTACGCCCTAAATCAACTTGACAGCGATTTTGGGCCCGAAGAACCAAAAACCGAAGAGCCAATGCGAATAGAAACCAAACAAAAATCATTTTAACGCTTTTAGAAGTACACAACGAAGAAACAACATTTCTGACTGTCGGGGTGACAGACAAGATCCGCACCACGACCAAGGGTGTACAAGATCCCCTGCCAATGCGGCAAAGTGTATAATTGATGAGACTGGTAGGGCCTAGGACAGGCATACCAACATCCCTGAGGTTTGTCAAACAAAAATGAAATAATTCTTTGATCCTTAAAATTTCAATTTCTTTTTGATTTTTTTCAAATAACCCCCAAAAAGGAAAAGTTCCGAAGTCTGCGTTAAGACATTTTTCAACTACCAACCCTCAACTTTCTCGCGCACCTACAGGACAATTTCCAACTGTATTTTTCAGCCATTCTGCTCAAAGATGGAAGCCCAAACACCCATGAACTTGATTCTGGCAAGAATTTACACAGTCTCACCCTTTGGGGGCCAAACAATCTCCTTCAGAACTTCAACAGAAACTGTGGGGGCAGCTGACCACTAATTCCTACTTAAATTGTAGACTGCACCCACAGGGACTAGGACGCGGATTGGACTATTTAGCTGGCTCGAAGTTGCCGACTGATGGCGCACTGCAGATGCCCGTTTCGATTCCGCTTGTCCCCTTTTGGACTGGTCCCCATGCGTATTACATAGGGACCGGTAGGTACCTGCTGTTTAACGTGTGCGATTAGCCCTGTCAATTTGGATATTTAATATTTCGTTTTTCGTTAGGCCAACAGCAATGCTTTGACATGAATTACGTTTGAGCGAGGAGGGGAATAAAACACAAGAACCTAGCCTTGCGAAGCCTCTGTTGATCACAGTGTGGTAATTTCGTTTTCAATGATTATCATCGATAGATCATTTTACGGCAATTTATTGCCGCAATAAGTTTTAGATAAATGAACAATTTATGGTGAAGTTATTTTCGGTAACGAAGAAGAAAGAGCAAAATATGCTATCAGCTCCTGCTTGATTTGTGCACTGAGCGGGCATCCTTTCCTCATTACATAAAACCGGCAGGATTCTGCCGGATTCATTACCATTGTGTGTTAAACATACGTAATTGATGATTTATTTGTATTAAATGTGTATTAATCTCGCTTCATTATATTTTTGAGTTTAAGTATAATTTTGTACATTATTTTATAATAGCTTTTGTCAAGACTATTTTGTATATCCTTTTTAAGTAAATGCAATGTATTTTTATTTATTGTCACAGTCTTACACAATTCCATGTTTGTGGCGAGAAGACTGATATAACAAACCATTTAATAAATAAATAAATAAATTACTCGCCACCGCTCCCTACATTCGGAGGACGTCTGTAAGACGTACGGAGACTACGTACGGGACGGGAATCAGTCTAGTCCCATTTCACCAAATTTTATCCACTAAAGACATGCAAAGCATTTTGAATTTTTCTCGCTGTCCTAATTTATGCGTATATGAATCTAAAACCCGGACGTGGCATGCGCAAGTGAAAGTGTTTACCCGTGTTACTGTTTAATTTAACTCTATCCAAGGTGCGCTCGTTAAAAATTACGTCATGCATTTGCCCTTCCTGGCGCCCTGTAGGGCAATAGGGACTAGCGAACAGTTGCGGAAGCTGCAAATTAGAATCCACTTTGTTTAAAAGTCCACTGCGCAAGCACGCCGGTTGGGTAAACTGCATGAAGTGGTCCAGTTCAATCTATCGTTTGTCATTTTATGGCTGGTTTGTGCAACCCCACGCACAATAGTCCATTGCTATTTTGAGACAAACTGGCGTTATCCACGGACCCCCCCTCTTTCCGCGGTTCTGGCCCATTTTATCACATTGCCAGCAGCCAATTAGTAATTTCAAAGGTGCCTTTTCCTTACACAGTGGAACGTCGCTATACCGAACATTCAGCTCAGTGTACTGAACATCGTCCTTGGCTCCCAATATTTTGTGCACAAAACCTACCAAACATTGTGTAGATGCAAATCAACGGAGATTCTGAGTCGCCACAGTATGCATCAGAGATCAATCCTGAGCGGTAGCTTGACGACTTTTAAGATAAACTAAGTAGCAATCTTGTAACTCAAGATTTATTACAAAACAAAAATAATTTACACATACATTTTTAGAAACCTCAAACGTGAATGTAACGGCAAAACATCACGAAAACAGCGAATCATCATAAGAGGGTGCACTTCAGTTAAACAAGAGAGGGCGCTATTCAACAAGGCAACGAAACGTTCGGCAGTTAATTTCGCTATACCGAACGAACGCTGTCGTGAACCCCGTCGTGTTCGTTATAGCGGAAAATCCAACAATAAACATGAAAAACAGTGCATTTCGGTGGTCTCGTACGTACATGAACGATTACGAAATTACAGATTATGTAGTCCTTCGGTAAAAATCAGAATAAAAACAGACCAACAAATCTTAAGAATTTTAAAATTTATAAGGAAATTAACTTGAAGCAATAACATACTTTTACAAAAGATTCTGATGTTTAACCTAACCTTTACTGAAAAGAACTGGATCACGTCAACTCAACGGAATCTGGAACCCATCGACTGCAGGTAGGTAAATCTTTGCAACGTTGTACAATCTCGTTTCCACGTAAGCATGGGGAATGAAAACAAAGGTACATGAACAAGGAGATCTAAGTACGATACTGCCGGAAGCAAAAGGTTGTTAATGAAATTTGATTTTCACCCATCTCCTGGTGACTTTTCCTAAATATTACTTGGGAGGATAAGGGGAAAATTCCGACATGAGTGTTTCTTGGGGTGGTTTCAATTGGAAATTTTTCTTCAAAAATTATAGGATTTGATAGAACGGCCCATGTCAAATCCCCATAGGCGAACCGAGCGAGGGTTCCAGAAGCTCGCTACGTGATTTTTACTTTCAGGCTCTATTGCAGAACTTGGAAGTGTGCGTTCCTGTTTCTGAATCTATGTTTCGTTGGCTTCGCTACACTACACATGTCACTAATCAACAGACCCTTGGTCACGTTGTTTATCTTTTAAAAACATAAATTTGTAAGATGTCAGCGTTAAATGTGCCTTTCGGTTAAAAAACAAAATTCAAAACAAAAAGTCATTTTCAAGGCTTTATTGATGAACATAATACTTGCAGGCGTGTCAAGATCGCCACCACCTTCTGAGTGAAGTCTGCAGGCTTGCAAGCACCTTTCCGGTTGGACCAAAAGTACTTTTTGAGATCCTCAAGCCTGTTATGCTAGACGACCACGAAATTGGTGAATTAGCAAGAAAAAGTGCTATTCTATCAACACGCCCATGTATTTATTTCAAATAAAGCACTCGGCCGGCGACCACGATGGGCCCCTTCAGTATACCGTCATCCAGGTACTCCAGAACCTCCTGATACTTTTTTCCTTTCTCCTTTTCGCTCTTAGTTCTTCTCGCTGATATTTTGTCCGTTTTCGGCTCAAAATAAAATTGATGCGCCACAAGGAGGAGCCGCAGCGGGTGGTTTCGGTGCTGTGTATCAAATCAAGAGTCAAGAGGCCAGGCTGCGATTTGCGATCTCAGGCTAGCGCAAGCGGCGGCCGAGCCAGTCCATGCGCACACCCCCCCCCCTTTTAAAGTGGCGTAACGCACGAGCTAGTAAGCATCATCATTACCGAGCCCACCACGTTGAAGTGCCCAACTAGGGTGCTCACGAAGCGCACAGGACCATAAACTGATCCACATGTATTTGAGCAGACGCCACGGCTATGCTAAGAAGAAAAAAGGCTGTGAGGTACAGGGATCTCTCCGAATGTCGACTGGCCTTTTCGAATGTGTCATGGTTTGCCCAGAACGTAGAACATAAACATTACAATGTTCCCTCAAAACCTAATTAGGGTGCATGGTGACAGTGTCCCATTGAGGGTTGAATGTTCCAAATGTCGATTGAATTGAAAGTTGTATAAAACTTACAATTACAATAAACATTTTCAGTGTTCACTTTGTTTCCACCAGTCCTCTTATAAAGTACCGAGATGAATACGTCACAAGCACAATAATGTGCCAGTTCGGTATTCGGGAACAGCTACAAGTGCGCTTGATAGTCTGCCCCATCGGTCATTGATTTCTATTATCAATGTTATCAGCGCAGCCGTACGCTGACTTACGCGCGCGCCTCGTTCCCGACAGACCTTGGCTTTTACCGAACTGGCTCATAATGTGTAAAAGGTAATAGCGCAAGAACCGGCGTGTGAACCAACACGCGCGCGTACTAAATTCGTTAGCACTACACCAGGGAGGACGAAAGGGGTTTGCGCGTGATGTGCGTATAACGGCCTGTGCACCTATTCCATTCGTTAAAAAGGAGTGTTTACAAGGAACTGATTCATTTAAAGCTACAATCTCCAGCGTTTTAAATTATTTACAAGGATTATTGAAGCACTTGTTCTATTTTCAATGTCTTCACCATTCCTTTGTTTCATGGATATCCTAGAAAAGGATTCCCATTTTGGCTTCTTGATCCTGCTGTGAATCCTGCACGCGAGCACGCTAATAATGCACTCCCTGCGCTGTGATCACCTCAAAGTAACAGGTTTCTTGAGTCTCCAAGTCTTGAGTCTTTTTCCTGAAATGCATGTGTGAAGGCCTCACCTTCAGACTGTAGTCGTTTAGCAGAAAATCTTCCCTTCAACATGACCGTTCTTCCACAACATTATATAAAAAAAAACGAGTGATCCATCTCATTCAAATTTTTTTCAATGAGTTTGGTACGCGTAGAGTACAAAAATTCTTTACGTTCGATCAAAACTTACTTCGCGGGAGATGCAAAACGCACAACCGACCGTCGTCACAGAAACCCGAGCAACAAAGTTGGCACGACCCGGTCAAAAAGGAATAGCAAGTAGGCCTATACAAAATGAAACAAAATATTTTATCTCGAAAATTACATTTTCTGATACAAGTGGAATTCCCATATAGGACATATATTATACTACGGGTTTAAACACATGGAGTCCCATTTGAAATTATCAATGAGAATGTTGCCAGCTGTTTGTGGTTTCGAAAACTCATCGTGGTCCATCTTCACGCAGCCAAGAAACAAACGATGTGCACGCCATCGCCATACAATACTGAATGAGAAGAGTTTCAACGTAGGGGGCGCTTGTCGCACAACACCCTTCCACCCCCCTGCACTACACTGTCTTCCCCACAAACCTATAAAGGCATAGACAACCGCCAGTCTTGCGCGTATAACCGTAACTTTGAAAAGTATGGGCATACAATGGGCGGAAAGGTGGACCACAGCGTGTTCGATGCGCATTACGCGCAACGCACTTACATTTCCTGTATTTGTTTACGTGCTCCCAAATACGTTCACCTGTTTTGCTCTTCGGTGCTTTTAGTCTTATCTCTTCTTTTCAAACGTTGTTAACCGCATTGTTTGAATCCCTAAGAGGCAGATAAAGTAAATAGAGGATTTTTTTGTACAATCGAAAAACGGCTTCATAGAATTTTATGGCAGAAATTCTTCGATTATGCGTAAATTCCCTATTCCGAGGGGTACATTTGCCCATAGTTTGATTTTAGTCGGGCACCGTGCAGATCACGAAAAACCCCTTTAGTTTTGAATAGGACCTGGCGGTCTATGCGTTTATATGTCTATGGTCTTCCCAGTTCAAATGATGTCACACATCGGTACTTTAAAGAGTACCGAAGTGTGACGTCATTCAGAACCAGTGAATCCTGTTCGTATAAAGTGTGAGATCCACTTCAGTTTAAATTACGCCCACTGCACGTAGAGTTACATGCATTGATCCCAGTCATTGATCTCCATTACCGGCCTTTATCTGCCCGAGCTGAAGTGCACCATCAATCGGCGAAAGAGAGACAGGTGGTTACAAGCGGGTTCTCGCACGCGTTCTTCGTGTACGCAAAGACCATAGATAGAGTACCGAAGTGTGACGTCACTGTGAACCAGAATGTGCATTGCAAACGAATGGAGTACGCGCGCGTGTTGGTTCACGCGCTGGTTCTCGCGCTAATGCCTTTTACACACTAATTATGCGCGTGAAATATGGAAGGGCTGCGTAGCACCGTGATCAGAATATCGACGAGATTACGATATCGAATCAGTGCTCTGAAATATGTGATTGCCAAGTTTTCGGTAACTGAGCACCTTCTTCTGGGCAAGCAGATTCAGTTCTAGATGAACGTGGAAAAATCCAAGTTCATTCCCCCTGGATGCAGCGTTCCATTTTCGAAAATGACGCGCTGCTCCAGTTCCTTACGCTGTATATCAGATGACGCTTTCCGCAGGATGCAGACGCTTACGTCACCGAGAGTATGTGGCGGCGCGCAAAACGTGCTGCGCAACAGTGAGACCAGGTGTTTGTTGGCGCACACTGCGCAAGTGTTCCGCGAAGCGGTCACCAAGGCGACGCTCGGTCTCTCTGATGTACAGTTTACCACAGCGACGACATGTAATGCAATAAACCACATTACTAGTAATGCATGTATGATGCCTGCGTATGCTGTAGCTATACCGCGGGGCAGACAACCGACGGGCTGTTAACTATGTAAGGGCAGGTGTTACATCTGGGGCGCTGACAAAGGGAATTGCTGCGTTCATTAAGAACTGAATCTGCTTGCCCTGAAGAAGGTACTCAGTCACCGAAAGCTCGGCAATCACATATTTCAGAGCACTGATTTGATATTATAATCTCGACGATATTCTAATTGTGCGTGTGACGTATTCACTTCGGTACTCTACACCACAACAACTTAGTTACGCGTTCTCAGCGTGTTCCGCGTCAAACGCGGAGAGTACCAAAAAAAGCACGTCCTCTTTTGTTCGGCTCGGAGCGGAAAATGGAGATCAATGATCACCGTTTACATGGAACTGGAAGTTAACGCGCAACTTTAGCGATCGTCAAATAGAGTACCGAAATGTGACATCATTTAGAACCAGTTGATGCCGTAAAAACGAACGGAGTACGCGCGCGTGTTAATTCACGCACATGTACACGCGCTAACGCTTTTTACACACATAAGTGTGCGTGTGACGTATTCAATTCGGTACTCAATGGGAGCCTGCAAATCGTGGCACATCCACCTTTGTGACGAAGTCACTTACAAACTCGATACCGTACAAACATACGGAATACGCGCGCGCGTCGGCCCACACGCTGGTTCTCTCGCTAATGCCTTTTACACACATTGTGCGTATCATGTATTCTCTTTGCTACTCTACAACGGTCCATCAAGGTCTCAAATGCACTTTGTTTAAGTTTTCTCAAAAGGGCACCACGAAGCATTGTTCATATTTACCCTCCCCTTAAAAGCCATGGGAGAAAAGTTTCAACACCAGTTTCAGGATTAATTATACCCCACTTTCCTAATAAAGCCGATAACGTGTTCTGCTAACTTGCTTAATTCGATGTGTTGATTTATTGATCGATTGATTGATGTTTATCCCACCTATTTAAAAAAATCTTAGATCCACACTGAACTGGGTACTATAACACTTAAAATTTTAATGACTTTTCTCAGTCTTATTGCATGATCGGATTCATTGGAGTAGGCCTAAGGGAAAGAAGCAAGTGGGTCATTAATCAGACATATCAATTATACCCCGTTCCCAACAATTCGGAGCCATTCGTTCCTAACGGACCGGCAAAGTCTATTTTTTCTTGGCTGCTAATAAGTGCAGTACTGCAGCGTTCACAAGGCTCACCCCAAAAAACCTGACACTGCAATGAATAAATCAAGCAGTCACTTACGGAAGTGCCCTCTCCAGCGCCGAAATGGGGTAAGCGACACCGGCGGGCTCTGCCTCACAGCAAGCCGGCCCGCATGTACCGTCCCGCAGCCATTTTCCCGGAGACTGCATTGTGCATTTTCCCCTTCTGTCTTGTCGTTCTTCTTCCTCTTCTTCTTCTTGAAGGAGGGAAAATGATGACGGGGTGTAGTGGCCAAGGCAAAGCACAATGCGACGGGTTGATGTATCGATGACACCTCCCAGCCACTTCAGGCCATTTCTAGCATTCTTTACGATGACACAGGGCATATGCCCTGCTCGCCTCTTCTGGATTTTTAAACTGTATTTTCAAAGCCCACTGCTCCTCTCACCAGCCACTGACAACTACCTATCATGAGCAGCGTGTTTTGAAATTTAAGCCCTGCAGCATGTACTGTAAACAATTGAATACGGCGCCATTATAGAGCAACTCAACAGTATATTGAAAATTGAGGGTAGGCCCATATTCTGTATAAGAGTGGGTGTCATCTTTGCATACGGAATTCGACGGGAGGGTAGCCTACGTGATGACGAAATCGCTTCCTACAACGTACACTCAGATTTTTTCGCGAAGACCTGGTCCAAACTCGTTACGGAAGTGCGGGAGCTTCATGAAGTGTGAACGTGAAACGATGAGATCTCATGCGTGACCGATGGGTAATGGACTCCACGCGCCTTTCACTTTCGACCGACTGCCTGGTGATATCTTCAAGTTTTTCATTCTCTCCAACCGACAAATTTGACTGGCTCTCTGTCTATTCTGTATGCGCTCGGTTTTTGGTTGTTTGTTTTGGAGGTGTTTATTTGTTTCATTTCCTTTTTTCCCTTTTCTTTTCATATAAGGAATGATCACCACTCTGTCCGATCTGGTGGGGGTGAAAAGTACACGTGAAAGTTATTCGGACAAGAAAACACTGTAAAACTTAACGAAATAACACAATGCGAAAAAAATAGAAGGCTATATTTTGAATTGTTCACAAAACTTGTTTCGTCGCATCACAAGTGAACATGAGCAACCCACCAAGCCCTTGGAACCACCGAAAGTCAGCAAACTGCAGTCCCTTGGGTACGATCTTGCCGTATCACGTTGGTTCCTACCATACCTTGCGAGATCTTAACACTGGACTGGTCCCCGTTCCTAAGTTCGGAGGACGTCTGTAAGACGTCTGGAGACTACGGACGGGACAGGAACCAGTTTATCTTAACCCCTGGAGTCAATTTCATAGTGCTGCTGAAACGAAAAATTTGTTCAAGTGTGAAAAAACCTTGCTTGATAAATCAGGTTACCAGCAAAAACTTCTAGTGATGTATTTTGTTTTGGAATGGTATTTACCCGTCTTTTGGTTAGCATGACAATCACATAGAGTTTGAGCCGGTAACCTTTGTTTATCAAACGAGGTTTTTTCGTGCTTAAGCAAATTCTGTGCTGAAGTAGCTCCATAACATTGGCCCCCTTTTTTATTTATCCCATTATTTGAGAAATGGAAATTAGAACTGTAGCCGATGTGTTTACGCGAAACGCAGATTTACACTTGCGTGACATGCGGGCATAGATATAGAATTATTCAATATCTACACATGCAGGAGAATACGTGGGCGCGAGCGTGTAGCTTTTGAAATAGCCTACGCTTGCGATTCACTTTGCGTTTATGTCAACCTCGACTCAATGGGCTACGTGCGCGTGGATGAAGACATAAGTGTAAAGTGAAATGAATCGCACGCGTATTTCAAAAGCTACACGCTCACGTCCACATACGTTCCTGCACGTCACGCACGCGGAAAGGCCCCTTTCAATGTGTACGTTTTGGGTGCGTTGCGTACATGATGCGTTCATGGGTTTCACTTTTACGGATACAAAAATCTACCCCATTAACATAACACATGCGTCAAAATCGACCGTCCAAATCGAATACTGAGCGCTTAGCGCAAGTGTTGACGCACATAATTATGGAAAGGCGCCTTTAATCTGCATCGCGCATAAACGCATCGACTATAGTCCTAATTTAGATATCCCAAATAGTGCATGGATATTTAAATTATACATTATCGGGGGTTCAGATCGCTCAAGGCATGGTGAGAACCAACATGTCGCGTACCCAGGGAATGGAGCGAACTAGCTACGGGATCATTGATCGAGATCCAGATCCATGTGAAACAAACTGGTCCTATATTCATCCTGGATAGCCCGCCAGCATCAGGTTGAGGGTCAGGTTGGCGTAATGGGGCTTACTCGCCTTCCACCTCTGTGGTCCTGGGTTTGATTCCCGGCCCGGTCTACCTGTGGATTGGGTTTTCAGTCCCCATACCTTATTTCGTGGGTTTTACCCAGAATATGCCTCTGGGGTTTTCCTTCCACCTCTAAAACTGTAACTGATTCCCATTGTTTCCTCTCTACAGGTTTCTTCAGGCTTGTGAGCTTCAGTGCCTAGGGCACCTTGGTTTCATTACCACAAAGATTTAAATAAAATAAATAAAGAAATACAATTTTCTTATTCTACACCACCAGGGGCTCGTGAAATAATACGAACGTAGTCCATGGAGGCGAGGTTGACCTACAGCCAACTCAGGACAAACAGGACGAGATCTGGAAGTATCTGTTGATCCAACCCCCCCCCCGCGTCTGGGGTGAAGATTCAAGTTCTTGAAATTCACTTTGTTTTCCCACCAACGTGCATGGTTAATATAAATTTGTTAATACAAATAAAAAGTAAACTCAGGATAAGCTATATTTGTTTCACTTTGGTTTGTAACACAAATCAAAACTCCTCCAAGAAAGAAACAAGACAAAGAAGAAAAATGAAAAATATAGCATTTAAACCTTGTTCATTAAATGCGCGACTGTAAACTCTATGTTTGACTGTGTTGCACAACAGCACGATGGGGATAGAAGTTAATCCAAATTTAAATATAGACGCCTGTATCCGTGTAATACAGTGTCTTAGTTGAAAGGTTACTCACCAACTTTACGCAATGCCGTTTGTATTTTCGGCCCGTAGTTGCCGTGAGGTCCACAGTTCTCCAATACTGAATGAAGGTGTAATACCAGCACCGCCCGCGTGTAAGAACAGTTCACGATAGATATTTTCGTTGACTTTTCTTGAAGACATCGGTGCGAGACACGCATGGGTATTGAGCGACGAGCCATATAGGCACCGGTTATTCAGGCAGACACGGTTCTTGCAGTCGGCGTGATGTGGGGGTTTGTCAGAGTTGCACAGTCAGGCATGTACGGCTTGAACCAGCACCGCTTTGCCTCTAAAGGTATGGAGAAATCTTCTTGTTTCTGTGCATGCTTTTGTCTTAGTGTATTATTTGTTTATACTTTAAATGTTTTGTTAAAAAAGTCACTGTTTCAGTAGATTATAGGGGGTCTATACGGGTTACTTCGGTGGTTGATTCGACGTTTTGGGCATGGGCGGAGTCCCAGGGAGGGTGATATATCCCTCCCTACTTTTTGAAGTGGGCGATTAACAATATGATCACCCCCAACCTTAGACCCTGTGTCATGTCACGCTCCTCACAAGGTTGACCTTTCAGAAATCACCCCCTCCCCACATGGGACAAGAAATCTCCGTCCATGGTTTTGGGCTATTAGCTTTTATCTTTAGAGAGTAGTCAAAAGTCAAAACACGAACTGGAATGTAGCTTAATTTAGTCCGTAATAGGTTAGGCAACAACCGACGGTGGTGATATCGTTAAAATACCACACATAAATACTTTTAAAATTGTCATAATTTTTCAGAATCAAATGATTGGTAATCTTACGTGTAGAAACGCTCTCGCGTTGTCTCCTAGACCCTTTTGTGAAACAACTTGATCCCTGCATTCAGATTTGTTTAAAGCCTTTAATGCACCGTCAAAAACTACTATGTTAGCCCATGAGATTTTGAATATAGAGAAGTACATCAGCACATACTTTGTGCCTCAGTAAATTGATCTGGTCTGTAGGTTTTGGTTTTTGAGCACATTTTGTGTTTGATTATTCGTCTATTCATGAATTAAAACTTTTGTTGACCAAAAAGCAGAACCGAACCAAACCAAACCAACATTAAAGACCAAACCAAATTAAATTAAAATACGAATGGCCTCGGGGTCCTTCCTGGAGGTCGTTTCAGGGAAACTTATCTCATTGCTATCTCAGACAGTTTCTGATCGTTTTCACCTTTTGGTCCCTTCTTTAATAGTCTAGTATCTCTTTGTTCAGGGTTCAAGTCTTTATGGCATTTTGTGGTCTTCTTTCGTTGTATGTTAGCGTTGGCGTGGTCTCTCTCAAAGTTCAGAATATTTGCGTTTCCTCGGTGATCTTTAGTCTCAACTGCTGAGTTCCCAAGATGTAAACTTTACAAACGGAAAAATTGAATTCTTCACCCCCCCCAAAAAAAATCCAGAAAAAGAGAAGTACCAGGCAGTGATTACCTAAACTTGGCAAACTATCCACCGCTGTTGAAAGTCTCCTAAAGAAGGACAGCAAAAACACATAAACCAACTGTACTTTGAAATGTTTGAATAAAGATACCAGTCTTCGACATGTACGTGGCCATCGTAGGGATGACACATGGTGTCCAACAAGTACTTTTATTGAAAAAGCGTTGTTTAAAATAAATAATAAATAACAAAAATACCATCCTTCTTTTAAATTAAATTTGTTGCTGGCTTTAACGTGTGAAATTTAAAGCCAAGAGAATTATTTTTATGTTCTCGTGTTCTTTTTCTGTTGTTGTCTTTCCAAAATGCTGATTACGGAAGCTCCGTAACGCACCTACATAACTCAGTCGAACGTGATGTGCAGGCTTACGGCACCCTGCAGAAATGCCTGCAGTAATATTGTTTTGAATGTTTCCTGCAAGATCGTAAGGGCTTGTATTAGAGACTTGTCAAACAAAATACGGCGATTTTTTTTTAATTGCAGACTTGAACTGTTAGACGTTGAATTGCAGATTATTGACAAGACTAGCTGTATAGGCATGATTTTCTTTAAAACCACATTACGAACCAAAAACGTCGCTTAAAATTGGAACATTCTGCTGCGAGAGATTCATATCATATAAATTTAACCCCGCCAGTGGGGGATGCGTTTAACTGATGGAGATCAGAAAGTTCAGTTGATAATAACTGGCTAGTAAACTACGGTAGATGATGTCGCTTTGGTCCTACAAAAGATGTGTATTCTATTGTAAACTTAATCCAGGGAACGCTGATCTGTCATATAGTTGCGCGTTTCCAAAAACAAATGATAAAGGATGTGCCACTTCAACCTAACACTGACGACTGGCGGTAACAAACAACAGAGCTATGTTCCTTATGATCTCAATAAATTGGAACAAAGATAACGCCCTTCTTCCACGCTCAAAACTTGAACACTTTAAATTAAATGTTGGCAATGCGAAGGCTGATTTTCAATGACTATTCAAAGGAACTTAAGTACAATAAAGCAACACTGGCCTTTAGCCCAAGGCCGAATCCAGACCACATTATTATCATTATTATTATTTTGGGGGGGAGGACAAGAAGGAAGCCTCCTCGGTTCTCGTCCTCTTTTGCATTAACTGATCGCACTAGTCACGATTAAGTAGCTGCTCAGAAACAGTTTCATGAACGAAATGGCTTTGTCCATAAAAAACAACATTCAATACATTTAATAATGTTCGCTCTGATCGATGAAAACAAAATCCTTATCTTTTTTTAGGGTGGGGGTGACCCCCGTTGGCCCCCGGACCCGCCCTTGTTTGGGAGAAATGCATGTTCAGGTCTAGATCGCAATTCTGCTCTGTGCACGTCACCGGGATTATGGTCAGCTCCGTAAAAGGGACCATGGGTAGTGAATTTTCACTCCATTCTTACAATTTAAAAAAGCTCTGTTCCCATCTAGGCCTAATCATGGGAGA
This sequence comes from Acanthaster planci, assembly GCF_054643075.1. NCBI lineage: Eukaryota > Metazoa > Echinodermata > Asteroidea > Valvatida > Acanthasteridae > Acanthaster > Acanthaster planci. The sequence goes on along the minus strand of NC_141792.1, from coordinate 6,682,507 downwards.
GCCTTTGAATAACGGACAGTTTTTGATGATGACTGAGGGTATACCCTTTTTCAGAATAGAGGAATATCTCTGGAGTCGTTTTAATTTTTTTTATTGTTTTATTTTGGTTTTTTTGGGGGGGGCTGAACTTTCTGATGTTACAGTTTTATATTTTGCGTCATTGACAAATTTCGTCTCCTTGTTGTGTATTTTAAAATTAGGTCAGTAAAGTGCAAACTCCAAAATTGACATCTCCCAAACTTACACATTAAACCAACAGTTTTTTCACTTTAACTAGACCTTACTGATGGGGACTGTGTCTGCTTTATCTTGGAATGCGCGAACAGTCTCCGCGGGGCCCGGTAAGCTTCAGCAAGTCAGCACCCGAAATATACCGGGTCAACTCGTCTGTACATATCCGCCGTTGTCACGTTCCTTAATTGGTTGGTGTTCCGCGCGTGCGCAACTGGGTGGAGTACCGTCCAAGTTCATGGCATTTGAAGCAGGAGCTGTATTTTTTATTTTGTTATTTGAATTCTTAAGAACAGAGGGGCTCCCATGGCCCTCAGGAAGAGGAAGAAGGTGTCAGGTCCGGAGGGGCCTGCTATATACGCATTGTGAGAAAAATAGCTTCAATGAACGCTTTTGGTCTTCCTACCTGCTATATCAGTTTACGTCTATTATCCGGCCAATGTATAGTGTAACACTTTAATTATAACGAGATCCTTGAGACTTCATAAATTACTTTGTTACAGAAGACCGAACATACAGCTAAGCCTATATTCAATTGCTAGAGCCCCACCGTAACTTCTGAACATTTCGGATCCGTGTGCATGCTTGTAGAACATTCAAAATCAGGTAGAATAGTAATATCGAATTATATACTCTAAATGCAACGTGCGTTGAGTACCGATAAAATCTGATCATAAAAATCACGACAAAATTTATCTGTAGCGCACACACGCTTGCGTTTGCGTTGTTTTGCGTCGAGCAAACTTAAACGCTCATTTACTGATTGTGCGTTTAGGATGCATATCGGCTGTGTTGACGCATCGTTTTAGAATACAAATGCAGATATGCAAAGAGCCGTCCAAACTTTCCAGTTTTCCATAGGTTTGTGCCGTCGATCCTTTATAATGGAAATCAGTGGTTTGTGCAAAAACATGAATGCACCCAGCAGTCATCATTTTGTACACGAGTCAGCGCTCTAGCTCCATAGTAGCGAAGTGACACACGCACAATCCGCGCTGAGCTGAAGTGCACCCTCACCGGCGAAGGAAAGACAGATAGTTTTCCAACCGGGTTCCAGCAAGCGTTCGGCGTGCGCGCAAAGACCACACATTCTAGACTAAGGCCGTGTCCGAAACGGGCTTCCGGAGCTTCGGCTAGGCTATTATATGCGTGTCTCCACGCATTTCCAAAGGAGCGAAGACCTAGACCTAGCTCTAGACAAGAGATTCGGATGCAGCCTAATATCGTTGCGTGTACTCGGCGTGCTCCACGTCAAACGCGCATAAACTTGAGCACCTATGCGGCGCGTAAGTACCAAAGGACTGTCAATTTATTTCACAACAAACCCTCGGTTGATCCTCCCCGAAGCTTGTTTGTGAAAGGCATTAGCGCGAGAACCAGCGCGTGAACCAACGCGCGCGTGTACTCCATTCGTTTGTACGCATTATAGCTCTCTGTGGTTTGTACGGCATTTACTGGGGCGTGTTTTGGCGACCCAAACTATATGAACTTGTTTCAGCTTTGGTCATTGGTTCTTTCGTTTCCGCGACTTTGTTGTTCCGACCGCATAGAGCTATATAATAGTTGTTCATATAGCCCCATGTGCTATTCTTTGAAGTCACAAATGTGTTCTGGTTAGGGGTCGCCAAAACTCGGTTCTCTGTGATGTCACTTTGAACCAGGAAGTGCAGTGCAAATATGGAGCTATACATTGTGCAAACGACTGGTTCTCTCGCTAATGCTTTATAATTGTACGCGTGATATAATTCATTGAATAACAGGTACCTTGTATTATCAGTAACAAAATGAAAGAAAAACAAGACTTGGGGCCCAAATTTTTCATTGTTAATATAAACATGACTTTGTATTGTCAGTGCTCTTCTTATCTGCGTTCGACTGTGCAAAGTTGATGATACAGCTATGTTAGAAAATATAGCCCCAGATTTCACAACTATCCAACCAGTAAACTATGCATGCTTAATATCAAGCAATCAATGATTACTTTTGGATTCATATGCCAAGATGACCTGAAAGAGGTTTGAGGGACTTCCTGTTGTAGGTGCATCCGGAACGTATGCGCTGACGCACGTCTTTCACTCGCTATCTAGTAAATAATTTGTTGCGAGCAACTGTATTTGTCGGGACCAAACTACAGCCATTCAAGCATGGCGAGGCCACAAATTTACGTGAGGTCATGCAAATAATCTTCTTGGTGTTTACCAAAAAAGATCTGACTTATGTTAGGGCTTATTTAAAATCAAGGGAAACCAACGAAGGGATGCAAGCCTCGCACGTCTATAAGTTTGTCAAACACACGACTGTCCGGCACTTGTCCATCTGTTCAAGAATCCCCATCCCCCAAAGAAAGGAGAAAGTGCCGTTTCTAAAATGCTGGCACTTTCAGTCTCTTGGAGGAGGGGAGCAACCCCCCCCTCCCGATACACCACTGCGTGTCTCCTTTTTTTGTGTCCACATGTTTTCCTCCGTGGTTGAACCCCAGGAGATTGGATTAGTAACTACTGGCATTGCATGCAGCCTGGGTTGTGCTGTTTCACAGTGCTATTTTTGCAACCTGTGCCCGTGTACAGTGTGAGTTACGTCAGGTGCAAAAAAAGAGGAAAGTAACTGTCTTTATTGGTTCCTAAAGTCTGCATGAAAATGTTTGCTCTGATCTTAAGGCAGATTCGATATTTTGAGAATAACCGGTGGAAGTTGTTATACTTAGGATAGTTCCGTGTGTTTTAAACCAACCGAACCAAGACGGCACACAGAAGGCAAGATCAAGAGTCACAAACAGCGGGCTATTCAAGATACAAGAGATGGTGACCGGTCACATTTATCGAATATATTAAAGACTTATTGTCCGTGTCTGCTTTTGCGGTGTGGCCCGTGGAAAAAGTTATTTTCAAATTAACTTGACAATTTTCTGGGATATCCTTTGTTACTTGGCTTTCCAATGGGATAAATTAGAAGGCATGCGGGAGCTAGCGTATAGGCCTACGCATGCGTTTTTGCGACTGCAAACATGAATAAAAAATCTCATCTCAACATGTCGCGAGAGTGTGTCGAAAGCGACTAATCGAATGGTCGTGTGCGTGCACAGGGGTAGAAACCAGTAAATCAGTTGCCATAGATAACAGTCATAAATATCTCCACTTCAACAAAATCAAGAAAAATACACGTTTCACAGGTGTTCAAAACACACTCTATCAAATTAAAACTCACTTCCTCATCTTTCATTTTCCTATCATTTTTCAGTGGCTTAACCGATTACTTTTGAAGATATTTCTCTCAAGAGAAAACCACCCCTCAAACAGTCAAGAGGCTCATCGCCATTTTAAAAACTGATGCCTACATTGCAAAACACAGCATTTTGGGGGGCCCCGTTCGGTCCGATACATTCAGGAATACAAACTGGCAGTACTGCCCCTGGATTTTATCCACCTTTTTGACAAACCACCCTGTCCACGTGCCAAGAAATGCTGTAACAGCAGAGAATTTAACAGCCTACAAATCGGTCCGCGCAGGCAATTTTGGACCTATTTACTGGCCTGCAACTAAGGTCACGCAGCGAGCTTCCGGAACCCTCGCGCGGTCCGCCTATGGGGATTTCACATTGGGCCGTCCTGTCACGTTCGATAATTTTTAGAAGAATAATTCATAACTGAAACCACTCAATGAAAAACTATATTTGAATTTAACCTTTGTCTTCCTCAACTACTATTTAGGAAAAGTCACCTTGAGATGGGTAAAAAACGAATTTCATCAACGACCTTCCACGTGCCGCGAAATTGCACCTGGGTCTCCTTGTACAAGCACGTTTGTTTTCACTAGAGCTTACCTAAAACTGACATTGTAAAATGTTGCAAAGATTTACCTACCCGTTGCTGATGGGTTCCATGTTCCGTTGATCTGACACAAAACAGTTGTTGTCAGCAAAGGTTACATAAAATATTGGAATATTTTGTAAAAGTAGACTATTGCTTTAAGTTTATTACCTTATCAACTAAAAAGTCTGTAAAATATTTCAATCTGTTTTTAGTATGGGTTTTACCGACAGACTGCCATAAATTTAATGTTCAAACCGTCAATGTTCATTTGAGTACGAGATTGCCGCGTTGCACTGTTCTCAAACCACGACCCTCCCTCCACTATTGCCCCTATTGTGCAAAAGAACAACAAGGCTTTACTGATGCTTTAAGATGAATCCATCATTTGTCCAGTGTTGGCTAACTATGTATATTTGCATGTTCATAAAAGCTTCATTCCTGTCCCAATTAAGCCATTGAGTAACTCCTCGGCTGGGTGCACAAACTATTTTTCATTTACAGGCACACTACATGCTTTACACGAACTTACACACAGACATGCAGTCGACGCATCAGTGTAAGGCACGGTACATATGGATTTATATTAGTTGCAGAAATACGCTAAATTTAAGTTAGCAAAGGCTATATCGATATGACTTTACGGAGCTGGAGACCTTTTCCATCACCAACAAGCAAGTTTCCCAAGTGACTAATTTGAGAACTACAGTTCACTGTCTCTTCAAATGAAGACTACGTTTACAACCCTGGAAGTTCATGCTTACTCTTTGAAATCCCTAGTCACTAAAGGAATTTTTTTCGTTTGGAATATACCTGCATTTGGAATATCATCTCATTCATCTGGGAAGTATCACACGTAATTTTCTAAACGATTAATCTGTTTTGCAAAATTGTACATATCTAAATTAAAGTGAAAAAAGAAATAAAACTAAAATGAAAGGGATATGTAAAAATGAAGCTAAACTTCAAAAGTGTATAAAATTGAAGGAGACGCATTAAAAACATTATATAATGCAACGTAAGGAGCGGTTCACTTTAATTGAAAATTGCTAATCTCAACAGAAAACGTTACCACGTCACATCTAAAAATTTGAGTGTTAACCGTACTGAAAGTCTAAAACAATCTGCTTTATTGTTGGGAGCATTTCTTACAGTGTTTGACGTTGAAATTTAATGTCACAAGCGCCGAAGCGTCCTCGCCCATTCGAATCAAAGAATGTCCGCTTTTTCGTTATTTCCCCTCAACTGCATGTATTTTAGATTATTACAAGAGATGGGTCAATTTTTGGCAGGATTCTCTTTTAAGTCACGTAATTTTTCAGTTTATATAAATGGTCGCGAATATTTTCCAAAGTCCTTTTTCTAAGCTGGATTGGTTTTAAGAAGTGATTCAACGAAAAATATTACCAGTTCTTAAATCTTAGTACGTTATTTTTCCTATTTAAGGGTTCCGGAAGCGCGCCATCAGGGGTGAACTTCCAGGCTATATTGTATAACTTTAGACCTTTTTTAATATTTTATGCAAATCTTACTCACGACAACTGAAAAGGAGGTGTAGTGGATTTTTGTGTGATGATGGCTGCAAACGAAAGGGATCTTTCTGTGGTTACCAAGATAACCCTTAGTTACGTCAAAAAGGGCCCCAAAAGCAGTGGAGAGCAATAGCTTGGTAAAGGATTCAAGTAATTTTTAGAAGCCTACATTCATAATCTGAAGGGCAATAAGCAGTTTATCAACGGGATTTTATCTGGGACCTTTTTTGACGTTGCATGCATGCACCGTGGCTGGTTGTCGCCACGATCGAACCATAAATCAAACTTGGAAAAGAAAATCGAAAAGAAGAATCAGAAGACAAAGAAGAAGAACTTGTCGTCGTCGTCCACAACCTGTGTTAATTTGCTTTCATCTCATCTGATGTGTGACTCTGTCAAAAGTGTTTTTGTGGTCGGCAAAAAAGGACAACCTGCTACCGCGTTCGTTGGAGACTGTTTGCATGCTGTGACGAAACCGGAGATACCCAGCCCCAAATGATCTTGCCTCGTTGACAAGCTTTCTCTGCGGGGGACGAATTCGATGAAAATTTGTTTCTCTTCCCAACAACATCACTCCTCAATTTCCAGATCTCATCACAATCATCCATGGGTTCTCCCAGCGCTCGGGACACGAACGACACCTCGAATGTCACGACCTCAGAGTCTCAAATTTGGCTGCTGGAATGCAGTAATAAACATGGACCGCCGTAAACTGTTGTATAGACACAAGGACTCCTCGCCGGACTGCCAGCTCAGATTAGCCCGTGCTGGGACTACCCTGGTTTGGAAAGTGCACACGCTATTTTGAGTGTCGTGCTGCAGGTTTCCCTGAAATCTTCAAATAAACAATGTAAAAATGTTCAACAAACATGTTACACTACATCAGGATACGTGTGCTCCTCTCTGGGACCTGAATCAAATTCGAAACTCCATGTCAACCAATGTGGAAATAATATATTTCCAATTTTTGACGGGCAGTGCGCACTTCCTAGATTTTGGTGCCGAACAAAAACAGCGTCCAACTATGCCCTTCTCTCTCTTCATGCTGCTTAAAAGTGAACATCTCGTTCGGACTCGGAATAAACCCGTGATTCCAATCTCAAACGTTTGTGGTCAGTAGAGACACCACTGATGTAGTTTTTTACGAAAACGAATATATAATGCCCATGAATCTGGGAGTTCGTGCTTTGTTTTGAAAATGTAAGTTAAAGCCTCCCACCATAATGGTTTAAAGTTAATTAAAAACACATGCATGGTGTTGTACTGCATGTATACGCGTGCGCTTATGGCCACGGGTAATCTGAGCCCATGCCAGTCTCGTCACGCACCTAACCGGCTGGAGTCAAACACTAGTAGGAGAAATCTAGAAGGGTAGGCAGGGAACAGAATCTGCCGTGCTTTTGACAGCTTCTCCTGTCGGCGAGATCACGGGGGGACATTCCAACAGATCAGCGACAGATAACGTTACACGGGATAAGACAGTGACGAGTGTTCGGGGCCAAATTCGTGGCGCTAATGTCGTGAATTATGCTTCATAAATAAAATATGTAGGGCAAGGGGTAGCAACATCTGCGCTACATGACCATTTGCACTCCTTAACCACCAACAAGAGGACAAACAGACGCCCTTGGTAGTAACAGTGACAAAAAAGATGATTTCCTGCTCTACAGTTAGCAAAAGAAGCACGACCACGTTATTGAACATTTTGGTAAAGAAACGTCCGCACCCCATTACTTCAAATACATGTATATTAAACATTGTACGTCACAGCACCACAGTATCATGCTATAAACTAAAGGACTAATTTATAAACATAAGTCTGAAAACAAAGTGTGATTCTTTGTTGACAGCCAACTTATTTGGAGCTAAGTATATATGGATCGAAAATCTCGATACTTCAAACTGATGTCTCTTTATCACAAGCACTCTGTACTACGGAGCACAAAAAAGGCACACATCGATTTGCTGATCACACGTAGGCCTACGTTATGAATATAGGCCTACTTGCTAAAGGCCCACTGAATTCAAATAGATCCACCCACCAAATCGTTTCCAGTGGTTGAGATTGAGGGGTCATAGCATTTGCATTTGTAGCCCAAAAGTCATGGTCTCTAAAGATTTGTGTTTGTGATGCTTTATTTCACACAATGTTATGGCTTTTCGAGCGTATATTTCTCACTCTTTGACTTCTAGGAAATATTGAAATTAAAAAAAATCAGAAATCGGTCGTAAATTATGATATATATGTACATGTATATATATTTGTTCAAACTATATTTCAAGTATTATTTTTTTTTTAATTTCTGCCGAGTGTCGTGTATTTGCAACATGACATTTTTTTCTCGTGACCGTATCGCCAGACATCATGATGCGTCAGAAATACTGTTCTTCGAATTGTTTGAACGTGACACCTATTCCCACGGCCTGAAAAGCTCAAGATTATCCGACGGGCATGCAAGTTCCAATCGTCCCAACGTGCTGGGCCACGAATACCCCAAAACATACACGGGGGGGGTTCCTGTATTGCCCCCATTATCTCTTCCCATTGAAGATGATCTCCTCTGATTTTTTTTATTTTTTTGTCTGGCAATAGTGGCGTTCCCGTGGTATTATTTGTATTTGTTGACAAATCTATTTACACAAGAGTGCATTGAATGGATTCACGCGCGATGATAACACGAAATCATCTGATGTGAACGACAAAAAATGCACCATGAAGATTGTTTGAAGTGCGCATGCGTGGCAGGTGGCACACTAGCTTTTTGTGTACATTAGAATTTCACACGCAAAAAAGTGTGGCCATTGTATACACACTACACACGATACGCCGATTCACCACCACTCTCCACCCCGGAAATGCGCTCCAAAGGCAAGGCCAGAAAACTCACCAAAAGTAAGTACTTTTTCACCTTCTCTACTCATTTCCAATAAATTGGGGATTTTAGTGAGTTGATCGGTGAGCTGGACCGGGTTAAGGGGAGATCGTGCCAACTTTCTGAAGGAGTTTTTTGTATGGGCAAACTTCAGCTGGTTATTGGTTTGGGAGATCTTGTGTTACTGTATAACGCGTCTCGTGTCTGGTGTGTGTTGCTCGGAGTCATTCACATGTAGCGGAAGCTACCGCTGCTGTTGCTGGGAACGGCTCAGATAACTTCTGATGAGTATTATTGCCTTCCTCCATGCATGTACCTTCTGTGTCTTATACTTCTGAAGAGTCGAATTCCTACTCTCCAGTTAATTTCACTTCAAACTTTGTTTTGTTGAACATATTTAATGTAGATTGTGTTTCTAGTTCCTGTTTTAAAATGTTTTAGAACGTGATCATTTTTCCACATATTGTGAAATATGTGATTTAGGATTATGAATTTGCTTCTTAGTTGTCTTAAAATTGTCTCTTGGAGTTTATCAGCTAAAATCAAAATCAGACTTAGCTCTGTTCATAATGTTTTTAGGGCAATACATTTTAGATGTACAACATGTTTTTTGTTGGCTCAATATGTTATAGTCTCCTAAACAAAGAGTTAAAAAATTGTTAAAAGTCCAATCTAGGAGCCTTTCAAGTAGTTTAATGCAAGCGATGCATAATTTTGACAAGGATAAAAGTCAGTAAAAGAAGTTAGAAATTGCTATGAAAATAGAAAAATTGCTAGTTAGAAACTATCAAACATTTCTGGTATACAGTTGTGTATCAGATTTCCCAGTTTTGATTTACTTTTTGGCAGTTTTACCTGGTTTGTTAAAAAGAACTCTTTTAGTATTATTGCTGTTCAGGATTAGAAATGTTTAAAACTTCTCAAAGAGCAGAGAATCCATTTGATAGATGGAAGAAAGTGTTTAAACAAAGTAGTGTGAAACTAAAACATGAAGTGCTAAGATGCTGGAAAATAATTTCTGGTACTTACGTGATGGCCCCCTATAGCAAATACTGAGCAGAGAAGTTCAACTTGTCATAATAAATTCTACAGAATTCATCACTTTGTGTTCAGAAGTGAGTCATCTCTGTCTGAGAGGAGAGTGTTGTGTTTGTGTTCATTTAATTCTCAGGCCCCAGAAATTGTGGAAATGTGTTCATGATCTCAAACTAATGAAAGGCAGTCACTCTAACTGTAGTTCATCTCTTGCTAAACGACATCCAACATCCAACTTCTTATTTTATATGTAACACTAGAGCATTACAAAGTTGTTAGCAATTTATTTTCTAAAGAAAACTGGAGTCACACTTGTAAGTTGGCATTCCAAAACTCTCATTTTCCTGGTATGTAGATTTCCCATGTACATATTTTCCACATATGTCTGCTATTTTCATTTAGGGTTTTGCATTTGACTACAAGTTTGATTGTCTTTTGGAAAAGTTATATAACCACCTTTAAAGAAGTACTGTAGGCTGCAGGAAGTCATCATCTTTAAGGGTCAAAACATCAGAAGTTACCAAACCAACTCTGATGGGATATTTTCACTTATTGCCTGAGTTAGGATTATTGGCGAATGCTGCCCCATTCTTTGTGACAATAGGTGAAAACACCCTTATTAAAGTAACAGCAGGGAAAGAAAGAGCCTTTAAAAACCAGTGCTTTAGCTGGAATTCCCCTTTGAAAATGTGTCCTTAATTTGAGGTCAGCCCATATTGTGAGGAGGTAAAAGACACCATACAAGTGAGCTCCCAGTATTGTTGAGCTGGGAGAGTCCTCCATTCAAAAATGATATGAGGCAGAGCAGGGCTATAGGAGTGAGGATGATACTCTTGCACTAAGAAGTTTCAGTGTCCACCCAAGGTTGGTCTGGTGGTATGTTGTTAAAAAAATGGTAGCTGACCAAGGCAACCTAACCTGAGACATACATGTATCATCAAGGTTAAACTTGTCCACTAATCTAGTTGTGCTTTCTGTTTTACATTTGTGTTAATGTTTGACGTAATTTTATTTGTTGACTACCTATGTATGTATTTTGTGCATTGCACGATTTGAAATAAAGATGGCTTGTTTCATGTATATTCCACAATTGGTACTAGTCACTGAAATTTGTGATATGAATGCAGTTGAGTCTCCTGACGGTTTTGCCAATCCTGCAACACTTGTACGTGATTTTGTGACATTTTTGTAACTATATCTAAGGTCAGTAAGATTTTTCAAGAAGGTATGAAAGTGAATTGGAAATAGAAACTGACATGAATTTTAAACTGACATGGATTTTAAACTGACATGGATTTTCTCAAAATCTGACCACCGGAATGCATCCTTTTAATACCTTGTAACTTGTCGGGTTGCACTCTTAACTACATGTACAATGGGGTCTGGGTTTCAAACAAGGGTGACCTATTTTACCTGCCATTAACGTAACTTTTAATTCTAATAATCCTATGAGGTGCATTACAATTACATATAGCCTGCTGCATGTACAAATTAATGAAATTGGGGAGATTGAGTAAAGAAATTTGATGTTCTGAAGTTGTGGTAGAATTTGAGATCAAACCAGTGCACATTGCTGCGCTGTGTTTAGTGAGTGACAAGTTGTTTTTTTCCAAGGACATAAACATCAAGGCACAAAATGTCTCTGAACAAGGTCAGACGCTCCCTTTGTAAACATTTTGCTAGTATATCCCTCCCCCTTAACCCTTGCGTACAGGGAAAATATGCTGTAAAATGGGTTGAGAGCCACCCCAACATCATGAACCCACCAGTCACTGTCAGTCATTGGGTCAAATCCACTTGTTTTTGCAAGTGGCAGCATATCATTCCTGATTCCCCAAGCTCTGTAGTGCCATGGTAGTGCCCATTGAACCCTACTCCAAATGTTCGTCCAGTTACACAGCTCAGTTCCCCAAAGATCTGAACTTGGTACCTGATTGGCTATGCTTTTTTCTCTCACAATCCATTTCTCTTAGCCCATTGCCTCCTACATCAGTGTTTCCAAAAAATCCTGCCATGGTTCCAGACCATTGATACAAACAAAGTAATTTGGTTTCTGCTTGTCCTCTCTGATGTCTTTTTGGCTATATTACAAAACTAGCGATGCATACTGTTGACACTCCATCCTTTTTATACCGAGATCTGTTGGAAGAGGAAATAAAGCCCTAAAAACAGAAAGATTGGACACTGACACTGATACAAACAGTGGACTCCTATTACTCAGATTAAAGTACCTTTGTCCCTTTCTCTTGGATTTGTTGGCTTGCTTGCATTTGGCTTTCCAGGCTTTCGGGGTGTGTTTGGGATCTACATTCTCAGAGACAGGGTTTGAACAATCCTCCAGGGAGTGTGGGAAAGAATTTAAAGAATTGGAAGTGATGATCTGTTGTGATATGATCTTGCCACAGGAGGTCGATTAGGGATACATGGAGGGGTACAGCATTTTCGGGGCAAATGTGGCCTGCACCTGCACACTGTAATTCTAGGGATGCATGTGTTTAAAGGGAAAGTTTCAGCCACATCTGAAAGTTTACACTTACAATTTTTTTTAACTTCTTTTTATATGGTTTTAAGATCACTCTGACTTGAAAATCATATGCTGTTAGTTATTACCAGGATGGCAATTTTTTGATTAAAAATATCAGAATTAAAAAAATTTAAATCAGATATTTTGATTTAAATCAGATTGATCTTTTTTTAACATGGAGGCATGTCTGTATTGTTATCTATTCCAAAGCAAGCAAATTTAGCTGTATGTCATGTGTATGTGTTTAATTTTCTTTTATTTCTTCTGTTATAGAATGTGGTTTGTATCTATGTGTAATCTAAATAAGTTGTGATTTTATACCTACACTTAACATTGATAGATGGCCCATTCAAAATCATTTTTTTAGATGACATAGCTACCATCTGAAAATAGCTATTATTAGTAGTAGTATTTTGGTTATGCACAATGCGATAAGAGATCTCATTCTAGTCCGTTGGAACAACTTGAGTGAAGCTGGGTCCCGCAGCCTCAGATCTTAAGTGTCTTTTGCAGAATTCTGGCAGTACCTAGGAGAGCCGCCTTCTGCAGCAATTCCACCTTCACTGCCCAGGAGAAATACATGCCCTATAGCACCTCCATGTACCTGTTGCATACTGTAGCCAAGGGTAAAGGTACTAGGCTTTTAAAGTGGATTGTACATTTTGTCAAAACTGGAGATCACAGTAAGTTAAGGATTTTTCTTGCGGTTACACCATGTACAATATTCTCTTTTATGAGTATGTGTGGTTCTGAGATCACAGTATTTTGTGAAACTTAAGGACCAATTTTTGTAAAAAAGGTTCTCAACCACATGTACATGTACTTATTTTACATGCTTGATACAAAAGGTTGGTATTATGCTATTATATTACATGTTTGTTCATAATGTGGCTCCTTTTGTGGTCAACAGAGTGATTACTAAGGCTTGGTGAAACCCACAATATTAAGAACATTTGTTACTGGTTTGGTTCACGCATAATAACCAACATTTCCATTTCCAATAAAATAGAGATAAAAGATAGACACATGTACACCAATACTTTACATGTTAAACTCAGAGGGGAACACAATGTGTTCTAGTAAGGACCATTTTAGTGCCGGGTAAATTTTTGGATTACCAAGCGTAGCGAGCGTAGTGAATGGAGCTCTCGTAGCCCATAGCGGGATTTTAGGGGAATCCTAGAAGGGATTTCCCCCTATGTCATCGTAAAGGCATGTTTACAATAATGCTTTTGCAAACAGCAGCTGATTTGATACGAAGAAAATGAGACATATATTTCTTAGGTCTTTTTTTACTTGTTAAAAATTGCAAAATAGTGCAAAACTGCAACTTTGTAAGCTTGAAAAATGATCAAATTGGTACATTTTCAGCAATATTTCCGTTTTCCGGGAGGAAATTTACAGTACCGGCCAGTGGTGCTGCCCAGCACTGCAACTGTTGCTAGAACACTGATAACTCATTTCACCCATGCCAGCTTTGGGCGGGGGGGGGCACAGTACCACCAGATCAATAGATAATATGATGCCTATGGTTTTTGCTCGCCAAAGGGGCCTCACCTCTCTAGGCTCAGCCTCTCTAGCTCACAGAAGGGTAATTTGTCATTGAAAATGTGCAAACCTAGAAAATTATAAATATGTTAAAAAATGAAAAATGACCACACTTTTTTTACTTTTAAAAATGAAAATTTTGTTTCAATCAGTGATAATCAAATTGTTTGATTTAAATTGTGATTTAATTTCGTGTTTTAAATCAACCAACCCTAGTCATTGGTGTTCATTAAAGAAATCTACCAGTTATCATTTACAACATATTCCCTACGTTTCTAACCGAGATGGTTTCTCCATAGCACATGATGTCACCAAAACAGTGAAAGAAGCTGAGTTGCAGGTACCGTACTTAAGGGATTACAGGCCATGCAGAGTATAAGCTGCACCATGCAAATCTCTGCAAATCAAGATTTAAAGTTGGCATATTAGTATAAGCCGCACGGCGATGCTGACCATGTTCAACCACTGAAGTCATTGCACATGCTGCATGCAGAAGTGCTAGTACATCACAGTATTATGTGGCTCACTTGGACGTTCACTTGGCTTTCTTCATATAGTGCTGCAAAACTTCTTTGTTGAAGAACTTCAAGCCCACTTGGTTAATAACTGGTACTATTGCCTTCATGACACAGGCTTTCGAACCTTTGTGAACAATTTCTGTGTCCTAAATTTTGTCTGAAATTCAGACATGTCAGCTTCCAGAAATTGGGCAATAATTCAGCTGAGTACATGTATCCCCTAACTTGGGGCACTTGAAACAACCCAGAAAATCCCGCAAAAACACTTCAGAAGTTCTTTAAGATTGATAAATTCTTGCAAATCATTATTACCTCCACTCACATACCCAACTAAAAAAAATGTAAAAAAATTATTTGGTGAACAAGTTAAAATGAGGTCTTTCAAAAGAGTTGACTTTGCACTTTGAAACAAAAATTGGAAAATTGGGCCAAAATAAAAGTTTAATGGAACTTTGTACATGTAGTGGGTATGTGAAATTGAGATTTATGAATCAGAACATTGTGAGTTTGATTAAATTTCACCTTTTGTGAAAAATATTGCTCTAACAATACAGTAATATTAGACGCAAAAATTCAAAGTGGCCCATGTTAGGGTCCGTACCACTTTAGGGTACGCCATCTTCAAGTGTAAGTAGTACACAAATGAGTGTTGCTATTAACACTAAACTTTGCTATGTCCTTGAAATTACCAAGTTTGGTGGGCTGGATTAGTACCCTGGCTGGGTGGGTCATGCAGCAGTTCTTTCTTTTTTACAGCAGTCACCAATTGACCACTGAAATAATAAACAGGGATTACATGACAAAATAGACAAAAACAGACAAAAACGAATAGACGCACCACACATTTTATGTTTTTTAATGGTACTTACGGTACATTTACAAGTCTATTCAGTCCCTATGGACTGATTTCCTTTATTTTCAACATGTGAGCAGAGCGAACGTAAAAGGCAACCAACAAAAGCATCACTGCTTTGTGAGTCTTGGACCACTTGCACGCGTGGACGGCTGGCTAGATGTTGGCCCGGGGTAGGGTGCGATGAGATATGGCACGGTGTCTGTGACTGATTTCATTATTCAAGTGTTGCCGTAGAAAAGCTGTCCAGAGTGTAGGTGGCAGGGACATTTTTCAGCCCGAGAATCAACGTATAAGCTGTGGCTTATATTCTGGAAATTATGGTACTTGAACTGTCTTCCTGTACCTAGTGTAGGGAAAGAAGTGTTTGCATAATTTACATTTGGCAAACAGTAAATTGGTTAATACTGCATTTCACCATTTGGTAATCCTCAAAATAGTGATCATTTACATAAACAAGCAAATTAAAGCATACATGTAAATCTTTTCCACGGTTGTTCTCCGATCATGGGATTTCTTTATCACATAAGGACAAGTAAGTGATTTCACAAAGTCGTTGATTCATCATGATTGAGTGAAGTGTACTTAAAACCCTAACTGCAGTCATACATGCCACAATGTTTAGAATAAACAGTATTCTGATTTTTCATGGAATTCAGGTCTCTTGAACACAGTGCAGGAACAAATTGAAAGTGTACATGTATATATACATGTACAGTATTTAGTACTGTAAAAGCAATGTTATGATAGTTCGGTATATAGTTCCTGTGCCCTTTCATACATTTGTCAAAACTAAACTGTTAGTGTGAAGCCCAACGGTCCTGATTTATTGTCCTGGTTTATTTAACAGTGCCAGTCATTGCTATAAATTACTCCTTAAACTTGGCCAACATTCTCATAATCACCTTTTGTAACCTTTTATTCCATTGATTGCTATGTTAAAATTGTTGGACTTGGATTTCATCTGGATGTGTAGGGAGAGCCTTTGTGAATTTGAGCTTCTTTGAAGACAGGCTTTCTTAAACTGCATGCTGTACAAGGTGCATCCTATTGACAAGATAAACTATCTGTCCGTGGACTTTGTGTTCCAAGTTTCCTCTCGTCTTTCTTTACTTTTTGTTCAGGCTATTGTCTTTCAGGATCCACAAGTCTTTTCTTGTCAGTTTTAAATTGGCCCAGGCATACCACTAGTATTAAATCCAACCCAACATACTCAGAATTGAAGTTCCTTTTCCAGAACTTAAGAGTTGTTGCATTGACTTAAAAAGGTGTTTCCATTTTTATACTTAACCAATCAACGGCAGTTTAACCCAGACCTTGTCCTCACAGTAAGTTCCACCCACTTTGCAGTGTTTCATGTTTTAAGCAATAAATTTTTTTGTTAACTTCTCCACCAAGACCCAAAGTGTTGGAGACAGTTTCACATCAGTCAGTTCAGAGTCACAGACCAAATAAATACATTGACAGTTGTCCCTCTGAACTCTGTGACCACAGGAGTGTAGGCCTGACCTTAAGAACATTGCTGTTTTGGACAACTGTGGCATTTAAAGAGAAGGATGATTTAGGGGAGCCTGCACCCCAGAGGGTCTGTAATGTACCCCCAGACTGAAGTGATGAGCCCTTTGCAGTATGGTTCCTGTCACCACCATGGCCCTGTGCACATTAATCTTGTGGCTAGCAGATGGGTTGTTTCTCATAATAACTTTGGCATCTTTGGGTTAAAGGGGTGCTTGGTGATCATGCTTGTTGTAGTATTTTGCTTCAGTTAGTGGTTTTTAAATGCCAGGGAGAAACATAAGTTTTAACAACATATAAAATGTACAATTTTTTTTTCAGCCTGGAGGTTTGGTCTGGTTTTCATACATGAAGTACATTTGCCCATAATTTAATTTCTTGATACAAGTTCACACACTCACAAAATATAAACTCAGTGTACATTTCTGTATTGCTTGAAGCTCATCTTCCAATAGGTGGACCTAACTATTTGATTGGCCTTTGGATCCCTTAACTGGTCAGGGTTCTGGCAGCCTGGAAAAGTCACGAAAAAAGGCCTAGAAAGGTCACAGAATTGTGTAAAAATAACTAAAGTCATGGAAAAGTCATGGAATTTCCAAACCCTCTGTTGTCAGAAATAAGCGCACAAAATTCATGATTTTATTTGCAACTTTGAAAGTCAGAATAGTCCAAGAAATTGCATTACTGGGTCATGGATTTTCATAATTTGGAAAAGTCATAGAATTTAATTGTCCTTTAGGTGCAGGGACCATAATTGCTGATTGGTCGATATGTTGGTTTGTCTTCAGATGTACAGGGATTCCATCAGTCATAAGTGGTACTGGTAGACTGTGACCTCAGCTTGGGACACACATGCTGTTTATGCCCAATCAATATTTGAATTGCATGGTGCAGGACTGGTTCTTTATCAGCTGAAACACAAGTTTTCTTTGTGACATTTTGTAACTTTAAATTTCTAAATTCTGTTGAAAAATGCAAGGTTAACCCACAGACCCCACATAAACAGAAAAAGTATGATTTTGCCAAACTTGTACAGCTTCATAGCTCATTGTACATTTGCCATGAATTCTGTAATACACCACATAGATTGTTAATGTCTGTTTTTTGTGGTAATAGCTAAAATGTTCCACTTAACGTCTTTACATAAATGCAGAAGTTGTCAAAGAAGTAAAGTACAAAATACTGGTTCACATTTGTTTTCATAATAGAGCCAAAATGTTGACGCCATATTCTCGTGTTGTGTGCCCATTCAGAAATTGTTCCCTGAA
Organism: Acanthaster planci; assembly: GCF_054643075.1. Classification (NCBI taxonomy): domain Eukaryota; kingdom Metazoa; phylum Echinodermata; class Asteroidea; order Valvatida; family Acanthasteridae; genus Acanthaster; species Acanthaster planci. Next base: position 6,664,804 of record NC_141792.1, on the reverse strand, counting down.
AAAATGTAGGCAGTGGCATTTAGGGTTCCTGTTGAAATGGTAGTTTGTTTGGTTCTGTTTTCAGACCCAGAGTAACGCATACAAACCTTAGGGAAGAGCTTCACAGAAGGATCTTACCAACTGAAAATGGCTTGCTTTTCACTGAATTGACCGTATTCATAAATAACACCAGTCCATAAATCCTTTAACAATGAGTATTTGTCAGTTTGCATTTGTCATGCACTGGCAAGAATTGTACCGTGACATTTGAGCCAAAAAATGGGAGTTTGCAAACTTCACAATGGCCACCAGTCTACTGGGAAAGATTTGCATGAGAGCACACATTTTCCACAGAAAAGCTTTCTGATCTAGCCATGTCACCCCCATGATGTCATAGCCTATGTATGTGCTACAGTACTTTCTTTGAAGTGGGTTTATTTCCTGTGTGCCTCAGTTTCATTGCATTGTTGATTTTCTTCTTTCTTTTTTTGGGGGGGGCTACTTTGTAATCATTTATTCAGTATAAAAAGACACGTTTTCAGAACCCGACACAATGAAAAATAACTCAACTTTTTAAAAGCAACTTCAGTGTTGAGAAAATTGCATTGGAGTTTGTCTATTTTTAAAATGCTTATTTCCCCAGTATTTAGCATACCTTTGACTTAACCAATGCTACTCTATGAAAGAAGGGATCTTAAGTGACACAAAAATACAAAATAATATTTGCAGAAGTCAATTAAAATTGTTTATTTTGTAAACATGTTTTTCTGTTTGTGAAATGGTACGCACAGTACACCCTTTTGCTGCCAGATGCAAAATTGTTACATTTGTATACATTTCAGGAGTCAAATTTGTCTCTTTGTGAAAATGGTGAAACAAACTTTGCCCATGGTTTTTCCCTTGTTTTGCTAACACTATATCTATGGAAGACTAATTTGTCTCTTCATCATCATGATCATCGTTAATCGATCGTGATCTGGCTGATTTCAGTAGATTTAGTAAAAAATAATACCAAGAAGTAGGCATTGCCTAGCGCAGTTGATTTTACATAAAAACCCAGAAATTTGAAAAAAGTCGTGATTTTGGACCACTTTGTCTCTGTGAAAATGGTGATGATCAGTGAAAAGCATTTCTTTCATATGAAGTCAAACAGCTAGTCATTTCTTCCTTTACATTATTGTGGTCTGTAACATATTTCAATCAACATCTGTATGTGTATCACTTCAAGATTTCCCATGTTGGAAACTGACAGACAGAATTTTACTTCCCTGGTAAACCTTGTTCCATGTGTGTATGTTGGCCTTTTCCCCAAAATTTCATCAATATCTTGGCACGTGCATCAAAACTTTGTTCCATTTTGGCCAGTTGAACTGTATTTTTAAGTTTACACTGCCATGTGATTTTTATCCAGCCAGAAATTTTGTTCATGTTTATGTTTACATTTTTGGAAAGTTTGTATTTTACAAATATCTAACCAAATACGATCGATCATCTTGTTTACTTGCACACAAACATTGAGATGATTTGGATTTTGTGTATGATATGTAGCCATCTTCATGATGCCTGCCTCATTGCATTAAAACTAGCACCACATCAATCAGTCTTTGTTCCTGATAAATGATGACTCTCGCATGTGAGCATATTTAATTTGAGGAATTAGCTATTGTTAAGAAGGCCGTAAACAAGATACACCATTAAACAGATGGCTAATTATAGCAGTTTGCAGTTGTTCATGTTTAGTGGTCCTTCTCAGGGTTTAGTAGCGTCAAACTTTACCTTCCCCAGTTCACTTTGATTGGGAAGAAATGGAAACCATAAAAATGTAAACCATAAATAGCGCATTCACTGATTTATTTTCAGTTAGTGGCATACATGTACACGTAAGCCTAAAATTAAATTTTCATTTCAAAAAGTTCATTTTTAACTGGAAATTAAGATGAAAACATTACTCCCCCAACTTTTAAGGGGTCTGCAACTTTAGAAAAAAAATAAGAAAATAACCATACTCAAAACAATAATAATAATAATAATTTTTTATATGCTCAAGAATCTGGGGTCAGTAATGGTTGCTTTAAGAGTATAAACTCTGAAAGAAGTTTTATAGACTATAGATTTGGAACAAAAAAATAAAGGTTTTATAAAATTTATTTTAGTATTTATATCAAGATTAGTTTTATTTTTTCCACTTGTAGCTGTATAGCCTCTACAAAAACCATGCATTCATCACACAGCCTTGTTTTAGTGAAGACAGCCCTTGCTAAAGAAGTGTTTATGAAGTGATGGCTAAGCTCTTGATCTTCACAGAATGCAACTTTGATGTAGCGATTGTATGAAAGTGACAATTGGCACTTACTTCGTGTGTTATGAATATATGAAGATGTCATTGCCAATTGCCCAATTAGTGGTGAGGGTAACAGGGTACCCACTTATGAAGAGGAAAACAAGCTAGATTTAGACAAATGGTTATGATGCACTATACCGGTACATCGACAGGATAAATATATGTATACACAGTGACTGTTTATACAGCATAGTTGCACAGCATAGTAGTGTTTGACAGAATTAGGTTTATGTGAAATACATGCATGAATCTAGCATCAGCCCACCAGAACTCAAGGGAAAATTGTGGGGGCGGAGGAAGATGGGATGGAAAATGGGGCCATTCATATGGCCTCCCAAAAATGGAGCCAATTTTATTTCAAACAATGAGAAGAAGGTGATATTTTGGGGTCTATTCCATTTCCATTCTAACAGCATGTGAAAAGCCCCAAACTGTAGCCTCACCCTTCAGAAACATGAAGGGAACTTGTGAAAGTAAAAAAGTAACTTCCCTGATAGGGTTATTCACAGAATCTATTTCCTGTTTGTCATTCAGTAAAGCAGAAAGAATATCACATACATGTATGGTGTTGCTTTATTTGTTGGGATTCCTTTCAGTTGAAAGGTACCATCAAAGGACTTTTTGCTGTGAATTCGAGTAAATTCCAGTTTATGTATCACTAGATGCTCAAATGTATGTTGATTTTGTAGCATTGATTTTGATTTTGATGCAAGAGTGTATTTAACACCTCTTCTCAGTTTTATTTTAGCAGATCAATTAGCCTGCATGGATCATACATGTACATCTATCTGTTAGGATGCAGCTTGGTTTAGCCTGAAGAATGGATCTCAATATTTAGGAAACCTTAAATCGGTCAATATTTTAAAACAGATTGAAGGTTTAATTTTCATTTGGGGATCTTAATATTTAGGAAACCTCAAATAAGTCAATATTCTAAAACAGATCGAAGGTTTAATTTTCATTTGGGGGAGAGGTCACTTTCCTACTCTGATCTTGATCTGTTGCTCAGTTTGTCATCTACCCCTTGGAAGCATAAAGAAATGGACAGTGGCATCCTTTTTGGCCTTTTTTGTTGCACATGGCTAGCAGATGGCTGACCGGTCATACAAACAAAAGCCATACCACTGACCACTAACTATTCAATGTAGGGGTCATTTTGTTGGAGGGTATGATCTCCAGAGATAGCTCCAGAACTAGCTTGCTCCACCTGAAATGATTGTCATTTAAATGCAACTTGGCTCCATCTCTGGAGCTACACCCTACAATCCTAGCCATCCGAATTGGTGGGGCTAGCTCCACTTACAGCCTACACAGTAAACCCACTGCTTTTTGGTCCTCTGAATGCAGCTGATCATAACCAGCCCTGACACAACCTGCCACCATTTGCCTCATTTAGTGGCATTCAAGTCTTTTTTGTTAACTATCCTGTGAATTCACACTTCTGAATTGTCGATAATCATGTTGCTATTCTTATTTTTTTACTTAACATTCAAAACAATCTGCTTGTAATTTTTGTAAAGATGGAAAGCCAGTCCTTGTAAACCTCACCAAAACACAGATACAGTGCCTCTCCTGACTGGTCCAACTACAAGGAGGAAATTAAGGGATATCCAAGAAGTAACTGACACTTCATTAACTAGAAACAAAATGTGTGTGATGCAGTGCTTAATATGTTTGAAGCCTGTTATTGTCACATATAAAGCACATGGGACAGGGTGATAGGGTAACCTAGAAATTAGCTCAACTTTAACTCTAGCTCCAGAGTTCCAACTTGATATGAAGGGGAGCACATTTTGAACCCCAAATAACTCCCACTCAGTCATTAATTGGATTGGAGCTACCACTAGCTGAAAACCTGTCCTCCCTCTCAACATACCCTGACCCAGCACACACTTAATAACCTACTGATCTCCTCTATGGAGCCTAATAATTAACCCTACTAGTCCTGATTTCAAGATTGGATAAGAAGCCACACAAGACTTCGGATTTTTTTAGCACTGAACAGATATCATAATGCGTCAAGAAGCATCATTTTTTTTTTAGTCTTGTAGTATTAAAGTGATCATCAAGTTTATGGCCATTAGATTATGGGGCCATGTAATTTAGATGAGAAGGTTAGGCAGGTTAGCTGGAGGATCTGGTCATGGTTGATATTAAAGTGTTCTCTTTGACAGTAGGAGTGCATAATATTAAGTACATATATTGTTCCTAATATGCTGGTATTTGTGTTATTTGTGGCTCGGTGAAACTGATTTTTTAATTTCGTTTGAAGTTGACATTTCATTTTGGCTGTACTTCTGTTCACATGTAGGACAATAGAAAAGAAAAGAATTTCCTGCCATCAAATTTGCTTCGAAAGAATCAAATCTTATCTCTTCGGAAAAGGTAACTTAATAACCCATGGATGTCGAAAATGTGCAGCTTTACATGTATTCCCAGTGCTTGCCATGATTGCTGGAGGAACTTGATTGACAGTTTATGTACATGTAGGTTAAAGAAGCATTTCTTAATATTGATACTTGTAAGATACAATAAAAATTGATACTTTGGTAAGTGAATTGATACTGTGGGATGGAGGAGATATATGTATTGTATTGTGGGAGGTCCTGATTTCAAGGGGTCCTATTTTAAACATCCTTACCCTCTGCGGTAAGGATGTTAAGGATGTGGAAAGTTAAGTTTTTACTGATATCTAAAGTTTGTGTACTTAGGCCTAGTTTACGAGGTATAAAAACATGCTACATTGCGGGGACAATCAGTATTCATTCCAGAATGTTTGAAAGTTTTAAGTTGCAATTTTTCAAAATCACTATTTGTGTATAAAGTGACAAGTGCTGTGTTTGCCACCAATTCCGACCCATTGAATTTGATAACACCATCTACTTAACATCATGGGGCCATTGCATGTTTGAAAACTGCTTTCACTGGTCACACATCAAGTACTGTTGCAGTGTCACCCATCTCTGGGCAAGGGATACATTTGATCGTCTTTGCCATGGTCTCCTGTGCTTCCAACCCACAGAGGAGTGAATTTTATGAATGAAGTTTCATTGTTTCATCAGGTGATTTCATGGGGAGAATTGTTAAGCCATATTTTCAGTTTACCGAATGCAGAGTTCAAAAATGTATATTATTTTCTGACAAGTAAATTATTGTCAAGGAAATAATCTCCATAGTAAGCACTAAAACATGTTTTGTCAGTGTTTGGAATTTATAAATGAATAAATGAAAGTGTGTTCAATTGAAAAAATTCGCCAATTTATTACTTTCATTTTCAGTGAAAAATAAACATAGCCTTCCCGTTGAAAAAAAAATCCATAAAATACAGAGAAACTTTTGAGTGAAAACAAAAACCCCTGCAATCGTTCTATCTTTTTTTCTAATTTGAAATTTAAAATCTTAATAATATTTTGCGAGGTATACAAAGTGTTATTTCAAGGATGGATTTGCGCCGGGGAGATTAATTTTGGATTTTTGGCCTGCCCGATGTATATTTTAACTCTGTATACTCAGTGTATGCCTCTGAAGGCTTGTGAAAAAACCACAAGTGTACTCGGGTAGGACTCGAACCCACAACCTCCTGCTTACTAGTGCAGACGTCTTAACCACTCGACCACCAAACTTGCCGATGTCAGCTGGCTGGTTTGAATCAGATGTAGCAGGCGGTACCAGCGTCACTTCATTTGGCTTCATTTGCACTCCGTACCTCCCGTACAATCTTCGGAAATAGGTCACGGTTTGTAATGGTGGCACGTTTGTGAGAGCATTGAAGATTGCTTTGTTGAGCTAAAGCCATGAAGGTTATTAAGTTGAAATAATTGTTTTTACATTGCCTGTGACCTAGGAAAGTTGATTGGGACATTAGTTGATATCTTGCATTTGTTTATTTTTTTTCAAATCAAAGGAAAAGCCTTATATCCTCAAAAACTAGTCTCTGGTGGATGCATGTACATGTACATGTATTTGGTGTAATATTCTATGTTGAGCACCATCTAGGCCTACCTTGACTGAAATCAATCCAAATCCGATGTTGAACAAAGTTTTGACTATGAGGCTAAAATGCTCATGACAAGGTCACACTACTGTATGGTAAATCCTGTGTAGATCCGAGGGGGAAAAAGCTCATTCTTTTTGGAAGTTGAGGGAAAATACCAATCCAGAGCTGTTTGCAAGCTTCTTGTTGCACAAGGGATCATAAGTCTGACTCTTGAGCTCCAGGGAGAAAACAGATCACTTACAAGCATGACAAAACATCTCTCACATTTTGCATGATGCCCCCCGTCCCAGTGTTGTAAGTGTCGCTAATTTGCTGTCTTGAATTGTACTGCCCTTGTTGCACCATGTTTTGTGTGGATATCATCCTAATAGAAACTCCCTCATGGACAGACACTGAAAGGACGGTGGAAGAAACTTTAAAAAAAGGGAACAATTTGATGAAAAGAGAGACTTGGAGAATATTAAAAGAGCCTTAGGGAAAAGAGTACTTTATTGTGAAAATTCTGACAGGAGTCAAAAAAAGATATCACCAAAGTCTTGTGAGATTTTATTTTTTTCAGAGAGTATCGTTAGAATGAACTGCCCTTGGCAATTTTGTTTGGATTGAGTGGTTTGAAATTTTGTGAAGTTATGGGGGAAGGGTTCTGCTTCTGATGAAAATGAAACGCTCCAGGTAACAATACAAACTTGTGGATTTCTGAGTAATATCTTCAGGAGCAAGGCTCATTGCCAAATTTTTGTCAGATGACACACAGTAAAAAGGTGGAGTCTCAAACATGCATGATGCCTTACTTTTGATCTGTTCCACAGTTTGCTCTTATTTGAAACAAGACCTGAAACAGAGGGTGAATACTACGGAAATTCAGAACATAATTGGAGTGAAATGCAATTTTTTATATGTGCTAACTATTTTACTTGTCTAGGAAACTCATGGTAGCTCATTATTTATGAAGGCAGCATTTAAAAGTAGGGTTGGAAGGAGTATCACCGATTAGAGTTCAATGAAATGGTTCAGTTCTATGTTTTTACCACTTGTTTGTATTTGGTAAAAAGTCAGTATGCCTGAAATGCACCAAGCATATACGTTTTTTAAGGTAGATGTCACTTGACAAGGGGGAAGATGCATTTGGGCTCCTTTATTCTCCTTCAACTTCATTTTTTTTTCTTGTCTTGTCTCTTAAACTATTTCTGTGATGTCACTCCTTTGTTCAAAGTGCAGATTATTTTTACGAATCTACAGCAAACTAGAATCCTATCGAATCTACAGTTGTAGAGTCAGTCTCATAGATTCGTAACAAATCTACAGTTATTGTGGATTTGTATTGTAACGACGAGGAGGTTACCCACATGAACCCCCTCATTTCGATCAAAGTAGTTGTGACTAAAAGGTTGGGGTAGAGCATGATGGTGCTTTGGTGCCGTGACTCTGATTCTACTGGGCCTCGTAACAGGCATAGTGGGCATGCCCACACTCTGGCCATATTGTGTCTGTTTGCCTTTCTCCATAGAAAGTGACGTATAGTTAGCTACCTCTCGTGTTTTCAGGATCATTGCTTTATAAAGCAAGATTTTCTACAAGGATTTGAATTGTCTCTTCACCTTTCAATAAAAAATAATCTTTATATGTTTTGGCCGCTTTTCTGTGTCTATGTTTTGCCCAGTCTTTCTCATACATGTATGTTGCATTAAAGTTTAATTGAATTGACACAAACTCAGGTACATCTTCCAGATGTTCCAAGATTTGTCAGGATCTGCTCCCTGAGTATTCTGTCCAGCACATTTATCCCCGTTCATTTATAACGGCTATCAAACACTCTAGTAGCATCATCTTGCTTAGAGAGTTAGCCTGTAAATTTTCTTGTGTTGTTAATTGTTGTAAAATTGTATAAGCAGTTTTAGGTGGCTATGCATGCTTTATAAAAATTCTCTGTTATTGTTTGGCTCCTCATTGTAATTTAAATCCAAGTTGCTCATTCTCCAAATGAAATAGCAATATGTAGTAAGTGGGAATTTCAGAAGGATTCATACATAAGAACATGTAAAGATCAGTGAACCTCATTTTGAGTGGTTTGTAAAGTGGTTTGAAAAGTGCATACTTTCATGAAGTTGATATAACATTCCAGTCCTAAATTTCATGGAGTCTTGTGGTGGTTTTAATCCGGAAGGTTCCCTGGGATGGCACATGTGTAATAATAAATCCAAGGCACAAGAGGAAGAGAAGCGAGTATGTATCCAGCACTGACGGTGTTGACTGCACAAAGACTGTCAATGTTTCACGTAGCCAAAACCTGTGCATGTTAATGAATGGAACAAAGGTGTGTACTCAGGCTAAGGGTTAACAGCCAGAGCATCCCAGACTTGGGACTCCATGTTTATGCAACAATGGGAAACAGTTGAAGTCAGAGCATAGACTCAGAACTGTAGATTCGTGCAAGAATGGTCGAGGCGAATTAGCACCAATCTACAGTTCCTTATCCATTCTCTATGACAGAATCGCAATAATAATTTTTGACTCCTTCCCATGAACTGTTTATATTCCTTACAAAAGGGTTTGGGCATTGATTTGAAGTTTTCATCATTCCAAAATATCACATCTGCGAGACATCTTGAAAGTTTACTGGTACTGCCCCTGTTCTTAATGCTCTAGATGATTACTCAGACACCACAAACTGTTTTGAGTAATAAATTTGTCTTGCAGCTTTGGGCTCTGAAACCACAGGTATTCTGACCCTGTCCATATGTTTCCTTGTGTTGTCTTAAGAATTACACATGGTTCAAATATGTATTTTCATTGACCATACCACACTCTATGTACCAGTTGTGGTAGGATACATTCCTTCAAAAATGACATGCAAAGAATAATTTCTGGTAGCATATTAAAATAAAATTGTACATGCTGCTACCAATTTGCTGGCAGTGCTCAATTTTCATAGTATGGTACCTAATTGCCTAACTGTAAAGTGCCATACAGTAATGACAAAGCAGTTTGGGTAGCAACCAGAATGTGTTGGTGGGGGAAAACTTCTTTTGGTTTCTCAGAATCCTTGGAAAAATAACTAATTATTTATTGTCTCCAAGTATGTGCAAACAATGCACACTGCATTCAGGGAGACTGTTAGGTCTGCCTATACATTGTACTTATTTGAGATAGATACATGAAAAGTATCAAGAAAACATGGAAAGGCATGCAACTAATTGTACTAATCTGACTTTGAAAATTTTGCACTCTGTATAGTTAAATGTATTGAAAATGATCTCCACAATGTTATGTGTTCTAAGTAATTTATTGCTTGTCTAAATTTCAGGGGTTTGGTCAGCGTTCTCCCCAGGATTTCAAAAGAGTGGGGAATTTCTATCCTTGTTCACTGACAATTTGCGAAGCCACAGCATGGGGTTTGATGCCCGCTGAAGGGCCTGAAACATTTTGAACTTTAGATGCTCTCTGGTGCATTCTAGAGCATTTCCTGAGCTTTTCATTAGATATTTCCCTTGGAAAATGACAGATTTAAAAGTAACGTTATTTTCAACTTTTGTTTACAACGTGTTGACATTGCAAACAACTTAGTAAACAATTCTGAATTGGCAGGTGTTACAAAGCTCAAGTTTTAAAATTTCTTGTGACAAAATGTGATTGCCTCCCTCACAAAAGTGATCTGTCTAGTAAGTTATTGGCATTTGCTGTGGTAATTGAAGCAAAATCAAGTTAATGTTGGAGCAGAGTATTCAAAGATTTTCATCTTCCCCAGTGCATGATGTGCATCATACTGGTAGGGCCTACATCTCTTATTTTATGATATATATATGCATCAAGTATTTTATTTCATAATGCACATAGCGCTTGGCACATGTTAAGCCACCTCACAGACTGCCTTGCTGACTGGTCACCGCACATGCACGGCTCGGTGGCAGCCTTTGGAAAATTCATTGCTCTGTTGTCAAATGCACCCATACTCACCATCTAAATCTCATTTTTTTCTAAGGTATTTCTTATCCAATTTTAGCAGTCAATAAAAAGGGCTAATATGGTTTAAGATATTTTCAGCCAAGGTCACAGGCCGTGTGTGGGATGTACTCAGGTTTTTTGCTTCTAAAATATTTCTTGTTCCTTACTGTTAAAGGTTTTTCAATATTTCAGACCTGGGTGTGCCAAGTGCCTCTGGTACTTAAGCAAGCAGGCACAACTCCAAAATGTAATCAGTTATTAGCCTACCTGTGCTGGTAAGCCTCAGAATGATGTCCCTGACACACAAAGGGAAAGACAACCTTTAATCCACAATGTTATTTGGAGAGTAAACATTTGCTTAAGGGGAACAGAGATAGGAGGAGGACACAAAAGAGAAGAATTTGACAAATCTTTTAGCATCCTTGCGAGTGTGGACGTCATCACTCAGATCTTTCTCAAAAGCAAACGTGCACACTTGCTGGATTAGCTCCAGAGTTTGGTTAACAGCTTTGTGTTAGACATAACTTGAGAAAGCCAATTTCAGATTGTTATAGTGTTGACAAATTTTGTGTGCCTAGTTGATGCATATGTTCAATTTTCTTTTCAAAATCATCCTTAAATGTGTGTTTCAGTGATTTTTGTAATGTTTCTCAACAGTAGGAAGTAAAATGAGATTCTCTGGCTTTTCCAGAAAAAGTTCTTGAATATGTGGTATTTCGGTCTTGCCTGAAATTTGGTTGATTAAAACAGTCATTCGTTAATTCTTTGACTATGTAACACATAAAGACATTGTATAAATACATTCATTATACAAAATTTAACATGCATGTAAATGAATAAATTTGAAAATCAGCTGCTTAATTTGAGGGTTATGGGTGTAATGATAGTAGGCCTGCACATTTGTGGATATTTTTAGAATAAAAATTAAAATTAGAGATAAGTAAATTACCATGGCCCCATCAGTGACATCATCACAGTCATGATATTTTTCCCAAACCAGACAATGCTGGTTGATCTCAACTTTCCTTTAATGGGATTCCTTTAATGGGAGGGGGGGTACATATTAAGCTGGGAACCCCAAACACAGCAGGTGGTGCCAACCAGTGAGGTTCCCTGACAGTTAACTTTACACAGGAATGTAAGACATTTGTTGAAAGAAGCTTCATGACATATACAAAACACTGCTCTTTCTACTTACATTGCCTAAGACAAAAAACCTTTATATGTTGTGGCTTTTGTTATTAAGTTTTGATCAACAAAGTTTTATCATTTTGAATAACATTATAAAAACAACTGAAAACTTTTGAAACAATGCAGTGGATATTAATTTGTAAGACGACTCAAATTCTGGCATTTTGTTAGTGTTATGCATATGCAAATTTCTGCAAATTTGGGTGCAGATTGCAGACCCACCATTGGTGTACGTTGGATGGTCAGTGAAATTGGTTTTGTTAAACACTATGCAACTCTGATCAAATGAAATAAACTTTAAATGACATTTAAAGTCTTTCAGGCAATTCATTAGGACACCAAAATTTGTAGAAATCCAAACTTGGTGTTTATTCAAAGCAGGGCCTACCAATAAATGATGATTCAAACTGCTCAAATCTGTCAATCAAATCTGCTGCACTTGTCATCACTGGTTGATGGCAAATAGTGATATGTACTACACTTTGACAATGAGGTTACCACTTCCAATTGACGTTTTTTTGCCAGACTGTTGAGATGATCAAAAAGGTGTTTTCATCCGATGTTATGTGGATATATTCATAAGAATAGAAAAGCCCAAAGTAGGGTTATTCTTTTCCACTACATTGCAAATAGAATATGCTCATAAAAAAGCAGCAGAAGCTCATGCAAATGAAAGAAAAGGTGGTCTATCTGCTCTGAGCGGAACAAAAGAGGGCATGTTTTTTTGGTACTCACTGCATAGGCGCGCCATGAGTATATGTGCGTTTGAAGCGGAGCACGATGAGTACGCATAACTAATTTATTGCGGCATGTATGGTCTTTGCGTACATGTAGAATGCATGCAAAACCCGCTTGTAACCAGTTGTCTTTCTCTCGCCGATTGGGGGTGCACTTCAGCTCGGGCTGGATAAAATTAACCGATTAAACTGGGTATCACAGTAATTTTACCACACAGTATTGCATGCGATACTGCACCAATCACCACCGTAAAGGGTGCCTTTTGGCTGTGATGGAGATTATTTATTATTTGTTTGTCGTTCTGCTAATGTGCCATAATGAAGGCAAATATGTAAAGCCAAACAAACACACTTCCGCACATCTTTCCTTTTTACATGACTTTTTTAATGGTTACTCGACCCCCTGAAATGGAACCAGGTATTGATGTTGGCAGGCACATGCCCAGGTACTTGGCACAGGCCTCGATGACAGCACTGCTTATGAAACAATATCACGAGATATGGGTTGCATTTCGTTTAAGAAACAAAACAAAATGAAGCAAATTCATTTTGTTTCATTTCCATATTTACTGAAAATGAAGGACCTGGTACATGTAGTACATTTCTTGGTACTGAATTATGCTTTATTTCCCCCCAAATTTTAAATATTTGAAGATGTGTTTGCAGTTTTGACGACTCTTCTGGGAACTCATACAAGATCAGTTAGCTCCACTGATGATAGGGATCAGAAGTTTCAGTTACATGTTGGTGAGTTCCATAATCAACCAAAGACCAGCACTTCTGTCTTACACAGTTTTTTTATTTATTCAGAGCAGTTTTAGCACAAATAGTCTTATCACCACCTCTGAGTTATTCCCAGCAGAATTTATGTATACAAGTATGGCTTATAAGGAAACATAAAAAAACAAGAATGACAGCAAGATGAAGATAGCCAAGTCCATGAGAGTTTTTAGCTTTCAAGTTGTAATATGTTTGTATGGTTGTTGCTGAATTTGTTACTGCAGCTTATTTGTCCTGCTATTGACCTTAAAGTGTCCAAACTTGTAATCAGCAGCTTGCATCAAATGAAATAATACATGCTAATGTTGGAGAAGGTCTGTTGATTCTCTCACATTTTTGTCACAGAATGCTTTTTGGAAGGTTTGCTTTCAAGGTGTTTCTGAATTGACAAAATTGGAGGTAGTTGACATCACTTCCAAAGCAACACTTTTAGAAAATACCATAATGTGATTTTTTCCCTTTATGTACATGTACTATGCTCAGACACTAAACAAAGTGTGCCTTCCACTGATAAGAGAAGTTCCCTTTTAAAGAAATATTTAGCAGTCAATACATCACTATACCAAAAGGTTAAAAATTTTGTGTGGATTCAAAGTATTCTGTGGACAATGATCTTTTAAATATGCTTCAAGTATTCTTTCCGTTAAGAAGAATGCCCCTTATAGCACAGCCTATGACATAATAGTATTCATGAATGGTGGTAACTTTCCCAAAGGTCACTGTACTTTAACAATGCAGTACATACCCGTACATGTATTTGGAGCAGGAAGAAGAGTTCTTTATGTACACGTACATAATACATGTAGATGTATACTTTACATGTACGTAACAAGCCAATGTTGAGTAATCTACAATAATATAGTCTGTCAAGTTGAAAAGTGCAGTGTAAATCTCACCGATCTTTTCAAAGGTCCTTGATTGAATACTGTTGTGATTAATGTGGTCTGCTGTGGTTTTTACTTCCCTTTTTCAGTTCAGAATTTTTTATTTTGGTGGCTTTGCAGTTTACCAAATTCCTGTTGCTGAGGGGATAGTTTACAGTTCGTTTGGAAGACATAGGCCTATCAATGGATTTATCTCATGCATCAATCTCTCTTTGATTGTGGTTGACAACAATATTTGATAATGACTACTGGCCTGTTTGGAATTTTCCCTATGAGATTTTGTAGAATGCATGTCTGTAAATAACAAGGCTGTCAGCATTACACAAGGCTTGTAGGAAACTGCAGGCCCACCATTCACTTGGCTTTGCATTAAATAGGGTCTGGCCACAATGGATGAGAGCGATAACTCTAATCTATGCATCGTTTAGGGATGAGGTGATTTTTTCAGTGCAGAGTGTCTGTACTGCAGTGGTTTCTTTTGTGCTTGGAGTAGGTTTACTAATAAAAAGGAATATATTACATGTACGTGCAACCTTGCACATACATGTACACGTGTTAGAAAGATGAAAACGGTCGGTAAGATGGCACAGTGGCAGGTCATTGGAATGATTTTAAATCTGGGTGTTTGTGGTTAGATGGGGCTGTGCTGATTTTAGGTATATTTGACATAGTCAAATATTTGTTGTCATAATCGACTATTCTATGTGCAGGTTAGTAAATTAAAAAGGGAAAAAAATAACTGTGTAGGAAAAATTGCATTCCAAAGCATATTATGAGGTGCATTTGTACTTGTTGTAAAAATATCAATATTTTATTTCTGCTTTTGCAGGAATCTAAATGTTTGAATATTTTATCAAATGAAAAGTGGAATATTTGGAATTTCAATTATTCAAATTGACTCAGTCTTATGATTCAGAAACATCAGGGTGTCACTGACCTAGTCTTTTTTTAATGTAACCTTATACTTCATTACTCAATACCATGAAATGACGGGGTACAACTTAAAATATTATGCGTATTCTTAGTAAACTAAGCTTTATTTTCTAAGCCAGGTTCATACCCCTGTGTCAGTAGGTAAGCAGAATAATGTACAGTTCATCTCACGTTTGAATATTTTAAATAAAGTTTTAAAAACAAAATGGAATAGGCCCTTTTATTTCACACCCTATGAAGGAAGTTGATTTCTTTTTAATTTTAAAAAGCTTCAAGCGTTCAGCAATTTATTCTCTCAGGTTTTGACTCTATCTTATCAAAATTAGATATTTTTAGCCTGAATGTACATGCAAGGGTGTTGACCTCTTGTAACTGAACTGCTGAAAATTCTTGCCCCCAGTCAACTTCACGTTACAGCTGTCAGTGCTGCATGGTACAACATGAGCTCACCCCAAAATGTGCATCCTGCCCAATAAAAACCCTTCAACCTTTTCCCCTCAAATCTTGTCAACACCTCATTCTTGATTAGGTGGCTGGACTCCCTACAAGAGAATGTAGAGGGCCCATGCTCTTTTCCCCCAGGAGAAGGGAACATGTTGCCCCTGGTTTGTCCTGGGATCTGCACTTTGGAGGGTCTTTGTCATGCTGTTATGCCGAATTCTTAAATGAGACTTGACTTGTATGTGTGGTGGGACATTTCCTTGCACAGTATACTGTCTTACACCATTTTTTCCAGAGAGTGAAACGGGGGACTACATGTGGATGATTTAGAATAGAAGTCACTCACAATTTTGATTGAAACCTTCATCTATTTGAGTGAGTAGATTTCATCAAGAGGGTGTAAATCTTTACTTGTAAAGAACAAATTTTTACTCTATGGAATTGAGTAAATTTAACAGTGCATATGTCTTTGGACTAATTGGCTTCTTAATGGATGTCTCCAGTATCGTTGGTTGAATATTAAAAGGCCCAATGATTACTTTTCATGATTTCAAGATAAGTTGGTAGGGCCTGTATAAAGCTGTTGCTTTTTCAAAGAAAGATATCATGTATGTACCTGCCACAAAAACTTTTTAGTTGAATTTTAGTGGTAAAATGGTTTTGATTGTTGTGAAATCGATGTGTCCAGTAACATGTTAGATCAGTTATGACATTAATTAGCCAGAAAGTCCTGGAGTTTATTGGTGTTTACACATGGCTCTTTGTCCTCGATTCAAGTAGGCCTTAAAAGAAAAACTCTGAATTACATTTTGTGTAGTTCTTGACATCTTGACATTTTGATCCATCTTGATATGTAAATAGGGACTGAGTTCCTTAGCTGTCTGTTGGAACTGGGTGTCTTTTGTTTATTTAGAGTCTCAAGAGTGTATTTAAGCACCCTGCCTTAGGGCATTCCTCCTTGTCATCTTCAAGACTCTTTTGTTCTGATTGCTTCTCAAAGCACCCATGGTTTCACTCTGACGTGGCCAAGGAGTGGTGGCCAAGGAGTGATCACAAGTTTATATTGACTCTGGTGGCATATCTCTGAAGGGCTAAGGGATATCAAGGAGTTCCATTTGTATTTTGAGTGAGAGACAAATATGGCCTTACAAGAAGAGCTAGGTGAGCGGCCGGCCAGGATGTCAATTTGGCTTTGTACATCACTGTGGAAACTGAGCCAGGTGACTTTCCTTGGAGGAGTTTTGGGAATGTTTTGTTTGTTCTGTTTTGTATGACTTTGACTATTTAAAAAAGTTGTGGTGCTAAAGCTGTTTGCATTGGGCTTTGTAAAAGTCTGCAACCACATCTTGACCCTAATATATCATCTTCATTCAATCACATATTAAGTCTGCAGAAAATTTATACAGGTATCGTCCTGCTTTCAGTTCAAGATGGCTGGCTCAGAATAGGGCTAACTAAAATAAATTAGTCTTCATTGTGCATGTATGCATACTTGCATCTGGATGAAACTAGTTGATTATGGTATGTACATATACCGGATATCCCAAGTAATCTGTGATTATCTTGTCAGGTTTCTTCTATCAGTGAAGCAGTTCAATGTAAAGAGTTTCAGATTACCTCATGCTTTTCCCAGTGTCATGCATAAGCATGACTTTACATACATACTGTGATTTGCATAAGAGTGGATGTACGTCCAAGGGCTCTTACAAATATTAGTTGTTCTGCCTTCCAAAAAGGCAACCAAAAAAGCCAGTGCACGTGTCATGAACGAACCAATCTGGAAGCTTCACATGAAATTTGCAGTTAAGCTATGTGGCTGAAAATAAGATTTGATATGGCTACAGAAAAGATGATATGCCAGGGAAAAGTGACTGTCTGACAATATGTAAGGTGTGGGATGAGCTTCATTGACCGGTAAATACTGAAACAGCAGTGATCAGCATGTCAGATGACAAACTTATGGCAGCTTTCATGGTGGGCCCTTTTCTTTCAAGCAGCTTTGTATGGTGAGATCTGTTTTGACTAACTTAATACACATTAACCTTGAAAACTAACAGTTTTTTGGACACTCATATAGAGATAAAAATAAAAACTCTGATTTAATTTAAAAAGAAGATTTAAATAGGAAAAAAAAACAGATTTCTAAATTTAGGAAAAAAAATCGGATTTTTAGCAGCCTTGCAGAAAACCTCTTGCATTACCATTTGGACATTTAGTCAAGGAACATAACCTTAATTCTCCATGCATTGTTGACCAGTGTGGCATAGTGCGGTAGTCCGAAGTGTACATGTATGTTTCCATGCTTACAATAGTTGGTTACCTTGCTGCTTGTGTGGTTTATATATTCAACTGAAACCTCCTCTTGAACCAAAACTTGCTTTACTCGGACAAAATGATGCCATGTTACACAGCAACTTTTAAACAAGTCCATTTCCCTTTGATTTGTACAGGTAATCAACCGAATGTCCACAAATTAGTTGCCTCATTATCCCCAAATGATATTTTTTTAAATCTGAAGGTGCAAATTTGTGTTTTTAAATGACCAAAGTCACTCTTTTGGAAGTTTTAAACATGACGCGGAGTTGCATTTTGGTTCATCTATTGAAAAATATGCCATCCACCCTAATGTTTGTTAGGCAGAAGGCAAACTGCCTTAATGGAAATGTGTATAGTGCCATACCATTAAACAAAACCTGTGCACATAGTGTACACACAAGGGGGTCAAGGAACTGTTCTTCACACAAGTCATATTAGTGTGCACTCAAGAAAGTTTTGTAATGGCTCCACGGAAAGTTTCCGTGGTCACTTTGAGCCTGTTAAGTTACTGTATGTGAGCAGGATTTATAACTAACGAGGACATCAGTGCTCCATGCATTCCAATGGGAGACTTTGAGATGCTGCTGACGGCAGCCATGCCCACAGTCTTGCACTTGCTCAGAACTACATGCTCAGTACTATGTATGTCTTCTGCCACTAGCATCTCAAAAGTGTCTCGTTGGACTGAATTTTGCAATTTTTCCACATAGCCATGGTAGTTTTACAAAACAGAGAACTTGGCTATAGATTCGTTATGTACAGTAATTGGTTAAGTACCGTATATGTGAGTTAACCCTTCAAAATATGTTTCCATGCTTAGGAACAGGTTTCGCATTGTTTCATAGGTGCAGTTTAACATTTTACCAATTTTATATACACCGGGAAGCACATGTGTATTTATGTCATTGTCTCAATGAGTTAGCTTTGAAATAGTGTTTTTCATCTAAAATCTAAAAACATAATTAAAGGTATTTGGCATTTTCATGTAGTTTTTCTGTTTGAGGAGAAATCCTGGCAAATACTACAATTTCAAAAAGGATACATGTACTTATCAGGAAGTTAAAATATGGCTTTTTATTTACAGATGCGTTCTTGGTCTCAGTTCATGCATACATGGCTCTTTATCCTGGGCCATTTCCATAACTTGTCTCTTGATTGTGTTGACACAGTGCAGTCCTGTCTAATAGTACAGGTAAATTTCCTTGGACCTCAGTAGTTTATGTTCAATTTCCCATCTGTGAACAGAGACTTTTTATGATAACCACCTAGGTCTATTGCCATAGCAGTTGGGATCGCCTAGTACTAGGCAGGATGCTTGATGCTTGTGTCGGAAACCAGAAAAGCACAGGCAAGCAATCAAAACGTGCATGGATAGCAGGTATCTCATCCCGTCATTAAGTGGGAGGAGGACTTAATTAATGCTCTGATGTTGATACACTTCACTGGATGGAATAGCCCGTGGTGATCAGTCATATATGTGCAGAATTCCAATCTAGAGAAGCGTGCTCCATTACGCCTCCAGCTGCTCATTGCTTTCAGATTTTTTTTTTTCATTTCATTTGGAGAGAAACGTGTAGCATACTATTCACACATCTATGAAACTGGATACCCTTGTGCTGTTGAAACTGCTTGTCTTTGTAAACACATAGAGCACTGCTTGTGGCTGGTTGAAAATCACTGCGTATAGATGGGCATTTCTCTCTTTGTTACAATTCTCTCCATCCCCAGATTGCCTCATTGTTTTCTTAGCTTGATTTAGGATGGACAGAATCAGTTTGCAAATTCTGATGCCCAACGACAGCAATTGGGTCTGGAGGTTTGTTCATGTTCTTGCCTGTGCCGAGGGAAAGCTAGGAGTGGTTTAGCCAATCGAGCAAGAATGTACATGATCATCTGGTTCCAATAAGAATTTGTCATTACAATTCACATTTCCCAATCACTTGGCTCCCAGGAAAACATGCAGTTTGCGTGTGATTGGTTCATTTTCTTGTTAATAAATGGCCCCTTTTGTTAGCTGTTTAAATAATACGAGTCAACATTGTAGTAGATCAGGCCTCAGGGAGTACACACAAGACTGTCTGTGAAGTGTTTATTTTGAGGCAACCGTATAATCATCTACATTTTTTCTCGCAGATTCATAACTTGAGGATAGGTCTTATCAAGGATTGTAAAAAAATAATATTAATATAAATATTAATAATATTAGAATTATACATTTGTGTTGCAGTAACATTTCAATGAGTTTCATGTCCAAAAACATTGTTTGAAAGCTCACATAAAACGATGCACATAGAGCTCTTAAAACCTGTGCACTGATGCACCACACAATAATTTGGCGCACCCTTGTGCCAGTTGTCACGAAACTGGGGGGGGGGGAAAGAAGACAAATAACTCCATCTTTTTATCCTGATTTATTTCCAATCCCATCTTTACATCACACTTTCTTATCCTGTTAGTGTAGAAAGACCTATATGTAGCCATCAAGGATCTTAAGACTCTCATTTCTTATTGTGAATCTGCCTACCCAGATGCATTGACCATTGTTGAAGGTGATTCTGCAGGCTAAACTTAACAAGCAGCAACCAAGTACACCAACAAGTGACGTATCCCACCTGTGGAACAAAAACACTGGATCTTTGTATTGCCGGTACTAGGGGGCATTAAAATCTATTGAATGCCTACATCTTGGGAACCCAGACTATTCGATGGTTCTGCTTTTGTCAACTTACAAGCAACAGCTTCAGTGTTCCAAACCTTTGACAAAAACAATTTTCCTTTGATCTGAGTTGAATGCTGATAAGCTGCGTGGTTAGTTTGGTGCCGCTAAGGTCCATTTCAAATGTTGTGCTTATGCGCTGTTGTATACAATTCAAATTGATTTTTTGTATTCGGCATGACAAAAGCAATTGGCTCGGCAAATTGATTTCGGCACGACAGAGAATTTTAGCTTTATAAGGTCTGCTGTGCTTAATTCAGTAAGTATGGCAGAAGCACGGTGTGGTTTCAAACGTCGTGCTCCTGCCGAGTTGAATACTATTGCTATTGGAAGTTGCTCCTAAACTTTGTTGATCATTTGGAAGATGTACATGTTCAAAATGTGTAGTAGAGTTGAGAAATAATCATCGTCAAACAAACACATCAACAAATATGATGACTAAAAGGGAAATATCTTGAAATGCACGGGGCAGATTGCTAGACCGAGCTCGGGGGAAACAGGGTTTCAGTTACACCATTTCTCTTTTAAATTCCTGGTTGATATAAGATAAACTCAAAGCTGACCTTTGGAATTAAAACTCCTGTCCAAAGCAGGAATAAGACTCCTAATGATATCGAAATGTTCACACGTTTGGTCACTCCCTCCACTTAGTTTTACTTTTTTGTTCAGGGCTGAACACTGAATGTCAGCACAGCTTTGTGATGGAAACAAGATGTCTGATGTAATTCTTTTGTTATTCAGTCATCTTATGTAGCAGTAGCCTTTTTCAGGTAGTGAAATTTGTTGATTTCCTCTGTTCCTTAACAAAAAATTATGATATTCTTGCATCCTTAGTTTTCCCTAGAATTTGAAACCCATAAAGGTGAAGCCAGCACTGAACTAAAGGCCATCCTGATGCTCATTTGCTTGCTATATTTTCTGAAAGCCAGATTCAAGAATTTAAATTTGGTTCAGGCTGTGATTTTCTTCTATCTCAGCAGGTCATTATTTAAGTAAAAGTCAAGTTGATATTCAGAAAGTATAGAATTCATC
This sequence comes from Acanthaster planci, assembly GCF_054643075.1. NCBI lineage: Eukaryota > Metazoa > Echinodermata > Asteroidea > Valvatida > Acanthasteridae > Acanthaster > Acanthaster planci. The sequence continues at coordinate 6,643,515 of NC_141792.1, read as the reverse complement.
AGGGTTAACTAGTATTAATAAAAATTGCTTTTTGATATATCAAAGATCTGTACTGGCTTCAGTGAACACTAAATGACGATGTTGCGTTAAAGGACTTAATATCACTTTTTCAAAAATGTATCACTTTTCGCTGTATTGTGCATATCATGACTAATGTTCTTTGTAAATATATATGCAGGGCATATCTCCAGGATAACTCCTGTAAGAAATATTTTCAACGGTCTCTGTTGCATGATATGCGTGCTGTGTTGGCAACACGCCATGTGGCATCTTCATTGAAGACTACAACATCCACTAGTATCGAACACTGGCTGTGTGATCAAAATTTGAAACTGCAGTGGTAGTAGATGCGACCAGAACACGGCTCGCCCATCATGTGCAACCACATCCAAACCCCTGTATTATCTCAGCGGTGCACTGGCAGTGATGGGTGAACATACGTGGTGACTAGGTGATAGGCCTATTTCATTGAGACATCACTGAGATCGCTGGGAACCATAACATCGAGCCTTGAGAATAAAACAGCCTCAATTTTTTTTGAGAAATATACTAGCAGTGCTCACCGAATCTAAATCCTTTTTCTTTGTGACTCATGCTAAAAGATTGGTAAATCACGGTCAGTGTTGCGGTGGTCCACCATGTTGGATTTATGTAAGTTTAACTGAGTTTTTAAAATTAAATTGAACATTTGAAACCACTGCTGTGCTTACACTGTGCTAACGTGGTGCTCAATTCAATTGTATTCGCCATGGCATTAGCGCGACGTTTGAAATGGGCCTAACAGGGATGTTTTCAAGGATAGCACAGCTGATCTCAACGAGTACCCAAGTACAGTGACTGGGTACATAAGGTTCTGGGAAGACATTTTTACCAACAAGGACTACTCCTCAACATCCAAATTCAGAGCCTTGGCTTGGTAGTAGTACTTGTTCTAAAATGTGAGCAAAAGACCTTGCTTGTAAATAGAAATCTGTGGACTCTGCAGCCTGTAAGAGGGCTTTTAGAAGACAACTTGAACAGTAAGCACTCTCAGAATCTCTGGGCGGTTATTCAGAATACCACCAACTACAAGCAAAGTGCGCCAATCACAGACACTGGTAACATAAAACTGCCCAATCACCAAGTTTTCTTGTGTCTATAAGTGCTAACCAAATATCCTCATGCACACACATTCGTGGAGTGGATCACCCAGTAATTTTTTAAATAGGCAGGGGCTGGCTGAATTAGTAACCAAAAATTGATGCACCAAATGACCACTAAATCAAACATGATTTTTGGACCCCACCATGTTCATTTCTCACTGCAGTGGCATTGAACTGTACAAAATGAGCTCCAGTTCTACATACCTGTAATAGAATGGTTAAAATAGATTTGATCAAGTGTGCACCTCTGACAAGCGCAGCAGTGAAACTAAACAAACTGACAGGGTCCTCGAGAAGAGAGACTAAGGGGTACTTTGAAACTTGCCCATGCAGCCAGCCTGACTGCCAGCACTAATGATAACACTCGGGCAGTGAAGATCGTGGATTCACTCTGGACAGCTACATTCTCCTCGGAAGATACGCATGGCTGTGTTGCATCACCAGCCTCATTCTGTCGCCGGCTAGAATAGCATCCCGGCTATCACCTGCCACAGGCTTTCAATGATTGACCAGCAGACAACGTAAATTCGTGTGCTATCTCTTCTAAGACTGTACTTCCTATAATAGGCCACTTCAACAAGCCCATGTTAACGATTAACTTTGGCTTTTTTAGTTGTTGTGTCTGAGTGGTTACTCATGAAATTTCTGGTGCTCCTGTCCTTTTCAATAGGGGCCAGCTGCTTGCAGCAGAAGAGTGCGGCGCTTTGGCCGGGGCTGAATTTTTATTATCACACTTGGGATTCTGGCTGATTGTGATAATGTTGACATTGTACGTGAGCCCACAGGAAGGGTGTAGTTGTCACTCCATTGTATGGACACTTTATTAAGTTTTTCACTCTGTACATGTACACAGGCTAATGTATTTTTGTTCATACAGGAACATAAGTTGAGGCATGATTGAAGACAAACTTATGAATAATTTGTCTAGTTTTGGGGGGCTTTTGTGTTTTTAGGAGCAGCTTTTCACAGATTATAACTCTTTGTTCTACCTCAGTGAAACTGTGTCCACTGCCCCAGAACAGTTAATTCAGTATGCTTCAAAGATATTTTCAAACCCTGTGAATTCCAGGGTATAAGAACATCAGACTTTTATTGTGATTAGCAAGTTCCTCTAAGGTTATTAATGTAACATAGCTCAGTTTAAATATCTGCCATTAAGGTGCCTGAACCACAAGACTTCTGCGAAACTTCAAACAAGGCAAAAATCATAGGGGAACCCAAGCATGCCAAGGGGAAGCACAGCCTCTAATCTCACCTGACGTCCCTTGGCTGGTCTTCCTTTTTATCACACCGCATCCTACAGAGCTACCAACAAAGCATGTAGTGCCCCTCGTCATCATCCACCCTGCCAGTTGAAAATTTTCCACTTATATTTGTAAACTTGCCAGATGTGCTTCAGTATCTTGCAATACTGGGAGCTGCACTCGCGAATAAATACATTGTCACTCTTTGTATGAAGACTGGAATAAAGGGTCTGCTGCCACCTTTGCTGATCCTATCATAATTAACATGGATTGGGACCACCTGTGCTTTTTGGAGACCATCTCCTGTCTGTCTCTTGGTGGACCCATAGAGTAGTGGTTGGCCACTCACAGTAGCTGTTTTCCAAAGTATAATAGTATCCCTCCATCACCAGCAAACGGAAGAGAAGTGTGTGGCGAATGTTGCAATTTTTGGGCACCTGGTGCTTTAGTGGAGACTACATGTGCATTCTAAACATATATTTTCATTTATCCCAACTGAAATTGGTCTTACTTTCTCAGCTTGTCCTATGCCAAGTGTCTGCATGGTGCAGATAACTTCCAAGACTGTCATACAGGTACATGTGTTTTGTACAGTTAGTTGTAGATGTTGTACATGGGGCATCCATCTTTCCCCTTCTACCCTTCTCCCCCTCAGATCAACTGCCTAAGATAAAATTTGTTTGGAAAACAAGAGTGTAATAGTAAATAAATGAAAACAAATACAAACTAATGAACCAAAAATAAAAGCTAAAGACAATGGTTCCAAAAAAAGCAAAAAATACTGTGGTTTTGTTTTACACATCTTTCAATGTAAACCAGTGAGAAATTTGTTGCTGATGGACAGTTGTGCTGTGCATATTTTTCTTTGCATAGTACAGACATCTCAGCCTTTGCCAGGCGGCAAAACATTTGTAACCTGACCCCAAAAACTTTGGAAAGGCGACTTGCAGGCTGTCCCAACTTTCTGCACCCAAAATCACCAAAAGGGACTGGCTGTTAATTGGGAAAGGTGAACCCCTGTAAGTGTTTGTATCATTGCCCCAGACACAATATTCATTCCATTTCTAATAAGTCATAGTCATTCCAGATGTGGCGACCAGCTGAAGTGATTGCAAGATAAGTGGAAATGATCTCTATTTACCAAACAGGATCTCGTGACTTCTTCTCTTCCCTTTCTTTTTGGCCGCTTTTCATCATGTGACTGTGATATCAGTGAAATTTAATTTGCTAGGGTCAGCGAGGTCTAGATGCGTTCTGGAGGGCTGGTTCTTTTATCTGCTGGCTTGTAAGCTTGTGCTGTTGTTGGCCAGGCACCACATGTAATGTTAGCATGAGAATAAAGGGAGCACTATTTAGGGACTTAGGCAGTATATGTGTACATGGACATGTACATTGGGCCTCATTATCCTGCATTCTACAGGTATGAGTTGTAGCCTTCTTGGTGTAACTCTGTTGAAGTAATGCTGTGTTCATTGTTCGTACACTTTTTATATCCAACCTCTACAGCACGTGAATACTGTAACATTTTAAGGTTGTAGAAATTTAGCCAAAAAAGTGAGGATTGGGCGATAAAAGGGAGGCTTTGTTTCAAACTTTTTATTTTAAGTGTAAGAAAATTTACATTACTTCAGAAAGTTTTGAGCATATTTCAAGTTTCATGAGAGAGAAAGAGGGGGTGGGGAGATTGAGGCGATAAGAGAAATTGTTGTTGGCATGTCTGTTGTCCAAACCACCTTTTATTTTCTGGACACAAGGCTGACCCAGTAACAGATTTTCAAGCAAGGCTGTCTCTCCTGGGATTTCAAACACCCCCTTAAAAGTAATCCTGCCTTCTGCAAACTATCAAGGATGGCCAGGCTGGCGTCACAACAAAGTATCCTTTTTTATCTTTTATTTTGTGGTGAAATACATGTATGCCATCCTTTAAAAGGCTACATGCATGTACCAAGAAGCTTTGTTTTCAACTCTTTTTAAAATTGATATTTCATTTCAACTTGAGATTGGTGCTGTGGTAATGTGAATTACATGGAGTTATTGAACAGAATTTCAAAAGAAATATTGTCCATTTAAAAACACTCTTGGTTGATTTGAGCAATTCTTTACAGTCCAGTAATCTAGGCCTATTTGCCTATGGAAAAGCATATACATGTACAGTATTAATTCATTTTTCACATTCTTCATTGGTAAAGACTAGTTGAATAATTTTTATCGGAAGTTGTTTAAGAGCCAAGCTGACATAATGTGGAAGGGCAGGTGTTTTGGGTGGATAGATTAAAAAGCTGTCTGTTGTATCTCTCTCTGGCTTCATCTTGTGGCATCACTAAATCCCCTCCATAGCTTTAGGAATTTAAGGTCACGCCAGGGTCAAGCTACAAGCTGTTCTGTCTGAGCTGAAGGAGGAGCAGCTTTCCCCTGCCTAGGTATTTTAAAGGGGCAGTATATTGTTCAGAAGATCAGACGAACCTATAAATACACTTGCAAGCCTCAAATACAGACTGCAGTGCTACTCATACACGTGCCTCTTTTTGTATGTTTCATTTGTTTTCTGTACTTTTTCAATTCAACTACATGTTATTTGTGAACCTGTTCTAGTACTGCAACCTTGTACACTTGCCAACAAGCTTGGGAGATAAAGCAGAAACATTGGATTTGATTAAATTAGGACAACAAATTCTACATATTGAAGTAGTGGTTGGGCTTTGAATCTTCCATGTTCAATATCTTTGGCTTGGTCCAGTATCGTCACTAGTCCTTATCGGGCTTTGTATTAGTTCAATCTACTCCATCACACTTTTTATTTCCAGTCATGAATACCTTTTTAGTGAAAAAAATATTAAAATATTTAATAGCAAAATTCAAACTTTCCACGACTTTTGTGGAACCGTTTTTGTGCAGTATTTCTTTCTGTGTAAATGGCATATTCTGTGTTATGGGTGTGCATTTACAGGTATTTTTGGAACCAGATACCCGGTTTGTAGCATCATTGGGTACCCATAAAAGAGAATACTTAATAACGAATGGCATTGTGCGCAACCCCAGTGAACCATGTGCCTGAAACAGGGCTCTTTTTGGAAGGAAGCAGCACATTGTTCTAAACATCAGGGTAAATTGTTCCTACCTTTTTAGCAAATGAAATTGTTACCTTCAATTTGCAAAATCATCTTTTTGTAAATGTATGAAACAGAAAAACAAAACTTTTGATGAGGAACATCAGAACGGACGACTGAGCTGCAAACCACCTTTGCACCAGCTACTATGCTAAATGTCCTGGATGCTGCACACACAGAATGTACGTGCACAAGTGGTGACCGCTGGTTGTGTAATGTGCGGACCAGATCAGTGCTATGCACATCACTGGTTAACCACTTGCTGCCGGGGAATCCCGTTTCGAGCACCATGGGTTTATACACAGAGCCCCGGGTGCCTGAAATGTGACAAAAGAGCTGGTCCATGTAGCAAAAGTCCATACTCGGAACAAATGACCTGCTGCTGGGAATTGCCATCATTTTTCGGCTTGCATTTTTTGAAGGTAATCCGTCACTGTTTTTAAACAGTATACTACTGTTTTGGGCATAGCGCGCCTGGAGATTAGCACCGTGGACAAAAGTGCTCCAGGGCCCCATTGATGAGCAACACAGCAGTGCTGCATGCTAATTTAGCTGTGTTTGAAAAGACGTCAGCTTAGAGTAGCCACCAAACAGTCATTCGTGTGGGTGGAAACGTCCATTAAATGAAATGATGAATTTTTAAAAAATTGTGAAAACTGAAAATCTTGAAAATCTCCCGTACGTGTGCACTGTATTTTTAAAAGCACCTGGCAGCAAGTGGTTAGAGGGCTTTTATGCACAGAAATACCTCTGTAACTCGAACAATGTCCGCACAACTGTATCCACTTATTTTAAAGTTTCTAATTCAAAGAACCACCACCAAAATGCTTCAAATGGCGTTAAAGGTATCGTAAGTCTAGGGTTAAGTGTCATCACTGCCAAGTGCATTTCTTTTCTCACTGGGAGCAGCTGTATGCACGTTGCATAAACCAATGTTACATGAAATGGCAACAAATCTTGGCTTTCAAGCTACTGAAGCTTGCTACTGGGGGCCCAGTTGTAGTCCCTTTTCAGGCACTACAGTTGCTGCCATTGCAGTGGCCGTGTGATTGCAAAAGGAAAGGTCATGTGACCACACATAGGGAAACCCAAGTGGAAAAAAGGACTGTATGCAGCACTTTACGTTGTAAACAAGACTAAGCGATACTAACGTTTTGCCACATGGAGGTACCACCATAAAGTGCTTTTTTAATAATGAAATTTTTAGGATAATTCCATTCCCCTGAGGTTTGAATTGTCAAGATGTTACTATAAGTACTTTGACACGTGACATTTGACTGGCTGACGGTATTGTGACCTATCTACACTTCCCTTTTTTCAAATGAAGGAAACAGTTAGATTTAAAATGCTTTTACACGTACACAAAACGTCCTTCCTGCTTTTTTGTTCAATTCGTCATCCACAGTTCCATTGTATCACTGAGGAAATTTCTATTGCTTTAATTTCAAATTAATTTTGAAACTAAAAGTGAGAACCACTACTGCATACATTCTAATTCTTGGTATCAGAAACTAAACAGGTTCTCTGACTCATTGGGAATTATGTAGCACATTCAGTGCTTTGGTTACCATCTAATACTAAGAGGGTAATCAACTGCACAATTTGTTTGTGATCACCACTTACTGCACGTGTGGAGTCTCTGCTATATTATGCAGTCTGATCTCGCTCCGTCATCAATTCCGACATAAATTAATGTTCATTTGTATTTTATTAAACAAAACTCAAACAGTAAGCATTGCCATTTTTGCACAAAAGTCATTTAGGCTGACAGGGTTTGAAAGTTACAAATACAGTCATGGAAGTGTACATCAACACCATGGCCACCTCAGAAGATACAATTCATTTGGCCTCATGTTCACAGGTTCGGTACTGTCATTTTAATAGAAAATTATTCAGTAATATTACAGCTGTAAAAATTCCTCAAATTCCAGTGAAATATGGTCAGTAGTCAACCTTGTGTTTTGGAGATACCTGGAAAGTGACGATGACACCTTTCCTATTCTGGATCGGTTTTGGATCATGACAAAAGCTTCTTTAGGAATACAAAGTAACCATGCGAAAATCCATTTTGCAGCTAGAACCATTGTAAAACGTTGCTTTTTTAATGAAGAATTTCTTATATTTTCAGAAAAGTAATTAAAAAAATCAGAACTCCAGTGAATAAAAAAATAGAAATTGCATAAATTTCGGCTCAACTTTTCTGCTGTACAGCGAGCTATCAATGTACTCTCCCCCATGCCACACAGTTGACGAACCCATTACATCACATACATTTCTGATATGCCTGTGTAGTTGAGATTGCAATGAATTTGCGTGCAGGTAAATGCCACACGATCCGAAAGTAGGGGGAAAAGCTCTCAGTTTTCGGTCAGTTTTTATAAAAGGGAGACTCTAAAAGTCATTTTGATTAAACAGACATTAGATGCTAGAGTTTATATGACTGTTCAATGTAAAAAAGTATTAGGAATTACACGTAGTGAGTGACCTATCGCCCTGTGAATTTTGTCATTTTTTCACGCCCGTGAACTTGAAAAATCCAGAACTAGGAAAATGCCTGTAGTATAACAGGCAGAGTGGGTAACAAAGGGAGCTGTCAATCTCCTAACTGCAATTTCATGTATTAAATTTCACAGACATTTCATACATGGATTTTGTTCCTAATTTAGTTAAATTTTTTTGAAAAAAATGGAGCCAGGTTTTGATATGGTCGAGTGGGTCCCCGGCACAGGGCCTATTCTGTGTTATGTGTAACACAGTAAGGTGAAAATCCATCAAACTATTTTCTATGCAAATTCTTATGTTGTCCATTATGAGATCACTGAAAGTATGGTATTTGTACATGTACACACATCCATAGGTCATTAACTTACATGTATATGTACAAGTGGATGTACCTTTTTCATCAGAAGTCCACATTTGTACAGCCCAGTTGCCAGCACAGTGCAGCCTCGTATTACATTCAATGTAAAACAAAGCAAAAGCAGAGATTCTGTTCTGTTTTTACTGAACATAGGGCTTTTCTGCATATCTTGTTTTGAGAAAACACATTTGTTCAAATAAAATGCATGCTTATTTGACTTCTGCACTTTTCAAAAAATGTACTCAAGAGGTCCATATCAAGAAAGGAAAAAGAAATTACTTGTTATGACTTATACGTGTCAATTTTACAACTTAATAGGGCAATCCTGCCCCTCTTTTGGGTGGCTAAAAATGGGAAATGCTATGGGCTGGAATCAGACCTGCAAGCCTGCATGTAATCCTCTAGACCACGGCCAATTAATTTCTCTGCCTAGTTCCCAAATAAATGCGGATGATCCAATGTCAACTGAATGCATGTACAGGGACACTTGCTTCCACGTGCTTCTGAGAGTTTCCTGGTGCGGGCCACATCCCCAAACTACTGTGGCTATCACACTCAATGCAAAGCCTACGAGCCTGTATGAAGTATGTGGGAAGTCCTTGCCCTTTTTACCGTCTCATGCATTAGCGATAGACGTGGTTATATTTTTTTAAAATCATCATTGGGTCGTGTGCACGAACAGTGAGACAAGCCCAGCACCCTGGACAATCAACACTGATGTTTGCTTCATCATTTGACGGGCAGTTCAAGACTTTATCTTACAGGACTGATTTTTTTGGTGTTTTTTGACAAATGAAAGGTCTTTTTGTTACAACTTCTGGTCTGATGACATTTCTTTTCTGGCTTCAAGAAATTTTAGACTCCCAAAATTTGGGACTTCAGCTAGAATTGAAATTTTAAAATTAGGCATCAATGTGTTCCAGCCCTAACTGCATAAGGTCCTGGGTTAGTTAGAGGACCCAAATGTTTTATTGTAAATGTTACTGAAACATTTCTTTTCAGCCAGCTGAAGTAGGACAGATGTTTTTTAAATGCAGTTCAAAAGAAACCTTTATGTCAACTAGTTCTTGACTTTAGATGTTCACTGAAGTTCAGACATTGAAGTGTTCTTTCAAAATGTCCAATTTTATCACTTTGTTTAAATGGGGTGCTACATTCTGTTGAAGGGGGTAGTGTTGAAACGACAAATTGAAGGCACAAAAGGCACAAAAAGAACATGCTTTCCATAATGTTCAAACCATATAGTCAGTTGTGTAGTGGGTAAGTATACCGTGTATGTCAGTATAAAAGCAGCAATAACTACTCCATCCCAGGGAACATAAGAAAACAAAAGTTGGACCAAACTCACTTATACAAGTAAGCGATTTGAAAAACACTGTTACCTTTTTTCCTAAAAACTTTAACGATAAAAGACAAAAAATCAAGTGATGTTCAAATGAGAAACACATGCTCATAAAAAATTTGTAAGCTCATATAGAATATGAATAAACCTGTTTTTTTTAAGTTAAAACATGGTCAATCATTAACAAGATGGGCCAATTTAATACAGAAATAAAGATTACACAGAAACGCGGTAATTTCATCATCAATGTAGCGGGGTCTGAGTCTCAGTAGGGTTGACAATGAACTCCTAGTAAGGGATTGGTTGGATGGTTACTCAGCAGCTTATAGCAACCCCCCCCCCATCCAACTCACCCAAACACCAGTGGCAAACACATCAGGAATAAGGGTCTGGAGAACCAGGCCAAAGCTTTGTTGTTTGTGATTTTGGCACAAAGTGTCTTTTGCTGAGTAATCTACCCTCTGCAAGGAGTACGTCAGCCATAAAAAAGAGTGAAACACTGTGCACTTAACAAGAGTTTGGGTATAAATGGGATATCCAGGTATAGTATGAATACCAAAAAAAAAAGATCTCCTTGAATGAGCCTAAAATTGTCAGTAGAATTCATGACAAAGTGCCAAGAGGCTATTCCCTTCTAAATATATGTGAATCCAATATATTTACAGTGAAAATAATTGGGACTTTTTTAAATACTGGCACAAGGACATGGTCAATCTGAAAGTAAATCAGCACGTCTTTGCTGTGCAGTAAAGTAAAATGAGAAAAGTTAAAGCCGTATTCAGTACAATGTATATTCATGTGCAGTGTAATCTTCCCACATTAAAAAAACTTTGGCGAATCAGGACCAATTTGTGGAGATCTTTTTCTGTTCCCACAACATTTTTGGTCCCCGGAAAATAAGTGTGATGATAAGTGTTTGTCCGCACGACTACAAAAAAAGTAAATGCATGTGGAGGTGGGTATGTGTGCATGTGTGGTACTTAAGGTCGTCAACATTATTTTAAGAAAGGGATTTTCATCATTTAGTTACATGTAAGTGAAAAAAATCCAGCCCACCTGTACATGCATAAGTATACCTGTTCCGTAGTTTTGGGGATAAATGCATGATATTACACTTATTTTGTAGGTTCTGAAAATGTTATGGGGACAGAGCAATGTCCCACAACTCGGTCCTAATTTGCCTAACAAAAGAAATTTTCCCCCTTAACCTGGTGAAGGACTACCCACACCCACACACAAAAATATGTAATTGGACATTGCTATGATCCCTGGACATTTGGACACCATCCGAACAAACGTTTTTGACTTGTTCGTCCATCCAACTTCAACTTAACCATACAGTTTTTAGCGAAATTGACAATGCTAAACAAGTTTTTTTATGTGGGTAGAATTCACAAATGCCAAAAACTGAGGCCCAGCCTGGCTAACATTAGGAAAACCAACCCAACTATTCACATTCAAGATACTGATCCTTGTGACCACACATCAATTGTAGATGCAATTAATAATCTCCTGGCTAGTTTCTCACAAACACATGACTCACTTGATCAGAGTAAACTACCTGCTTATTTACCATTTGATGTGCCACCTCCCCAAGTCCAGCCCTGGGAAGTTTACAATGCTTTGAAGAGAATTCTAGTTTCAAACTCTAGGGGGGCCGATGATTTGCCTGCTAAACTCATCAGGAATTTGCTTGTGAGTTAAGCACCCCTGTAACAGATATTCTCAATACATGTACATCTTTTTCTCATGGCATTGTTCAAGCTCGGTGGAAGCGGGCAATTGTGCCTGTCCCTAAGCAAATGCCACCAACATTGCGTAAACTTGGGCTCATTTCCCTGACTCCATTACTTGCTAAGAAAGCTGAAGGGTTTATTTGTAAATGGGCTATGAACTTAATTTGCCCTAATAGACAAAAAACAATTTGGTAGTCCAAAGGGTGTTTCAACTACCCACTGCCTTGTTGATGTTTATCACCACCTAGTTTCTGGTTCTTGTGTTTCTAATCACATATCCACGCCTGTACTTACTGACTTCACAAAAGAATTTGATATGGTGAACCATGCAATAGCTATCAAGAACTTGTTCATACTGGATGTGCCCCCATTGTTATTCAGTGGATTGCAAACTTCTTGACTGACCATGACCAAAGAGGAAGGTACAAACGATCCCTTTCGGAGTGGCAAACATTCACTGGTGGTGTTCCATAGGGCACTAAACTTGGCCCTGTGATGTTCCTAGCTTGTATAAATAACGCAGCAGATCATGTTCAGAGTAAATGCTAATAGAAATTTTTCATGCTCAGAAAATTAAAAAAATCCAGATTAACTCGTGATGAACTTGTTACTGTGTATAAGGGCTCCATCAGACCTGTTTTAGAATATGCTGTCCCTTTGTGCACTCTGGGCCTACTTATACTAAATCAGACAACCTAGAATCCATTAAAAAAGAGTGTGTCGTAATATACTGGGCCAACAATATACACAACATGACTTGGCTTTAACTGATTAAGGCCCTAGAAACATTGGTGAATAAAAGGCTTCACCTATGTGCCATGTTTGCTCTTAAGTCATTCAACTCAGGCAGGTTTAATGAATGGTTCACTAAATATAAGAGTACCCATACAATGAATCTTAGATCTTGCAGAAAACTAGAGGCATGCTCATGTAAAACCAATCATTTCAACGACAGCCCAATTCCTTACCTTACTTGACTCTTGAATTCATCTACTCCACCCCTGCCGTCTTGCACCAAGTAATCTTTATCTATAGGCAATATATATGTAGGTGTGATTGTAATTTTGTAATCCCCCATCCCGTTTTTTTTTCTGTCTCTTTGTGTATATATGTGTTTGTTGGTTGGTGATGTCGGGTGTTGGTTTGTTGGTTTTTAGGCGGTGCATGTGTTTTCTGCCCTCTTGTCTGTTTTCTTTATCGGTTTATTTGGCTTTTTGTGTTATGAGTTATTTTTATGAGCAATCACATTTTTATTTGACATTTTTATGGTAATATTACGTGTATATTAATTTTAGTTTTACAATCTTTGTCACTTTAATATTATCCTGTGTAAGATGTTCTTAATTCAGCCTGGAGGCTGCAATGAACAATCAAATAAACCATAATAGGCCTAATAATACAAAATTGGTGTTCGTTTTCTGTCAAGTGTTTCCCTTGCCTTCCATCTCTCTGGCCCAGATTCAATTGCCAGCTCTGTCTACATGTGGATTGGGTTTTCAGTCCCTACCTGATGTCACAGGTTTTACCCCATATTATCCTCTGGGGTTTTCCTCCCACCTCTAAAACTGTAACTGCCTCTCACTTTCTCCTCTCTACAGGTTTCATCAGGGTTGTGAGCATGTACAGTGCCTAAGGCACCAAGTTGAGGAATCTTTGGTGTCATTAACAGATATTTCATAGTAATATGGACAGATTATGTTCACTTGTGCTCACACAAATAAGTGTTCATATGAGAAGGTGGTCATGTGATTGCAGGAAAATCATGGATAAAATCCTGGTTGTCCCTCAATTTGCACAAAAAAGGCAGGCCATGGAATTCTTAGTCAAAGTCAATGTGTTTCTAATGCTGTTTTGATCAAGTGAATGCTAAAATGGCAAGCAAGACGTATCCATTACAAAATGTGGGAGTCCGGATTTGATACAAGTTAAACAGGGTTAATTGTATCTGTAAGCAATAAACCTGAACAAATATTCAGAGCAATATGTCTACTGTAGATGTTATCAAAACACTAGTTCACTTACTACTGTAGAGATAAGACTTTACCAGCTAATTTGCAAATGTCTCGGGAGACAAAAAAAGAGAAGTCAAGATTTCACATTCCAGGGGCATTTTATGTCTGGACTAGACATGATATCAAGCTATTGGTCTTGCCAGTCTTTATGCACTAATAATCTATGGTCTGTCTTGAGACTAAAGGTGAATTATTTTCGTTTAAGCATGTTTACATGTCATCCCCATGTCAGTTACGAGTTACAGTGTAACTTATTACTAAGCCGTCTTTGTTTTAGTCCCATATTGTTTGTTGTAGAATTTTTTAGATGTTTTGCGTAAATATTGCCTTTTTTATTGCAGTTTTTGTTATGAAAACTTGCTCTCACATTTGAAGTGGTTTTCTTGTTCATTGAAGAGAAAATGTAATCGGACGATTGGCACACTGATTGATTGATTGATTGATAAGTAATCCGAGGCTCCATTGCAGCAAGGTACATGTGGACACTAACATTTTACTTTCTCTAACACACTTTACAAAGCTCACACCAAATGAAGTGCAACAGTCCATATGAAGCCAGGGTAAAATAAACTATATTGCAAATGCCTGAAATGAGGACCACAAGTGCACCGGCTTTGGGGTTATCACAGGACACATGCAGGGCCAGCATGAGACACAACTAATTAAAAACAGGGTAGGAGGAGTGGTTGGTTGGCTGTCAATTTGAGAGGCACAGTGGGGTGGAAAGGAGATTAGAAACAAATGGAGGTGTCTGGTGGTATTGGCTGAGGTCACCTAATGGGTATTGCTTTTTAAAGTTCCCTGTCTGGACTCCTCAGGACACCAACATTTAACTGAAATTTCTTGGGTGTGTATGTAGATCTGAAGATTTACTGTATCTTAGGAGAGCTAAATGTAAAACTAAAAAAAGAAACTTAATCAAAATTAGATTAAAAGGTTTGGATGGCAAACCCGATGATGTGAAACCTTACAGGAAAACCATTTCTTTCACAGTATGCTACCATCAACCATGAACATTTGACCAGCAATTGACTGATGTCTTGTCATTGTGCAGTGTGACTGTTGTGTTCCCCTGCATTTCCCCTGATCAGCCAAACAATTAGAAAGGTAAACAACACTGATTTATGAAGCCTTTCCCACTGGTAACATCATGGAAGAAACGTGTCAAGCAGGTTTGGTCTAAATTATTTTAACTTGGAAGTTAGATCATAAATCTGTAACAACACACATAGTATCAACTTGAACATCTTAAAAATTAAAACTTGCATGACAAGGCCTATTCAAATGTGGCAGTGAAACATCACTGTGTGTAGTCTTCGGAGGCCCATACCGTTCCTAGGAATTGATGAGTTACAAATGTACATACGACTTTTAGTAAGAAATACTAACAGGGTGGTAACCCCCACTGAGTAGGAAAATGCGTGACCAATAAAGAAACAGGAGAGAGACCTGAATTTTGAAAAACAACATCAACTTCAGAGATTTGGTGGTGATATTGTTTTCATACTTCTCTCTAGATGACGTTTGAATTGAGATTGAGTATCTGATTGATTTGATAATTGGGGTGTGCATTTAGGGTTAGGATGAAAAATCATACTGTACGTATGTATATGTTTACCACGTTATCTTTTGTTGCCTAAAAAGAAGTAAACAAGCTTGAAATCCTTTTGAAGTTGCTCAAGTTGTCAATCAAAGTTACTTGAGGCACATTCCACATGTAGATGTTAATAAATTGATTCAATCCTGATTAATCCTACGTTGAAGTCCCCAACTTCTGTGAGTGTTTTGACCAGATCTCATGACAAAAATAGTGAAGTTAGGAAGTCTTACGTCATTTTATATTTAAGGAACAAGTTTTCAGCTACAGCCCTATGCTAACCAGTTGTGGGCCTCATCGAATCAAATGTGGCTGTTGCAATACCATTCCTGTATTTAGTCTGGGGGGCAAAGTTGTAAGTGGCTTCAAGACTTTGAAATCAACTCACTGTCCCCCAGGCAAGGTGGTAAACATCTTGGGTTGTAGGTTGCTACTAGTGCTGCTGTCCAGACTTTCTGCAGTCATCTGTGAATATGCATCATATAATGATTGGTCCCATCTTGCTTGAATTGAGAAAGTTAGTCTTTTCTCATTTTTACCTTGTTTGTGGATCACTCAATAGCTCTTCTTTTTCTAGCAGCAAAAAGAATAATCAGCAATTAACCTTCAGCTGGGAGTCATCTCAACACCCCCTCTGGGATGCCTGTATTATTTTGTTGGTTTAGCAGAGAGCAGAAGTTTCCAGTTAAGATAAACATTTTTTCAGGTGTTCTCATGGCCATTAAAAGGGGAGCATTTACAACAGAGAATCCAGCAACTGCCATGATGTCAGTGTGCATGCATCCATGATAAGACCTTTTCATTGCTCTGAGCAGGGTCAGGCTTGGTAAGTGGCCAGCAACAAGTAGCTAATTTAGCTGTTAAGTTGCCTCAGGGTGATTTCAAAGTATGGCTCACCAAATACTCTTGCTATTTTGTTGAAAATACCCAAGCTGTTGTCTTGACGGGAAATTTCATGTGTCTATTTTTCATGTTTCTATTTTTCGTGCTTCTGTTTATGGAAGAAACAAATGCATGTTAGCATGAACTTAAAAAACTTGCATTGAGGAATACCTTGTCACAACATTAAGTTTCAAGTTTTATGGGCTTTTACATGCACAGCGTAACTTTACCTAAATTCATGCTTACATGTAGATGTTGATTATTTGGAGAAATGTTTTTAGATATCATATTCTCTGTTTGTATACATTTAAAATGATATACCTCTGATGCATTGCTATTGTGGGACACATACAAATAGGTACAATATTTTTGTATTTATATTTGGCCAAGTGCTGCTTTATGTGATCAAGTCAGTAGTGCTAGAAACCTTTTGTAGCAAACTCATATTAGGCCTGCAAGTAGTGATTATTAAGTTACATTTTCTGTTTGATAAATCAAAATCCAATCCGTGAAAATGAAGACTGCATTTCAGATAGTGAAAAAGAATGAACAAAAAGTTCTTAATCTAGATATCTGAACCTCAGGCAAGTAACTGTTGCAGGAACACAAAGTTTGTAGTTGAATGGTACAGGTGGAAACTGGAAAGTATAAGGTAAACATGCTTTAATAGTAAGAAATTCCGCAGGACAGACCCCTTGCTTCTGTATTATTGCTGAATAAATGTTGTGTGAACATTTGAGAAAATAGCCATTCTGTCAATCAAACTTGCAGTTGAAAAGAAGATCCTTTATCAATTATAAAACAAACCAAATTTGTGGGCCTAACTCACTTGCACCAGCTTTTTACTGTGCATGATGAATAGGGCCTATTCAGCACCGTAGATCAAGTTTGTGGCCCTGTTTCAGATGAGACAAGGTAGGTTTCTGGTTTCAGGGAACTAGCTACATGTAATTTGTAAGCTTTTGTTTCCTAGGTCTGTTTCCTGTAGGCGTGGACCTCAGTGGTTGTAGCTTGTTGCCTGACAGCAAGTGGGTCTCAGGTAATCCAATGTTCCTAATTTTGCTCGCTGTAAAGCTGAGGGGAATCCCTACATGTGTCATCCCATTACTTGCATGAATGCGAAAATGTATTTGCCGTACATGTTCTTTCACCAAAACCATCATGCCAGATTGAGCAATTTGGCTAAGTTGTGTCTCTTTGAAATCAAAGATTGGTCAAACCATTGGTTGCACCATGAAGTGACATAAAATGGTAGTTTTGCTGTACCATCAATAGATGTGCATGTATCACGTATAAATTTGTGCACAGTATACATGCGCACGTTTGCTGTGGCAACTAGACAAGATTAGGCCACTTTTTGGTGCTATGGTTATTGTGGACTTTTGCTACCCTTTCTTGAAGCTTGTATGGGTATACACCAAGTTTACTTGTCATTCAAAGAATGTGACAAACTGCAGTCGCCAACACTTTAATAATTTTAGGCAAGCAACTTGAGTTCAACTCCTGGCTGGACTGATCTGAAAATGCAGCACCAAGACTGGACAAATAGAATACCTGCTTACTGTCTCCAACTTTTACCCTTCTGAACAGCAGTCTAGTTTTGAACAGTGATTTTTGAAATGCAAATTAGCATCAACTGGGGGATTCACCTTTGAGACTTATCAGCTCACATCCATGACTCCCACTCGACCTGAGAGTTTTCTCGCCTCCTTGGTTTGATTACTGGCAGGATGAACTGGGGGAAACAGACATGTCGCTCAGTAAACCCTAAATCCTCCAAGATTTCCTCTGTAACTTCTAAGTGTGGGTCTTGTGGGCAGCTACTTTCTTTGGGCTCTGGGTTTTTTAATGGCGACTATCCAAATGATCCTCCTAAAGTCTGTACAATTTTGGCACCTGGGGTCACGATCCACCACCCTCTCCCAAGGGAGACTGGGAAGGTAATACAGAAAGGCAGCTCATCTGCAAAAGGTCATGGACTTCTGCAATCTTTCTGCAAGTCACTGGTGCCCAATTCCCCAGCGGGAGCCAATACTGGCCGCCTTTCATTTTGGCAGAGCTGCTGTGCTGATTTATTTCAGAGGACAGCAGTGGAACTGGTGGAAATGAAAATGAAGAGACCAAGGAAGGGTTCGCTCCAAGGATGTTGAGGGAAATATCTGTATAATTTTGAATCCTGGAAGATAATAAGATTGGTTGCAATCAAGATAGAGTCGCAAAAGGGGGATTAATGTCTGAGGGGTATTGCTGTAATAAAAAAAGGAAACCTTTTTTTTTCTGTGGAGAATTGGTCAATTTACACAGGATGAGCTTTGTCTAGTGCATTGCACATGATAGTCCGGCAACAGGTCCGTAGATGAACATGGCAGGTCTGTGTTCATACACGTAGAGTCAGCAGTGTCAGCACAAGACTGAGTTTGAATGTAACCTCCTCAGTGTCTGGTTTCTTTTTGTAAAGGGAGGTCTATCGGATTTCATAGAGGACATACACCAGGGCTATGGAAACCTTCAGAGGGGATGGTAAAAGACATTCAATTCCACAGAGGGGCAAGGGTTGCTCAATTAGCACCGGATTGAGTCGATGAGTGGAGACCAGGTGATAGTCTGATGCTGTTTTTAACTGTGTAGAAAGGAACCCCTTTCATATCAGTGATTTCACCGGACCTTTGTAATGAACCCGTTTATCAACACTCATGATGCTGGCATGAGATAGAACACAGTGTTCAGACTATGGAATGACATGTGAAAGGGGCATGGGGAGGTTTAACTAATAGAGGGAAAATTGGCTTTTGATGAATACATGATCAATTAGTACCATGAACGTTTCAGATAGGTGC
The DNA here is from genome assembly GCF_054643075.1 of Acanthaster planci. NCBI lineage: Eukaryota > Metazoa > Echinodermata > Asteroidea > Valvatida > Acanthasteridae > Acanthaster > Acanthaster planci. Next base: position 6,624,756 of record NC_141792.1, on the reverse strand, counting down.
TGAACATTTGATATGTCTTGTATCGATCGATGGCAAGTATTGCAGCACAGGCCCCACCCAAACTGGGGATTAACTGTTCAGGAACCGACCAAACTGATAAAAGTTTTTCACCCTATTGCTTGAAATGAGAATTCTACTTGAACCAATTTGGTGCACTCATCATATTCTCTTGTATAATTCAAGTGTGTGTTGCATACCTTAAAGCCCATTTGAAGCTAAGGTTAGGAATATACATATTATGTGTATGTTTTTTCTCATCTTCCGCCATTTTTATAAGATGTGCCACAAGACAGTATTCTTTGTCCTCTTTTTAATTGTCCACTTCACCAATCGAGAACATTAAATCTGATGAGCTTGATTGTGTTTAATTGTAATTGTTATCTAAAATTGATAATAGATATGAATCTACTAGTACTTTCAATGGTGTAAGTCTCCAACACAATAGTATTCTTCAAAACGTGTACCGGTGACGTCATGCCATACTTGAGTGCCCTAAAAATCTATTGTGAAAATATGTCTGTGATGAAGTTTGCTGGAATCGCTTGAATATTGGTAGATAAAATGATCTCTATGCCTGCAACGCTTGTGTAGAAATTCAGGCTGATGACATCCTCAGACTGGAAGTTATGGTGAAAAAAAAAAGAAAAATCAATCATGAGAGGTGAAGTGTTGAATTTGCTGATCCAGTGGTAGTGAAATATTGTATTCATTTCATAAGGCGTTGGACTTGTTTAATTGTTCATACGTGCGACCCACCAACGATTAAAACAGCATATCAGTCCTTTGTAGCTTCCCGTGAACACTGTTTGCATTGGCCCTGTGCAGACACGTGGGTGCCTCATGTGCAGAGCATAGCGTGGCCGGGATTTGGCATTGTTCCAACAAGCTCGCTGCAGCCCAGCAGTTCATCGCGTACACACCCAAGGCCTGTAATGATGTTACACGCTGCTTGCCTGCGCTTTGGGTATGCCTCGTAGATATCTGTTATAAACATGCCGTAAACTTCGGAGCTAAAGTCTGTGTAGTGCAGTGGTGAAATCAAGTAAGCGCTTGTTGTATGCAGGACTGCAGACAGGAAGAGTTTTAGATGCGTGAGTGAAGGAGCAGTTGTAGTGGTTTATTTGCTTTTCATCATCAGTGGGTAGACTTTAAATGTATTAACAATAAGAGAGAACATGTGGAAAATGTAGCGCATCTAATTCACTCAATATTTAGAGTATTTTCTGTTGAAAGTGGGAGAAATGTACAGAAATTGTGTAAACTTTTTCCTTTCATTGGATCTGGAATTTATTTCACAATTAAGGATATGTCATTGTCTTTCATAAAAAGGACGTCTTGAAGATGTGTGAACTTTGAGCCGTTATATCTCATGAATAGTCGACCCAAATTTGGATGACACTTTGTATGTGGGTAGACTGCGATGTGTTATAAATAAAAATTGAAGTGGTATCATGATGATGTTTGCATTATTAATTTTTATTTTTCAGGTATTTCAACATTCTTTTTAGCATATATTTTTAACCAAACAGTGTTTCAAAATTCTTTTGCAAGACTTCAAGTATGCCAAGTACATGTGTTGGTAGGTTGGAACATTTTGTAACGTCATGATCACATCATTTTAAGTTACTAGTTTTGTTTCGCATATAGTTAACATGTCTAATCGTTAATATGCAGGACTGCTGACAGGAACAGTTTGAGATGCACACGTGAAGAAGCAGTTTTAGCAGTTGCTTGCTTTTCATCATCATCATTGGGTAGACTGTAAATAAATTAGCAATAAGAGACATACAGAAAATGCATTGCATGTAATTAACTCAATATTTCATGCACTTTCTGTTGAAAGTAGGTGAAATACATATAGAAATCATGTAAAAAGTTGTTGTTTTATTGGATTTATTTGAAGATAAATGTAAAGCGTCTGTCAGAAAATCACGTCATGATATCATCATGGGTATTAATGTGACGTTATCACTTATGAACTTTAAGTTGCTGTATCTCGTGAATGGTAGGTTCAGTCGGGATGACACTTTGTTTATGGGTGTACCATGATGGATTACAGATGGAATTGGAGGCGATGTCATGATGAAGTCATGATTTGATATTTAATAATTTTTTTTTACTTTCCATGCATTTCAACATACTTTTCAACATCTTTCCAACTAAACAAGGTATTTTCAAAGTTCTTTGTGGAAGATCCGAAGTATGCCAAACAGATGTCTGGGTAGTTTGGAAAACTTTGTGACGTCACAGTGACGTCATTCAAAGTTCCGGTCATCAAATTCACAGGGTAGGTCAAACCTGCCTTCCTTCTGCATGAAGTGAGGTCATGATGACGTCATCCTGGGAAGTTTTGTAGATTTTACATTTATCTCATTGACTTTGTACACTTTTAAAATGTACATGTGTTGTATTACGTGCATGAAAAGCAAGTTCATTTTTAGCAGTTTTAGGAATGCAGAAAAGCCCTATGCTCTTTTGCAAACAGAACATCATGTTCTCTGTTTTATCATAACTTTCAATCATTCACTTTTAATTGTGAGTGTTCAAAAAAATTGAATATATTCAGTGTTTAACTATCATCATCTTTTTTCTTTCATTGTAATTTTATCCAGGAAATCCCTGGGTGGATCCTGTGTTTAGATGTGGGTGCAGGCTGATGGTGTTGTTGGTCATTTTGAAATATACAAGAAACAGCAAAAAATGCGTAGGAATTCAATTCAATTCAAAAGGTTTAATAGTAAACTTTTTTGTGGCCTTAAGGCCAAATTACAAAAGATTTTACATTTGAAATTATATACAATTTCAATTCATTTCAATTCAACAGTGAATACAATAACAGATAATTGTTTTCATCTTCTTGAAAAATGTTTAGTTCTTATATTATACATTAAACAATGATGAGGTAATAATAACAAAACACAAAAACAAACATATACATGTATATGGCAATGAATGCGCTTACCAGCGACGATTTATAAAAATTCGTCGTAACAAAGGGGTATGAGGTAGTACTGATTTAATTACAAGCAGCCCTTTAAAAAGATTAAAAATGCGATTAAACTTACCAACAGACTCTCGAAAAGAATAAAAGAAGGATTATTCTGATGGAGCTCTTTTTCAGAATTGTGAAAGATATGGTATTGCCAATTTCTTATACCTGTTTGTTCTCCATAGAAAGTCTTGTCTGTTCCTTATGTTGTACTTTCTAGGTTTCCAAGGTGGGAGTAAGTGAGGCCGTCGGTTTGTAGGGAAAGCTAATTTTTCAGCAAACTTCAGGCACAGTTTTATTCTTCAATCCTCATGTTTAACCAGCTGACAACATTGCAGAGCTTGTTGGTATGATACATATCTTGAACCAAGTTAGTACCCTACATGCTCTTTTCTGCTGACACTCAATGGTCTGACTTTGTTCATGTGTTAGGCCTCTAGACCAAAGAGGGACAGCATATTCTAGTACAGGCCTAAATGAAGCTTTTATAGACTGTCAGAAGATCCAAGGCAGGTAAATAATGATGTTTCAGAGTGTGTAAGACATAGAGGCAACATGTGTTCAACTTGACTATTCCATTTCAGGTCACACTGAATGTTCACACCCAGCAGCCTTAGTGTGTCACACGGTTTTAACATCTCATTCTGAAGGGTGAGAGCAGGGAACTCAACATGGTTTCTTGCATTGAGTTTCATCTTGTTTGTGGATGACCATTTCTCCATGGCAATGAGTGCCTGGGAAAGTTTGGACTAGCAATTGCAGGTCATGTCTCAAGAAGAGTAAGATCGTCCACATACTTGAAACAGTGCATTGGGTGCATAACGATGCCATCAAGGTTGGCAGCTGCATCATTCACCAGTGCAAAGAATATCACAGGACCCAGTTTTGTCCCCTGAGGTTCACCAGCATGTGTGACACTCCATTCTGATGTTGTTCCTTGGTACTTGACCTGCTTGTGCGATGTAAGAAAGTCTAATTATCCACTCAGTTTCTTCACTTGAAGCTCCCATGCTTATTAATTTGGAGACGGCCCTTGTGTGATCTACGTGATCAAAGGCTATAGCAAAGGCTGTTTTAAGGATCGTACAGGCAGTGCCGAGCTTGTCTGTGTCTTCATACATCATGTTCATCATATAAATCAGGCATTTTGTAGTTAAAACTCCTCTAAGACTTCTGAACTGTGCAGGATCAAGATTGGGTACCATTAAACTGAGGACATGTTTTGCAATAAAGTGCCCACTACTTTTGCAAAAGTGTTAGTCAAGGCAATGGGTTGGAGGTTGTTGAGAGATGGAGGGGTAGACTTTGGGATAGGCACCACACTTGCACTTTTCCACTGCTGTGGAACCGTTAGTTGTCTGTATGATGCATTAATGACATCAGTCAGTGGTTCACAGAGTTCAAGTGCAAAGTGTTTTATAAAGCCTGATGGAATACCATCAAAACCACATGATTTTCGGACTTTTGTACTTTATTATAGTTTGAAAGTTTCCCACATGGTCACTGGACAGAATGGGAGAGTCAAATAAAAGGCTAGAAGTGATTCCCAGTGAATTGGTTCAAGGTCCACAGCAACTGATGAGAAGTGGTTGCAAATGGCTTTTGCAATCACTTGAAAGTCAAAGTGATCTACATGTATATCAGGAATGCTAATAGAGGTATTCAAGGTCTTTCCTGTCATTACACAAATTTGTTTATACCACTCACTTGGATTACTCATTTTAAAATGTTGTACATGATCAATGTATTGGTGGTAGGTGACCTTGGCATGTTTTATGTTATGTTGAACCTTGTTATTCAGTTAATGCCATAACTCCTTGTTCTGAAGATGTGCTACCAGATGCTTTAAAATGAGTTCCTTGATGTGGGGTGTGATCCATTCTTTGTGAGTGGGATGCATTGTTGGCAATTCTCGTTGGAAAGAACAGGTTCAGAGACCTATGAAGTGTGTCATAAAATGCTGTATATCATTCATGTTTTCACTTGCATGCACTTCAAACCAATAAATATGCATACAGACACGGCCAGAAATACATGGGCATATCTCATGACGAGGCCACATTCAGAGGAAACTGGAGGAATTGCTTCGGTTTTGGTCATGTGGACATTGGGTGATACCAGACCCGTGATTTGACAAGAATAGTCGGAATCATCAGGTCTGGTATCCAGACTAAGGTTTAATGTGCTGCCTACATGCACCAACTCAGTATCCTGTGATGCGATACATTGTTGATGTGTACTGTTCAGTGTATGATACCTCAGGTCGTGACATTCACTTGTCATCCATCACATGAATAATTAACATGCCTACAGTACTCATCTTACCCATAGAGCCACTGCCTATTCATATTTCCCGAGAGGGCACGATACATCTGCTAGGAGTTGACACAATAGCCTATCCACTGTGCCCTGCGGTTTGCCCGCCATGTTATCTTCTTTTCTCTTGGTATTGGATAGTGACAGATTGGAAACTTTCCCACATCATTTTTGTCAGGTTTATCTTCACCATCCTCCATCCACTTGTGTTTATTTATCACTTTAATAAAGAGGAGAGTTGGCTTTTGTTTGGTGTATCATCATTTCTTGGTTTTTGCTCCTGTAAGTACAAATTTTCCTGATTTCTCTGCACATTTGGTTGTGGAAAGATCTGTGAAAAGGAGATTGGAAAAACACATAACCCCCAGCCCCTGTAGAGGCACAAGGTCAGGAGGCATTACCCTCCCCCCCCCCGGCCTGACCACGAACAGGAATCTGTTGGGAGCACCCTCTCTCATTGGCAGAATTCACCCTGTTGCCCAGGACCAGGGGACGGTGGCCCAATGGGAGCCGGGCCACAGTAAGCCTGCCCCGTCGGCTGCTATTTATGAGAAACAACAGCCGATGGAGAAGTTCGCTGTTAAGGGCCCCCAACACTGGACCACAGCAGTAAGCTTACAGAGCAAGAAGGCACCACCCCCTGTGGATTTGCCTCTCTAGGTCTTGGGACAAGCTCCGGTTTTGGGCTCCGTGTCCAAGGCTTCCGACATGCCCAAATGTGGGCAGTCGAATGGACACAACCCATGGGTCCCCAGCAGGTAAAGATCTCCCGGCTAGCTCTGTTTCCCAACCCAACCTTACAGAGACTGGGCAGCATTCAATGAATAGGCCAGCACTTTCTTTCACTTTCTACTGAGAGATATTGAGGATAACATGATGGTGCCACTAGTCCTTGACACAGCCAAAGATAAACTGGACATGGACGGAAGTGCATCCAGCTTGTGCCATAATCTGTTTGCTGAACCTACCAAAAAAACAAACTGGAGACTGTCCTCAAGAAAGCTGACTGGGCCTACGGATTTGGCGTGCATGTCACATTCTTCATACTTCTGTTGTCTGAATACCTTGCCAGGGGCTGCAAGGACGGCACTACACTGACATGCTGTTTGTGGCCTTATGCTGTCTCAGTGACTCACTCCGCATGACTCTTGAGCAATTCAAGTGCATCTCAATGCTCATGACTTCCTGTCACTGGAGCAACATTTGGATGCCCTCTTCCTCCTGTCTGAAGGAGCCAGAAAGAATCTTGAAGTTCTCCCCTTGATGGGACCAGACCTCTTCGCTGGCGAATTCCAGGAAGCAATGGCAGTAGTAGCAATATGCATAAGTCAGCATCGAAATCTGACCCAGATCAGACAAAACCTCCCAGATCAAAACCCCTCCAGTCTCCTGCAGGACGCCCTGCGAGGTCCTCCTGAGCTAGGCCCTTCACTGTTATTCATATGTTTCAGGGTTGGCACTGAAGACTTTCCAGAACCTTGGCGATACCCCACTCCTGGACCCATCGGTGGCTCATTTTTTCCCAAGGGTCCTGGTACTGGACCTTCTCAAACAGCTGTGTGCTCCATGCATATTTCGTTATGTTCTGGAATTCTTTCCATTCAGCCTACCAAAATGGAAGCCAGCGAAGTCCACCGAGAAAGGTTGACCATGACCACACAACTTGGGTTCCCTGTCAACATGAGGAAATCACACCTAATCCCCATGCTGACAACTACATTCCTTGGAGCTGTACTCAACTTCAAAACTGAAACAGCTTTTCCAACAGACACTCGGGTGCTAAATCTGCAACTTCCTTCAGGAGACCACGGGGAGACATTAGCCTCAGCAGGAGCATGGCTGAAGGTACTGAGACTCATGGCAAGTATGATGGATCTCATGCATCCACTCCAGTTCCACCTCCTTGCTTTTTATCATGCAAATGGCCACTCGATCTATTGTATGGTTCCTGTCGATTCCTTGGTCCAACTACACCTCCAGTGGTGGATGAATCTGCACCACATAACCTGCCTTGGTTTGGAGCGCCACACTTCAACCACACCATATGGCAGGGAAGTGGGGCCCAGATGAAGAAAAAGAAATGCTGACAGTGTTCAGTGCTGACATTTCAGTGGGCTAATCCGAGGTCATCTGGTCCTCATCAGATGTGATAATACCATGGTGGTGATGAACATCAACCATGAGGGAGGCACAAGGTCAACTCAACTCTGCCTCATAGGGAACATGCTCCATTGGTGCCAGGAATCCGACATAACCCTGACAGCCACACATGTTCAGGGCAAGGACATTGCAACACTCTGGCTGATGCCCTGTCCAGGGGAAAGGTTCGGCCCACAGAATGGACCTCACAACCCAGTGTCACCAAACAAATGATTGATCACCTACACATAGACCTGTTTGCATCAGGAACCCATAACCAAGTGGCTAGTACTTCCACATCATTCAGATATTCTGTTTCCCACATCGTTGGGATATTCTGTTTCAACCAGAATTGAACATAATTCACCCATCTACCAAGAGTCTTCACCTGATGTGCTGGGTATTGTCGAACAATTGTTCTGAACAGCGGGCCTTTTGGCAGAAGCTGCCTCATTTGCAGCAGGCAGTCACAAACCATCCACCAGAAAAGTCTACAACAGTCAACTTTGACATTACTATAAATAATAATAATAACAAGCACTTGTAAAGGGCCATTTATCTAGCAAACCATTCCACTGTATGATCATTATCCCTGCACATTGGGCTCACACATCATCTGAACATTCCTGAAACCATCTCAGCTCCCTGGGGCGTATACTGGCCCGGTGCTGCCATTTTGGCACAAACGGCTAAACTACCATATCTGCCCTCACAGGTACCCATTTACTCCTGGGGGGAGAGAGGCACATAGGGGTAAAATGACTTACCCAGGATCACAACATGCTGCCACCAGCTGGATTTGAATCCCTGACCCTATGATCAGAAGCTACAAACTCTAACCAGCACTAGGCCACATATCTCCCGTAAATGGCGTAGATGGAAATCTATTGATCTGGTCAATTCTACTCTGACTGATGTTGGTAAGTTTTTATCTATTTGTTAAACTCTGGTCTCACAGTAGCTACCATTAAGAACTACTGATTGGCCATTGCAGCCATTCATGGAGGTTTTTCTGACGGCTCAACAATCTCTAATAACCTTGCCCTGGGTCAACTGCTCTGTGGAATGTTCATCACAAAGTCTCCCACAAGTAAGCTTCTCCCCTCATGGGACCTCCCTCAGGTACTTGGGAAGCTATCACATTTCCCTCATGAACTCTTGGGCAGACATCTTTACTTATCAGTCAAATTGGCGTTCTACTATAGCAGTTGCCATATCACGATGAGGGAGTGAACTGCAAGCCTTATCAATTGATACATATATATTATATTATATTTGCTGGGAACCACATCCTCACGTCTTCATCCTCACAAATAACCAATCGGATTCCTTCACTTGTCCTGTTATCTTCATTCTGGACATTCAATCCCACTCGTCTGTACTGCAAGATAAAAATGGTGTCCAGTTCGAGGCCTGAAGTGGTACCGCAACAGGACAGCACTATGTGACAAGTCTCTTCATCACATTGATGCCCCCTCATCATCCAGCTTCACGAGACACAATCACATGCTGGATCATGACAACCATCCAGTCTGTCAATTAGAACTGGCCAACTTCATCAGAACAGGACTCCAGAGTTAGAGGAGCAGCATCCTCTTTGGCTATAAGGGACCTCCACTGACATTTTACAAGCAGTATGTTGGAACTCCTGCAGCACATTTGTATCTTGCTACCTTTGAGATGTCCTCCAAAGTGAGGGATGTAAGAACAGCATTGCTTACGGCAAGAGATGTAGCTCTACAAGCCTCACATAGCAGCCCTCAGCACCCTCACTGGACAGAACACATGGCGTTGGTAAGCTCATGTTTATCTCCCCTAGCTTACCCACATTACCCTACTCCTCATCATTAATGCATTTATAAACCTTTGCTCAACCCTGTCTTACAGCACACAGTAGTATCTCGCACCCCTCTCCTGTTTTCGGCGGGTGCTGTTCTGTATAGATAGTGGCTCTATGGGTAAGATGAGCACTGTAGACTCCCCCCCCCATGTGTGGGAAGGGTCTACTAGTGAATACTACCCGTAGAACAACCCTTCCTCCTCCCATTGGGGAGACTAGCTGCAGACCCCTTCCATAGCTCTCTAGAAAAGGCAAAGATAAGATGGGGGGGCATACTGCAAGGCATGGTGGGTATAGTCTATTGTGTGAAATCTTAGTGGATGTATTGGCTCTACAGGCAAGTATTCACCCCCCTTCCCCATACATGTGGGGGAAGGGGCATTTGTTACAAAATGCAGAATAAGTTGCATTAAACAAAAGTCCAGATGGAGATTTCCAATTTTTAGGGGTTGATAGGGTGAGGGCATCAAAACAATTTTTTTGCCATATTGTTTTGCAGGATAAATAGGACCAATAATATTTGACAAACTTTAAGCAAGGCACTCTGTCCATCATGGAATGGGACATTCATTAAAAACCAACTTCAATGGTTTTAAACGTTTTGAAAATAAACTATTATTGTGTTTAGTGTGTAATAAATTGGTTATTAATTACCAAATCATGTCTGTATTGCGTCTGTATTTTTTGTAATTTTGCCAAAATGTCTGACCACTGGTGGCACTGTTGAGAAACAAAAGTTGTATCATGTAATACCAGAGAAAACATTGAAACTGGTATCCGTGGCCTGACTGGTTCTGCTACAAATGTACATGTTCTTCTCAGAAGATCATGTTTCTTTTGTCTACAGTTTTTCTCCAGGGCACAATAGTCCCTTTACAATTTCAGATCTTCATGAAAGTTGCCTCAAGCAAAGACCCTATAGCAAAGATGTGTCTCTAAGCATGACGTCGTGATGATGTCATCACGTGATTTCTTTTTATATTTTGAATATTTAATAACAGGTTAAATTTTGAAAAATCCTATAAAATCAACTGTCGCCTCCCTCAACCTCCTGTTTGTGGCAAGTGCTAGAGTAAAATGTGGTCTTCAATTCGTCTCGAGCGGGTCAAATCACGTGACCCTTCCTTCCAATGGAAACTGGAAGTCGGTTTATTGTTTAAAAGTGGTAACAGGTATCAACTTGCTTTCAATTGTGTTAGTCGGTGGGGGTATAGTATTCTTCAAATCATCTACTGATGATGTCGCGTAATTGGCGAGCGCCCTTTAGCGACAGGTTGAACATTCTGAAAAGTGAAATGTGAATAGATGTCTGTGGCAAAGTTTGTCCGAATTGCCTGAAAATGGATGGATATGACAATCTTTACCCATTCAACATGTGTAAAGTTTGGGGCTGATGACATCATCAGACTGGAACTTATAATAAAAGATCCTTTTATGCCTAAAAATTCGGTAAAAAATCAACCGTAAAAGATATAAGCGTGAACTGCAACTCAACATAACTGGTGAAGCTTCTTCACATAGATAAGTACCGACAAAAAAAACCTTAAAATATTTTTGAACTCAAAAATCCCATTTGTGTACTGTGCATTGGCTACTGTGTGCGTGGACATGCAATATCTGCCTGCAACATAGGCAGCGCACAATCCCTGCAGAGCAATGTACCCAGGAGTTGCAATTTCCAAGCATGTGGTGCTGAGAGCAGATCGCATTGTATGGAATGCCAAAAGGGACAAATGTTTAAAATCTCTAGTCCGTGCTCTTTCCACAATAACCATAATGTTTTATTTTGTATTTTGTATTGTACATGTCTAATTGGGTTGAAACCTTACAGATAGTTGGGAACGAAGATTTCTAGACAAAGAATGACCTCACGTGATGACAACTTCAGCAGACAAGTCACGTGACAGTAAAGGCGCACTCTTTCAAGTGCTATATCTCCTGAAGTTCATGTCTGATTGGGTTGAAACTTACGTATTTAGAGGGGGAAGGTATTTAGAAGGGGAAGTGTTATAGATGAAATTGACCTAATCTGATGATGACATCATCAGATGATCATGTCATGTGACATTAAAGGTGCACTCTTAACTCTTGTTAATTTGAACAACCAATCTACTGTTTAAACTTGATGGCGTAATTATTTCATCATGACCATTCGGATCCAAGGTTTCAACCTAATCAGGCATGCACTTCAGGAAATGACTTACTTTAAATGAAATGTAATTTGACTCCTCATCTGATGACGTCATCATCACATCAGGTAAATTTTCATCTAGAACACTTTCTTTTCTTTTTCTGACCTGGAAAGTTTTAAATCAATGTAATACGTACTTCAGGAGATATAGCATTAAACAGTGAACCTGTTGTGTCATGTGATTTGTCACCTGATGATGTTGTGTGCTTGGAATGTGCCATGTGCTTTGAAATTTGCCAGTTCCTGAGTATATGCCTTACGCACTGTGCGCTGCCTATGTTACAGGCAAATATTGCACATCCATGCACATAGTAGCCAATGCACAGTATGCAAATGGGATTTTCCAGTTCCCAAATATTGGCTTCAAATTTCACACATGTGTTTAATGGATAATGGGTCTACATTTATTTGTGGCCGATTTGGACAAACTTTGCCACAGACATCTATTCAAAATTCATTTTGCGGAGTTTTTAACCTGTTGCTATAGGGCGCTTGAACATTACGTGATGCCATCAGTAGATGATTTGAAGAATACGATGACAGACTTTGCCGAAACACCGAAACAGCTAATTAGAACAAAATTAGGCAGGACTGTACAACCTCAAGTTCAAACTACAAGTGTGTTTGTGTAGGCGCATTGTCTGTATTGGGCATCAAGGAAGAAACACAAATTATCTAGGCCAGCCGAATTAAATTCAGAAAGGTGTCCCAACTTAGCTGAAAAGTTTCTTTTCTCCTACATCTCAACCATCTATAGTATCAAAGATGTGTGATACTTTTATAAAACTGAGGATTGCTGTGACAAAATGCCTCATGCTGTAATGCTCAAGGTGTTTATAAATGTATCAACTACAGAACATGTCTAAAGCATATATGTTCCAAAGTTAGCTTGAAAGTTGGTAACAAGTGTTCACAGCAATTGATTTTTTTTGCCTGTTTGCTGATAAGAATGGGAATGCTCACTCAATTATGTAATATATCCTCTTGTGTGTACAAGAGTCCTAAAAAATCTTATCTTTAGGCCTACTCTGTGTATATTTCTTGGAAATGGTAAATTGCTAGAAGGTAGACATTCTTGTCATGTGATTTTACTTTACTGTGTATGTTAGCATGAGTCCATACAGCTCTTGGTGAGTCTGAGTGTGAGTCCAGGGTCACAGAAGTCAGTGCTCTGATTGTATGTGGTGCTTGAAAAGTGACCCACTTAACTTGGCCCTTCAGTCCCGTTGTGGTAGTGGGTACCCTCCCATGGAACTGTCAGTAGCTGGCTGTATCAGCAGCCTTCTATGTATATCTGCCCTCAGGTACCCCCAGAGAGTGGGCTAATTCACATTGGAAGGATGCTGGCTATGCCAACATCGGCAAGATAATGCAGATATCAGATAGCAATGTGTCAGGATTGACTAACTTCTTTGCTAGGGTCAGAAGTACGCTGTGTTCTTCCTGCTGCTGGTTAAGAGCCTTTTTTATTCATGTCTCTAGGGAAGAGTGCAGCCGTCTGCAGAATACTGATACTAAATTTTTTGAATAGGGGAATAATATTTTCTGTAGCCTGTCACTCCCAGTGTATTCTGAACTGATTAAAGGTTCAAGTTTTGAGTAATTTAAATTTTGAGGCCATTTTATTGGTTGTACAAAGGGAATGGGCAGGATCTGCCATATGTCTCCAGGAGACCTGAGTTGATGACATTGTCAACAGTCATCTGAACTTGTACCTGACAGCTTACCCCAGCCTCAGCTCTCTTCAACCTTTCATTTTGAATTTGACTTCAGGAAAACATCAGGATCAATAATGCTTTGAAAATGTGTACCTATTAAATTGCCTGGTGTCTGAATTAAACAGTTGCATCCAGCATATTTTTGGTAACAAGAACCATATGTTTTCCTCTCTCATTCTTGTCGGATGTTGAAGGGCAGATACATTATGGCAGTGGGACACAGATACCGAGTACAAGATAAGGGTGACACACACAGATGTAAATGTATTAGGTGGGGCATAGAGCTATCAGTGGGGAAGGGGCTGTGGACTTCAATTTAGACCTGTATCCCTCCATGAACCCTGTTAGAATGTAGTTGTCAGAATTACACAAATGAGTCAGAGAAGGAAGACGTTAAGAAAATTAGGGGAATCTGCCAGCAGCATTCGTTCCCTCATGCACTGGTGCTCCGTTAGAACCGATCTCATGTATAATTGTTCCTTGTGTGACATTGGTGAACAGTGCTGTAGCCTCGCAAATGAAAGCTTTGCCATGTCTTCTGCCCTCAACCAATAACTTTATAGTAGCAATTTTCACAAATATACCATGTTTTTTCCTGTTTCGTCTGCTGCCGACTAATAACTTAATAACTACATAAAGCAAAATTTACAAGTATGCCTCGTTTGTATGTTTGGGTTTCACGTCCATTTCTGGTATCCAAACTCTTTTGTAAGTGCCGGGTTCTGTTCCCTCCCCTCCATCCTCTCCCGCTGGATCTGCTCCTACATTTCATGAGATTTTAAAAGAGATAGGATAACAATCTTGGTGCACGACGTTGGTTTGAATCCTTTTCCATTTCTTCTGTTAGTTCAAAAATTTCTTAAAGACAGTGGGTCAGATTCATCTGTCCAGCTTGTATAACAGTGATGCGCATTTTACATTTAGTTGAGTTTAATTTTAGTTGAGTTTAAAGAATTGTAACAAAATGATTGATGTTTTCCTCATCTCTCAAATTCTGTCCTCCTATAGATGAAGTCCCCGAAGATAAAAGCTGCAGCTAATCCCTCTAAAATGAGTGTTAAGTTGTGTATTTTGCAATGGTTCAAGATTTCCAGATACAGCTTAAGGTGATATTAGACATTCTGCACAGGGGACTCAATGAAAATTTGGCCAGATAGTGGTAACATGGTGGTTCTCAATGGAGAGTCTTGGAAATGTACAAACCTGTAGCTGGGTTTGTAGTTTAAAGGCACTGTAAACCGCAAGATTGATCCATTTACCATGTTTACACATAATGCACACACATTTTACAAATTTATCTCTAGTGTTTACATGTACAACAGAATGGCCACTTTCTGGCAGTTTATGCATGTACTGTACTGTATGTGCACAAACTATTACAGTGATCCCCAAGTTTATTTGATGTAGAAAATTTCACACTAGCATGTAGTTGGTCAGATCCATTCTGCATCTGGGGCTGCTCTAGAATGGAACAGCCCGGTTTGCATGTTACCAAAATGTGACCAATCAGGAGGGCTGGTTGCACCTGGCAGGACTGAAGGGGGATGAACCCAATGCATGAAATGTGTGTTGGCTGAGGGCCATTGAGTGTGGTGTATAGATAGTTTATAAAGATGGTGGTTTGTATCTGTGGTTTGGCATGAACTTGGAATAGTCTGGACCTGGATAAAGGAGGAGGTCAACTTTGGGATTAAGTCTGGCCTCTTGTTAATAGCCCAGGAGTCTGCATGGTGTGGGAGCTTATTAAAGACATTTTCTGATGGGATGTCTCCATTGAGATTGTTTAGGCAGTGTGATATGCAATCAGAGTTGTGATCTGGCAAGACCTTGACTACAAGAACAACACTACCACCTGTGCTAGACACAGGCCACTAACTCACACATTTTGATTGTGATTGCTGCTTCACTGTAAGTTTATTAAGTTTATATTGTGTAAATAAAAGTGACGTTAAAGCATGGTTTGTAGGCTTTATTTTTTGCTAAAATGTGTCTTTTTCTTTTGAAAAAATGGAAGTTTGAAGGAAAAGACAAACCAACTTGTGATGAACTTGTCATATAGCAATTTTCAGTTATTTGGGGGTTGCGTAATTTTGTACATTTGTGCATAATTTTTGTTGTTTGTGAACGTTGTGTTCATTTCAAAATAGGTTGTGACTTGCGAAACGGAAATATTATTGGTGGTTCAGTTTTAACTTGGACTGCAATTGACAATGACCACTGATACTCAAATCACAGATGATAACCAAAACACTTCTAGATGGTTTTCATATTATTTGCATACAGGTTTTGATTACAGGTTGGACTTTAAATGACTGTGAAATTGTAATAAAAATATTTAGTTGTTATGAGTTATGTCTGTAAGTGTTTGCAAGATTTTGGCCACTTGAATAACATTTGAGATTAATTAAATTTTAAGGGGGCTAACCATTTCATATAATCCTATTTGCAGGTGAGCGTGGTGAGACAATGGAAAATGAAATGCTTAACGACCACTCAGCCTCTTCCCAACAGCCCATCCAAGCCCCGCTGCTTCAGCAGTCATCCCCCATCACAACCACAATTACTGAAGCCTACGCAGCAGACAGTCAGCAGCAGCTGGAGACCTACCATCACCAGCGGCACCAGCAACACAAGCAACAGCGGCAGCAGCACTCTGCAGCTGCCGTCTATGTCCCAGAGGATGTTGTCCTTCCACCGGAGTTTGAGCTGCGTGAATCCTGCATCCAGGAGGCTGGGCTTGGTGTGTTCTCCCTGGTTGATATTCCCGTTGGGGAACGGTTTGGACCTTTTGCAGGTGTGGAGAGATCACTGGTCCAGGATATGCTGTGTGCATGGGAGGTAAGTTTTGAAACTCGAGATCTACAGCAGTTCATCTGGTTAAAAAAAAATTATCCAAATCGATTTTCTGTTCAGACAAGCCCTTTTGATTATGGTTGCCTGGATTATCTGTTTTGAATTCCCAACCGTTCAGTTTGCCGGTAAAGCATCATTTTAGAAGTTGATACCAATTTATGTGGGATAACAGATTTTCAAATTCTCACAAAAATCTTGCTGTGCACCTAAAGATGTGATATTACTAATAATTGTCGGTGACTTTTTCTGTCCTATCTTGCTGAATACTTTGAAATGCCCATTTGATTTATTGATTAAAAGTACTGTAATTTGTAAAGAGTTAACAAACAGTAAAGGATAAAGAGTTTCAAAATTGTTTTGAGATGAAATCAAATCACTAATTTGTCACATTATCAGTAGTGCTTTTTTCATAAACAGGTCTAAAAAAAACAACAAATGTACATGTACTGTAATAGTTTATTGCAGTGCTGGAAATACTTGTTTATCATGGAAGTATCAGAGAAATTGAAGTCATGGAAATTCCTTTAAAGTCAAGGAAATGATTTTGCAAGTCCAGAAAAAAATGTGAGTAAATTTTGGATTTTAACCCTAAAAGTCCTCAGTCCTCCAAGAGGTGAAGGATTGAGGAGTGTTACAGTTAACTAAAAGGTGAAAAAATCTTGGAATCCATTCTCACTCGTTAGGGATGTGTTGTACATTTGAGAAACTTATTCTCACAAAATTTCATAATTATTCTTAAAATGTCTTCATTTTCCCCCAGTTTCAAAGAAAGAGCATGGATAATAAAACAACAGTGTAAGACCAAATGTTTGAACAGTCCCAATCCTTGATAAGTAACAACATACAAACTTTGGACTGTTTTGAGGTTGGACGGTTAAAAAACTAAGGGCACAGAGTGTGCTGCTTGACCATGCTGATAGATTTCCCCTGGTTGTAACTTGGCTCTCAGCACCCATGGTCTGACCCCCTTGCTGTCTCCCTTGCTTAGTTGGACATCAGTAAATGTGTCAGCACTTCTGGCACCAGTATCCTGTTTTAGACATCAGTAATGTCAAAGAATATTCTGGTTTTGTCTGCCTGTGTTGGAAAGATTTTTCTAAGGGGGGGGGAGGAGGAGAGGAAGGAAGGGGAATGATAGGAGAATTATGATTGGGGTCATCGTTTGTACATGTAGTTCCGGCAATAAGCTTTGGCCACAAGGTAATTCATTGATTTAAAAGTGTGTAGTGACTTTAAAAATCCATCAGTGGGATTTTGAAAATTTTCATGCACATCAGTTTTCATACTTGTACATGTTGTTTTTCTGGTACATGTAACGGTACATTTTTCATAGAATGTAATGTTAAATGCAGACCTTTTGATACTACATGTAGTTCACTGCAAATGTAAGGACTGGTACTTGTCTTCAAAACACATTTTGCAGTGTACATAGGTTTGACGACTTATTTTAGCTCATGATAGCAAACGTGTATATTTCAACATGTACAGTTTAATGTATTGTATCAGAAAGGCTGTGAAAGTCTGAACGGTTCAGCAGAATTGGTACTCCTTTGTACTGGCTGTGAGGGAGAACCATCTGGGTTGTTCTAAGGAAGTCTGAGTTAACATAACTTGGGTTGTGCTTACAGTTGCTTGACTTACAAACTGTACTACCATGGAGTTAGGAAACTGTGATGCCGAAGCCTATATCTGTGTTGTCTTGTGGTCCTGTCCACCAGTACTACCCCACACTAAGTGTGCCCATCAGGTCAAGGCCAGGGCTTGGCTGGCTTATGTTTTTACCTACCAGGGCCCAATTTGTTGGCTTTGTATGAGCAAAGCCTTTGTCTCTTTCATTGAGACTGTTAAGCAGTAAGCACAAAAAGTGCAAGAGCATGCTTAATCCCAGGGGAAAAGTTGGTTAACTCAGTGACTAAAGGAGAGCACCTCTAAGAAAAACATGTTTTCTCTGATTTTATCTGTTCAAATAAATGTGGAAGTATCCAAATCGAACACAGTGTCATTTGTCTTCAGAGCACAACTATAACAAGCTAAAAAAGGGCTCTTTTTTGTTCACACCAAGATGCAAATTCTGAATTTAGATTGCGTCATTCGGAGAAAACAGAGAAAATTAGGGGAACCCTTGGCCTGTGTTTGTAGTGTGTGTTTCTCTTGATGTAGAATCAGTCAAGTGTCAAATTAACTTGAAAAATATACAGTGTCATCTTTTTTCTTTCACCAATGCGATGCTTTGTCCTCAGTGTATGGTTCAATCGAGCAGCATGGTTGAAATGTAAAATTTTTCTTCCCTGTGTGTTGTATAATCACATGGTACTCAGTCCTCTGGAAGTTGTCTAACTCTCTGACCCCTGAATGGCTGGGCATTTATTCCTGTTTGTATGGTAGTACCATGTCTCTGTTTTACGATGGGAACAGAAATAAATGGGACTGATTTTTCTTCCAGTTTGTCAAAAGGATTGCTTGTGAGCGGTCCTGTTTTTGGCACGGGCAGTGGCTCGTAAATGTTAACTTTTTGTAATTCTGTTTCGTAAAATTGGGATGCAAAGCAACTACTTTGTAGTCTGCCCAGCAAGCAAGCTTTGCATAGCTTAAAAATGTCTCAATGAAGTGGCAACTGAATATAAATTAAAGTGAAGTGAAGCCTCAGTACTCCTCATGTTGCAGATTGGGAATTTTAACATATAAACGTGATCAACTTGATGTCTGCTGTGCTCAGATTAAAATAAAATTGGAGACTTTGAAACGCTTGGTGGTGGCACAGGCTTCAACTTTTACTTTTAGAGAGGCAAGGCCAGTTGGCCTTAAGTTTTAAGCCTGTGAACATCTTAGGGCATTGCAGCAAAGTTGCAGGACACCAAGGCTGATTTGAAATTTTGTGCATGAAAGATAGGATTTCTGAATACTGGCAATGTTGAAGTTGAGTCCTCTAATCCGGGTACAGCATACTCTGAGTACTTGAGGTGGTGAGTCCTGGGCCGAGTAAAAGTACACTGGTGATGAGTCTAAACCCAAAGCACCGAATACGAGTACATTCAAGGCTGAGTACTGGGCCGAGTCCAAGTCCGAGTACACATACCTTGTACATGTATATTACCAAGAAGGTTTTAAACAAATGTATAATGTATAATACTTCAACCACCACGCAACCATCGCCTTTACTGAGTAGCTAGAACTTTCAATTTTTATTTGTGCAAAAAACATTTACATTTATAAAAAGTGATGAACAGTTGCTTTAATCAATGTAAACATATCTACATGTCCAGCCGACAGTTCCTAAGAATTATGGACAATCACACCACTATACACAATGCTAGTCAGGTAATCACGACAGGAAACAATGTTCATATATCACGTGGTAAGTGTACATGATGCATTTAGAGGGGTGGGCGATAAACTTGGGCCATGGCAGGAAATTTTGTGGAAACGCTCGCTTCAAGTATGAGTATTACCTCATATGACATTTATGAACACAGAAAATACATAGACAAGAGGTCAAGTTCTGTGAATTAACTTGCAGAAATCTTTTTACAACATCTATGTTTTTTACTACATGCTGTATGCATATACGGTGTAGTGTAACGAAAACAGAAAAGACAACAAGATTCTTTTTATGTAAGAGATTTTTTTTTTAAATTAATTTTTTCCTAACTTGGCATTAAAGATTTTAGGGTCTCGCCAAAAAATTAGGGTCGGGCGGAAAACTGGAAGCAGACCTTTTTTTGGCCTCAACAAATTGCATATCAGAAATCACCGACTATGGAAAAGGTATGAACGAGTGCAACAAAGCCTCTCTTAGTGTCAGTCAATGTGCTGTGATGCTCATGGAGCTTGAGCTTGGCTCATATCAGTCCTACGATTTCTCAAGTAAAAGCTGCAGAGGCGGAAACTAGATTAACTGAAAGGCTCCTTGTACCCAGGGTACGATAAGCATTTTGTTCATGTTACAGACTACAGAGTGAAACTGCTGTGTCGTATTGCGTTGTGTTTGAGTTTGAGCAATGCAATCTTCACTCGTCACCCAGAACCACAAACCATGATTGATAAAAAAAAAAGTACTCAATTTTTTTTGGAGTACAAAGGCCGAGTACCGAGCACCTACGGGTTGAGTATGCTCAAAATCCAAGTGCAAAGAGTCGAGTACGGGCCAAGTACAATGAATTTTCAAGTACTGATGATCGAGTACGGGCTGAGTACTCTGACGTATTCAACTTGTACTTGAGTAAGAGTTGAGTTTGAGTTTGAGTACTCCAACACTGAATACTGGTATATTTTTACATATGAAATGCTGAACAAGAAAATACGTGTATGAATGCTTATTCTGTAAGAGAGGGAAGAAAATTAAGATTCTTTCAGTTCTGTTGTGTGCATCCTGAAATTTTTATATGTTCATTTTGTCATTTCACATTGACTTGAAAGTTGCCAAGTTTTACTTGCGAGGGATTGCCTTGTGTGCAAGGCATACAAAGACAGTCATTTAGACTGATCACTGACATGCGAGTGTATGCACTGGGAACAGTTATGAAAATCTCGCTTCCCTGCATCAGTGAACGAATGGAGTTGTCCATGAAATAAATAAAAAATTACTCAAGATCACACACAGAGAGAAAGATTAGCCTTTGATTTTTTTATTTAAACAAAATCTTCTATGGATATTTTTGACAGTTATGATAGTTGCGATATGTTTTTGCCATCATATGCTCAGTTTGAACATTCATATACCAGGCATTGTGGGCCCAGAGCTACATGTAAATACTGGCTCCTGGCCATTCCATTTTAGTTTTTGCATTACAGCAGCAGAAACCAATGCTCTGCCATGCATGCTTTTACGTCGCATGTGATTTTCACACACATGTACCTTGTTGTTGATCCACTGTGCTGCACTTGATTTAGAACTGGAATTTCTCTTTGCGATTCAACTAGTGGGGATCCCAACCTGAACTTAACCAAGATTAAGATGATGATTTTCACGAAATCGCCAGATTTTTGTGGGGTTTTTTTTTCAACTTGATTTTTTTCTTATTGAAGGTGGTGGCAGCCATGCCTGCATTGCGTGAAGTTTTGCTAACTCTGCTACAATACACGCACGAAGATACAGGGCCAGCCATGAACATGAACATGTGTAGTTTTGCTACACGAATGGACCGTAGTCTGGTATTTGATACATGTACCTCCGAACCATTCCTTCTGTACATAGTTTGTTGTCATGGGATAAAGACTGGACCATTTTGGAGCTTTTCAAGCTTGTGGTCAAAAACTTTACCATGTACAGCAACAAAACAGACTACATAGGACACACGGTGGATATAGGGTATTGGGTCAATTGGGTTTTTTATAAAAGGGTATCATGGCACTTTGCTGGGGCATCTGGTGGCTGCTGTTAAGTTCAAAGCCTGGTGGCAGATAAACTGGTTGTTTTTGTCATTTCTGGGCATGCGTGCGCAAGTTATAAGCATGTGCGGTGGTTCTGAACACCCACACAACTATGGAAAAGGACTGATTTGTCAGCCACCACCAAGCATGTCTCCCATTGTGGCTATAGCCAAGTTCCCATTGTGGACCTTTTCTTCCGTGACCACACAGAACTTACCGCGACATTCTTTTATATCAGTCTACTGCACATTCCCACTTGGACATTTTAAACTGTATGGAACATTTGTTTGCTGTGCAAGACGAGCTGAATGTTGTATATTGCCAGTAAGCAGTATGGTGCAATTCAACACGACCCCATTCGTCTGTTATTTTAAAAATTTAATTCTCCACCAATGTTCATAGATATGTGTACGCCCTGTTCTCATTTGTGCTGACAGAATTTTTTCCATATCTATATCTATATTCTTCAGTATTTTCCCTAGCACTTAGACCAAATACAAATCTGACAAAACAGCCAAATCTGTTGTGTTTAAAGTAGCAATCAAACGAGATGTACATGTTAGGGTTCAGTGCACTAATTCAAGTGATAACTTTTGCTGAGCTCATTTATTTAGTATAGAAATTGTCCCTACAGTTTCTTTTGGAAAAGGAGGTTTTTTGGCCGAAAAGTGGAAGGATTGTGGAAATAAAAGCCAGGATCAATTGTGGGTTAGGGGCTTCCATCCTTGGGCAAAGTTGATAGAATTAGGATGACATCGGTCCTCAGTGTCCAAGAAAGTAGAGGAAGCTAATAAGCCATTTGCGAGTTAAATTTGAATAAAATCTGGTACACTGAATTATCTAATTGCACATAAACATACTTGCAGCAATTTGAATTCCCCAGACTAATTTTTGAGCACGAATGCACCTCTACAATCCTGCAGTCATCTTGATTTGAACTCAATCTATTTTGGAAAATGTGCAGGCAATTTCGCACAGTGTCATTTAACGTGTGCCTGGTCAAGAATTAGAATGTGTTGGTGTGCTAACAGAAGTTACATTCTGAGAAGTGTTTAGTGAATTGGTTAAATATTTGAATATTCATGATTGAAAATAAACCATTCATGTTGTCACTGGAAACATACCAACTTTTGTAGGAAACCCATAAACAGCGGCGCTGAGGAAACCTTCCTTCTTGTGCTGTGTTTCAATCATATAAACCTTAATTTTTTTTTTCAGTTTGATAACAAACACTAAAAACATTCATGAGTAAAATGACATTTGTTATCAAAGTTATGAATGTATATTTTGTAATTTAAATTACAGCAAATAAAAATGAATAATCACTTCCGAAGGGTTATAGTAAAGTACAGATTTTTTAGGGAATAAGTATGCATATTTTGTTATTGACAAATGATGTACATCAGTCTGAAATCCCAGTCATGTATCTGTAACCTCTTAAATGAAACATAATGCATATTTATTTATTTGAAGGTAGTATTGCAAGTAGGTGCCATGGCTCGGTTCGGGTTTGGTTCGGACATGGTTTGGAAATTGTTTCCCGAACTTTGGTTCGATTTTGGTTCAGACATGTACATGTACACACATACATATGTACATCCATCATCCAATCCATGAGCAACATAACAGTTTTCCCATAATTTGTATAGGAGTTAAAATTCTGTAGAAACTTACCGTTGGAGGTGTGACAGTTTCCGACCGTGGTTTGCTGACCAAAAGTGGTTGTGTTTGGACCATGCTTGACTCAACAAAAGAATTGTAGGATATGTGAAAACAGAAAAAACAGCATGCTGAAAATGGGAGTTTCCTCCTTTACAAGATACAAGATCAAATTGGATTTTGAGCGGAGTCTGTTTTGGTCATTTTTCATGAAACAGATTTAACTACAAAATACGATGTATTCAAACAGTAACCTCAGTATCAAGTCAGCATTCTTTCCCAGGACGGTACCCACATGGCTAAAGGGGCAATTTTCTGGTTGCAGTTTGGCTGCAGCACTATTTGAAGGATGAAAAATAAAGTCAAATCCTTGTTATTGCAAAAATGAAACCAGGGTTTTAAGTTGTTTTCAAAATCTACACCAAATTGAATTTTTATTTTTCAAATTAGATCGCACATTTTCTGAAATTGTCTGAGAAAACCTTAGTTGTTTTCATGGTTATGTGACACATGGCAGGGAGTCAGGTTGGCATAGTGGGTCTTTCCTCGCCTTCCACAGAGATGTGATCTGGTACTATTTTATACTATTTTAACTTACTCTTAAAAACAACAGGGTCCCAACATGTGCCTGAAATCTAGAAAAAACAAATGAAGTCATTCATGGTCCATCATAGTTAAATGGCCCATCATGTTTTTTTTCCATTACATTGTTCTGTTTATATTTTTGTTACTTAACATTTTGTGAATGCAAGTGCATGTTATAAACAAAGTGAAGAGAAGTTTCTTACTTTGCAGCCCTTTCCCACCAGCCGTCAATTTTTTTGCTGAGGCAATCTTTCGGCTGTCTGAAAATGAGTCAGACAACTCTGAGACGGTAGCGTGGGCGTCCATCTTCTCGTTTCAAACAACGCATGGCGTGCATGCGCTTAGCTAATTTAGCAGTGTACTGGACCATGTTACCAACTCTATAATAGCATATATAGCGCTGCGGAGCTGCGGCCTCGTCAAGTATGATCTATTGTAGATATAGATCTAGTGATCATGTGCCAACGCGCGTGCATGGTAGTGCATATACTAGCCATATACACATTGTATAGCGGCTATCCAGCTAGGTGGCAGCAGTCGCTGGCGCTATATTATAGACTTGCCAATTGCATTACTTTTTTTTTCTGGTCTGGCTCTGAGATGTGAGAAAATGGTTGCCAGACGTGTGAGTGTGAGAAAGAGCCCTGAGGTGTGACTGTCATGCCAGATGCGTGAGACTTGGTAGGTCTGCTTCGACCTCTGCGGTCCCGGGCTCGATTCCGGGCTTGGTCCACATGTGGATTGGGTTTTCAGTCCCTACCTGACTCTGTAGGTTTTACCCAGATTATACCTCTGGGTATATTCTAAAACTGTTGCTGCTTCTCATTGTTTCCTCTCTACAGGTTTCTTCAGGCTTGCAAGCTACTGTGCCTAGATTGCTTTTGAGGAATCCTTATTGTCATTACCAGAAATAAATACTAATAATAATAGCACTGAAGTTATGCTGTTTGTAGTTGAGTTTTGATAACATTTTCATTTACATCCATTGCCATTAGGATTTATACCTATAGTACCTGCTCCTGTATCTTCAGGAGTAGGCACTATTCAAAACATGGGAGAGTTGGATGTGAAAAATGCAACTGTAATCACACGTGGCATGTGAGCAGCTGCAGTTATGTGTGAGTGGGTGCTTACATGTATGCGTTATAGAATAGTATAAGAATGCTTTTATGAGAAAGAATTCCAAAAACATTTAAGAGTTTATATTTGTTCAAAAGAAGTGTGTAAGGAGTTGGCTTTTGGCAGTTGAGGAAGAAGGACATGGTTTGTGATCTGGGAAAGAAATGAAGAAAAGCAAACTCAACCTTTTGAAGTACAGTTGTTTTTATTGGTTTGGCAAAGTCCGACAATCCACTGAAATTCCCCTCCACAACTTTGCACAAGGTTTTCTGGGACTATGCTCCTGAACATTGATTTTACACACACTTCCTCTGCATCTGGGTATGCTTTACTGTCTGTGCGTGCTGTATGTTATTGTGGAAGGAGAGAGGGAACCATGCAACCATTTATTTCGCACACCCACTGTCGATCTCTGTGTAGCATTGATACAAGGAGCTGTCCTGTTTGTCTAGAGGTTTGCAGCATGGTTGCAGTAAATCTACATCATGGAACTGTTCCCATTGGACCTCTAAGCGCCCCTGCTAACTTACTGTGGTCGCACGAAAATCTTGCGCGGCCACTTTCGGCCTGGTAGTTTTGCATCATGGTCACATAAGATGACAGGGACGTCCCCATTGGATTTAATTTTGTCATTTTACAAGAAAGTCGTGGTTAGTTAGCCAAAATAAGTCCAATGGAAACATGGCTTAAGTGTCCTTCTTTCTGAGTATTCATTAAAACAGGCACATAGACACTTTTGTTTTATATACGAAGTGTGGACATTCCTTTGTTCTCCTGTGGTTTTTCTCTCACTAGGATAACTCCTTCAAGCTGGATTTTTGATGATGATTTCCGGGACTGTTTCTCTTCATTTTTCCACAAATAACTTTGACCCCCATATGCCTCTAAAACTGTTTTTTAGAGAGGGGAAAACATTGTGTGGACGTGTGTGAGTCCACACAATGCCATTGCACCCTTCATTATGTGGACTTCTTTTGTGCAGAAGTCCACATAGTATGTATGCCCCACCTGCACACGAACACACACACACAAACACTTTTTCTGCAGTTGTGAGGACAAACGTGCATCATTACACCAATTTTGTGGGGACCACAATTTATGTGGGGACAGAGATATGTCCCCTTAGCTTGATTCTTATTTGCCTTACAATAGAAAAACAACAAGATGAGGGCCCATCCACCAACCAACACAAACACATAAAAAACACGCAAATAATAAAAATAGCAAGAAACCTCTTGAAATAAAAAGGACTACTAGTGCCAATTTCACCGTACAGTTGAAGGCTCACCGCACTAGCACTCTTACACAATGACCATAATGATGCTTCGTGATCAGTTACTCCAGCAGCCAATTTGGAGCTCTTTGGAATTGTAAGAATAAAAAAAGCCAGTTGATATCACCTTGGAAGAAAGTAATCACTGCAAGTGATGACCAACTTCGATCAAATACCCGGTTGATTTTTTTCTCACTGTCATTTGTGATCAAGTGCCTGGGGGTATTATTCAGTTGGTTAGGGCTTTGGAGTACATGTAAATGATGCCTAACAGACTTATAATTAGAATGAGAAGAGGGGTGGTTTGGCTTTTTGGTTGGTCCCATAAGGCTTTCCCTGACCATAAGTAGATGTCCCTGTCCTCTCAAATATCCCAGTCTTATCTGTCCTCTCATACCCCTTTCTGACTACCCAATCTGTGGGCTGTCTGGGAGGGGGAGGTAACGGCAAACCTTAACCCTGAGATACACCAGGTAGTGCCAGTGTTACCATAAAAATACTCTTTTTCCACCCTGGTTAGGAGAAAAAAATTGGCTGCTACTCAGGGGTTTGTTAACCCTGTCAGTGACCTGGGGCCAATTTCATAGAGCTGCTTAAGCATGAAATTTGCTTAAGCACGGAAAAAACCTTACTTGATAAATCAGGTAACCAGCCAAAACTCCATGTTATGTATATTGTTTGGGATTGTATTTAGCTGTTTTTTGGTTAGCATGACTATCAGGTAGAGTTTGAGCTGGTAACCTTTGTTTATTAAGCAAAGTTTTTTCCTGCTTAAGCAAATTTTGTGCTTAAGCAGCTCGAAATTGGCCCCTGGGTTAAGGATGGCAATCTCAAGATTAACTAACGGCTGAACCCTGGGATTAGCACTGAAGTGGGAAACCAGGCATTCCACAAGCAATCTCGGTGTTAATTAATGCACAATGAGTTATTGCGTAATCTGTGGTCAAAGGTTAAAGGTGCAAAATATTGCTGCTGCATTAGCCTACGTACAGGAATGTAGGCCTGTTGTTGTTTGATAATTGTTACGCGTACACACGCACATTTTGGCAACCGATACTGCCGCCATGCCTCTAGCGCCATTTTGGATGTGGACAGTACTTGCTTTTTCTGAAACGGGACTTCGTGTCTAATGGGGCTTGTTGTTTTTGAAGTTTTTAGCATATAAGTAAGCCAAATAGTGCCATTGTAAGATCAAATGAGGTAAAAAAAGAACTAAAATTTAAGTGCTTAGATAATTAGCTGCAGCCAAACCACCGAACCAAACCAAAAATAATCGAACATGGCACTTCTGAACCGAACTGGTCAGTTCAGATGTTTGGCTTTAATATATAATATAGCCGTGAAAGCACACAGAATGCATGCAATAAAGCTTGATACAACTTACTATGGTCCCGCATCATTTGATGGTTGTAAAGAGCATGGGGTGAGATTTCACTAATAATCAACCGAGAACATGTAAAGTACGGCATGTCTGCTGCTTAACAATGCTAAATTGTGCTTATGTATATTCAGACAACATTATGTATGCTAATACATTATCCATCTTTCTTTATTAAAATAGCTAAATACCATGAAGTGTCATGGGAAACTTAGGAATTCCCTGTTCATGGTTTATCTTCAACCAAGATAGAAAATGCTGTACTCCATAGGCTATATGTAAAATTTTTCCAACGAGTGTGGAAAAAAAGGTTATGTAGTTAGATCCTTTCATGCGGCCATTATAACAACAGGAAGAGGCCTTTTGGGAAAAAGATTTGACTTGATGGAGAAATCAGTTTTTGGTCCAAGAGCAGGCTGCTCATTTCTGTTTTCAAATGGAATTCATCTGTGGTGGTAACCAGACAGGAATAAACTACAAATAAAGGAAATCGTTCACTTCCGACGGAGGTACAGGTACATGTATAGGCCATTTCCTGTTCCATGCAGGCTTCTTCACTTTAACCCCTTAATAAAAGCATTTGTTCTGGCTTTAGGTGTTATTCACTCCTTGTTTACAAGCTTTCAATTACATACCATTGTAATTGTAGAGTTTGCCTTCTGATCTCATTAAATTGGGGGGGATTACAGACTCCCACTTTTCCAGATTTGGCTTTTAGGTTTTTATTTTGTATTTTCCGGAGTGGCCACAGGGCCTTCATATCCCCAGCACATGGCTGGAGGGGATGTTGTAGGAGTCCTTTGCCTATCCGTAATCTGAGGTGACCCTGCATCCTATTATGAAGGATTGATGTGTCTCCCATATGACTTTGAATTTGTCCCATATTGAAGAGATCCCTCTGCATTACAAAGGACAAACATGCTCAAGTTATAATTTGCTCCGTTGTCTGCCTTAATCCACCCAATAGTGTACGCGCATGTTAACTTGGAACTCTGTCTGCTGTGTGTAGAGAGAGCCAGTACATATCTTTAGTGTGTAACTTACATCATATATTACTGATCTCATTTTTACATTAACATTGTGATCTCTTGTACATGCTTAAAGAGAAACCAAAGGTATTTCAAATCCAGTATGGGGTGTCAGAACATCCCCAAATGAGTTTCATGGGACATCCTGACTACATGTGCAGGTGAAACACACACTTTCACAAATTTACTAAATTGAAATGAGTTCAGACTTAAACAAGTTTGATCTGTCTATAGTTTCAAAAACATCAGTGTTTGTCTAGCTCTTTGGAAAAAGGGGGGATGGGAAAAAGCTGACAACAGTGGTTTTACAACACATCTTCCATTCATAAACACAGGCACTTGTATACCTTTTCACAAAAACTCAGACATTTTAAGTGAATATGAACTTCTTACTTCAGAAATCAGGGTTGGAAATGGTAGGCGCAGTAAAGTACAAACCTATATTTCCCTCCGAGTTTTAAAGTGCAGCTGCAACAAATTTTTCTGAGACACATTTTCTGTAATTTCATACCCTTCAATGTGTGAAAATCTTTTACAATAATATTTGGTTAAATACATTGAAAAGTGCACTTTTTAAAACTTAAAATTATCCATGCTTTAATGGGCAAATGAGGGTGCTATTGCCTTGATGCCATCTAGGGAAGACATAATTCAGTACGTAAGGTTTTCTGTTCACCTTGTGAACCCAGAATTTACTTTTCTGATAAAGGAAATGATGCTCACTTTATTGCTGTGCACATAAACAAGCAGAAATCAGCGAAAAAAGACAAGATATATTCAAGGAAAATCTACAAAAATGCAAACTTCTTTGTGTACAAAGCAATGTAACATTGAGGCTGTTTTCCTGGGATGACATCACAGTTTTGCTCATGAATATGGAAATACTCATTACCATAAAAAAGACAAAAGGCAGTAAAATACCCTTTGAAGGTAAATTGATTACAGGTACCTTTTAAGAAAATGTCTTTTAACATGCCCAAAGTCACCTTATGGATCCATCTATGTTTTCTTTGTTGATTAACTTTTGTGAAAGTTGTCACACTCAAGGTAGCTGTACATAGAATTCATGACTTAACCCTCTATAAATTTGCACACAAAGTTTCTCGAACATTTCTTAAACATGATAATACCTTAGCTGCTTTGCAGGGTTGATAGATGTTGAAAGTATTACTTAGTGATATTTATTAGCTTAAAAATACTCTCAACTCCACGGGCCTATCTGTGGGGGCATAAGTCCCAATCACCCAAATCTCCAGCCATTGCAAGTTTATACTTCTAGGCAACTGCATGTGTGTGAAATCACAGGCTCTTTTGCCAAGTTGAACGTGGTGCTCAGTACGAACTGAAATAAAATGCTTTAAAATAAGTCTTTTGTGAGAGTAAAATCTGGTACACAGAGTTATCTGATTACTCATAAACATAACAATGGGAATTCCCCAGACTAAAGACACTGTTGCTCATATGCAGCAAGGTATGAGACGGAGAGAACCCCCCCTGCTTTGTGTTGGTCATTGTCTCCCAGGAATCTGGGGAATTCCTTTCAGACATCTTGGGGGGGATGTGTTAAGTAACAATAGTCTGGAATGTGTATAGGGATTAGACATGTTGGGGGGTACCCCTCGGTCTCATTTCTTGCTGGGTATACTGTTGCTAGTTTTTGCTAGTTACATAAGAGATGTCTTGCACCAAGGCACTGTTTTCAATAGATAAGAAGGGCACAAAGGAACCAGTCCATTCCAGAGATGGTGGTCACTATGCAAAAGCTTGCCCCAAATCATGAGGTATAGCAAAAGTGTCTTAAGTATGAAGAGTTCCAATTGTTACGTTCACCAGATATTATTCAAATTTAACTCACAAAAGGCTTTTTGGGAAGTTGTGGTGTGTAATTAGTTGTTTCGGGCCACTGCCAAAACAGGGTTTGTTTTTTGTAAATTTTCTGTCTTTTTATTTTCTTCCACTTCAAATCCCATAGCATAACATGTCTTCAAAGTTTAGTCTTTAAAAATCCGTATAAACTTAATTGTGAGTTCCTGCAACTTGCTCATTGCAGCATGTCGTAGAGTCTGTATTTTTTTCTGTATCGTGTGACCCTTGCTTCTGGTGGAAACCAGTTGACAAGTGTCGTGTTTTTGACTCTGGTAATAGATAACTTACTTTCAGTGGTGTTCTGAGGTCAATTTCTATTTTTGAAAACATGTACTGGTGACATGATACAATTGAGCCCCTCTGGTGGCAGGTTGAAAAAACTAAAAATGTATTTTCGAGTTAATGTCTGTGGCAAAGTTTGCCAGAATCACTTCGAAGTTGGTAGATACAATGAACTTTGTTCATACAATACTACGTGTTTAGTTAGAAGCTGATAACATCATCAAACTGGAAGTTATGATGAAAAATGTTTAGTTTCCTAAAATCTGAAAAAAATCAACTGAAATTGGAATGGAATTAAGTGATAGAATAAACAATACAGCCTACTGTCCTGGGCATTTGGCTTGACTTATTGTCCACACGCCCGGCCCACTGATATCAGAAAAGTACCTATGTGATGGTGTTGCTAAAAAACTCCATGCCCATGCAGTACTGTATACACACACATGCACCTTGTATAAATGTACATGTTCTATGTGTCTGTACAATACCTGCAACCAGTGGAGATTTCTACGTATTTCAGCCTTGTCATACATCTTGGCATATGGTCCAGTGGTTCAAAATAGGAAACGGACTGCAGATTTACTCCGATTCCAGCCTCATTTTTTTTCTATAACCAAAAGAGGTCCCTGAAACAGCCCAGTGTTTGTCTCATGACAAAACACAACGTTCATCTCATTAATTGCTGTATTTTTTAGCCCTGTCCTGGTGGCTTGGCCTAAGTTCTAACTAAATCCTGAATTCTAATCTTTGCTGGAATCAGTCCATTTATCCTGCCAAATTTGGTCTACTCAGGTGTAAATTTGCTGGGCCGAATGACCCCCAAGGGATTGAGGTTTCCATCAGAATCGGACACAAAGGGCACTTCAAGATGATGATTTTACCTTTCAGGGTTGCTAGCTTTTGTGAAAAACCTCAAGTTCAACGAAGTTCAAGTGCCCCAATCTTAGGTTACTTTTCCTTGTTTGTTGAGTGTTCAAAGACCATTGGTATGGTTTGGTTAGGATGTAAATGGAAGAAATCGTTATTACTGTTTGACGTCTGGCTTTTCTTGATTGATTTCTAAACTCAGCACTTGGTTTGGGACTTGGTAGTGTTATTTCATTGTTTGAAATCTGACAAAGTCTGTTACATAAACTGATAAATCATGAATGAATGTAAAAGCTTGGACTTAAGCGATCTGTTACATAAACCTGGTTTCCTGCTTTGTTTGTCTTGTGTTTTGTTGTTTTTTATCTCCCTTCTTTCCTTTTTTCAAGTTCCTGTGTTTAGACAGTCATCAAAGCCAAAACCAGATGAAGACAACAACTGGCCTGCTAAATAGGCTAGAGAGAAGAGGTGTGTTTGCTAACACAGATTGCAGTACTTGTATCTGTCTAAACACATGCTCATTATCATGTCAGGGACTTCATCTACCAGCAAAAGAAACCCTTGAATTAGAAAACCAAACCCCCTAAAGCTGATTTTAGAAAAAGGCCGTGTTTATCTTGAGCTTGTCTGCTAATCTTTCCATTGAGGTCTCCTTTTTTTCTTGAAAAGATCACTTCTTAAACAAAATGGGGAAATAAATCTGGTGCTGTTATCCGGAGTCCTGTTGTTTGTGGGAGGGCTATCCCTTCCACAAACAACAGCACTCTGGATCCTCTATTAAGAGGAGAAGATAATCTTTTGTAGTTCAATGGGACCATTGTGTTCGAAGGGTAATGACCTGTAACAAAGCTGTGAATGAACTGAAGCTTGCAGGATATTGTCCATTTGTTTTACCTTGAAGAGGTCAAACTGTTGGAATTTAGTTCAGCAAATTCCTCATTTTATGGGGAGGATCCAGTTTCTGTGATCTGCAGTGGTTCCTTGGTAAATTTGTTGGAATAAAAGATTGTTCCTAAAGGTACTTGCTGCTTGTGGTGATGCTAGCCTTTGCATGTGTTCTTTTTGTAAACCATAAGTGTGGGAAGGATTGTCATGTGTGCATGCATTTGGAAGGGCATGATTCTTTAAATACTTTCAATAATTATTTGAAGAACCCAGTCTTTCCCAAAATATGCAGACACGTAGAGTCTTTCCTATTTAAGTGGATGACAATAGAAAATGCATGCAAAAGGGCAAACAACTTAAAGGTGTATGTAATTTGGAGCATTGGTCAGATTTTGCAGAAGGACAGCAAAGCTATTTTCTTCACCATGTATAGATTCCAGTTGCAGTGTAAAATGATGCATGCGGGTGCTGGGATGGATTTTTTGATAGTGAAAGCTGCTGTAAAAACAAGGAGTGTTTTGGGTTGTGGGCAGAGAAAAAAAGTTTTCAGAAATCAAAGTTTTTAGTCAGTTGTCTCTTCCCACATGATACTTTTGCTTGCCACATTGAAAAAAAAGTTCAAAAAAATTTACTGAAGTTGAAAGCAACCTGCCCTGTCTGTACAACCCATCCAGCATGTCAAATATGCAGCTAAGAGGACTCAAGAACTCAAGAATAGAAGTTTTCCAATCTTACATTTAGAGAGCATGCAAAATATTGCATGCCTCTTGATACTGGCACTGCTGTGCTTAGTTATATTACAACTGTGCCTTTAACTGTTTTGCTATAGTGGTAAATGATCTGCACAAATCAAACTATGATTCCGAAATATCTACCCTGCATATACACATTTGAGTCTTGTAAATTTGGATGAGGAATATTGACAGAGAAACTTAAGGCCATGTGTGCATCAGTTTCCTGTAAACTTTTACAGCTACATGTGCTTAAAATATCACATGGAAATGTTCGTCGTGTATGTTCAAGTAAATACAGAGAATGTGAAATGGTCTGCACAGATGTGCGAAGCATTTTCAAAATGAAAGAAAAAAAAATGAAAATTGGTTCTTCAAGAGAATGATTTATTTTCCGTAGTCATTGTGGCCCTGAATGTCAACAGTATTTTTCCCTTTCCCATTTCTGGTTAGACATGTAGGAAGTTAAAAATAAACACCATTGTGTGGGCCTGTTGCTACATTGGTATGATACAGAGATGACTGGTTAGTTCAATCAAGACATCATTGTGAGGGAGGGCAGAGTGTCAGTATAAACAAAATGGCAAGTCATTCGAACAGTTTATCTGGGGAAGCGTTCACTCCATTTTGAACATGTTTTGATGCATCACTGTCCCCTGAGACCTCTTGAAGGAAGTTTTACAAGAGTTCTGGAGAGGGGTGTCTAACAAGCTTCAGTCCTGCCTGTAATTGGCTATTAGTAGGCAGGGTGTGGATTGCACTCTGAACATGATTATCTATTGGCTGTTAGTAGACAGGGCGTGGAATACACTCTGAACATGATTATCTATTGGCTGTTAGTAGACTGGGTGTGGAATACACTCTGAACATGATTATCTAGTAGTTGGAGGTTCTCATTTTCTCCACAGTGATTTTTGGAATTTTTTGTTTCAAGGGTGTGACAGAAAGGTATGTTACCGTACATAGAAGAGAAGGCAAAATATGGATGTATACATACAGTATAGCATTTCAAAACCCCCCAAGTTCTTAAACCATGGAAGTATGTGTGAGTTTTACTAGAGCTTTAGTGCAATGTGTAATCTACAGGTGTAGTGTAGGAATATTCCATAATCTGCTAAGTTCTGTCTGCTGGTACAAGTCTTACGAGGCTGGTATCAGAGTGGGCAGGAGCCTATTCTATAACTGAATCAGAACAAGAATACATGTACATGTTGTCATGATCTTTTCCCTGTATGAGTGCATTAGTTTCATGCTTCCATAGTCATGATAGTAGATGTTCCATAATTTCCTGCACTACCATTTTGTAAACTACTGGAAATTAGAAAACACTAGGTTGCTGTTCTACCGACAGGTAAATGTGAGAGCTTTTGATCTTGATGGTGAGCCATACTTTTTTTGCCAATTTGTTTCTGGGGTAGGAATTGTATTTGATCAGACAGGAAAGCAAAGGTCACATATCTACATGTACATTGCATAAGGAAAATGTATTTGTGACAAAGAGAGATGAGGAAAAAAAAACAACAAACAAGTTAAAGTAAGACAGAAAAAAGAAGAAAAGAGAAAATGGAAGATAATGAATGGATTTAGGAATGGGGAATGGCAGGTCAGAAAGGAAAGGTGGCATCATTTTCTGGCCAGATAAGAACTGTGTGGGTAAGGGGGTCTAACAGTTCTGGGAGGGGGTGCAAGGAAGTTGCTGTCCTGTGAGGGAAAGAAGATTGAGAGGGGTGAAGTCCCGGTGTGTGGTTATCATCAGAAATCAGTGACAGCCCAGACAGGTCAGGGGGAAATGGGACTCGACAGACTAGGGCACCGCAAAGTGGCAGTAGAGAAGGGTACATGTACATGTATGTACTGTACATGCATGTGCTTTACATGTACACTGTACATGTACAATTATGTATGCACTGGTCAAAACACAAGTGTTCATCTTGAACTTTGAAGTGGAGGAGATGGGGGAAAGTTAACGGGCAAATTGAAGAGAAAAATTGTTGAGAATAGAGAGTATGAGAGAATGTGGATTTAGGGGCTAAATAACAAGTTTATTAATAGGTTTTAATGTCATGTAAAGTCGGTCGTCAGGGTTAGCATGGAGCTATGTAAGATGGATACTTGTCTTCATACTCAAGCTAGCACTGGATTTTATGTTTGAACTCATTCTCATTAAAAACTTACTTGATGGCAAACCCTGAGTGTTGTACTGTGGAATACATTGAGGTGCCTTTTAGTGTATACATATGACTTAAAAATTTGTACTCAAACTCAAAATACATGCACATGCACTGCAAGAACAATCATGGATACATTTTGAAGCAGTTTTGCATGATGTGAAGATTTTCTTCAGTACATTAACTTTTATTACAAGTCTGGAACTTGTAAGATTTGATTTTTGAATTTAGCTCTCAGGTCTTTTATGTCGAAAGTTGAGTTGATTGCTTTTGATGCACCCTTAGCTTCTTATCCATTTGTTCAATTGAACTTGGAAGGATGTGCTGTGTTTTTGTCAGGGTCCTGTTACTGTACAGTTAAGATTTGTGAAGAGATGTAGGAAGAGCAACTTGAGGAGGTGAGCAAGAAAGATAGTTGCTGGTTATTGTTTGGAAGACAAGCAGATTGTTTTGTGTACTATAGCATTGGATGTAGTGGGCAGAGGTGCTAATAGGCCCACAGGTAGTTTGTGGGGTCCTTTGTGTTTGTTGATAGGCTTACCATGCTCTAACTTCCCATAAGATGATAAGGAGGACAGGGGATCCACAAGGACTCAACAGGTTCTGTAGAATAAAGAGAGGTGCATTTTCTGTCGTCTGCTGTCAGGCCATAGAGTTATGGTCAGCCAGGGTTAGAGTCTAGCAAAACATTAATTGCTCACATGCTTTGACTAAAAGTACATTTTTGTTCATTATTGTTTGAAGAAAGTTTAAGTTCTTAAACTGATATATTGACAGTTAAAGGAAATCCATGAAAATCAGAGAAAGAATTTTAGAGTACCAAGGAGCACATTTGATCAGAAAATTTACACCCTTAAGTGTTTGTTTTTACTCCATGGATTCTTAATAGATTATCTTTTTGAGGCATCTTCATGTTGAGTGCGGGTAAAAGGTTGCTGGAATTTGTTCCAACAAATGAGGATGAATTTATCTATACGAGGGATTTCTTTTTTTTGTGATATACATGTATAGGTATCAATATTTTTGACTTTAGTCGATTCTTATCAGTACATGTAATTTTGTTGGTCTTGATGAAAAAGAACTGTTTGGCTCTTTATGCCATGGCTGAAGCACCTTCACCACCTTAACGTGATGCATGTGTTTTGTGCAGGTGTGACACTTTTCAATCTGAAGTGTTTAAAGTCTGGTGCTTTGGGGAAATGTTTGTTTGGTGGTAAAACTGACGGCCGTTGATTTATGCTGGGCTGGTATTATTATGTAGCATTTATTTGTGTACCCTGTTTGAGTTACCTCAGCCTTTGTAGAACACATCTATTTGGCCTATCCTGGCAAAGATTTTTTGCTTTGTTTTGGCTCCTCATAAAACATTAATAGCAGCTCATTAAAAGTGACAAAAATGAACTGTTAGATCTGTGAAGGATGATATTGCCTGGCATCTCATTTATTGTATACATTTTGTGGGCCTACTACAGTCAATTTAGGGGGTGAGTGATCTTAATCAAAAACCCATCCAAAGTGCTTTGCACCTGTAGCAGGGTCCTGCTGCATTTGGATTTTTGTTTTGCTACAACCCTGGATGGGCAGATTGGGAGAGACATACAAAGAAGATGGTAGGGATATAATAAAAAGGGAACTTGTGGACAGAAAAAGAGGGGACAAAAATGGTGTCAAGGTGTGAATGGAAGATTAATGCACTTTGAATGGGGACTAGCAGAGGTGTGAAAGGCATGATTGATGTTGAAACCCACAATGTCCTTGCAGCACTCATGCCTTGTTCCTGTCCTTGTGTTCAGTGTCACTGGGCCCTGTTGTAAGGATGTCTGGTCTATACACTGCCATACACTAGTCACACACTTGTTCTTATATATCAAAGCCATCCCCGACAGCGTCTGTTTTTCCATTCTTCTTCCCCCTTTGGATTTTAATCCGTCTTTTCATAAAAACCCCAGCAGTTGGAAGATCAGTAACAAAGAAAGCGTCCTGACTCAGCTTTAAAAGGAAGAAAAAAAAATGACGCAGACATTTCTCTCTTGTCCCAGTCTATGAAATTGGTTGGACATTAGGGATTAGAATCCAGGATCCTTTCAGTTGAATGAAAAAAGTGGGTGTTGGACTGTAGTTTTGTTTGGGTATTGGCAGTTTCTCAGGCAGTTTGGCTCAGAAGAGTTGGCTGCATTAATTCAATTCATTCCATCCACAATGAATGCTTTGTGTGTCAGAAATTTTCCCTTGGTGTTTGAGGGAAAGTGCCATCTTGGATGCTCTGACAAAAAGTAAAAATAGCCTGACTGTAAATTGGTGTCACATTTTTCCCTTGTTGTAGTTGTAAAAATGTGCTGCAAGCATGGTTGAAATCCAGTGTTAAAAGTTAGAACAGACTATATTACATGTACATGTATTGTATGTATTAATGTCACAGCCAATACTTTTTAGCCTTTTGGATGAGGAATATGAAATGAAGGACCATTGTAGCCATGAGAGAATAGTTCTCATAGGACTGTTACTTATGAGTTAACATAACACCCTTGCATCTGGAATACTTATGTGATTCTGCCATGTATGAGTTTATTTAGTTACATATTTGAAACATATATGTACCTTTAAGCTTCTCTTCTCAATCATACAGTTTACATCTGTGTCACTTGAGAAAAAAATTTGAAATGTGGCTAACTAAATATATACTTTATAACGTGTCGATAAGTAGGGCTTTTCATCCAAAGTCAATTGATAACAATATTACCAGAAATTTCATAATTAATGATTGGGGAATGAGTACTCCTGGAGCAAAATATTCTGGGTTGATGTAGCTCTCTCTCTGAGGTCATGGCTTAGGGTCATCTACATGTAGGCACAAAAGTGGGAACTGAAAATCATTGGATCTCTGTGTAGGAGTTGGGACAATTACAGTCGCCCACTGGGCCGTGCCCATTGAATGGGGTTTGGTATCCAGCATCATAACAGCACACCTCATCCGTGTCATTGGACAAATAGACCCTCCCTGACTAACACTGTTACTGTGAACCAGTCACAATAAGCAATGAAGTGAACAGCATGAGTGGTGAAGTGTTTGCAGCAACACACAGGTAGAAGGGACACTGTATGCTTGAAGCTTCCCAGTCAGTCACATCAAACTTCTGTTTTAAAACATTCCTGTTCTTACTGCTGTTTTAAGACAGTGTCACCCTAAATGTGAAATTCGCTTGGCCAAGTATGCATGGAAGTTGTTTTTAAGTTTGCACCTTTAAAACAGTTTCACTTTAGATATGGTGAAAAGATCACTTGTTATTGTGTGCTTTTGTGATTTTGGGTGTTGGCATTTTATTGAGTTCCTGTTTAAAAGAAGAGGAAAAAATCATACCTCTGCATTGACATATGGAGCTTCTGGGTTCAGGGAAGGTTATACCCTTGTATTATGTACGTGTTTATGGGATATGACAGGCAGCCAAGCAGAGTTGGAAAAGGTCTTCCTCTCCTGAGTCAGTATTTTAAATGCCTAGATTTAAATCATTGGAGTGTTTGACATAATTGAGAATTTAAATAATTGAGCAACCACGCAACATTTAAAGATGTGATTACCAACCGATGTCTGAAATTTTAAACATACCTTCGCTATTGTAAGGCAAATTATTTTATCGGAAAGTTTGACTAACTTCTATATGTTCCTGAATCTGCTGAGCAGAAAATAATTATTCAGAAAATATGTTATAAATGCATTAGAGTATATTTCCAACCCTTCAGAATTCCACCCTCTGTTTTTTTCGCACAAGGTGAGTTTCAACAGGTTTTAAACAGTTAAACAAGACTTCATAAAGAAGTTTAGGTACATCTATACTGTTTTCATTCTCTGAAATTTAATAATTGTGGAGGATATCACATGTTTGAAATAGCAGTATCACATTTTCAAAATCGATTCTTCATATTTATCAACTCTGTTGTATACTTTCAAGTATACATGTGATAGACCTTTTCAAGAACATTTTAGATTTCAAGACATTCAAGCATCACAGCCTCTCATTTCAGCAAAGTATCCCGGACTGATGTTAACTTTTGCAATTTGCCCTTTTCAATGTAAAGTTCGATGACACTTTGTCTGTGCTGCCTCCTGCATGCACATCCCCAAGACCTCGAATAGTCTTTCCATTAACACGCTGGTTCTGTAGTGCCATCAATCACATTTCCTTCTAAATTAACACTGGTCCAGCCAAAAGCCAACTTCTTCCTCAAGAGATTGGGGCCGCATTTTAAGAGGGCCTTGTCTATAAAATCCTTGATTTCTTCTTTTACTGTGGAAATGAAGCTTTTCCTGATAGGATGATTTCCTTTTTAAGAGAAATCTGATGGAGCAAAAGTTTCAAGAGGACCTTTTTGAAAGAGCA
Source organism: Acanthaster planci (assembly GCF_054643075.1). Taxonomy (NCBI): domain Eukaryota; kingdom Metazoa; phylum Echinodermata; class Asteroidea; order Valvatida; family Acanthasteridae; genus Acanthaster; species Acanthaster planci. The sequence goes on along the minus strand of NC_141792.1, from coordinate 6,585,123 downwards.
CTCAAATTAGTGAACTAAAGAAAGAATGAGCATGCTGTATCAGATTCTTTACTCTCATGGCTCACTCATAGCATATAAAAAATATTCCTGTAAAGCCTTAGATCTAATGGGATGGCAGATCCAGGATTAAGGAAAAGGAGAAACTGGTATTTAGAAATGGGACACCCTAAATGAGCAGGTCTCATCTTTTATCATGCTGTTGAACATGTCTATCCTTAAAGTAAATGAAAAACCAGTTCAGAGCCAAAGAAACATAAACATGTGAAAAGTAGGCCTATACCCTATAAAAAGAGCATAAAATAGAGAGGGCACACCAGGTGCATCCCATTTTGGGTCTGCTGCTACCTCAATTGAGACAAAATTCCAGTTTTAATACTACATTGTAAATATTTCTAAAAGTTTTTTTTTATATAAGAAATTCCATTTTTGAAAAATGCCCCAGTCGACTCATGGTTTAATCTAATATTGAAGTGCCTAATAAGTGGCTGGTTGCATAATCCAGTCAGCCAAAATTTTGAACATGTTTTATGCAATAACCAAGCTCTTTACTAACAAGCAAATAACATATATTATTTTAAAAAAATCACTGCTTCTGCAATTAAATTATGTTGGGGCACTTATAAGCATGTCAAATTTATGTGTTTGGCTGAGTCAAGTCGAAAGGGGAAAAGGCAGCAAGACAGCCCCAGTCAGAGTGTTGTCCCTGGACCATTTTCTGACAACGAAGACCTTGTTGGACTATAATTTTTAATCAGGAAGCTGCTGAAAACTTGTCTGTTTTCACATTTATTTACTTGTTTGTATAAATTGTGTCCTCCTTTGTTTTATGAGTTGGAACATATGGCAGACTTACACAAGAAGACAAGGTGCACTGGCACCTGTTTGCAATAACAAGTAATATTATTGGTCCAGTGTGGATGCACAGAGGGTCTCCCTCTTGCCAGATGCTCCTGCCAGCTCTGTTTGGCCAACAACAACCGCTGACTGGCAATAATTCAACTCCACATCTCGGCATTCATCCGGATGTCGTAAGTACTGCAACCCCTCAATGCCTGCCATCGTCACCTGGTATCCCACCAAGCCCAGGAGTGCAGTGTCAAGTTTACCACCAGGGATAAATATTTGCAGTCTGTTGCTGAATATTTCTGCCGCCCAGCGTACTGCACAATACAGCTCCGTCAAGTCAGCTGATTTTTGGGGACATTTTGGATGTTTCCGGAAGTACCCCCTCCCATCACGTCTAGATAATCTAATATTGCCCTGGGCCAGGGGCCACAGGTAACGATCTAGTTTCAGAATCCCACTGGGGGTCCCAGTGCAAACAGGTGTCTTTATCACCAGACTTCAGAACCCCTTCCACAAGACCTGTTCGGGAAGGACTTGGGGAAGATATGAGGCCTTAGATTAGACCCCAGTCTCTGTGATATGTCTCCCTGATGATCCAACGAAGGGGATATCTCGGTATTGCAATCCATCCGTGCTGTGGAAGCCAATGTGAAGTCTGACGGCAGTGGCATTTAGCCAGGTAGTTCTCTGAGGAGTCCTGAACAGCTCCAGTCCCCCCCCCCAGACTGATCTGAGCACTTCTAAATCAATCATTCCAGGATGATAGGCAGCAGTTTGTGGCAGGGTGAAAATATTTATAGGCTGAAGCGCAGTTTGGGAGTGGAATTGTGCCGCTTGATCAAAACCAGATTTCAGGTACAAGATCAGTTGAGGAAAGTGGCATTTGCTGAAAATAAATGTGTCTCATATTCCCCTTTTACTTGATCCCCCCCTAAGCTATATGTACATGTAGAATAATGATGTGAAAGTTGCATCCTTTTGAATAGTGTAATAATTGCACAGTTAAATGACGGGAACGTAGTATTGGCTTTTCTATGTCCCTCTTTTTCTGAAAAACCTCATGTCCAGTGTACTGTATTACATCAGTGAACTTTGGAGACAAATATCTGAAGTCAATATAACAAGCAATTTGATATTATTCAAAACTCTCAGGAACAACAACATGAAGGTTGGATAAAATCAATTAATCCAGTTACTCATTCAGAATGAGAGGCTTACATTTGCATTTCTTGAATCCACTCTTAAGAGTAATGTGGCAAATGCTGTTATACCTCAATAAATTTCTTACAACTTGGATTTGCAGTTTCTTCCTTTTTTTCCCCACAGGTCACCCCACTCAATGTTCAATACAGATTAAAAGGTGTGATTCACATTTAGCAATTTCCATTTAATTGGCCAATATTCATGGAGGAATTTCCAGCACCCGTCCATTCTCAATTCTTTTCCCTTTTTGTGCGACATCACCATTGCCTCTCTGGTAAAGGGGATTGGGGGAAATAAATGCTGATGCTAAATGCAGTGGCTCTATTGCCATTGGCTGTTCAGAAAGATAATATCACAATTTCCAAGCTGGCTCAATGGAGCACTTTGATGTTTTGTCATTATCACTAACAATACTTCATTGTTACCTCTATTTTCCATATTTATCATGATTTCATACTATTCCCTTCCTATCCTGTAAGTCTTACAAAAGAACAAAATATACCCTTATGATGCTGTGATATTTATGGGAATTGTTCTGGTTTCATAAATGTAGTTGTTATGGTCAGGTTAGTTATGAGTCAAACTTATTTTTGACAACTTAACTCTACTTTTTCTAATTAATCCCAAACAGCTTTCTCCAGTAACATTCTTAAATGTCTCTAACATTTCAAGGAAGTTTTTGGTTTTTTTTTAAATGTCCAATTTATCTTGTGGATAGAGGTGTTGCACCAGAGTAAAAGATTGATTTCAGGCAGATTGTAAGGTAGTTGATCTTTATCACCCTTTGGCCCAGACTCATTGAAAAAAAAAAGACTGTTTAGTTTTCAGAATATCCCTAGAGGGATAGAGGCAACATACACACCATGTCCTTGTCATTTAATTCTTTCTAAATTTCAGGCAATATCCTCTGGTGACCAGATTTGAGGGAGACAAGGGGTAGCAATCATAAGAATGAGGGATCTTTTGGGGGACACTTCTTCCAAAGAAATCTCACTTTTAATGGTTATTTTCTTTTTTGTCTATGGACAAACAGCTGCAAGCTGGGAATTTAGGAGTAGCCTTTGTGTCAACTTGATTGGGAAAAAGGTTTATTATTTCCGCAGTTGATTCAAGAACACCAGGGGCTATGGTCCTTTTAATTGAAAGAAGACAATGAAGGCGTGGGGGAGGGGGTTAATGCATTGGGATGACCTGATGTGAACTTTACCAGTGGTAATTTCATCGTGTCATCTGGCCGACAAATAATTTGGTCTGTGAAAAAGGCCCTGTGTTGTTTTTTTGGAAGGGGGAGTTCATACTTTCAAACTCAGTTTTACGTACATGTAAAAGCAAAGAAACACAGCAGAGAGTTGCCTTAAAATGCCTGCAAAAGAGCTGTATAAATAGAATTAAAAGAGCTGCTTTCTCAGTTTTGGTGGCAAAAATGGTGACTTTTGGTGAGTTTGGGTGACAGATGAGAATAACGTAACACCTTACCACTGCCATTTAAAAATGTTATCAAATGGAGTTTTTAGTGAATAAAAAGAGGCAAATGCTATGGCAACATTTATAAAGAATTCCGGAAGGAACAAAAATGTGCTTTAATTCCGTAGTACCATTATTGAGTTATTACAGTACACATCTTACTGGTTCTTTTTCTCGCTTGGTTGAAACTGTTCACTAATATGGGCTAGTAGCATAGTTTACTAAATAAACTAGTGCATGAAACATGATTCAAGATATTGCAGAGCACAGTGCCTGATTAGACATTATACTGAAATATATGATTATTTACTGCACCCTCTGTAGGTTGTCAAGGTTCATCGTATAATGAAATATGGTGGCATTTGGTGTGGATCATGAACTCCTGTCGAATACCGTGCTTTACCCTACAGAGGAAGAAATCGACAAATTAATTCTTGGGAAAGATTCTAAAAAAGAAAGAAAGATGTAATTAATTACTCCAAACATAAATAACCAGCAAGGGCTGTGTTATAAAACACATATGGACTGGCAGTTTAAAACTACTGCATGTCTATCTCCCCCTTGGCCTGTGATAGATGACCATTTCCTGGCAGGCTGCAGCTTCAGGAAATGGGACTATTTTCTGATCACTGACTTGACATTTTCATGGACATTTTACCTTCAGTCACGGACCTAATTGTTTTACAGATGTGCAGTATTAATCTATTTCTACAGCTGAAATTTCATTCTACACTGGCACTGCTGTGTTCAGCATGTCATGGTACAAGTGCGCGTCATGTGCACCAAGGAAAATCTTATTTCTGCTTGTGAAAGGCAAATTTCGTAGATATGGCTGGAGGGGTGTTTTAAATATATATGATGTACAAAATCATTTGAAAATATTACTTTTGATTCTGATTGGACTTTACTGAATTTGTTTATTTGTTTGATTATTGGGAATGAAGGTGTGAGGGAGCCTGCAAAGCCTGCAGTAAATGGACCCTTAGTGTTGCATTTTCATAGTTACAGGACAAGAACAAGAAATAAAGCAGTACATGTAACTATATAACCCCAGAACTATGCATGTAATTAGTTCTTACTCTTTTAGCGAAAGAGATAGTACCCACCAACATTAGAACTATTTTTTAAAATTTATTTATTTCTGACAATGTTAAGCATTGTGGTAGAGACCATACAGTCCATCTTTAACCACTTCCCGGATAAAATAAACAGAACCAGTAAACGTTAAAAAATACAAAAATGTATACACAATAAAGAATTATTCATTAAGAGAACAAATCAATAAAGAGATAAAATTAACAAAGGAAAGGAAATGAAACAAAAGTTGTGATAAAAATGCATTAAATTCAAAAGTTAAAATGAAAAGTGAATAAAGTAATACCAGTAGTTAAAGGAAACGTATTTAAGACATGCCACATTCAAGGATAAACTGTAAAAATATGTAAAGTTTGCATTAGAAAAGGAAAAAAAATCAAACAATTTATCTTTGATATTAGAATTGGAGATGAAACCCCAATTACGTTGCAGTGAAATGTCTTGTACATGTAGCTCTTCATTGACTACTTCCACTCTATTTCTTTGGGCAATGGTTTCATATCTGCAATGAACCACCAAAGAAAGAGTAACTGACGCTGAGGATTTTTCTATGATTGTTTCAGTTGCATGTTCAATTTTACTTACCAGTTCATCAGGGTCTTCATTGACATTGTTGGTCCTGACATGGAGGATTAGTTTGGATGGGTCGAATTTCTCTAGTAGGTTTTGTGCTTGAGGCACAAGGTCATCCGCTTCCAAACCAAGTAGGACATGCTCATAACCTTCTTAGAGTGAGTGAGGTGATGACTTTTGATTTTCTTAGTCATGGAGTCCCCTGTAATGTTGGCACAGGTACATCAACATGGTTTGAGTTCATGCTTCCAGAAGACACCATCGTGCCAGTCGTGCATTTTTTCAAGTGTAGCTGTTGAAAGCCACTGTTGCGGGTCACTGGATATTCATTGTAACTGGTGTCAATGTTATTGTCAGTGGACAATAGGAAAGCAGCATTGCCAGTGGAATCTTTTGTCTTTGTTAGGGCTGCAGTGTCTTCCCACAGTATCTTAATGGCCACGTGTAGATTTCCCTTTTTGGATTGGAGGGATTCCACTTGTGAATGCAAGGCACTGTTCTGGATGATGTATTGTCTGAGACCCAAGACCTCTTAAGCCATGGAGGAATTGTTTCAATTCCCTTACACCTACTTGCAGATCTGGAGAATTATGGGATAAATGAGATTGGGAAGCACTTTCACATAAATCTGGACATGTACATGTGTACATGTACACAACTTGTATTTGTTATTATACAATTATTGCCTTCTATGTTGGGGTCCATAGTGTTTTTGTACACCAGAGGGAAAAATGGCATGAGAGGCAAAACCAAGGGTGCCATTTAACCCTGAAGATTTACAAAACCCACGGGAGTTCACAATAGGTAACAATTGTTTTGTTGTACCACAGTAACAGATTTTATGAATGCAAAGGAACAAAGTGAAATACATGTTGCTGTTCACAATGCATTTCATTCACTGAAACTGTCTTCGCTAACAAAGTGTCAAGTTGAACAAAACTGAATAATCAGTAAGGAGTACCTTGTTTTGTCTTGATATTTCCGAAGAAATCTTTTAGAAAGTTCCTTAATTCTGTCTTGGAAAAATGTGGGTTCTTCCCCATCATCCCTGTATTTGTAGCAATGCAAATTTGGAACCATTGTATTCCCACTTGCGCAGAATGTTCTGTTGTTTTTTTGATGATGCTATCCTGCACAAAAAGAAAATTGCTGATCTCTTTTTTTGAACAAGAGAAGAACCTCATCTTAAAAATGAACTTGCTGTCATCTATCAACATTGTTATGGTGAAATTAACAGCAAAATTGACCCAGTTAGAACATGAATGAATGAACAAAAATGGCGATTGTAGCAGAAATAGTGCTTCAATGTTCCCCACAGCACATACATGTATATACATATACATGAACAACTAGTACCAGCTTGGCTGTACAACCTCATACCCAAGGTCATGCCAGTAGAGTACCCTTGAAACAGCACTTTCAACCTTGGGAAAGATCAAAGTAATGCACCTGGTGGGAACATTGCTGATATGTTTGTGATCTGGTACATGCATGTTTGTTGAATATTATGCGATCGATTCTTGGTGATTAAAAAGTTGTAATCTGTTACCTCACTATAACAAATATAGCTTGTCCAGTGCTGTCAGTCTGCCAACATTTCTCTGAACAAAAGAAAACAAGGGTAAATGAGTTAGATTTATGTATGTAGTTTAAGCCTACCTTCGATCACCCAAAGCTGTAGTAATCTCAATCAAAAAGTGACAAATAGCTAATTTCCAGAGCCCAGTTCATTTGTCCAGATCAACCATTCAAGTAGATGTTGGTGTGTGCACCAATAAGGCCTGCATGCATGGCCCATTTCCCCCACCCATTTTGTCATTGTTAACGGCAGACAATTAATTAAGGGTGTGTTAGCTGTGTGGAGTGGTTCCCTTGGGCCTGCTTGCCATATGTGTTTGTGCTAAGAGCCACCTACTGTGTTGTAACTTATGCTTGGTTGCCTTAGCTGCTGTTATCTTTCCAGCAAAATGACCAGAAGTCTAATCAAAATTAGAATTTAAGTGCCTGATGCTCACAGTCTTTTCCTCGTTTTTCTTTTCTTCTTTTTTGTATAAATAACAGAGAGTTGTAGCAATTTCACCATTTAGAGTTTCAAGGGGTTACCCATACGATTGTTTAGATAAAGTTGAAAAAGTTATGCCCTAAATTTGTACAAAGAAGTGTGACCAGGATGATTCTACAGCATAATATGAAGACTGCCTTAAATTCCTTGGATTGATTTCTTTGGACAATAGAGAACAGCATCTAAGTTTTTCTTTCTTTACCAAATTGCTTGCTTGCCCATTCCCGCATTTTATGTCAGATGTCACTAGTTTTTTAACTTAGTTGTGGTCATCCTGAGTACTTTTTTTTTCACCATGTTCTCCCCAGAGTGGAGAGTCTTTCTTAAACTGGTCTCTCAGCTTGATCTAGATGCTAGAAATTGCCCTTTCATTAAACTTTTTTATGTTATGTAATCTACATGATCACATTAGATCCTAGCTGTGTTAGATTTTGAGGGCTTATGGACTGTATTGCTGCATCTGTGCTCCTTAGTTTACTTCTCAGATATGTGTCTCAGTTTTTATTTCATCTGTGTTTGTGTCCATGTTTTTGTGTTATGGTCTCTTTTGTTCCCTTCAGTTTGCTTTGTTCAGTTTGTATTTTATTTTGTCATTTTGCTATTCATCTTGTCTTTTTCTCTCATGCTTTCCTCTTGGTCGTCGTGTGGGCAGTTGTTATTTCTTTTGTTTTCCTCGTCTTGTTCTTTCTTTTCTCTTTTTACTTGTCTTCTTTTGCCTTCTATTGGCTCGCTGTGTCTGCATTTGTTTTCATTATGTACATGTATTCTGGTTTTGTCTTTAATTTCGTTCTTTTTTCTTTCTACACTATCTGGCATCTTGTCTGAGGCAGCTTTCAGATTTTGTTATTTTGTCTTGTCCAATGCTGATATGTCCTGCTTGTCCTGTATTTCTATGTGTCTTATTGTACTTATTTTTTTCACTGCATGTGAGCCGTTATCTATATTGGTCTGGTTTTACTTATATTTCATATTCACTGATTTTTTTGCCATTTCATGTTTATTGATGAGAATTATTTCATGTTTCATGTATGAATGATTTTCATTGTTGGTAGGGATCTTGGTGTACACATCACTTTGATGTCAGCCCATGCTCAACCTTTTTGTAATGTTTCATATGAAATCTCCAAATATTTAAAATAAAATTAAGAAAAATGCTTATTTAACCAAAAATTGGGAGTTCTGCTGCTTTGCAGGCTCTTGCAAATTTGGGAAAGAAAACAAATTTGTATTATGTTCTTAATTTTAGAGGGATTACTTTCAAAACAAAATGAGTAAATCCTCAGTTCCCCTGGGTAGAGAACAGCCAATCAAAACAAGCCCTTTCCTAGGTCTGTACTTTGAGAACTGTGTACTTCACACAGTCAACCTGAATGGTAGCCTGGCTGGGGGCCTGTCCCCACCGCTGTCATCATGCAGCCGAGTGGAAAAGATATATGTTACATTATTACACACCACAAACTGGCTTGGGGCTGCTACAGCTGGGCGACTCCCACAATACTCGCGGCTCCGTCTGTCTTTTTCCACTCTTGATATTTTTTCTTCTTTCATACTCCATGATACATGTATGTGACCACCAGCAAATGGCAGAAGTCAAACACGAACTGTGTTAATCATGACTTCATGTGTTCTTTCCCCTTTATCAGTTCTTAATCTGACAACAGTATTTTTCTGGCCTCTCCTTCATTTCCATTATTAAACAGAAGCTGAATTTGTTGCCTTGTTGGTGTTTCATCACAGTCTTATTGTGTTGTGCACACTGTACAGTATTGAAGAGAATTAATTTTTCACATTTTGATGCGAGAAAAGGGGCATTATGTTCGGTTGGCTGGGTCTTATTCCAGTTTCTTGCCGACAAAATATTGAGGGAGACCAGTTTTGATTAAGTGACTGATATAATGGCACTTCAGGCATTTGTTTGCAATTTTTCAGGATCGTTATGCTCTTTGCTCAAAGATGCTCATACAGTGGTTAAGTCTTCATTAAAGACAACAGTGTGATAGTTACTGATAACACTTGTCAGAGTTGCTAACGCAGAGCTGAGTCTGAGTTCTGAAATCGGAGCTCAGTTAATGTACACTTATGATAGTGATTGGAATAATGAATTTCTTAGATTGAGAACCCCGAAGTGATTGGATGCCAGGATGATAACATTTCTACTCATCCTTGGAAGCAGATCTTAAACCACCTTCCTCAACCTTTGTTTATTGCAAACCCAAGTGTTTCCTTCTGTTCATTTCATGCTCTGTGATTGGAGAGTTAAGTGGAAGTTCAAGCCCCCTGCACCCCCTTTGAAATTTTGAAATCTAAATAATGTAAATTGTACAAGCCACAGTTCATTTGCTTTCATGCTTTCAGTGCCCTCTTTGAAAGTGTCTGCACTCCTGGATGCTCCCTCAGAAATTGCACCCTAATTATATTATGAAGTGGAAGTTTTGTTCAATAGATTATCAAATCACTTGGAACTTGCCCAGAAGCTCATTTTTGTATATGTTGTTTTACTTCTGAATTCTTGCCTTGTCATTTAAGCTGTTGAAAAATCTGCCTTTGTCAGAAAGGATGGCCTTGGTATCTGATCAAATTGAACGCTTCAAAAAGAGTCTGTCCTTAGATGAATTAACCTCAACTTTACAGGTTATTAAAAATGAATGATTGGTCTTGGGTCAGCATCTTCCGTTATTAGTAGGCGCTGTGTGTCCCTGTTCACCAGTCCTCCCTGTTTACCTTTGTATGGTATTAGTATTAAAGAGAGAGAGCATTAACGAAATCAATGATGAACTCCAGACTATTGAGCGAGCGTTCTATTGATCCTTGAAAGATACATACATGTACATCGGCAATGGGGCTTGAAAAAGTGCATGCCACTACGAGTGTCTGTGAAGGATTCCAGTGGGACCCATTGTGCTTCTCACCAGTTTTTAATTAAAGAGCCCCCCTCATTAAAATTTCAGGTTCTGCTGTGTCTCATGGTGTATGCATGTATGACTTTGTAAGTTGCCACCTGCAATTTTGGGCATTTTTTTATTTCGGAGTGTGGTTGTTTGCAGCTGAAACTCAATAGTGCACAGGATCTTGTGCCTGGCTGGATTTGAGCTTCATAACCTACAAATGTAGTGGAGTGAAAGGATCAAAGATTAAAATTGAGCAGATGACACAAGGTGGTAATATAGAAATGTTTTTCTGAGGAATTTGACTGGAGATAAAAACATTTTCATGGTATATATTCCCCCCATTTGCTAGCTTATTCACTTAATTTCATCACTCTTATGGCTGAAATTTCAAATTCAAATAAAAATAATAGTTATCCATAATATGCACTGTGGAGAAAGTCATCCATTAAAGTAGACTAGCTAATCAGTTGAAATACAATGAAATACGAATAGCTAATATTAACTATTTTTCCCAGTTTTAATATCTCACTCAGTATCCTTGTATTCCAGATGTAGGAAGGTAGAATTACTGATGATTGAGGGAAGATGACAAGATTTATGATGTTTTGGTTCAACATTTTTGTTGAAGTTACTAGAGGAGGGAGTCATAAATTCTTTGACTCTGAGTTTGTTCACTGCCTCTGGGCTGATGCATGCATTGTCAGATAGTTTGCAACAATCCAAGTAGGCCTAAAACTGAAAGCACTGTTGCAATCATGGCAGTTTACACAAGTCCAAGAACGTTAAGTCAAGATGAAGAATTTGTGCAAAATTACACAGAAAGAAAGAGTATTCGGATTGGAAATCATTTTCGCCTGAGTGCACATGATACATTTTTCTTATGAGGTTGAATTAAGTTCCTGTTGGAACTTCATTTGAAGGTCTTAAAAGGCTGTGTACAACTGGCAAAGAGAACTTAAGTACTTTTAACCACTAAATGATTTTTATTACGGACAGCCTAAAATCAAAAATTCTAAGCACCTTTTTCTGTTGTAGGCCTATCTGTAGCTCAAGTTCATCGGTGGTGGAATACAATACAAATTGTTTTTTGGTTGCTCAAACTGAAAAAGTCAACCACATGTGCCCTTACTGACTCAAAATCATACTTCCTGGAAGGCAACATCAGTTTTGTGTGTACCTTTTCTGTCAAAGGCAAAGATCATTGTCAGCTTTCAAAGCCCAGGTGATCTTAAAGATACTTGCTAAGAACAACCAAGCCAGTGTTTATTCCCATTCAGAGCTACTTTTTGTTTAGAATTCAGCAATATTCTCTAAATATTTGTGTGTAAACTATGCCGCTTTGCCTCTGTCAAATGACTCGTTTCTGAGTTTATTACCGTACTCTACATTATTAGATGATTGAAAATACGCAAGCTGGGCCATTGAGCGCAGCAGACAAAATTGATCGTTAATGTTATTGGTGATCCAGAGGGTCATTCAGCAAGGACAAGGAAACACAGTTTGAAATTTTTTAACCCCTGAATATTGAATTTCTCTGTAACACCCCCCACCCTTTAACCCATCTGTGTAAGGGCAAAACTCATTAAATAATAAACATCTCCCAATGCAAAGTGCATCTTTGGAAATAGTTTGCAATGCCTGTTGTTACATCTGAATGGGACCGTCTAGCTGATCCTTGCTCGCTTGGTGGTGGAGTAATTATGACGTCTACAGTAGTAGCAGGATCTCGTGGGTTTGAGTCCCACCCGAGTAAACTTACAGTGAGCATACAGTGTCATGAATATATGCTGGTGTGAGGGCAAAACCTGTTATTAAAATATAAATAACGTCTGCCCAAGGCAAAGCACATCTTTGGGAACCCTTCTACAGTGATATACAATCAAATTTAACCTGACAGTTGTAAATTAAAAAAAAACTAATACTTAAAACTTACTAAGGTAATTTGAGTAATTTATTTCGAATTTGGAGGCATATTAAACAACTGTATGTGATGATACGTATAATTTTGTTGGTACATTTGCAAGCTTGTGCGTGCTTCACACCAACTTGGAAAAGAAATACTTCAGCCCAAGTTGACTGGTCTGTTATTACTGGTGATGTAAATTTGTACTATTCATGCATACATTATAAAAATGTAGACATAATAAACTACCTAAAAAACCTGGATTACTGTGGCAAATTAAAGCCTTTAAGAAAGAAAAATAATCTTTAGACAATATTTCTTACAAATCCCTCTCAGATCAATAAACTGAAATATAACAGATTTAATTTACCCTAGTTAGAGCTGCCAATAAGATATATTATTTTGCATCTTCTGCGCAAGAAAAATCCAGAATTAAAAATACGTGGAAAATTATCAATGAAATGTTGAATAAAAAAGCACACGAATATCCAGCCAAGTCATGCCCAAATGATCGCTGAGGATTTTATCAATATTTTGCAAACATGGGTCAGGATTTAGCTTCCAAGATATCACAGAGTGCTTCTGAACCGATAGATATATAAAAGGTAAATCCTTATATTCAAGCCCAATTACACAGAAAGAACTTGATGATTGTACCAGGAAACGTACTAACAAGGAAAAAATGGGTCATAATGAACTTTATAATTTTCTTAGCTAAAATATTGCTTCCTGAATTGTTCACCCTGTAACAGATATTTCCAATCAATCGATGATTTCTGGAGGAGTCCCTGAGAAAGTTAAAAAATTGTTAACTTCGTTATTACACCATTGAACTATTTGATAACAGGGACCCCGACTTTGGAATTAATTGTGATCATTATGTGCATTGACGTCAGTTCTAACTTGTAAAAACTTTTATAAATATGAAACCTTATTATGTTATTGGTAATAACAAAGACATCACTGTAATTTCCAAGCAAAGTCATTAAACAACATATTATAAATGAAGTTGAGGATAGCCATTTTGTACATTCTAATTTATTGATTTTATTAAATCAAGATTTTATGAATTTGGTGTTTTAATATGCATTCCATATTATTATTTTTCTCTTAATCATAAATTGTATTAACTACATTTATTATCTTTGCTGGGGAAAGATCCAGTACAAGCTTTGGCTTCTAGTCTGACCTCCCCATACTATCCCATGCTATTATAAATAAGTTCTGTTAAAGATTTTTTTCCACATGTATGTATTCAACTTCTTTATAGTATGGAAATAAACCTGAACTTTTCAAGCTTGTTCAGCAGTTGGAATGGGTAAAGCATTTATGAGAAATTTATTGGTGGGAATGTTGAAAGACTGTGGCATGGTATTATTTCTGCACTGTGCTGGGGACCTTCCACAACATATCAGATGTTCAAAAATAACTTTTTGGGAGGTTTCAGAATGAGGACTGTGAGGGCACTGCACAGATCTCTATACTGACCAGATAGCATTGACACTCATTGCCGTGCTCAGACAAATGAAGGCCACTGTGACTCAATGTTTGCGGCTTCATAAGATGGCGTCACCACATATGAGGCAGTATAGCTTGGTACATTTTTTCTTAGTTTTTGCTGTGAATCAAGTGATAATTACCTAATTTGTGGATTATGGAATGTAGGAAGATATTACTTAAATTTTACTTAAATTTTATTAAAACATTGAACATGCTAACAACTGTCCAGTTTGTCAGATTGCCCATGTAGGTTCAAAAAGTCAGTCAGTCCGTCTCACATTACTTAAATAACCTTTACTTCATGCTTATTGAGAATTTTTAATTGAGGCCTTGAGACCCCCACCCAAAAAAGTGAAAGAAAATTTGAGCCTTGATGTAAAGTCACACATTTCTCCAACTGAAGGTTTTGATGTCAAGTGATGGCGTATTACAAAAAAGTAATTGATTAGCCTTGATCAAATACACGAAATATAACTGATGGTCCTGCTGTGCATCTGGTTTTACTTAAAACTGAGTGTCAACCAACTTTAAAGTCCTCAGACTTGTTTATCAAGCAGCAGGAGCCAGATTGCTTGTCCTGGTAAGGTCAACTTGTTGTCTTTCTGATTCCTGGACTCAACACCCAGCCATTTAGCAACAGGTGGTTTTGTTGGAAGATCTCCCTGGGTGGATGAATCTCTTAAATCATAAATCTTCCAGTAAGTTTAAAGGGCTGTGCAATAAATCTTCGATTTTTTTTCTTGCACTTGCACAGCAGACTTTTGTTGGAAAAGGGTATCATATTGGATTCAACAGTTAGTGTTTCTGTCTTTTTGGTACAATGTAGAAAAAAAATGAATAGTTTATATATGTCATTTTGCCTGGGATGGTGTGTCAGAAATACTTCTTGTACTTCCTGTTCAGTTAGGCAAAAATGTAATGCTGGCTGCAAACAAATGTCTGGCAAAGCATATACAATTTAAATGGCACAATATTTTTAACATTTAAAAAGGAGCATTGTACTGAAACTTTTCAAGGAGAGTAGACAGGAGTGTCTTTGTTTTTGGTTGGCTCAATGAAACCAGAGACCTCGGACAACCTTGTTGCAAAGGCTTAGGTCCTTAACAATAACACTGTGTCCTGATGAGGTTAACCAGGGTCTATGTCTGGGAGCCAGCTTCACACTCATTGAATTAAGGGCAGGTGGGGTGATTATTGATAAGCTTTTCTGGTTGGCTACCAGTACTAGTCTGGTTCCACAATCTCATTTGGCACTTTTGGATAAAAAATTTCTAGAAACAATGGCCTACATACACAGTTAAGTTATAGGCCCTACGTAATTCCCTGTTTGACAGTACATGTACCAGTACTGGTTATCTGATATTTGTAAGGTCATTAGTGGTAGAGAATTACTGATGGGTTGTGAAGGAATTTTGTAGGGTTCTGTGGGATAAAGGTTTTCATGCCAGACATTATTTAGAGCTGGATAAGAACTGGAGGTAGCTAAATATGTATTACAGGAAAGCCCATGGAATCAGATGGGAACTTAGAACCACTTCTATATCTGCCAGGTCAGGAATCTGAAGCCAGGCCCTTGGGTCAGAAAGGGGATGCTCTCTTTAAAATGAGGTATTATATTGGGGGACATTACTCAGTTTGCACATGCATGCATCTTTTTGTGTTAAAGTTTTCTTTTCCTTCTTGATGACAGTAGTAGAGGAATTTTTTGCAACATTCAACCCATGCTTTGATTTTTCTCTGACCCCCATTGAGGTTGTAGTGACCTTGTTCTTGTTTGACATTACCTTGCCCAATGTTTTCTACATCTGGTATGGGGATGAGTGCCAATTATTTGGTGGACTGCAGAAAAGAGTAAGAGGAAGACATCTTGATGGGAAAAAGTGTCACTTACCTGCTGCATCTGTTACTGCTAGGGCCTAACGTGGTTAAATTTCACCGGTTATTTGTGATTATCCCCACAATTAGCATCATTAATTTCATTTTGTGGCAGTAATCACAAGGTCAGACTTGTAAACTGTATACACCTGAAGAGAATACTCAAGACTGAACCTTTATAGGTACAAGTGTCAAAGAGTTCTTTGATGACTGTCTTCATTGGTTGATTCCTCGACTGTAGTGCAAAGGACTTCTTGTTCTAGATTTTTCTTAAGATTATTTTTAAAACTAAAATGTTTCAGTGAAAGATTTCAGGACAAGCATGTCATGTCAGTTGAAGGATTTGTTGCGTGATATATCAGTATCCATTTGATAAACATGGAATTTTTCTACAATTAGGAGAGTTTTTGTTGTTGTATAGATTTATTAAGCATACCAGTTTATAAAACCCATGGAAACTGACTAAAAGGTACCACACTGGTGCCCAGCATGTGTTTGAAATGAATTCTTCAATTGAACTTGGTTGTGTATTTCAAACATATATGCTGTTACCTACTCATGTGTATATTTGAGAAGCCCAAATGAGAACATGGCTATTATCTTTTGATTTTAATGTCCTACTAAATTGGAACCTAAAAAGATTTTCAGTTTCAAAGCTGGTTTGAATGTTTTCATGGTGCAGAATGTAGATTCTCTCAAAGTCATCTACATTCATGTAGTTAAGAGATATGTGGAACCAAACTCTCCTCTTCAATCTTCTACCACCTGTGGATTGCAGAGGGAGACAGATTCAATTTCAATGCTGTAATTTTTCCTGTTGAACTCAAAATTCCTCTCATAAATCAGCTCAGCACCAACCACTGCTAAGAGGTGACATTCACCCCAAAACACATGTCCAGATTTTTTTTTATTGCCTCCATCCAGATAGCAACTGTCTTCACATTTTTTCCCAAGACAAAAGTGTTGCTAAGATGTTTTGCTGAAACAAAAAGAAAAGTAGGAGATGTTGTTGTAGTCTGGCCCCAGTTTGTGTGAATACTGGACCCTCTGGAATAGCCCAGAGAAGACAAGAAGCAAGTTAGAGATCAAGGGAGCACCCCAATCTGCAAATACGTATCAGTCTCCAACAACTGAAGGGTTTGCTGTATGTTACAAGATGTGCAAGTTAATTATTTTCTCTTCCATAATAAAAAGCTCCCAAGGAATTTATGGATGTGACACAGAAGACAGAAGCTTTCGAGAGAGGGGATTACCTCTCAAGACGAGGATGATGGTGCTTTGACTGAACCTCCTTTTTTTTTTAAACTGTCGCTTAGGTGGGGAGGGGAAGGAGGGATCAGCAGGTCAGTGGCAATAAGGTGGAATCTTGACACTCTGGTATTTTAGAGCTACACAGCTTACCCCCACTGGAATTCCCTGGAGACCCTCCTGGATGGATGATCTGAGGCACTTTGCTTTATCCTGTTGACAGGTGTAAAGATGGGCTTGTCTTGATGGCCCTGACATTCACATGCCTGGCTGGATTCTCTGGAATGTCATACATATTTTCTTCCTGTTTGGTGGGGTTTATCATTAATAACTGTGTGGTGTGACATCTGGTGCACAGACAGACTGGTGTTTTTCATTCCCTTTGCATCCAGAGCAGTGTTGAACAAAGATGACAAAAAGGAACTATGATAAACCAGACATATGTACATGTAAATGTACATATCAATTCCACATGTAGGCCTGTATTATTTGTGCTTTGATTATGAGGTCATTTCATCCATTTTTGTCAGGAGAAAGAGTACCAGAATATTGTATGATATTTGTAAGGATTAACTTTAGTTAACTTGAGAATTGTACTGATCAGGTATGGTTTTAGTTAAGTGACTATTGTAAGTGTATGTTTGGTTGCATGAGGGATTTGCCCTTGCAGTGAATTACTGTTTTATCTCATTTCCCCACCCAAACAGCAGGTCCAAAGTGACAATGACAGCCACAGGAGGCTAATTAGATTTTCAGCAAGAGCCAATTTTGACTGACCTCAAAAAGAGAGGTCAGCATTAGCTTTGGTGTGGTCACTAGGGGACAAGGGCTTCAGTTTCTTTTCTTTGTTGATTTAAGTTGGAATATAAAAGGTTGGAACTCTCTCCTTTCCTTTTATTGGTTTAAGGAATTTTTTTTTGTCTGCTTCCTTAGGTAAGGGAAAGAGCTGCCCCCCCCGCTCAAAAATCAAGAATCTATTTTTTTGTATTTTGGTTACACATAGTAAATAACTCACTCAGAAATGTCAAATGTACACGTCCATGTGGGAAATGTGTGAGTTGTAAGTAAAGAACTGAAGAGTTCCATTTTTTTCAAACTCAGTCTTTAGAAATTTTCATTTTTGTGTTGCTAAATGTACAAGTGTTCGTTGAGCATTGTTAATAAAAACATTGATTGTATGATCAAGTAAAAGATGTAGGCGTTCAAAATACATGTACATGTATACACTTACATGTACAGTATATTGCAGTTATTTGTCTATATAAAAAGACTTCTTTTTGCCTCGTTTTAAATTTAATAGGCCTTATGTTATTACATCTGTGCAAGATAATAGAGGTTTAAATGCATTACCCATTTTTTCAACCTCCAGCATGTAAAAACTGATAAACTGGGTTTTTAACGCACCACCTACCCCATGCCAATATTCTCATATATAAGGGAACAATCAGCCATCAGCAGTTTCGTAAAAAATCTGCTCCGGCGAAGTGTGAATCAATTTAGCTGCCATGCATGGTGGGCACTTATATCACACTCAGAAGCATGTCTATGTGAGCGAAGTGATAAATTGGATATTACGCCTGTAATTTGCCCCACCGGATCGCTCCCAATTACGTTGTCACTATTGATTCAACAGATAATATCTTCTCCTTGGAGATTTGATCATCTCCCCCTTCATGCGCTAGGAATTTTTTTGATGCGTGTCGAGGCCAGATTGCTCATGACAATCGCCAGTCTTTGCCTGCTACATAGGGATTTTTTTTTAACCTGAGATTGGCAGTTCGACAGCACAATTACGATCCTGTCTCCTAGCTTTTAAATACTAATTCCTGAGTAAAGTGGCCAGCGCTTCTACGGAAGCACGCAGCAAGGACAAAGGTACAAACTGGAGCTTCTAACCAGCTTATTTGTCATTCAGGCAATATGACAATTTGATTTTTATCCCCTTTTCCCTTGGAATTGTAAGGGCCCAAACCCACTACCATTTTGTTAACAAATGTACACCTGCCATTGTGGGTACTGTTCCTGACAAAAATGTAAGAGTGCTATGAAGCAGTAACTCTCAATTTTTCTTGGTCTTCAGAGAAGCTAACTGCACGAGCAAGGGATTTAACAGGAGTCTCAGTGAAACCCATGTGAAAGGACAGAGTTTCAAAAGGCAAAATACTAATCACCATTGCAGTATAATTGTAGCGGCTCCCACCCTCAGGACTAAAGTATTGTTTCTGCATGCACCACTGAAAAAAAAAAAACACAACCCCAAAAACTGAAACAAAACACTACTACATTATACATGTACATGTTCATGATATAAATTTGTGTTTACATACACTGTCCATATTCAGGCAATTCTCCCATGACATCTGTCAGGTGGTCAGTCATTTCTGTTGTGCTGCACTGAAACAAAATTGTGTTCTTTTACAAGAACAGTCACTAAAGATTTTACAAAAAAAAACAAGAGGTTGAAGTTGACTGTTTTTAAAAATCAAACATTCAATGCTCAGTAATTTCTTCTCCTACTGAAAAAATAAAAGTATATTCCCCAAATAAGATGAAGTGCCATGTTGGTAAACATTAGGCATACTTCATTATACTGAGGTGTCATTCATCACACTCGCTCAGTGCACGATACTCATATCATAATCTATTGGGAACAAGCAGCTGGTCCTGGTGGTCATCTTAACTCTGTGAAAGTAACAGTGCGAGAGAGGAAAAAAATAGCCATTGTTACTCTGTTCTCCATTAACCCCCTCCTAATATTCCTGCTGGCTGGGTGCAGTTTATTTTACTGGATCAATTTCCCAAAAAGTAACACCAGCAAACAGAAAAGACTGTGATTCAGTGGGTTTGGCTTTCAGTGGTCAGAGTCAGGCCAGGAATAGATCGAATACTGACCAATTTACTTTTTAAGGTCAGATAAATAATGAATGTAATTGGAGTTGTAACCAGCAAGAACTGCATGTGTGAAAGAGGCATCAAATGCTATCACTTGGGCTGGAAAATCCACAGACCCTTTTTGTACTTGAGTCAACAAAATTGAATTCTGTACAATTTTTGGGTGCTGTATGATTAATAACCTGGGAGCATTTTGTAATGAATTTTTATTTTTCCCTAAGTTTCAATTTTTGGCCTTAAAATAGAAATAACAGTTTTGAACATAATACCACACAACATACCACTTTTCACATAAGAAAAATGTGCTACCTCTTCATTACTTCATGATAAAGTTGGCTCCTTTTGGAAAAAGAAAAGGTTAAATCCCAATGCAGTGATTATTTTCAGCAATTTATTTTATCATCAAGTTATTAATAAGAGTAAACTTGCCATACAGAATGGAGTTTGGCTCAGATACTGTTTGCCTCCTTTGTGGAGAAGGCATTGTATCATTTTGTGCATGGCCTTATTAAATTGGATCTGCTCAAGCATGTAATGTGCTTTGAAACAGCCACACTGATTCTTTCATGGAGATTTGGGGATCGTGGTTGCTGGAAGACTTGAGTGATATATTGTAGGAAAGTGCCAGCATCAGTTGATCAGAGTTTTTGTAGCCAAAGGAATATTAAGCTTATCCCTCCCAGCCAAACCTGAGTTTGTATTGAAAAAGTACAGGAAATTAAACTGTGATTCCTAAAAGAGATTTGTTGTGCATCCCATGCTCCAGGGGTGGATCCAGGAATTTCTTCCATGGGGGGAGGTCAAGGCAGAGATTTTTTTGAATTTTGGGGGGTCAGGTTGGTGTAGTGGTTCTCTCCTTGCCTTTTACCTCTGCGGCCTGGGTTTGATTCCCTGCTCGGTCCACATGTGGATTAGGTTTTCAGCCCCTAACGGATTCCGTGGGTTTTACCAAGAATATTCTCCCAGGGTTTCCATCCCACCTCTAAAACTGTAAATGCTTCTCTCTGTCTTCTCTCTACAGATGTGGGCTGTTAGGTGGCTGCCTGAGGCACCCTTGTAAGCCTTCAACTCACATTGTAAATCTTAGAGGGCCTCCATGGAAAGCAGTGGTGTCACTGATCGGAGCTTACCCTCATTAAAGATGACATAAAAAACATAAAATGTCTCATTTTTGTGGACAAGCGGAAATGACGATGGAACATTATACATGACATACATTGTTTACAATGGTATTGGTGGACTTTAGTTATTTGTAATTATTTCCCCCCCTTTTTTTACCCTTTTTTGCTCAGAGGGGTGGCTTGGGGGGTTATGACCCCTACCCTTCCTAGACCCTCGCGTGCATGCTAGTGTGTTTGTTGTTTTGATAATCCCAATTTTTTGTCCCTTGAAAGAGGGAAGGATGGTTGCCCAGTGTCAAGGGGCTTTGATCCTTCCATGATACATATACTTCATAAGGGAGATGTGTTCTCTCTCTTTCCTGACAGAGATAAACTTGACAACATGGACATCCACCCATGTCTGTTTGCCCTTTGATTGATCGAGCGAGGCTTTTATATGCTGTGACAGTTTGATGTGAAAGAGCAGCCCTCAAAATGTGGCTTTTTTCTCACCTAGCGGTGTGTCTATCTATCGCCTGGGTCTGTCCTGGGGAGGAAGGAAGCGGGGTAGTGTCTGTACTCTGTACACCCGTCTTCTGTCAACGAAAGGCAGGGCTAATAAAGCTGGCAGTGTGCGGGCAATATTTACTTTTCTCGACTCGGACGTCGCTCCCACAATAAGCCTACCAAGCACCGCTCTCACTCTGAACAGGATATGGCCTATGTGATGGGCTTTTCAACACAACAATTTCCATCTCTCCCTTGCTCAAATATTAACCCCTTCTGCCAATTAATGCCACTGTCAGACCACATTTTGTCAATTTTTGCTGCCAGGTTTTGCCAATGATATGTATTTATATTTTTTTCTGTCTGTCTTATCATCATCTGTGCTTGGGTTGTTCATGGTTGGCTGGCTGCATTTTCTGGGTATCACAATAGCAGTGGAGATGAACCCCAGCCCTGAATAGGGAATGATAATTGTTGCTCCCGGCAATAGTTTATGCTGGCATTGAGCAAAAATTTATTCATAATTACGGGAGTATCCTGGTTACTGTTAGGTTGGTTTTCACACCCTGCTGAAGGAATTCAAGTTCTGAATGGCAGAATTGTGGGCATTCCCCCCTCCAATGTCTCTTGGTTTTTTTTCTCACTTTGATTGAGTTTTATATCCTTGTGTGAGTATCTATTGTTGGGCATCTAATCCAAACATTGGCCGGCATGTGGCCAGGGAATCCCGATTATTGTCAGCGTCCCTACATCATGGCAGTGGTATTCAGCTGCCAACCGTCCTGGCTGTGGCGGCTGTCGGTGTCGACTGAGAGGACATGACATGATGGGCTGCTTGCCAAGCCTGCATCAGATGCTGAGGAGGGTAGAGACCATAAATGGAGCTCCCCCCCCCAGGAAAAAAAGACCTCCTAAAAAAGAGCCCTGAGGCAAATCCTATTACTTCTGGCCCAGTTTGCTGGGAATAATAGCCCAGCAGAGTACCCCAATGTGACTGCACTTTGCTGAAACCCCACACAACCATGACAATGGCAATGCAGAGGTGATTATCAGCAGGATGACAAATGCCCTGGTACTGTGGGCTGACAGTGGGATTACTTATTGAAATCAAAATCAATACTTTGGCAATTAAAGGAGTGCCCCAGGGTCAAATCTGACTTTACTCAGAGGAAAAGTTTCCATCAAAACCTGTCCAGTTTATTTCCTGATGAGGATTCTTTAAAGAACCTGTGGTATGTTTCACAGTGATAATGACGTTTGAGATTGTTGAAGCAACTTGTCATATGCATGTCATATGTATGTCATATGCATGCATGTACTAGTGCACATGTGCATGTCCACCAGTACTGGAAATGAGAATCTGGCTTTGATAGTGACAGTACAATCAGTTTTCCCGTACGTGTTCATGTATTTTCGTGCTATTGTTTAATAATGTAGTACAGTTACATGTATAAGTGAAGCCTGCCCAAGTATGTCTAATCATTGAAGGCACTCTTTTACTGGTGTTTTGTTTCCATCCAGCTTAATATCAATTAATAATTGCAATGGCCTGTTCCAAACTTAAGCAGTTATTGTTTCCCTTTACTCCAGCCTTGCAGTTGTGTCAAGGTGGTCTTTTTGTTCCGGCTTCCCCCAGTTATACATCTTCTTGAAAGTCTGGAAGTTTATTCTTCCTTTCCACAAGCCTAAAAAGTGTGAATACACCACAAACACAAAAGCTTTGCAGCTTCGGGCAGCCGCTAGTTAAGAAAAGAACCTTGTTTTTTTCTCTTTCCGTCTCCTTGGATTTGAAAAGAAAGATTGTGACAACCTGAACCGTCAGTGGATGAGACGCGTTTTGTTACCTCTGCCAAGGGTGGCCCAGCATAGATCTTAATCCCATAAAACGCCAGAGCTGATATGGAGAATAGGAGATTCGACAAGAGGCTTCGTGCCATTGTCCAATCGCCCCTTCGTCCCCGGAGGGCTTGTTTTTCTTTTGAGAAACCCCAAACAAAGTTTTGCCTTTTTTTCGACAGAGTTTGGGGACACACAAAAAAGAGAAAAACGTTTGGTGTCATTGAATCGCTGAAAATAATCAAAAAGAACTGAGTGATTGAGGGATTAATTGTTTGTCCCATCCCGAACTACCCGCAGGGAAAGACGAAAAGAGAGAAAGATTAAGGGTCATGCTTGTTTGTTCAAAATCCCAGTGGCAGCAACCTCCCCCGAAAAAAACTTTCCTTGGCAATATGTTTTTCTTTCATCAAAAGATTAGAGGCTGAAGGGGAGAAACTGTGTATAGTAGAAAAGACACTTAAAACTGGTATGTTGGGGTTCCCTGGTACAAATTGTACACGTTGTCAACGACCATTCTTAGCATTATAAAGAAACCCGTTCAGTGTTTACCTGTAGTTAGATATTCTGGTCATTCAAAAGCCTCTTAAATATGAGTCTTATGACATTTTGAAAAAATTAGGCACAGATTTCCCCCTCCCCCCAGACTGACAACTTTAAAGACTTAACTTTATTTGAAGATACGCCCTTTTTGTATCCTGGTACAAGTATATTTTATGTAATCGAATTATGTGTGTAATAAAAAAGCTGTGAGTGTCAGTTATGTACACTTGCCAATTTAAATTTAACATATTCCCAACAATATCAAAACAGGTCCTTTGAGGAGGCAACACTACTGTTTTTCTTTTCACCCAAAGTGGTCATTGCCTTCATTTTTTCATGTAAAAGTAGAAGTGTAGCAATATGGCAAGGAGGATGAATTCTTTATAAGTCTTAATTGCTTTCTTGTTTGCATTGTTGTGTTGTGCCCGGTGCTCCACCTTAGCCAGTATACACTGGCACATGATGCTGAATCACAAGACATAAATAAGCCTGTCCCCCTGTGGGAAGCCAGTTGGGTGTGGCTGAGCCCGTGTGTGATGACCCCCCCCCTTCCTCACCACTAACACAGTCAGGTTGATGGTGCAACAATCACAGGATCTTGTCAGAGTACAGGGAAAAAGATGATTTCTGGGGAAACAGAAGGTTGCCTGTGATAAACATGAGCTAGCACCGCAAGAAACGGATGTGGTGGATATTTTCAGACAAACTTGTCAGGTTGCTTTCTGACTTTCTCCTTTTTCCTCAAGTATGCTGACTTAAAGAGTTATTTTAGCTCTTACTATGTCAAGTTGTTCAGTTGTGGTTTGTGCCTACATGTTCTCTCAGAACAGTAAACTGGACACTTGAAATTGGTTTACAGCGAGAATTTTCACAAGTGCTACTCTTCCTTTTAAGGGAGTTTTTCTTGTTTCAAATTGAGTGTTTTCTCTAATGTTTGTAAAAAAGCATAGACGTGCAGAATAATGTACACTGTTACTTGACCCTTGTCTTTTTCTGCTGCAATACCAAAAACTCTTCTCATATTACAGTTCATTTTTCATATTTATTACATATAATTCAAAGTTACTTTTGTTCACTGTAATAATTAATACATCTAACGATAATGTAGACGGTGGCGAAAGAACTGTAAGCATAATTAAGTGTATAGTTGTCACCACCAACCCCCCAATCTCCAAATATTAATACATCGGAGTGAAACTTTCAGTTTACCTCTTTCTCCCACTAGCTGAAATTCCCAGGTTTGCCTTGTGATAAAATGGAAAAAAAAGAACTTGAGGTTTGTCTACAGAAGAGCGCTGACAAAATAATAATTAACCAGTTGAACTGCTTTTGAGCACTCCATGGACCTTAAAATCTTCAATTCATGATAAGATGTTTTGTGGATTGATTACTAGCCACTAAAAGTGACACCTGTTAGTAACTTTGCTGAAGTTCTCCCACTTGACATTTACGTGGGCAACCAATGATAATAATCACTCTCCCCAAACTTGTCAGTTAAAATAAATTGAGCAAAAACTAGTAAAAAAGAAAACAAAACCTCCCAAAAAATGGCGATGGAAATTTCGCATCTGTTCTTGTCAGTTTTATGACAGCGCATCTGTTGGATGCCAAGCTGTTAAAATCCATTAAGCCGTTAGATTGACAGTTGAAAACTAATTGATCTTTTTCCCACCCCCTCTCTCCATCGCTCTCGTTTGATGATGCGATCTTTTCAGGCCCCATTTATGCTCTTCCCACCCTGTGCTCTATAGCCGCTCTTCCAAACCAGCCTCCCCCGGATCAATAAGATTGCGATGGATGTCATTAGTCCTCTCCTGGCATTTCCGCACCCATGTATAATCGGAATGACAAGTCTCTTAGACTGCAGCCCTCCAACAGTCCTACATATCCCTTCCCTCCCCCCAAGCATTCCTCTGTTACTAGCCCCCACTCTTGGCTATTAAACAATCAATTACATCAGAAGAGGGTCTATGTGTGTGTGTGTTGTCTGTATCTCCTCACTGTGATGATAAGGACCCAATTGAGGAGCAGCACAGAGAGAAAGGCTTGCAAATACATCGTTCCCTGAAATGTGTTTAGGCAGGTGCTATGCTTTATGGTCACTGGCCGTCTGCCATCAGTGGCGCAGCTCAGCGTTGTGCCAAGTGGGCTCTGGAGGTGCGAAAGAGGGAGGGGAAGAGGTAGATGGAGGGGACACTTTGTTGACTCTCAGTATGATAAATTACATCTCTTTCCTAGGTAGTTCAGGGATTTTTATCCACTCCTGGGCTTAGCAGGGGAGAGCAGATAAAAATATTCTAAAGGCTGCACTTGCGGGGTGTAAAGATTGTTGGTATTTAAATGCATTCAAGTCCGACCCTGATTAGAACACTTCACGAAATATCTTGCCACTGTTGAGATTCATGGTCTTCAGATGATTAATGATACCCGGGACTCTGAAACAGCTTGGATAAGTTGTGGGAGTATTAGAACCTGCTGAAGAGCTTCTGAGGCATGTTGTAACTCAACACATTTCTAGTTGCCAGCCATTTATTCTCACTATCAGGATCAGAACCACCATGTGTTTAAGTTCTTGAGGCTCACAAAATGTGTTGACAAATATGTTTAACAGTTTCACAGTATCTAAGTTGTATTAACTTGTTTTGCTTTTTGCAATAAAAATGAAGGGGTAAGATCACATGGGTGGGATCCTAATGGATGAAATGTTGTAGACTCAAACCTTAAACATGAAGGTGTGCTTGTTCCTATGATGCAATATGCACTGGTAAGGTTTTGTCCTCGTAAACTGGCAGCAGGAGGGGGTCATACTTGTAAGCGTTTTTGGGAAGTGACTGTAGCCTCCTGTCTTTGGCATCTATATGCACATGTTATTTCTAGCCTCGACCAACCCTTATTTTGCAAATATATAGCATGAGATCTACATGTCCAGCAGCATTCAGTATCAAACGAGCTGCATATGTACATGTATATGATTTACTAGTTGTGCGCGGAATCGATATGAACAAGTATGACTTGTTTAATTTCCTTGTCGAGCTTGCTGAGTAAAGATGGGAGATTTTGAGCATAATGCTAGTTTTGTCTGTGCAGTTGTCCACAGGTCACAGTGGCTCTTTGTTAGGATTGATTGGGTAATTGTGCACATTACCTAATTGGTTTTGTACCAGTTCATCTTTATTCTCTCAAGTTTTCTTAATGCTGGTGCAGGCTCCTGTGAATTCATCAAACCAGTCGACTGAATAGGCAAATGTTGTGAATATTGTGTCTTCCATTTCTGTGTATAAAGGTTATATCTGCCCATTGCTAGAATATGCAGATGTAGTGTGGCATACCGTATTAAGTGTTTATGTACTCGATCTCTTTAATTAGAAACATTGCAGTGAGGAGCATGCTGGATAATATTGGGCAACGGATTTACCACATATAAGTTCTTAAGGATGTTCTTAAGGACTGTGAGCATGAGCTCTGACTGGTAGATGAGAAGGCCACTGTCAGCGGTTTGCTGAAGGCCTTTCCAAGTTTACCTGTACTAAGGACCTTACCCCCCCCCACTGATTTGAGTGTTATTCCGACAACCTGCGTAGAATAGACATAATGTTTCTTAGCTGGATACCAAGACTTTCATGTTCAGAAACAGCACCATCCCATATTTTGTTAATTTACTGAATAGATAATTTTTATCTCCCCTTTATGCAATATTAGTATTTTTTATTTTCAATCACCATTGTTATCTTTTTTTAATGGTGTTTTGTGAAGTACATGTATTTAAATCTATGGTTTTTGATGGAAAAACTGTGTGCTTTTAGGAACTGTTTAACTGTTGTAATTTTCACCGTAATTTGGTCTTTGGCCACGATACTGAAAACTAAAACAGTAAACAACAATAAAAAGTTGTAGTTGTGTGATTTTGATCACATGAAAAGGATGAACATAACTCCCTGTCATTGAGGTTCACTGAAGTAACATCCATGTGGGAAATTTTGAAGTGGACTTACATGTACAGAAAAGCATAAGAACATTGTAGCATTATCCAGTGGGTTGTACTATGAAGTTACTACTTCCAGTATTTTGAATTTGGAAGTTTATAAATTACAAGCCATTTTCTATTCTAAAATCAGAGAGGGGATTGGATATCTCACATAAGTGACTGGTTCGTTGAAATTCTTCTTTTAATTTAAATACAGGATCAGGATTGAAAAAAGGAAGAATATGAACATCAGTGCTATCATGTATGTGAACTATATGAAATTACTTTCAAGGCAGGACTTGAACTCATTTTATTTGTCATAGCTCCACTTAGTTTGGAAAGTATAAATGATTCCCCTAAAATTTCGGATAAAACAGGGTTTTTAAGGATTGATAACAGTTTTCCTAAAATGCCTGTTTTGAGCTGCAATTGTGTTTACCTAGATTAGATTATATTGTTCAATTTTTGTTAAGAGAAAAGTTGTGAATGACATTTTAAGTGTAGATTGGACCTGAATTGTCCTTCCAAGCTGATTGGCAATGGCTACATCTGTGGAAATGCCATGGATCTCTCATGAAAGAGAACAAAGTATTGCAATAAGCTGAAACACAGTAGAAATGTACCTTGTTTAAAATTGCTGTGATGAATTGTGAACATTTGAAACAGTGAAATTTCATGTATGCCTATATATTATATTAAGCAGCCAAACACTTCAGATCTGAATCGGAATTTGTGTACTGTGGAATTTATCCAATCAACTTACAAAATTAGATAAATTTTCAGGTGAAATTAAATAGCAAAGTCAGCTTCAAATGCTCACAAGAGTGAACAATATTTTTGAACAAGAAGTTTTCTCTGCTTGCACATTTGCTTTGGAAAGGTGCATCAACTTTGCCCCCTCCCTGTCAATGTGGTTCAAGGTTGAAATTACTGTCAACATTTCTGTGCTGGCCAGTCTTCAACCCTAAACCCAGGAATTGTCATTTGCATAATTGAAACAAACATGTTTATGGTCACTGATTACTTCGTGTGTGTACATTTCATGATGTTCCATAGTCAGTGTTTTGTATCTGTTTTGTGAATTGAGGAAAAGCACTGAAATCACCGAAAGTGAAATGCAGGTAAATGTTAAATGATAACAGGGATTTCTGGTATAGTTCTGTCTTCAGACACTGGGCTCTAGCTGCACAAGGTGGAACTTGTTGATTTGCTTTATGAAAACCTGGTTTTGTAGGTCTTAATTTTGAGGTACTTCTACCCCATCTGGAACTGACAATTTCTTCTTTTCTGTTGCTATCTGCATTCCTCCAACAACATACATGTAGTAGTTACTGAGGAAATGTTGCTTTATTAAGTCTGTTGGAAAGGTATGTGACAATGCATGCAGCAATGCTAGACAAACACTGAGAAACTGATTTCAGAGCAGCCACCTACCTGTTCATTTTTTGCCTAGAAATATTAACATTTTGGGGTATCCAGTATCTTCCCTGTTTGGATTTCTCCCTTCATTTGTTATAGGAAGCCAGGCAATCTTGATGACATGAAGGGTTGCTGGTATCAATATTAAAGTGTCTGGAAAAGGAAACATCAGACCACTGCACCTCAAAGAGAAATGATTGATAATACAATCTTCAGGGGACATTTCATTGCTTTTTATCATTTGGGGTGAAATCAATCAACCTGTCAAATAGGTCTGGCTGTATTGGTCTTGAAGATGGTCTTGAGTAGTCTGTGCAAGGCAAATGATACTATTAATACCTACATGTTACAGAGGGGATTTGAACACAGTGTTTTGAGTAGACACCAGTTTTTGATCAGAAACATTTTAAGAATTTATTTCCAAAACACCATAAGTGCAATTTTGGTACCTTTTAAAATGCAACCTTCTCCTGGACGCTTAACGTCAGTTTCGATAAGATTTATGTACATGTACTTATAAAAAGTTAATAAATCAATCCATTTGGAAAAACTGAAGAACATCTGGTATACTGCTTTTATTCATTAATATATCACAACTTTGGAAAACTGGAAGGTTTTGCAAATGGATAATTGTGTTTTGGTGATAAATCTTTCATTTATTCAAAATTATTTTGAAAAATTCATTGTGCATTATCTCACTTGCCATTCTGATGCAGTTGATTTGCTTGGCCAGATTTAGAAATTTGAGAAAAACCATGTTGAGTATGGAGATCAGGGATAATAATAACATCCACATTATATCAAACTGAGTACTGTCAGGTTGGTTGACACCTAAACCAGTTAGTGGGAAGATGGGTGTTCGAAACCTACCGAAGTATTCTTCCAAGCTTTTTCTTGTAAGCCCTTTAAATGCACTGAGCACTGCTTGTTGAATTTGTCTATATTTGTTCAGGGCAGAAACCTGAATTTAAAATCTTAAAGCCCTTTTGGCCAAGTGACTTTGCAGTACAACCTAAAAAGGATGCAACTGACTCTCAAGGCTTATAAATAGCCTGTTCCCCCACTCCTCATCTTTGTTTCCTGCTGGCCCCTTCCCATGTTTTCCTAGGTGAATCCCACCTTTTGGCTTATTTGGATGACCCTTTGTAGCCTTCCGGAAGAAAGGAGGAGGGAGAATGTCGGGGAAGGTGAAGGGGTGAAGAAGGGGATTCCTGGCTGCATTTCTGGCACAGAGCCTTCTGGAGGACTGTTTGCACTGTCAGAGTAAATAAGGGATTACAGCCGTAATGTAATCACAAGAACGTTATCGGCAAACAGCACGGCAGATGTTCCTGATAGCATCCATACACACACTTTTTTCCCTCCTTCTCAATGCCTTTTATCTTCTGTGGTGACCTACTTCAGTTGTAATTGTTAGTGATATCTCACTTGGCAAATGGGCAATTACGGCTCTAATCGTGCAGCGCTCTTTATCCAAGCAGGGGCCCAATGTCACCGTCACAGACTTTTTACAACAACACTTATCTTTCTCCACGGAGAGAAATGGAGTAGGGAAAATTGTAAGAATCTATCTCACAGGCTCTCTGATTCCCAGCTGCCTGCCTGAGAATTATTGACAAAAGATAAAAAAGGCAAAATAAAAGAGGGCTGTCCGACTGGGAGTGGTAAATAAATTCTATTATCATTTGTAGGCATCCTGGAACCTGTCATGTTTGGTTAATCATTTGGTAATTAATTTGCAGGGCTTACATGGGCAAACCATTGTATCTAATAGCTGAATGATTGTTGACAGATTGGGAATAATGGATTGTTATCATTGCATTTCTGTTTGGCAAGGACTACACACTAGACTAAAATATCACTTTTGGGGCATAAAAATTAATGTATCATCTGCCCCTGTCTCTTTGGTTTTCTATCCAGTCAAATGTAAACTGTCCATTCAGTTTAAAAAAAAATTCAAGAGGTGGTGCATTTTGCATTTGCAGGAGAGAAAAAACATGGCAATAATTTGTCGTCCTTGTCCTTGTTCTTGCATTGTAGATTGTTGATGCTGATGGCAGAGTCAGATGTTGGATTGATGCCAGTGAGCCAGGGACTGGAAATTGGATGAAGTATGTGCGGAGTGCTGCCACATTTGAAGACCAGAACATGGTACCTGTGCAGATTGAAAACAAGGTGAAATAATGTACATTCATACAAGACTTGTATTTGTTGGCAAATGATTTTACGGGCCGCTTTCCCACATTTATGTTTGAGAGTGGCTTAGGTATTAGAGGTACTCAAGCAAATTTCCACTGGAATGTATTGTTAAGAACCATATAAAATCACGTACTTGTTTCATCTTTCAGCTGTCAAAAGTCTTTTAGCATCAGCCAATTTGACCACTGCCATGGTGTCACAGTCAAATATCAAGAAAGTGGTAAATACCATCTAATCAAAGCCATGTACTTGCCTAAGTTAGTTGTGTCAGAAATTGTCCTTATAAGTTGAATAAGTGTTTAAAACGATGTTATTCAAGCTTACTGATATTAGTAGAGGAATTTATCGCAATGGAACCCAATCAAATTTTGTTAGTGAGCAATAAATGTCGACACATTTTTCATCAATCCAAAATGCCCTGACATGACAGATATCCCACTACATGAAGATTAATGAATGCTTGAATGCGCGTTGATCACACACTTAGTAACGGGCCAGGTAATTCTCCTTTACACCTCACCAGTAATTAGTCATAGTTTTCATACATGTCATCTGGCTGTGTGCTCAGTACTCAGCTCGGGAGGGAAAAAAAAAGCCAGACTCTGTCACCTGGCGTTGCGGGCGGAGTCACAATTACTGGTGTAGTGCTTGTGTATGTGGAGAGTGGCCGGCCAGAAGTAATGTAATGCCTACGTTGCTAATCGCTGAATCATTTGGTCATGCGGCTTTGGAGGCCCCTTCCCTTCATCTAGGACTTCTTAAAAGTGTGGGTGAGGCAGGAATGTCCCCTGGCCAGAGGTGTGAGAAATGAGTTCCCTGATCAAAAACGTGACAACTCATCAATCATCAGAGGCAAAGGCAAAGCTTATGGCACATGAAAGGCCTGTATACATGAACATGACATAAGGGTGCATAACAGACAAACGGAATCTTTTGAGCAATGCAAGGCAAGCATATTAATTTTTCAAAGTTGTGTACATGTGCTTACCAGTACTTTTCCAAACTTTGATGTTAAAAGGGTGACAGATGAGGAAAGATGAGCCACATTGAATAACCTGTCCCCCATTGGAATGAAGCTAATTTGTTGTCATACATTGACGAATGAATGAGGCACAGACTTTGACAAATATTTTTTTGTTTCGTCTCTTCAAAATGCCAGAGCTTGGATCAAAACCTTTGGGGTTATGGAAGGGGGCTTGATTGGGTTTAATTAGGGTCAAAAGATATCAGCCAGACCTACCCAAAGGAATGAAAAAGGGATGCCGGTATATCCTTGCTATCATTTTCCGAGAACAATTATGCACACGGTATTAATAAATATTTTTTGTTAAATTGCTAGCTGCATCTTTTAGCAACTGTCAGGCCTGTTTGCCATTGTACTTGTTCAAAGCTGCCTGAAAATGAAGCATATCAGAGAGTAATGGGCAGGGCATTTGCAGATTGTACAGTTGCTGGCAGGTTGACAGTATCCTGTGAACTCTGTTCTTGGAGGTTGGGTAAGCATAAATGAGCTTGCTCATGAATCATTATTTTGCTGTGGTCACTACATGATGGCCATTGATATCGACAAACTGCATTTTCTTTGGACCAACTCAGTGTTCAGTTGTTGCTTTACTTGTACTGTACTGCAGGTGTATTTCAAGGTGATCCGTCCCATAGGCCCTGGTAAGGAGCTCCTTGTGCTGAAGGAAGCAGCATTCCCTGACCAGGAAGGCATCCCCATACAACTCGTAGGTGAGCAGACAAGTTTATACATCACACATACTGCAGGTCTAGCAAGGAACATGTCCCGGTGCCAGGAAGAAGGTTGTAAGGGTGAAAAATAGGTCAAAAGTTCAAAGTAAGGTTTTTTTTTAATTGATAGAGCATTAAAATATCTTTCATTTGGTATACATGTTGATCCAAGCGGCTAAGTCATTCTGAAGTAATTAACAGAATGAAAGGGACGGTAGGTGGTTTTACATTACTTTTGCCCAATGTTACCACATAATACTAATATAACAAAACATGTGCTAGAGTCCCACTGAAGTGCAGATGCAGTCATAGTCTATTCCTGGCAAAAGGTTGTTAGGATTTTAACATGCTGCTTTAGTGCCCATTTTAGGAATGAGGAGTTCCCAGCAAGAGGTTGTCAGCATAAAAATATAAATTACTGTTAAAAATCAAGATTTTATATCCGTAAAAATGTTAAATCTTTGTTTATCATCAACAAAACTTCATCTCTCTAAAATTCAGACTTGTGTGATTTTTTATTCACAAATGGGAGCCCCAAACTTCAAGAGTGATTACCTAAAAAATTACTATTTGTTGTGCCTGGACTGCTATTATTATTATTATGATAAAAGACGAAACAGGCAGAATGAAAAAAACATAAAAGCTATAAGTTGCCATCTAGTAACCCATACAAACCTGAAGCATCAAGTAAAAACACAAAGGAAAAAAGTCATACAAGAGATAAATCATGATTCAATGAAAGAAGGAAGGTATTTGCCTTCTCTTCGAAAGAATGGATGTTGCCAGCTTCACGTATCGCACCATCCAAATAGTTCCAAAGTACAACTGTACTCGGTAAGAAGCAGCGTTGGTACTCGCTAGTGCAGCATCTCATCAGCTGCAGACTATGCAGGTGCATAGTACATGTACGTGAGAGCTGAGTGCTTCTAATGGGCACATTCACATCTGGAATAGAACTGTATGATGGATGGGACAGATCGGACTGTATCTTATTTGGCATACAGAATTTGCTGATACTTTGACAATGACTCAAGTTGTACAAAACCTTGCCACCACAAAGGAAATTGGCATTTTGAGAAACTTTGTCGGTGAGATGATGGTGAGACAATTCTGCAATACACAGTGATCTCAAGTGAATGCGTGCACTATATGTAATTGCATTCATAACAAGGTTTTTACAATGTTATGTGTGGGTTGAATTTTCCAGTGATGGACCATTGTTAGGGTGTTTTGTCATCAGCAGGTCACTTGTGTGAACAAAAAGACAAGCCTCGAACATTTGACGCCAATGTTTATTCTTACAGTCCATTGGTAATTCAAGAATTATGCTGTCAGGATTGATTTTTCACTAAGTTTTGAAAACTTAAAGGTCTTTTCATTGTAACTTCCGGTCCGATGTCATCAGCCTCAAACTTCACACATGTTCTTTGAGTAAAAGTCATCATATCTACCAGTTTTCAAGTGATTACAGCAAAATTTGCTGCAAACATCTGTTGCAAATGCATTTTTTATGTTTTTCAACCTGCTGCTAGAGGGCTCTCAAGAATTTTATGACATTTTTCAAAGTTTTGAAGAATACTATCTTGTCAGAGACAAACATCATTGAAAGCAATTTCATACCCGTTGACCAATTTTAAATAATAAGGCACTTCTAGATTTGATCATGAGCAAGGGTCACATGATATTACGTACACAACAAAAAATGAAGACTTTCGTATCTGTGGTGACCGCAGGTTTTGTTTAAAATTCTCAACATCTGAAAATGACAAATTTGAGCACGCCTGTCTTTTATACTGTTCATTTTGTTTATTAAACACTTTCTTAGATACTACAAATATTTGCTGAGCTCATATTCTTATTATTCTCATTGAGAATGTTTCTTATTGGAGGTGGGAGGTCCTTTGTTACACAACATAGATTTTTTTATATTAACTGGATAAAAACAATAAACGATTTCTCAATATTATAGTTTTTGCCCTCAAATCTGTCAGAAGATGACAATGTGTGGCAGCCTCATGTTAGGTCTCATTTCTTAGGAAGCCCTCACTGTTGGTAGTGTTACCGGATGGTCTGTGTCGCCTACAGCTCACTGCCTGGTATGCCCAAATTGTCGGCGTGATCATGGCAGGATAAGGGCGAACTAAGCAACATATAATTACATATAAATAATTCAATAATGATTTCCACTTCATAACTTAAACTTCACCAATCTTAGGCAAAATCGAGTCTTCTCATTCTACCAAAATATCATACAACTTGTCATGAATTTCAATGAATTCTCTGGCATTTCTTTGAAACTATAACTAGTCAGTCACTCTGCAGACATTACTACAAACTAATCAATCTATCATAAACAAAAGAGAAATTATCTTATATTTTTCAACTAAATCTCAGCACTGAATTTACCCTACTTCACTTCTTTTAGCTTAGTTCATAAATAAACTTACAGTTTTGGGACTCCGTTTTAGTTTGAGGAAGGGTCACAGGTTGGGTGCTGCTATACTGGTACCGATGCTGATTCAGCTATGGGCTGATAAATTTGTGCACTGTGTCATTTTTCCAAGCTGGTAAAAGTTGATGATCATTAATAGATAAGAAGCAAGAATCAGCCAAACCCTGGCTATCGTTGGTCTTCACTTCTGCCTATCTTGAATTTTCTCACTCTCTCTCTGACCGTTCCTGTCTTGATCTAATTATTATATAATGAAGCCATGTGATGTTGACTTTCTCCAATGTAGCAGTGCATGCTCCTATTGATTTGAGTCATCTACCCATGATTTAGTTGTGTGACGTGGATCACATGTACATCAGGAATTAACTACATGTATTTTGGCCAAATGTCCCAAATATGTCTCTGAGGAAGCATCCGTGGATAAAACATTTCAAGATATTTTAAAGTTCCATGTCAGATATCAGACTTGAGTCATATGTTAACAGCTGTGGACAGCTAAGTTTAAAGTTTTGAACATAGGGCCTGGGAGGGGATATGTCTCTTTCAACTTTTTGACAATGGGGATGGACCATAGAACCCAGAGGGTTTTGTAGAAACACCCCCCCTCCCCACACACACACAATCAAATACAGATGAAAACAAATTAGAGGCCTGGAGTCAATGCAATATAAAAATATCCCATAAAATTCTAGTTTACAATGGTTGAGTAGTTTGACTGAGGGCTGAAATGCAGCCATGTATATGTAGATATCAACGTTAAATGAGTTTTCTAGCACAGTCTGATATACATGTACCATCATTTTCGGAATATACGCATCCCGTAAAAATCTGCAAATTGAGATTTAAAGCTGGTGTATTAGCCGCACTTGCGTATAAGCTGCGCCTGCAGTGCTGATGTCCAACCATGTAAATCATTGCATGTGCTATGCGGTGAATGGCCAGTACATGTAAAGTATTATATGACACACTTCGATGCTCACTTGACTTTCTTCATACAGTGCTGCCAAACCTCATGGCTGAAAAACTTCAAATGGTATTATTACCTCCATAATACAGGCTATTGAACTTCTCTGAACAATTTCAGTGTCAGAAAATCCCACAAAAACATTTCAGAAGTTCTTTAAACTTCACAAAATATGGAGGGCCTGATGTTTTGATCTTAGGAAGATCTTTCGCGAAGGCAAAATGACAAGTAGACAGGACAAACAAGCAAATGCGAAATCAACCAAGCATGGACAAATGCAGGAGGACAAAAGGAAAGGTCAAGAAAGCTACAGGCTGGATAAAGGGCCAAGGGATAAAGGGGACTGCATGAAAGGCATGGTGGAGCAAAACGGGATGTAAGGTGGGAAGAGATCAAAGAAAAAATACCATAGAAGGAACTTGGCCCCAAGGGAGGCAGGTTATAATCTGCAGACAAAAGAGAGGGAGAGAAAAGAGGGTTAATTAGTAGTTTCCCTCTTGGCTGTTCAGGCCATGGGGTTGTATGGTACAGAGGCATTTGATCCAAAGCTTCTCTGTCTTGAAGCGAACAGCATCTTTGTAGTGCCCAAGTGATTCTATGCCCAGTAAGATCATGTCTGACATAAAATGGTTAGGAAGGTTGAAGTGGTGGCCCACAGGGGTATCTAGTCGTTTGGTGTTGGTCTCTCTGACAAACTGTACACTGTGTAAGAGATAAGATATATGACATGAGAAGAGTTACAAGTGAGAATGCCTTTGGTTCTGTGGGTGGTACCGAAGGAGTGTCCAGAAAATGTATTTGATTCCAGGGCATGGTTCTGGCAAACAACACATGTTAGATTCACACTTGAACGTGCCATGCTGGGAGGGGGGAAGGGTATCCAAAGGGGGCACTTCTGCCCAAAGGATGAGGTCCCGTACGTTGCGGGGACACCTGTAGGCCACAAGCTGGATGTCTGGCATGGCGGTGGCAAGGCGGTCTGAAGTGTGGAGGATATAATGATCGTCCTTAATTATTCTGTGGAGGGGAGGAAGTCAGCAGGTGAAAAGTGGTGACCAAGGGAACCCAGGGGATGGTTTCTTCATGGGGGGTCTTCTCCTTGAATGCAAAACTTCTAGGGACGGAGCAGGCTCTATTGATATAGTGTTAAGCTTGGTGATACCTGTGTCCCCTTACAATCAAATGCCTCTTCAGTTCCTGTTTATGACGGGAGAAATCAGAATTATTAGAACAACTGCATCTCAGTCTGAGTGCTTGGCTGTATGCAGTACCAGTCTTGCAATGTCTAGGATGACAGCTGGATGAGTGAAGATACTGATGGGTATCTGTGGGCTTGGAATACAGGTCAGGAGTCACAAGGTTGTTCTTCTGGATGCTGACATGAGAAAGTTTGCCTGATGGAGGGAATATTCCCA
The DNA here is from genome assembly GCF_054643075.1 of Acanthaster planci. Lineage (NCBI taxonomy): Eukaryota > Metazoa > Echinodermata > Asteroidea > Valvatida > Acanthasteridae > Acanthaster > Acanthaster planci. Next base: position 6,547,441 of record NC_141792.1, on the reverse strand, counting down.
AGTGAACTTAATTGTCCTGTGGACAGAATTGATATGGTTAATGAAGATGTTTAGACTGTCACAGTCACTGGTCCAGATGAAAAATACATCATCAAAGCATCTCCACCAGATCCAAGGGCGGCATGGTGCTGAAGCAAGCATGCACTCTCCAAGGTTACCCATGAAGAGACTAGCAAAGGAGGGAGCCATGTGAGTGCCCATAGCTGTGCCATGTACATGTACCTATAAAAAGCATTTGCCTGTGAAGGAGAAATTGTTCTTGGTTAGTACAAGTCTCACAAGTGTCAGGACATCACTGATGGGGGAGTTTTGTGTCCACTCTTCATGAGGGCAGAGCCGCAGGCACGAATAACTTCTTCATGGGGAATGTCAGTATAGAGGGAAGAAACATCAATGGTCCCAATGATGGCTGTGCTAGGAATCTGGTTCTTAATGTTTTCCAGCCTTCATAGGAAGTCTGGGGTGTCTTGGATATATAACGGGATCAATGAACAGAGATATGTTCAGTGGGTGATCCATTTCCAGAAACGATGGGCCTCCCTGGATATCCCGCCTTGTGGATCTTGGGGAGTAGGTGAAACCTAGCAGTTCTGCAATCAATGGCGGACAGAAACTTAAGAACTTTTTTTTTTCTGAGATAATTGGTCACATGAATGCATGTCATCCAATACCTGCTGAATCTGTTGTGGGAATGTTCCTGTGGGGTCAGAATCAAGGGGGATATAGTTAGTGTGATTGTTAAGTTGGCGATGGGTTTCACCAATGTACATGTATTGCTGTCGGTCATTAATTACCACAGCTGAACCTTTATCTGCTCCCTTGATGATGGCGTCATAAGTGTGGGAGCACAGGGAGTTGAGTGCTGAATGCTCATACCTGGAGAGATTATCAAGAGGACAGTGACGAAAATGATCAGGGTTATTCACTTGTGAATGAACAGTGTGTGCATCGGTCTCAAGGGCTGGTACATGATTCTTAGGCGGAACCAAGGTTCTGCTGACATGGAGGGGCTCCTGGTTGCATGGAGCAGAATCAAAGGAAAATTTTAAGCTGTGTCCTGTGGAAGTTTTCAGTGAGGTCTTGGCTGAGTTCTAACTGGTTCACTGTGGGGGAAGTGGGACAGAAATTTTAGACCTTTAAACTTGATAAATTCTAGTAAATCATTATTACCTTACTTCACATACCCAATTAAAAAATTTTGAAAAAGTTCATTTTGCACTTTGGAAAAATTGGAAAATCAGGCCAAAACAAAATTTCATCAGAACTTTGTACCATGTCTGTAAATAGAGATTTATGAATCAGAATATTGGGAGTTTGATTAACTTTCACTTTTTGTGAAATTTGAGCCGGTAAAGCGATTGCTCCCATAATACACTAGTGTCAGAGGCAAATATTCAAAGTACCCAATGTTAGGCCTGCGCCACTTTTCAGTACACAATCAAGTGTAAGCAGCTTGCGAAAAAGGGTAGCTATTAAACCTAAACTTTCTTAAGTCTTCAAAATTACTAATTTGGGTGGGCTGGATGAGTGTCCTGCAAGGTATTAAAGCCTTGCTGCAGTTTGTTTGTTTTTTTTTGAACAGTCACCAATTGACTTGTGAAATAATAAACAGCACGGATTACACAACGATAAAACGGACAAAAACAAACGGACGCATCACATGATTTGTGAATGTGAGTGGTGTTCACAAGTCTATTCAGTCCCTCAGGACTGGGTTCCTTTATTTCAAGCATGTAAGTAGAGCAAAGGTAAACGGCAACCAATGAAAACATGACTGCCTTGTCCCGGTGTCCGCAGAGCACCACGCTGCTTGCGTGCATGGCTGGCCGGCCAGGCTAGGCTGCGCTGAGGCATGATGTGGCATTTAGTGACTAAGTATAAGTTGCATGAGACATTTTTCAGTGTGAGAATCAACTTATAAGCCACGGCCTATATTCCAAAATTACAGTAATATAAATTACTATGTATTTGTTTTCTAGTGAGAGGTTGAGAGCAGTGGAGGTGTTATCTCAGAAGCAATAAAGGAGATTTTCCAAAGAGGGGGAAAGGGGGTAGGACATGAGGGATTAACGTGTCATATCAGATTACACAGCCAACTTGTCATGGGCAGCAGCGATGGAACGGTTTTAAAATAGTGAGGGGGAAGCAAGCCACGGCCATTAGACTGCAAAAAATATAATTGTGAAGTTGCAATATACCTCCAATGTCTCGTAGGCCTTTAAAGTGGGGTGGGGGCAAAATTACTACCTTTTCAAAGGTGGGGGACAATGCCCCCCCCAGCCCCACCCCTGTTCTGCCGCCTGTGGTCATGGGAGTAAATAAGCAAGTAGGTGCCATCAGGGCAGTGTCTGACAGACATTTTGAAATGCAAGCTGGGCTTTTGGGGGTTTGCCAGCCCTCCAGAGGGCAGCAGACCTTTCCAAACCATTTGTCAGGAAGGGTATTTTAGTTCTGAAGTCACTTGACATCCTATGATAATGTACTGTTTCAAAATTTCTTAGCCAAAAATGACTAATTTTATGAAATTATGTTCTTTTTATTTTTGGAAAAACTGTAAGACTTCTAGAAAACATGTGTAGGCCTTTTCTGTGTTCAGTTTCAAAGGTATCCTTTCTGCAAGAAGCTTTTTTAACCACTTGCTGCTGGGTGCATTTAAAAATGCAGTGCACATATATGGGCCATTTTCAAAATTTTCAGTTTGCAAAATTCTACAAAAATTCATTATTTCATTTAATGGACGTTTACACAAATGACAGTTTGGTGGCTACCCTAAGCTGACAAGCAACCTCCATTGACTCCTGAGTATTTTGACCAGGCCTGCCGCCCTGTAAAGAGAGCCCAGAATTGTGAGGTGCTACGTAATTTCCTATGTTCCCCAGGGCTTCCGTTAGCGTACGTATTGGCGTATTTTACGCAATGAAAATGGAAAATACGAAAATAACGCAAAAAACACATTCATTTTGACCCTCAATACTTTAAAAACGTTACGTTTTTACTGTAGGATATCAAATACGTTGTAAGGGCAACTGCTTAGCCGTATCATGCCACTCAATCATGCCAGTTCTTCGTCCTCACGGCTTGATGGCAAGCTTTCCACTCGCTCGACCGAGCGCTCACTCGATGTCGCTCAGTAAAAAAGCACGGCGACGTGCTTGATGTCTCACTATAGTGCGTGTGTACGTGTACATGTGCAATACAGTGTGCTGCAGCGGTACGGAATGCAGCTGTTCATGTAAATGGCGCCTGCGCGGTGTGCACTTTGGATTTGATTACATCAAATTGGTACTGATCAAAACATTGTTATGCCTTGCGTGAAGCACAGCCCACACAGCATGCAGTGCCATCCGATGCATTGATAAAGTGATCGATTGTTCAAAAATAGCCCTCTTGCTGCCACATTAGTGTTGTCAAAATGACGTACAACTTAAATTGTCGGAGCTCTTCCACAAAACTAGCCATGACATCGACAATGACTCGCCTTCCAATGTCGTCAGGAGCATCCTCGCCGATCTTATTGAGAAGCTGCCCTTGCAAGCACTACCTAACTTGTCTTATGTTTAAGATGACAATGTAAGCCATATCTCATGTTCTGAGTTTGATTTCATAATGATTTCTAAAATAAAATAAAAAAAAAAAACCTCCTTGCTTTCACTCCAGGAAGTGAAATACTTCCAGATTTCTTACCTCAGGAGTTGCAAATATTCCTTTCTACAAAAGAAGTGAGTCTAATACTCCTTTGTCAAAAAAGTTAATGAAAGCCCTGGTTCCCAGTGAATGCGAGTGGTGTCTTTTCAAATGCGGCTAGATTAGCGTGCAGTGGTACTGTGTCGCTAATCCGCAGGCACACTATGCCCAAAACAGTGGTATACTGTTTAAAAACTTTGACGGATTACCTTTGAAAAATGTAAGCCAAAAAATGATGGCAATTCCCAGCAGCAGGTCTTTTGTTCTGAGTACTGTCTTTTGTTACACAGACCAGCTCTTTTGTCCGAAACGGGGTTTCCTGGCAGCAAGTGGTTAACCAGTGTACACTAGTGAATGTATAAACCGTAGTGGTTTCCTTGTATAAAAAAAAAAGCTCTGCCAATTTCTATACACACTAGCAATGGACAATCACATGAACACACTCTTCAGCCCTTCCTAACAACAGTGTTGTATTGGAGTCCATCACAAGTCTTTTCATAAGTCCCTTCTCAAGTCCAATCACAAGTCCCTTCACAAGGCCAGTCATACAAGCCCGTAGGCTGGGGGGGGGTTGAGGGATTCAAAGGAACCCCCCTTGCTTCTGAGTTCCGCTTGTTGGTAGTCTTTTTTTGTGTGTGTAGTGAATATTTTAAATATACCGTAATATTGGCATACCAACCACGGCTGCGTGGATTCTCAAGCTCAAGGTGACCATGATTCTGCATATTAATGAGTCAATCTCCAGTCATATGTACCATCAGGAAGTTCCAGCAAATATCCACATTTCAGGTGTCTCAAAGGGATAAAGTCAATGTTTTTTTTGTTAATTTTATTCAATATTGAAAACTACAGTGTACAAGTCTTACATGCAGCCTTTGGTTTGTGACATGCAACTTTTCAGTGTTGTATTCCAAAGCTCGTGGTGATAAACCTTTGTATAAAAATATGTGGTCACAGTACCAAAAGTTCCACTTTTTGGTTTGATGACCCCACCTTCTCGGGTTAGGCAACGGGCCTGTCATAAGTAACGGGTGAACGATGACAAAAGAATGCTTTTGTCATAGCTCATTTGAATAGCTTGTGAATTGGGTTAAGACTGAATGACTTGTGATGGACTTGAATACAACACTGCCTAACAATTGTACAAATGGCTCTCAAGCGTAATCGTGTGAGGTGTGCCAATTAATCATGGCAAGAGTCTCATTCTCAGGTATTTTGTCATTGAACAAGTTTGGATTTTTGGTTTAGAAGTTTGTGCTGCATCTGCAGTTTTAAAGGAGACCTGGAAGGGCAACCAGCAACCCAGATAAAGTGACCAAGGGAAGTACTGGTACAAGGGTAGATGCAAAAGATTATCACCGTCCTCTTAAATTGTTAGATTCTTCATAGTAGATTGCAAGTGAATAGATCAGTAAATTAGACTGATTCATAAGTCCTGGATAAAAATGGGGGTGAGGCAGAGAGGAAAAAAAGCAAGATCACAGCCTTCTCCTTGTTGTATCCATCGTTTGTCAACATGAAACAGAGCTGTAGGTTTGTAATTCTGGGTTCATAATTCTAACCATTTTACCCTAACCCCCTTTTTTGTGCTTCCCTTTTTCATTTTTTTTTGGAGGGGGTGACATCCTATAGGTCCAGGGGTCCAGGAAGCCTTCAGGTTATGACTGGTCTATGTCCATCTCCTCTACCTGTCAGATGCTGGCATTCCATCCCCTTTCACTGAGATTGTGCAGATCTCATTGAGAGAGAATTTGAAACAGACATGAATGCATAAGATTGATGTGGGCAGCAAGAAAGAAAAAGGGGAAAGGGTTTACTTTTGTCGGGTATGTAAGGAGGGCTTTTAAAATCCTGTACTGTATAAACAAACATTTGAAAACTCTTTGTATCTTTCTCCTTACATGTACATGACTTTGTGTAGATGTATAATTTTTCTAAACACAGCATTTCTGTGGGTCTAATATCAATCTAAAATTTGCCCTTTTTTGACCAATGAAAGGTTTGACAAATTTTCTCCACATACATATTAAAAGCTAGTGGTAGGTCATGTAAAAGAAAGTACAAGAATACTCCTATGGAGAGTGATTTTCAGCAGCCATATTTATGCCTTTGTACCCCTAGTTATGAAACAAAACCAAAAAATCATTGCTAATCAATTGGTAATGTAGTTCATGTACATGCCACTGTAGGGATCCTGAAATTTACCAGTGAATGGTATTTTATTTGTAACATGAGGACAAGAACAAAATAGTTCTGCTTCTGGTTACAAGTCTCTTAAAAGTAGGGTCAGTAGGTCGGAAATTTTCCTTTTTGGGTTGCTATTTTCATGCTGATTGAATGGCATCACTGGGGACGAAAGCTTTCAACAATTGCCACAAAAAGTGATAAAAACTTTCCTTAATCAATGTAACAATTTCTACAGTCGACAATTCATAAGAATTATGGACAATTCACACCACTGTGCACAATGCTAGTCAGGTAATCATGATGGCAAACTGGCCAATGATGTTTGTGTATCACATCGCAAGCATGCGTGATGCATCCAGATGGGTGGTCAATAAACCTCGTGCTGCAGCAGGACATTTTGAGGAAACAAGCTCGCTTCAACTACGAGCAAAACAATCTCAAATTTAACTCGTGAACACAGAAAATGCATTCATAGACAAGAGACCAAGTCCTGTGAATTAACTTGCAGAAATCTCCTTGCAACATTGATTTTTTCAACCTTCTGTACTGTAACAATGCTATTTCAGCTGGGAGACTGGTTGCCACATTTCAATCCCGCATTCTTTTGCATGGGCGTGGTGAGGCGGGAATCAGCGCAGCATTGCTGTAATGCAATAAAAACTTGTGTTGCAAGGGAGATATTGATATGTGTCAGTTTTATTAGACTTGATTCCTCTGAATAGGATTCAAAACGAGAAAAACCAACGTCGTTGGAGTTGGCCTTTAAGGAGAAAACAAGCATTTTAATGTGAAAAAGGTTGTTCAGATTTGTATTGTGAAGACAGAAAAGACAACATGATTTACAACTTTATTTTTACAATTTTAAAAAATTTGTTTTTCAAACTTGCTACCAAAATTTTTTTGGTCGTGCCAAAAAATTAGGGTCGGTTTGGAAACCAGAAGCAAAAGTTGTTTTTGCCTGAGGAGTAAAATGATAATGTTTTCTGTCATCCAAATCAACTTGGTCTTTCCACGACAGCCTTAAATTTGACCAAGTAGAAGAAAGTAGTCTGCTTGAGATTTGGTGTTCATTGAAGCACACCCCTGAAGGGAAGTGGGTGGGCATGACTGTACCTGTGTGAAGGGTTACACCCCAGTCAGTAGGCAGCCCTCTGGGAAATGAGAATGGGACAGTGAGGGATAGGTCTCAGACCCAGTGGAGCAGGTTGTGTGTATTGCATGATGCATAGCCGTCGGAAGGGGAGGGGGCGGGGGGCACGGCAACCCCCCAAACATTTTTGAGATGCGAAAAAAATAAAAGCATACCAGTGAATAGCCTCCCCTTGAATATTCGGTCCAGCACATCTCTCAGCTCTTTCAAAACGGCAGTCAAGAGACATGTTTATAAACTTACGGTGCGAGCTTGTAACTTTTGTAGCGCCATGAGCACCTATTTCTCGGTGGATTTGTGCACTTTATAAATGCTTGTTATTATATTTACCAATAGGTCATTTGGGAGACATTTTGTGGTCAATTTTTCAGCATTAGAGAGACATTGACTTTTAGGGAGACATTTCAGTGTCTCCCTATTTTCAAACTACCAGAAGGAGGCCGAATTTTAATGTCCAAATTTTGAGAGATGATAGATTAGGATCTAAAATGAAAACATTCAAAGTTTGGTTCAGATCAGATTAGGGAATATTGAATTATGGGACAGTAAAGTTGGAAAAATTTTGTGCACGTTCTTATGGGAATGTCTCCCTATGACCAGGCTCTTTGCCCTCATCCTGGACATTGATGAGTTAATCATCGCTATCAGGGATCTGATCCATCACTATTACAGTGACTTGATGTGAATTGCACATGCAGAAGAGAGGCATGCACATACGTGTACATATTGCATTGATTTGATGCAAAATAGTGGACTTGATACTGTTACCCTGATCACTTTATTCTTCGCAGTATGAAATGTCTACTGCAACACATGAATGCATGTACAGTACATGTGTATGCATAAACACATGCAAAACCCACAACCTCCATGCTCATTTATCAACCAACATTTCATACTGTTCCACTTTCAACAACTTGTACTTTTTTGTGGGGGGGACAAATGTACCCTAAATTATTCTGACAAAAAAGTAGAAAATTTCAGACTCCTCCAAGTGTAATTTCAAGAATATTATTCTGTATTAGCTCATTAAAACACTTCGTGGCACAAGTCACTACCCCACCAGGCATTGCTGCATTCATGCTTACTGTGTTCATCTCACAGTGATGTCACCAGTCTAGTAATAACACAAGATTCGATCTCACACTTCAGATCTTGGCCAAGTTTGCTTTTGAAAGGATATGCCTTTTATTTCTCTAGTCCTCACTTTTAGTCAATAAATCCATTGTAGTTTGGTATTTGGATTGCCAGTCTATAACCTTAATTGACAAAATATTGTAAACCTTTTAATACCCCTGTAACATAGCTGAACTTCAGATCCGTTGCTACCGTTATACTTGAAGGATAATCCAAGGAGTTCTTTATATTGCCTGTAAAGTATTAACTAAAGAAGATAAGATAAGAGTTAAGATAAGTTAATTGAAGTGTTTGTCTTCCTGTGGAAGCCATCAGGCTTCATTTATTGCTCATCCTCAAATGATACAGAACAACTAATTACTAATGTACCTTGCAAAGGTACTGAATTTATTTTAAGGAGGATGAATTGAAAGTACACATGAATACAATAAGGACTGACCAAATTCAAATTAGAATTTCAATTAGTTAGGTTCAAAATAACCCTTTTCTTGGTGTTTAGCGAGAAGAAATCTTTTTTGAATGGCAACATTTTTCCTTTACAATAAATTTTTTCAGGCTTATTGTAATGGGTCAAAACATCTAAGTTTGTTACGGAAATCAGATCCATACTCACTTTGCATCTTAATTTCCAAGTAACAAGATGAAATTTGCCAGTGAGAAAAAGAGCCATTGCATTTACCGCTTTTTCCTCTCCAAAATTCTGTTACTGTCGTTCAACACAGAGTAAGTGTTGTTATATTTCTGAATAAGGCTCTCTACAAAATTTCATAAAGCAGTGTGTTAATAACAAGACAAAAAAATGTGTTTTATCATTTCCTTGGCATCTTTACACAAAACTCACCGATCCCCATTTTATACAAAGCTGGCAAAATTCTATGCATAAGTTCAAAGCAAACATCTTTGATGTCTTGACATAGCAGAGAATACCAACTATTTTCCATATTTTCTTCTAGGAAGGACCACTCAGCCAAAGTAAATGTTCCATTAAGACAAAAACAGGCCTTTCACTCAGTTACTGGAATTAAAATAATTTCTTGAAAACTTGTGAGAGCTGACACAAGTTACGGACTAACTAATTTTTGATGCACTGATATTCCACCAGACATTAAATGCAAAACAAACACAACTGTTGTCCATAACTGGGATCTTAAACAAGAGAGGACCACAAGAAGTGCATATCATATTGTCTTGCTCAAACCAACTGCACAATTTTCAGAGTTTTGTAGGAAGGTTTGCATCATACAGGTCTTGAGTAGATGTTAACTTTTATTGAATGGTTGTCCTGACTACCAAAAATCCACGGTGCCATTGCTACCAAAGGTAGTTTTTCCAAATTTTACCGGTGTGATTACTTTCATATCACAATGAAAGTCACCCATAGACTTCTATGCACTCGTGACCATTACAGACTTAAGTACCACTATTTTCACTTCACCAGATTACTAAGTAAGTGATTTTACCAAGGTTTCTTTAGATACAATTTCAGTACTTTCGTTAAAATGCAAACCTTCTCACAAAATTTAACGTAACGATCAATGACTTCTTTACACTGACAGGAACACTATATAAATGTAAGATAATACCACCCTGAAAATGAAGTTTCCAAATATAAACTCAGTCTCCTATTTTCTCCAATTTTTAATTTCTTCAGAAGAAAAGAGATTTCCATGCAGTGACTGTCAGGAAGTATTTCGTTCTAAAGTTGCCCTCAGACGTCACCAGAAATATGCCTGTCAGAACTCCAGTGCCATCTTTACTGCCCAACAGTTCCACAACCACCAAGGTACACTTCCCACAAACATACAATCTGTTTTTTGCTGGTTGAAATAGCTTCAGCAATATTATTTTCTAGGCAAGTCAAGTGGGACAGTATCCCAAGGCCTTTAGCATGCCAGTGTAGATAGACAACATGTTACCACCATACAATCAGGTGGAATGTGTAGTGGTAGTCTGGTTTGTTGCTTGATGGACTGGCGCTGTCAACAAGTTCTAACTTGTGTTCATTATTCTTCTCTCTAGTCACCAGTGTGAAATCTGATGGAAGTGAGTCTGCAGCAGATGTGCTAGAGGAGTCCAAGAGGTCCTCAAGTAATGACTCAGAGGAGGAAGATAGAGGGGACTGCAGTGAATACCGAGCTAACCGGGACTTCCACTGTGACAAGTGCCCCAAGAGCTTCCACTGGAAGTCCAACCTGCTGCGGCACCAGAATGAGCATAGCAGTGACCACCAGTTCCCCTGTGAGCATTGTGACAAGACATTCTCAGACCCAAGCAACCTGCAACGCCACATACGCACACAGCATGTTGGTGCCCGCAGCCACGCTTGCCCTGAGTGTGGTAAGACCTTTGCCACCTCCAGTGGTCTGAAGCAGCATACCCACATCCACAGCAGCATCAAACCCTTTATCTGTGAAGTCTGTCTCAAGTCGTACACCCAGTTCTCCAATCTGTGCCGGCACAAGCGTATGCATGCCGACTGCCGCACTCAACTTAAGTGCAACAACTGCAGTCAGATGTTTGCCACTGTCACCTCCCTGAACAAACACCGCCGCTTCTGCCATGGCAACCAGCTCCTGAACAACCAGATCTCCACCACTCAAGCTGCCAGTGTGCCATCAGTAGTCCGTAATGGAAGCTGTCCTGTAATGACCCCCAACCCTTCCCTAATTGGGGTTGGTATGCTGGGAGCAAATAACCCTCTGCACCCAGCCAACCTGGCGCACCTCTGGAATGCCAATTTACATTTAACCCACCAGGCTCTCTTACAGAATAATCTCCTTGGCTACCCAGGTTCAGATAAGACCCCCCTTCCTAGCCATCCTTACTTCATGGGTTACTCTCCGATGCCTACCCAGTCACCTCTTTTACCCAGCAACTTTAACAAGCAGAACCACACCTCAAGAAGTGGGAGTGGGGGAACAAGTCCCAATGGATCCATTAACTCTGCTGATGACTGGCTTAAGCATTATACCTCCACTGTCAGTCCAAGCATGTGTGGGATCCAGCCTGCTGATGCACACCCAGCAAAAATGAGGAGGGATTACAATGAGAAAGCTGAGAGTGAAGTCAGTGATGGTAGCGATGTGTCCAATGTTAGCACCCCTACAGGCAGTGACCTGGATTCTACCTCTGGCAGTGACCTTGACTCAGACAGTGAAGGTAACACAGAGAACAGGGCCCATCGAAAAGTAGCCCACCGGCACAGCACCAACAGGAAGGAATCACAGCCCCTAACACAACAGGCTGCAGGGAATGATGGAAGATTGGAGAATAGAGTAACAGCTAGTGAGCCAATGAAAGCCATTGCATCCATTGCCGAGAAATATTTTGGTGGGGCTTGTCCCGAAAATGGTTTGATGAAGTCACAAATAAAGAGCAATGGTCAAAGTGTTGACAACAGGCTCCGACATGAAGCTCGCTTCCATCTGGACAGTCAGAGTGTCAACAGCATCCAGCAAGAGTCTCCCTTTGATCTCTCCAAGAGGAGATTGGGAATTGTCCAGCAGCATTCAATTTCCCATTCAACAGGAGAAGAGCCATTAGATCTTAGCCTCCCCAGGCGCAAACGAGTGTCATCTGTTGAGAACCTGCCCATTAAAAAATCTGAGTCCCACAGCCCCCTTAATCATAGCATTGGGAATGACAAGACCCTAACTGAGCCCTCCAAGGGATCAGACCTTTATGCAAAGCCAATGCCCCTGGTTATGCCAGATCCAATCTATAGGGTTAATGGGGATATGCTCCCAACTAAGTTCATGCGCATGGACTACAGTCATCTTTTTCCCAATGCTGCCTTTCAAAACTTTCGTAAATTTGATCACTACCATGCAGAGAAGAGCCTGACCAAGTCAGGCCTTAGTCCACCCCACCGCACCTACCCAAGTACGGTGCTGTACCCTAGTAGTGGAGAGAAAATGATTATGAGGAGCAAGGATCGCTACACCTGCAAGTACTGTGGGAAGCTCTTTCCACGATCGGCCAATCTGACTCGCCATCTCCGAACCCACACAGGAGAGCAGCCCTACTCTTGCAAATACTGCGACCGATCTTTCAGCATCTCCTCCAACCTTCAACGCCATGTTCGCAATATCCACAATAAGGAGAAACCCTTCAAGTGCCCACTTTGTGAGCGCTGCTTTGGGCAGCAGACCAATCTTGATCGGCATCTGAAGAAACATGAGAATGAGCGAGCTGAGGAGATTGCATTGTCCACAGCGGCTGAACATGACGTTATCATAGCTGCCCGCCTGATGGCCAAGACAAAATCCTTCAAGGAGCCAAATGACCTAAATGAGAAAGATGAGTCCTATTTTGATGAGATCAAGAATTTCATTGATGATGCCAAGGAGAAAGAGGCCTTGCGACGGAAGTTGATGGAGATGGAAGCCACAGCAGCAGTCATAGCCTCCAAACAGGTCCAAAGTCCATCTGTCTGCAGTTCATCAACAGAAGTGAAGGAGGGTGAACATAGGCCAGAAAAAATGGAAGATGACAAAGGCGGGCCAGAGGATAATGAAGAAAGTGATGGGGGGGAAGACAGAGAGATGGAAGATGTTGACAAGGAAGGGGATGAAGAAGCACAGGAAGTTCAAGAGGAAGAAGAGATAGTAATCACCCCTGAGAAGAGAGATGAAACGACGGATCCAACCTCCATCGACAGAGATCACAGCATTCCTCAAGAGGAGGACATGTCTGACAGCATGAATGAAAGTGAAGATTTGAGTGATGGGGAAGAAGTCTCCAAGTCTCCAAGTATCACCTCTGATGAAGATCCCCGCATGGAGCAGTGTGCTTCAGATGCTGTCCCAGTTGACTTCGGCCTCCCAAAAAGGGCATCAGTGTTTGCCACTACTCATGAGGCCCCCCAGCTGCCTGACGTTGACATCTTGAGAGAGGGGAGAGCCAACCTTACTCGCCATTCCAAACTCCAAGCTTATTCTCTCATGATGGCACTGTCAGATGATGAATCACGGAGAGGGGATGGAGCACGAAGGTCTCTGCATTCAACTCACCATACTGCTGTTCACACTGCCACATTGGTTTAAGCAGGTATTTTCAAAAGGGTGGAGTCCAAGAGCCATGACGCACCTTCAAAAGTCTTAAAAATTTTTAAATATTCAATCTTGAATAGCTAAGTTCAGTATCACCTCTATTTTGTTGTTTATAGTCATGTGAAGTAGATGATTTAATGTGACAAAAAACCTAAATCATTCTAATGGCAATGCTCCAATTTCTGGACCTTTTGAAAGCTCAAACATCTCGTACAGTCCACTCAAGCAAAAATACCACCGATCTAATATGTGACTGACAGCTGGATGAAAGCCCACCTTATTCAGAGATGCCATTCGCTGGCAACTCCAGTAGTTGAGTGTATTGTAGTCAATTAATGTATTAAATGAGTTATTCCAACTAGAGATTGATTTGTTTTTATCCACCTTAAATGTATTTTCAAGAGTAATCAAGAAAGCAAATTGTCTATTTAATGGGTCTATGAATGAATGATCAATGACAATGTTATTCAAAAATTAATGAATGGGATATTCTTGTTACCACACTATATCATAAATGATTGCTTAATGCTAAATTGTACATGTACATACATGAGATTAGTGTATCTCCTTAAACTAAGTGTCAACTTTCATCAAAGCTGTATTTCTTTGAAATTCTGCACAGAAAATTACATTGCCTTTTACAATTGAAGTACATTATTTAGAGCAAAGCAGTAGTTTTTAATGATTTAAATGCAGTAATTTTTATAAGAGTTTGTTGAACTGATTACTTGATTAGTTATTAAATAGTTTATATTTATGTTTCTTGTTGAAAAGAAACATGCAGAAATGAAGTCATGATGCAGAAAAACTGTAGATGCAGAAAAATTGTAGTTTTGCTATGTTGACAGTTGACTAAAAACGAGATATATGCATCTTTGCTGTCAGGAAGACTTGGTATGCGTGATCTCATATAAGACTTGTAGGTCTGCATGGTGGACGTGAACAAAGTATTGAAGGTTTGCAGTCACGCCATGGAAATTCATCTCTATTTGAGTTGTGCGATCTTAATTCACATTCCCTGAGCAGTTGGAATTAAAGAGTGCTTTTGTAAGTATCCATTGTTGCCATGGAGTTTTCAATTTGCTTGGTTATCTGGGCCAAAGTCTCTGTGGGTCATGCACCCCGAAACCATGTTGAAGGCACAGATTTTCTGAATTTGCCATCACTTGAAATATGATTTCTTTAAAAAAATATCATTGCCAAATGTACAGGGTGTAGAGAAAAGACTCAGTTATATTAATTCAAATGGAAAAGTGAATAAAACTAGTAGAAAAAGAGGTAGTTTCCCCAGGGATACTAGTTCAGGAAATTCCGTCCTCTCGAAAAAATGGAACTCAAATTGCAGAGAGAAGTTTGTGTATGGTACAATAATTATTGTCAATTTTGTATCTGTCATACAACTTGTACAGGGCTGGTTCAGCAAGAAGCTCTTTCTTTGTGATAGTTCCAAGTTAAATTTCGGGGACTAAATTTTGTGGAGAACATACATCGACTTGGGGCAGATTGCCAACATCAGTGTTAGTTGTAAGTTTCTTGAAACTGATATGTGTGAACATTTTCTTGTACCAAACAGGCCAAAGAAAGGTTTAACTTTTCACAGCATTAATTAACTACTATTTAGAATTAGAGAGAGAGAGAGGGAGGGAGGGAGAGAGATGCTCTTTTTAAATTCATTTTAAGTGTGATGTAAAAAGTAAGTTAACTGTATATACTTCGTGCACAGTGCAGGTTTTTTTCTACCTTGTTAATGTAAAAATGACAGTTTGTCAGATTGTTACATTTTCAGCAGATGTTTCTGCATTATCTTTGAGGGAGGGAGAGAGACTTTTGTCAGAGGTGACAAAAACATTTGAGTGTTCCATTTAATATATGACGGCAGTGTGCAAAGAGTGAATAATGACAGCCGAATGGATATTATGCTTTTTACGTATTGACGAGAGATTTGAGGGCATTGGGTGTTGCCATGGTTTCAGTGATAGTAATCAAACTAAAACCAGAGCCCCATAAGTCAGTCAGAAATCCGACAATTGAATTTTTGTTTGCAGAACGCAGTATTAAACAGAGCATTCACTTTTTAGTTAACTGTAATACCCTATGAAATTAAGGTATAGCTTATGTTGTGAGCAAAGCTTTGTTACTCATGTTCAGAAATGTCTTTACATTGTCACATATTCAGTTGTCATTTTTAAATTTGAAAAAGCGTTTATTTTGTAGGATTAATTTATTATGGCATCCTGAACAACTGGAATATTTAGAAGAAACTTAGGTTTTATTCGGATTTCTTTTTTACATTTCTTTTTTTTTGTTAATCTGAGAGCCATTCAGGGTGTGTGGTGTGCATTTTACTTTGCATATACTGCCAACCATAGTGCACAAAGTTTATTTTTATGATCGTTGCTTGTCATTTCATATGCTGCGAAACATATTTTGCTTTTATGTACAGTATACGTTTTTCCCTTCAGTTTATGTTTTTGCCTTCTGATGCGGCATTTATCTTTGTTTTCCTTGTATTTAAAGACAGTACCCTGCCAAATTAGTAATTCTTATAAACACAGACAACTTGTCACATATATCTCCTTAAAAGGCTAGAATTGAACAATTATTTTTGTTTTCAAGAATATTCAACATATCCTCCCTTTCTGATTGTGTTTCCTACAAAAGTGAACAAATTTTATTACCTATTATTAATGTTGTCAAAGCATGAATTGTTGTAGAATTTTTTGGCAGTTAGCCCATCCTTTCATCAAGGTCATTATGGTTTGAGCTGACAGTTGACTAAGCGGAAAAGATAGGACTAGATAGACTGAGCAGAGACTACAGGTACGTAGTCCGAGTGATGAAATCACTTAGTCTTTTTAGTATTCGTTTCCACTAAGTTTGCTTTGTAGCCTCACCACTTGCTCAAGTCAGTGATATTCAAATAAACTTTAGGTAGCATCAACAGTGGCGGGTGGGGGGCAGTTATAAGTGACCATCAGGCATCAGCCCCTGATGGACAGATCCATTAAAACCTGCCTCATTATAAAGCCTGCCAAAATGTTGGGGGGGGATGCCTTTCCAGTTGAAAGGGTCGGGGGGGGGGGTTCTGCCCCTCTTCCATCATCAGTGGGTAGCACAGTTCCATTCTGTTAATTGCTCATGAGACATATTGATAGAAAATGTCTCCAAGCTCACTTCTAGCAAGCCACCTCAGTACTACAACTTGCAAAAGAATGGGAAGAACTGCCCTGAATGATAATGATGTAAGAAGTATTAGAACATTTTTTCAACTCATTAAGAGCTTTATATTGTTATTTTTGCAGTAGGATCTTAACTTTATGATAGGCAGAATAAACTAATGTGCCAAAAAGGACCTTTGGATAGTGTCTACATTGGTACCTTCCCTCACCATTACATGAGTTGCATTTCTCGAAAGATTCACTTTCTTCGTCATAACAGAAATGAATTTCTGTTTAAAATCAATGCATTACTGATTCATGTATTCATGAAGTGCTGTTGATTTGTTCACACTTTTATTATATAGCAGGGATGAACAATCACTGAAGTTTATCCAAACTACAGAAATGTGATAAAATAAACTTAAAAGTTCACCACCTGTGGCATACTTGAAGTTAGTCAAACAATGCTTAAGTCTTAAGTAGCCAGTAAAAAGACAAATTCCAGTATCAACTCGTTCTGGATAGGTCTAATCATATTGGTTGTGTGAATGTTAGATTCAGAAAGAACAAATCTGAAAGCCACTGTTTTCATTTAAAATAATTTGGAAACATACACACAGAATTATTGCATGAAATCAAATTAGGCTAAATGATCATTTGTATATATAACTTTGTATTATAACTGAGTAATGTTCAGTCGCTTAGTTAATTCTCTAAATGAGTAACACAAGTTATTCATTCTGGACACATTTACTCAGTTGTCAAGAATTTGTTATTGGAATTGTTTATTTTTGTCAGATGTTTATGTGGTACTTTGTTTGAATACGTACATTCCAAACTGTCTTATTGTATATCGAAGGGCTCACATTTTTGTCTATATCAGACAGTGTGACAGTTCCTGTGAAGAGTCAAACTGAAATATTGAGCTTATCCTATGCTATTACTGTGCATGCCTCACCACATGAGGGTAAGACCTTTTAATGCATGTGAAAATTATGTTGTATGCTCTTATTCTGCAAATACCACACCAGAAACAATACCTAGTACATGATAAAATTTGGAAATACTACCAGAATTGTAACATTTTCTTTCAAAGAGACGGATACACGAACATTGCCTCTGTCTGGATTCATTACAGAATGTACTGAATTTGAATACTAGGGACGTTTTGTTTGTTTAGTTTGCATTTGTTTTTATAATAGTTGATTCATAGTTTTGTCTATATCTTGTCAGAATTGAGTAATCTTTGCACATTATGGGTTGTTTTCCTAATTGAAGCAGTGACATGTATACCTCGTGTCAATTTACACAGATGCGTGGTAATCGAATGCCTTGGTGAACAGTGAAATGCAGCATATTTTACGTGAGTTTAAGACCAGCTCTTAACGGGAATAAATTTAAGACCAACCAAACACATATTTATTCCCATTCAAAAATATTTAGTCAGAGAGTCAAAATAAGTCAATATACGATAAATTTCCAAGGATTTTGTTTGAAGAATTTCACTTTCATTTTCTTGAACACCCTGTCCATTTCTTTAGTTTTCACGAAGAGACAAATTTGTCTTCCATAGATATGTTGGGGAAAAAAGGGCAAAACTCATTTCGCAGTTTTCACAAAGAGACTAATTTGACTCCAGAAATGTATACAAACATGTATACAAACCTGGCATGCGCTATGGCAAAAGGGGCATACTGTGTGCCCTTTTCATGAAGAGACAAAAAGCCACACAAATTTTACATTTTCACAAACAAATGTGGTTGTTTTTAGAAAAAATTGACTTCTATAAATTTTATTTTGTACTTTGTGTCATTTATGATCCCCTCTTTCATGGAGTAGCATTGGTTAGGTCAAAGGAATACTAAATACTTTGAAAATAAGCATTTGAAAAAGAGACCAACTTGAAATGCAATTTTCTTGAAACCTAGGTTTTACTCACTGGTGAGACATCGTCTTGCAATGAAACTGACAATTTGCTTGCTGGTGTTGATATTCAGCCAACTAGCCAATCAGTAACACAAGTCTTTGTGAAATTCAGCTGCCAGCTAATGGCAATGTTCACACTGCAAAAAAGGTACATTTTCTTCCATTCCAGCCTGGATGGAATTCACAGTTAAAGAAACTGAGTGTCCAGAATGTCTCTTAACTGCTGCAAAGTTTACATGGTTGAGCAGTCTTTGTATCCCACCGTGGAAATCTTGAACTTTTTTTTTTGTTTCCTCCCCATTGCGTGATTTTGTGGGTGTGTTAACCCAATTGTAAAGTGGTGTAAATAAACTAAAATACAATCCTAAAAGCTTACTCTTTGTCTTAGCAAAAAGGATGTCAAATTTGGCAAGGTGGATGTTCATCTTGCCCTAATTTAACTTGAGCTTTTTAAACACTGCAAAAACCTTTCATGAAATATTAGTTTTTTTTTAAAGCTTAGCTACTTCAGTTCATAGATAAGTAATGCCAGGATATGTAGGATAAGAATATGAATTATGAGAATAAAAATATTCTGTCAAGCAAGCGTCATAAAGTTCATTTCCCTGAATGTTTTGTTTTGTTATGAATTTGTTTGGAACTGGTTTCTTTTTACATTTTGTCCATTCATAATTGAAGGTCATCCATCTGTCAACCATTGGTACAGAACTTTCAACTCTGTAGACCATTGTGTAGATGGACACAGTCAATTACTTACGCATGCTAAAGGATTCCATTGATATGAGCAATGACAGGCAAAATGTTAAAAGGAAAAGTACTCATGGAGGAGTCTGGATTGTGTAAAAGTCACCTTAGGATTAAAAAAAGTGCAAAATAACTTTAAAAATCTTCAGCCCTAAAATTTCTTGAAAGCATGGTATGTAAATGTGCAAAATTGTGTACTTACATCTAATTCTGTTGTGATATCCATTTTTGATAAATTGACAGTTGGTTCCATTATTCACAGGCTGGCAAAGTTGAGTTTTATTCACACTTCAAAATAATGCACACACATTCATTCCTTACCCCAGAATTTGATTTTGTACTCCATCCATTTGCTCCATGCAATTACCAAAAAAAGGTACACAATTTATTAAAAATTGACTGTTGTTGAGAATGTAATCCTTGCTGCACCATTTGGGTACCAGTACTTATCCATGCCTTGATTAATGCCCTGGAATTAACTGCTAACAGGAAGTGCCAGGATTCCTTAAGCTAATGAACACCCAACACCAGTAGCCAGTTACTTAGTCAATTCTCAGCGATTAGACCCAATAAAGCAAATCCATGTCCAGTTTGTATGTTACATTTTAACCACTATTTTGGGTAACTTGCCCCCCTCCTGTAAATATATTTGCCAGAGAACACCACATGACATTGAAGCAGTGGTTATACTCTTGATACTCGATGCTGGAAAATTTTGCATGCTCATTACTTTCAGATCACAGCATGCAAAGCCGGCCTGTCAAGGGGTACCCCCTCAGTAAAAAAGCATAAGCTTAAAAAACATATTTTGTTCTTGTGATGTGGCCCCCACCACCTGATGCTGTGGCCCCCATTAATGGGGACAGCGAAACATGTTTACCCTTCTGCCACCTTGACATAACCAGGTGTGATGCTTGCATACATCTGTGCATGAATAGCATGCTCAAACACAGCCACTGCCAATGTCACACCTCCCACCACCTTTGATTTTAGGCCATTTATAAATTGGATACATTTGTGGCTTTCGTTTTTCACCATTAGTGTGCAAAAGTAATCAGCACAGCCACAGAGAGCAATCCATTTCGAACACGAAAGATGATTGACAAGTCAAAGAGGGTTCATTATGGAACTTATGTGGGTAAGAATGACTTGCATCTCATGTGCTAGAAGCAAGTAATCCAGAGATTGACATACATGTGCTTTGGATCAGTGTCGTCAAATTTATCACAAGTACATGTAGTTTCAATACAAGCGAACAATGAGAAGGAATATGCTTTTTGTCATGGTTCTATTTATCTGCAAAGAGTGGCATACACAGATTGACAAGTACCTGGCAGTGAGTTGAGAGTGTAATTTGATGCACACATATATATGCAAAATGAAAGCAACAAGATTTGTCTCCATCAGTTATGTCAGCATATAACTGGACCTCGTTCCAAATACATGTAATTAAGGAAGAGGATGGCACTACCCCCTACAAACCCTAAAGGCTGGTTCATACTCATGCAAAAGAATATATGAATGTAGATTGGATTAACATCCACTCACTACACTGAACAACTGTTCAACATGCAAATATCAGCTACAATGCAGTAAATTCCAGTTACGTTGACCATTGCACTTGAGTATGGACAGAATAGTCAAACCAAACCATAATCTTACCAATCATGTCAAAATACCAGTATCTCATCTAAAATGAGTTCCAAAAACAAAGTTTTAATTTTAAGTGTCAACTCACACCCGTGCTACAAAGATAAATACCTCTCCCTGGTTTATGAAAATGGGTATCAAGGTGGCGCAAAATAAACAACCTTTTACTTTTGTCAGATGCCCTATATGCAGTGTGCTTCTTTGAAGTTGCCAATTTCCAAACTAAGGTTTGAATCTCAGCTGTTGAATTCACCTGTGTCAATACTCTGGAGGGTGTTCATGTACAAGAAAATTGTCACTGGCACTATTGGGCATGCTTCTGTACAGCGTCAAACCAATTTAGTGTTTGTAAACCATTACCAAATTCTAAAACAAATTCCAAAAATACCACTGGAGTGGTGGTATCACCTAGATTTTAAGATCATTAGACTTTGGTGGGAAACTTAAAGCACCGATGAGTGCGACCCGAGACCTTAGCCGGAAGTCCATGAAATCATGAAGAATCCCAAGTTGTACACTAGCCAATATGAAACTGAGAGATGTTCTCTTTTACAGTCAGTGTGTTTAACCACTTACCCAATGTTTATCTGTGCAACTTCAACCAAATTTGATATAACTTTCATTTGACTTCCTGTACTTACTTTAGTGACACCTTGAGCCAGTTACAGTACCTGGGGAAGCATTCCATAAATCACCCTCAACGTGGTGGCTCAGTCAAAGAATGTGAAAGCAAGTTGACACAGGTGTAAACTGTTCAGAACACTTGCATCAAGTAGTGGAAAAATATTTCTAGTCAAGTAAGTTCTCCAACAAAGGCCAGAAACATGTTGAAATGTCCATTGCTTTAAACAAGCAGAGGTAAGCACTGGGTAAGTACGAACACACTGCATTAACTAGAAGAGAATTTCGGGGATGGGCTCCAGAATCACCAGCAGGAATCAAATCTCTGATTTTTTAATCTAGAGTCAAGAGTACGTGTAGATGCTCGTTATACATACGAATGAAGGAGTTAAAAATGAAAAGAAAAGTAGGAATTGTTGGATTTGTTTCTGACACAAATGTAATGATGAATTGGGACATGATGTTATATATACATTAATGATAGACTTATTACGTTCTCATCTGGCAAAAATGGCACCAATAATATAACTGTCAGCATTATTCTTACCAAGGCACTTTGCAACAAAGCTCACCATGAATGTACAATCTGCAACACTAAGTTTCCCTATTTTAAATAAACATGATTTTTCCAGCACTTTAATTCCATAACTGCAAACGAACCCACTGTTTTAACAATCTACTTAAACACAACAAATTTCTCGCTTGGTGAGGGAAAGACAGATTGCAACTATATAAAATCTTATTTTACACCATGTGTTGGTTCAGAGTTTGTCTCTTTTACCTCCCCTACCAACACATCAGACTGCTACATGAACACGACTTTAGGTAAATGACCTGTTTAACCCTAAAGAGACAGTTTTCTGACCTCACAGCCAGGCAGAGAGGGGAGGCTTACCACTCATAAAACAAAAATCTAGACTGTCCCGTGATTTATCTTTTTGAAGCCCTGCATGCAAAGATGTACAATCTATTATACATACATCTGTCAAGTTTCAATGCAATCCAACATAGGGTTTTTTATGGTAGTTTATACCTCAAGCTTCCAAACATGTTAGCTTCTACATTGAGTACATCACTGTGTAAAGTTACAATTTTTGGTTGACTTATCTAAAAAAATGGGTATTTTGCAAAAACAGTATATCAAATGTTCACACATGCTGTCAAAATGAGTGCAAGACATCAATAAAAATACCTGAAGGCTCAGCACTATAAAAAAATGCATGTCAACAATATCATAGAAAATGTATAGGAGGGGCCATAGTGCCACTAGGGTTACAGGGTCAAAGATTTCAGGGCATTTATTTTGTACAAAAGAACAAAATGAGTGAAGGGGAATAAGAACCTGTAACCACTAGAATGAAGCATCAGTGTTCTACCAACTGAGCTACCCAGCCCTACGTTGACAGGTCCTCCCAGTTGTTAACATCTTTGTTCAAGAATACTAGTCAGAAGTCATATTTACTTGTCCATAGTCAACATGTTTGCTACATCAGACTTTTGTATAGGCCAATTTTACTTTAAAGTATGACACTCAGATTAGAGTGATTTGGGCAATCCAGTGGCACCTGTAATTGGAATTGAGAATATGCACTTTCAAGTTTTATATCTCTGTCTACCATTGCACTCAATTTAGCATAATATTCATTCTTTATAGTAGTGTCCTATCATCAACTCAAATAGGTGATTTTCACTACATATATTCATTTCGTTTTCAATTAATGGCAACCAATTTCACAATATTAAATTCTAAATGTATGCAGGTATAGAGGCAGTGGCATAACTAGGGCTAAATGTCGAGGGGGGGGGCCTCACATTTTGTCAAGAGGGCACCACAAGAAAAATAAGCTGCACCTGCATTTTCAGAGAGATTATTCACTGATTTCAAATGGGGGTGGGGGGGGGAACAGGCATCTGTAGTTACGACAGTGTACGCAGGCTAGCGGATCTCAAATAAGTTGCAACAGTTAATCTGGCTTGGACCTATTAACGTTTAGGTTATGTGCAAGCTGATAGTAATCATGTCCAAGCCCCTTGTTTACAGTCTACATTTGAAGCACATTTAGCAACAAGCTGTCATGTCTGTAAATCATGACAGTATACATTTTCATGGAAGCTGTGGGGAGGGGGGTCACATTGAAAAATAAAAAAGGCAAAATGGGGGCAAGAAAGAGAAAGAGATGAAGAAATAAGAGATGAAGGGGGATGAAAATTACAGTTTTTCTTAAATACAAAACAAAAACCGCCACCGTAAAACTGAGCCTCTGCAGCTGTTGAAGGTTTATCAATTCATAGCCAATGAGTGATTTCCCCCAACTTCTCCTTGAAAAAAGTGGTCCCCTGCAGAAAAATCCTGGCAGGCAACAGCCATTTACATTTTATAGTTGCTATTGGGAAGTACACTGGGAATGTGATTCTTGAACCAAATAGTTACCCATCATATTGCTTTAACATTCTATGGGAAATTAAGTTTATTCAGAGTTCATCACATGCCAAGTTAGTTTCACAAATACTACGAATTGTTGTCCAATAATCAATTTGAATAACCAAATGCACCCTGCAAAGGCACCAGTGAATTTACATGCTGTTTGGGAAGAGCAGTAAATTGACTAGTATTTGACTTGCGCATGGATTCTTGGCTCCTGGCTGGAGCGAACAACCTGGCTCTTTAAGGGTTTTTATGATAAGGAAATGGGCTGTAACATTACCCTGTAATGTTTGGTGGGAATTTTTGGTGTAATGCATTTTTGAAATCTTGACTCTGGCTTTGGCACCACAGCTTAAAGTACTTCCTCAAGAGCAACACTGTAAAAAGCTAATATCGAATTGTTGCTTTCAGAAATAGCTGCACCGATTACATTTCAATTTCACATGCACCCACAAGCACACACAAACACTTCAACATTATTAGCTCCACCCACCACCCAACAATCAGGGACAAACAACATTATGCACAAATGCTTTTCATCTCAAGCCCGCATTTCTACATACAGTGACTCTTCTAGCATTTATTACTATGATTTTTACCTTCATACAATATTTTACTGCCAGCCCAATTACGGTTTACATTTTCTTGAGAAAGTGTTAATGTAGAGGAGGCGGCAATGGCAGAGAGTGCGGCCATTCCTCCTCACTGCTTGAATTTTGGATTGCAATAATTAAAAACAAAAACAGCCCCTCCCCAAAAAGAACAAAAAAAAAAACCAAGACAAAAACACCCCATGCTTGATATAACATAAAATTGATGAATAATTGATAAATGGAATACCTGCAGTAACTTCTGCTGCTGTGCATGAATATGTAAATGTACACAAAACATGGAGGAATATAACACACTCTGGCTTGTGTGGAATAAGGGAACAAGATACTGGTGGTAATTTGCACATTTAAAATGAAAACAAAGAAGCCTTGATGGAGTGACCAAAGGATTGGAGGTGGGTGCCACAAAGTGACCAATATGAATTACTGGCTACCATGAATCACAGCCACACAAACACCTTTGAGCCACTGATATAGAAAGGCAGTAGCCAAAACAGACTTGTGGCTGTCATGTCTAACCATGGAGCCATTAAACACAAGGAGTTAGAAGGAAGTCCCTACAGACCGTATTCCCATTAACTGCTCCAGTCGGCTCCACAGACTGAGTCCGGTTACCAGCCCCAGTGTTGAAGACCCTAGACATTCTTTATACACAGTGATCACCACCGCCGGGTAGCTGGTAACCCACAGACTCACTGTGTTTCGCTGTGGCATACTAGAGTAAATGAATAGTGGAAAAGATGCACGAAGAAGGTGCGCAGTTCTCTTCAGTAATTCTCAGGAGTCAGTGAGTGATACCCGCAGATGCGCTCGGAAAGTCCTAATTCGTGGTGGTTATTTGGCAAAAGTCAGAAATTTTTAAAGTCAGGTATAACATTTTGCGGTTCTGGCGGTAGAGAACAAATACCCAAAATATAAACTGTGATATTTATATCATAAGTCCCCAGCCTAGTGGTTCCTAAGGTTATAAGAAGGTGGAAACAAGCCACAGAAATGCATTTGAGAACATGGTGAGGTTTCATGCTGAGACAGTTGTGGCCAATGACAGAAAGGACAACAAATCCTCCCGTGTTTTTGTGTTTTTTAAATTTTCCTCTGGACAAGCTACATTCTCTCAGTTTTCTTGTGTAGTTTTGGAGAATTTGTAATAGTTAGTAACTCTGTTAATTGTTAAGAGAGACGTTTGGGGATGTTAAAGACGTAACCAGACTTTCATTGTCATTGAAATATCAGAACAAGCACTAAAATTATTAAAATTTAAGTCTCCAATGGTGGTGGTTTCCGTCTCTTGGCGGCTATGTTGAATGTAGTGTTACGGACACACATGCGCGGTACCCACGATCCTTTGCAAATGCAACTCTGAGCGTTCCTTGTAGCCCACAAGCGGCACATAATTTGTTTTGTCCGTACAGCACGTGCAGTGCTGGCAGTGGCCATCATTGACTCTTTTGATCTCTGTATGTGCTTACTCCTTGTGTATAATAGCACCATGGTTGAACTGGCCCAACAGAGGCTTTAACCCTAAGGGGGAGGGGGGTTGAACAAATTCAAACATACCATTCTGACACAGCGCACATTTTTCTAAGAGAGATCAACCAAGAATGTACATATACACGTATACTTTTCCAATGCAGTGCTCATTACGCCCTGGCTGGCACACTTGTAGCCTTGAACTTCAAATGACTATAAAAACAGTTCAAATTTGCATTTGTAATGATTAGGAGTGGTACATGTATATTAAGTTTTTAAAAAATGTGAGCGACGCAGCTGAGTTCTCAAGGGGAAGAATCCCCTTCCCCCGCCAAAATAACCAGACTCATTTAGGGTAAAGGGAAAGTCACACATAAATGAAGGCCACACAAGAGCAATGTCTTCAGCCACAATTAGGAGCAGAGGAGGGCTGCTGTTAGCCAAAGTGGACAGGTTGAAGCCACACACACACACACATGTAACTGACTGAGGCTATGTAACATTGCTTACAGCATAGCCCTAGTAGCCATACATGGAGGCCCAAAAGAACTGGTAGCCACACTGGGTGTGAATAAATATTCATGGCTGCAATATGAGGCCACCCAGGCACAGTACTCTCAAGAGAACATAGCAATTGATAAGCTTAAATTTCACCTATTTATTGTCACTGTTTTCACAATGGGACTTGCATATTAAAAAAATACAGTACAATATTTAACTTGATAAGGCCTAGGAAGGCCCCTCACAAAAAAGACTTCACTTGTCCCACAGGCTGCATCACTTTTTCACTTTATTGAAGCTGCTCTCATAGATAAGATAGGAACAACCCTGAACCACAAACTTGTTAGAATTGTGATATGAGCAATTCACACACAGTTAACCTCCCTCGCCAATGTGTATTTCCAGCTTGTGGGTCAACATCACCAACTAAACACCACTTTTCTGGCTTCAGCATTTTGAAAATAGGACATCCAGTACCTCAGATTGATGACAGTTGATGAACATTCCTAAGGGAAATTTGAGAAATGGCATCCCATGTGCTGAAAAGGAGAGTTGCAAGATTTGCTACATGCATGTAACAGAGTTGCACTGTGTTGACCCCCCTCACAATGTGATGCATGTTTCTATTGATTTATGCACTCTAACAAGGATTTCATGGTACAGGTGTATTACAAATTGCATTCAAGCTGCTTGTCATGGCATCTGAGCATCTGAACATCAATTGCGACATCCAACACAATGTACCAGTCTATGCCCTCAGATGTACACACATACTTGTACTGTAGTTGTGGCAGCTTACACTTGTCTTTTTACCCATATCGTGAGGACCGAAAATGCCGAGGACAAACTTTTGTCCTCAAAACTTGGTCTGGAATTTTGTAAACAAAGAAATTGTTCCCTTAACTAGGGAAGACCTACCCAACCCATGTCACAGCCACACCTTTTTTCACGTTTTTACTTTCCAAGTACTTTTACTATAAAAAGACTTTTTGCGATCCACTTGAGAGTTGCTTTCAATGGCGGATTTAAGTCCAATGCTATTTGTCAAAAGTGACACTGATGAAGGCGAACATCCATAATGGCTTTCCAATATCACAACCATGAATACTATTAATTTATACTGAATGAAGAGTATTAAGATGTATGTTTCAAGATAGGAATATGACTTTTTAAGTCAACCAGCAAAGCACCGTCAAATGCCTTTAGTTCATACTGGAATACATAATCATTTACAATTCAAGCATTATCATTAACGTTTTTGAACAATGAATACTCAGTGATTTGTTTCAGATGACACCAGAGAACATGTACATATGAATTTGCCAGTGCTCTTTTTTTTACATCAGCAAGAATACAGTGAAATGTGAGCTATTGAGCACAATGATGGCCTCCAACATGTTTACTTGAATATCCACCTCTAATACATAAATGCACTACATGTATTGTTTCCCAGTGGAAATATTAATATTAAATTGCCATTAAGCCATTATTTTTTACAAGAATTATGCAGGTATGGGTGCATCAGAAGCAATACATTGACAAGAGTCAAGTTCAAACTCACTAACCTGAAAACCTTCAATAATAGCAATTTCAAAATGTCTCCATGCTTTCATTATGGCATGTGAGACGAACTGCAATTAAAGGTTAACAGAAATTGAGAACATTTAGTTCATGTATTCAAGTATTTCAAAATATCAATAACTACGTAACCATTTCGAAAACATCATCAATTCAACATTTACCCCATTAATTGTGACCCCAAAATGAATAAAAAGATCCTGCGTTTCCCCTCCCACAAAAAATCCCCTTTTGGCCGTTTGCGCTCCCAGGCTGATTTGATGACGTCATCGGCAGAACACCGACATGTACAGTGTACATGTACATTGCATGATTGCACACAGTACATGCAGAATCGCACGCTTGCAATAGACCACGTTTAGCTTGATGTAGCTTGGCCCCCAGGCAAACCCTGTCTCAGTTCAAGAAATACACGGTAGGATTGTGTCTTTTAATTTGTACCTTGAACCGACACACTTTTTATTCATTTTGGGGTCACGATTA
Source organism: Acanthaster planci (assembly GCF_054643075.1). NCBI lineage: Eukaryota > Metazoa > Echinodermata > Asteroidea > Valvatida > Acanthasteridae > Acanthaster > Acanthaster planci. The sequence goes on along the minus strand of NC_141792.1, from coordinate 6,519,065 downwards.
ATGGCATAAACATTGAATTTATAATGTTTTTTAAATGGGTACACAATTATTGCTATTTTGAAATACTTTATGAACTAAATGTTTTCAATTTCTGTTAACCTTTAAAGTCAGGTTCGTTTTGAATATCAACATTACATGCTTACAACTTCACCAATGCAAACTACACTGCAAGTGTTTTCGTCACAATTATTTGCAGCTTTTGATGCTCTCTGGTATGTGGTTTCCTTAAAGAATACATTGGGTATTCCATAGTTACTACTTGTGCACTTTGCACAATGGTGTTGTGATCTAAAACCACTTCATCCGGGGAGATTCAAAACAAAAAGCACTTCTGACAACCTTTTCATACCAAGTACCATCAACTTTAATTAATGGTATGCAGAATTTGGAATGGGCTACCAGTGCAGTGAAACAAAAATGTCTTTATTTGGCACTTGTGAGTGGCCCAACAGTGCCCTCTATAAAATTCCCAGAGAAAGCACAAGTTCATCATAATACAGAAAGGACTACGAGACTTGAGAAATGAACTAACTGATAATACCCTACAAATTAACTATTTATTTTATAAGTTAAAAACTGAATAATGTAGTACAGATGTTCACACATTATCAAGGGTTTCATAGTCTGCCATGCTACTTAAATTATTTGCATAAAGGTCAAACGTAAATTACTCTTGAGATTGTTCATTCTTGAATTAAAACTTTGCGATACAGCTCCTTGAAACACTCCAGCTAATCAAAGAACTTGATGGCAATCACACACTGGCCATTTGGAAATTATTCCAAAGGCATCAAGATTTGTAGAACAACTTGATGTTAACACTTCCTGAACTCTTAAATATGGAGATGAACACACTGGAAGCACAGAAGTGGAGCCCAAGGCTGGATAAACCCATGACTAGCCATCTGTATGTGTCTGACTAGACGCACTCTTCACCAGACATCAGTAGAGGATTAACATATTCAAATCCCTCAAACTCTGACTGGTCAATGCGACTGACCATCCTCCTAGTGGACAAGAAACAAAAACCAGAACAAAAATATCAAAAGCATGGCAGTGATTGGCTGCTTCATTTTGTGACAGGGATGTGCTGTGAAGTGAAGCCTCCCCATTTTGTTTCAACATATGCCAATTCATATATTATGTGGAAATAAAAAATATTAATGAGCTGTTTGGATCACTCTTGTCTTCGTTAATTTTTTTTCACTCTAAATCCCATAAGAATAGAAGAATGTCTCTTGGTTACAATAAGATCTTCGGTTCCTTTAAAATCAACAACATATTTGTAACTCCAACAGTACCTAGTTTTAATCACATTACATCTTACTTTCAAAGTGTGGGACATAGTTTAGCCAAGGTAAACAGTGGTAAAGTTATCTATTATTTTCAAGATGCAACCACTAACTTATCACCAAATATGACACTTCCTCATTGTCAGGACATGGTATTTTGGGCCTACTCAGTCGCCCCAACAAACCACAGATAGGTAGTTAAGCCACTTAAAGAATGTTCCATTCTTCCACAAAAGCAAATTTAGTTAAAAATCATGAAGCATTCTGGGTATAATGGGTAATATCTGCAAAATTAGAAATGCATTCAACTTCTATGAATTCCCAGAGCAGTGTTCTCCATGAAAGATGTTTCCAGGTAGGCTGCCCAGCTAAAATTACCCACTTCCCATTTTAGTTTACAACAGTCAGTCTGCAGTGGCAAGGATAATGAGGTCACTGCACGATATTTATTTGCAGTTCTCTCCACACAGTTTCGCTGCGAGACTTGCGCGAGGATTTTCGAGAGTTCGCCGGGTGCTTTTCCAACTACACGTTTTAAAACGCTGTACACCTGATGCCCAAGATAGTGTGGTAAGTATATTGCTCATTTCTTCAAAGTATAATGATATAAAAATCGGTGAGATTTTTTTCCATTTTTCTATGATATATCATCAGCGCAAGACAGGTTGTCATATAGGGGTAAAATTGCTCTGTTACCCAGACAAACAAAATCATCAAAATGTGTCCGTATATTTGGAAATAAGATATGTTTTGAGTTTGGTTAGGGCTTTAACTTGTGTTGAGTATCCATTTTATTTTTTCAGAAGTATTTTTCGTTGCGAGATTTCACACCATTTGGGGCATTTTTGCCATATTTTGTGCATGCAGCCATGACAAATGCATGTGTGGCCATGACAAATGCACAAACATGATAAAGGTGCTACATGTACAGCTAGCATTTTTCTTTTTTTATTTTACTTCTTTAAGGGGATTTTTCATGGCCACGTGATGGTTGCTTTTCCCGTTCATACCATTCATTGGAAACAAATGACTCTGCATGAGAGAATTCCGTTCTCCAGGTAGGCCTGGAGAGATGGTACACGAACACATAAATAAAGCACATTATTAATTTAGACACAAATTCAGCTTGGGGTTCAGCAGCCATTTATATCTTCTTAAATGTCATTTTATAATGATATTTTCTTTATTTTGTTTTCTTATTATTCGTTCATTTGCTGCAAGGTCAAATACCAAATAAACATTGAACCATGTTTAAACTTTTCCAGAAACGTGTTACACAATATACAGTGCATTCCATCACAGCAAGAATTCACTATACTGAATTTGTTTAAACTCACAAGCATTAATCCTTAATGTGCATATCGCCTTTATCATGTACAAAATGTAGCTTTCTATTAACCTGTTAATCACAATAACTCAAAATAAAAATGCAGGTGAGTCTTATAAGAACTTGACAAGCTTCAACCCTTCCAACTCCACTGTCATTACAACAATCAGATTTAAGTTAGGTCTAAATGCCTTAATACTCAAATGTAATACAGTGTTTTGTGGGGGAATAACGCCTACCAAGAGGAAATCCTGAACCCCCAGAAGAGAAACCAACAAAAGGGCAGTCGTTGGGGAGGTACTGGGATATTTTCGTTGTAGTCTGAAAGGCTGCATGTAATGGCGAATGTGTTGCTGTCACTAGCACTGCAATGAACTCATCACCTGTCATGCATTGTTTATGAAGGAAACTTTCCACCAACCTCTACACACTCATTGTATATTGACAGGCATGGCATGAGACTCACCGGCCGATGACCATGTGCCACCACCTCGCATTGCTTGCATAAAGAAGGATTGTCGCAAGTTTTGTTTGCCAGTCAACGTTGAAATGTAAACACTGCTCGAAGGGATGGTAGCTTTCCATAAAGCAGATTAAGCTTTATATATTACATATAAATATTACATGTACCAGCATGTATCAGTATCAGAAAAGGGATTTTACAAGGTATGCTCCTTTCAATATACATGCCATTTTTTTGCAGTAAGTTTTCTTGTTCTGAAAAAGCACTGACAATTTTTTTTTATTGGTGCTCCATACATCACATGTGTCTCAATCATACAGTAGCTGATTTGTTACGGTGTGCTGTGTGAAGTTTCCTTTTCATTTATAGAATTTTCAACAACTTGCATGTCATTTTGTTGATTGAGAAAAACTATTTATTGGAAAAACTATGTGAGCTTGTCTCTTGTGTTTTATACATGGTTGTTGATTTTGTTCCTTGGTGTTGGGCAAACACATCAACTTGCAAGAATGCCTTTTTTACACTGAACTGGTACTTGTTTTGAAAAGAAAGCTTTATTTTTGCACAAAATATAATTGAAATTCTTTCTGAAAAGGAAGTATCTGTTCTTGAAAAAACCATTATGATGGGGCACTTCAATGTTGGACCATTAGTTTCTGGGGATAAGCTGAGAAATCAAGGTATCCTGACCCAGGCAAACTGTAAGCTGTCACCAAATTATCTGACTTTGGAAGAGTGAGACCTGGTCTCTTTATTTTGTTTTTTTGGGGGGGGGATTTTGATGTGGTACCACAGAAAAGAGTGTGTTTTTAGCAAGTTTTGTAACGCAAATTTCATCGGTTTGCAGTCGTATATTTATCGTCCTTTTACACTAACTAATTGTCTCCAGATGGCTCCTGAAAGTAATCTACAGTTATCTGTCCATCACAAACACGTCATTTTGGCATAAAACTCAATAAAAATAGGTGAAATAAATGGATTTCTGGATGCTGCCCAAGTCATGAATATTCATTACTAGTGCCTACTACATGGAAAACCGTGCATACATAGCAAATATAATGACCAGCTTTTACATGCACTGCAGACTGACTGCAAAGACGAAAGTTGTTTTCCATTGAATTTGTTTTCCTTGTGCAAACTTTCGGTAACCCAGTCTACAGCTCTGTTCAAGTTCCCTTGGCGAAGCAGCTGTTTAGTGAGCTCATTATTTCAATAAATTCCCCCAAAAGGTACTGATGAATATGACAAGGAAACACATAAAATACATTTGTAGTATTAATGAAGGCAGATCAAACTCAATAAAGTCGAAATGAATACAGAACAAATCTTATCTCCAAAGCAGTTTATTAGTGTCGGTTCTCCACCATGCTGCTATCCCATAATAAACCATCTTCCTAGAGGTCAACCTAATTCACAGAGGTCATGCACTATGCATATTCATCGAGACACTACAGCTGCCCCTTTTTTTTAGATTCAAGCAAACATAATTATCCCAGTGAAATAGAGAAACTTAAATAAGGCAGGGTGAATGATCAAGATTATAGATGTACAGGGGTACAGTGTACAGAAGTTAACTTTTTTGGCATACACTCCGTTGATAAAACTAATACTTCACCATTCAAACTTGCAACGGTCAAACCTTCTTCTTTATCCTTTTCCTGTGCCAAGTGATTGATGGAATCCATACTTTCTCATCACTTTTGCTTTAAGTAAGGATGAGAAAGTCAGGAATGACTCAGGTTTCACAATCTATCCACTACCATCCCAAAAGATAAATTTATAGTTGCAAATGAAGGGTTTATGCTCATGGATCATACACTGTACCACACATTATGTCCTTTTCAAAAGTCAACATTAATTATTTTAGTTGGAATTTCTATAATCATTTACATGCACATAACATGCTTTACATGTAAGTATGCAATCTTTTCAATTGAATTTTGGCTTTTGCAACAAACTTTTAACTTCAGTACTTCAAACTTTGATGCGATGTATTTGATTTTTTTTTACTATTTTGGACCCTTTGCATTCTCTTGGTCATAAGACAGTCTTCCAACTATTTGGGAGGTTTCCTGTTTTTCTCTCACGGTCTGGCGTTTGAGAACCACTTTGACTTTCATCCGTACTCTGAATGTCTAACTCCCTCCCAACTCCTTCTAACTCCTCAAAGTGAGGATTCTTTAACATTTGGATTTTCTGGATTGTTGTCATGCTCTGGTGTATTGTACTCTTTGACATGTGTGCTGTTTCTTTTGTATCTCACTCTTGCTGGAGATTGTACTGTTATGCTATTCCCTTCCTTCGGGACCAAGGTATATGGAGTTGTCTTAAACGGAGTGGTCAGTTTACCCTGACAGCTTGTTTTACAAGAACTGTGTCCCCTGGCTGGAGATCCCTATCTGCAGCTCCTCTCTTGTTATCTATATATAACTTTTTCTGTATTTCTGTGTGGTATCTCTGTCTCTCACTTCTTTGTCAAGACCTTGACTGTCAACATCTACATGTAACTACGGAAGTTTGGTTTTCAGTTTCCGGCCAAACATCAGTTCCGCCGGCGACACCCTTGTGGTTGCATGAGGCGTGGCTCTATATGCAAACAGGTAAGTAAAGATTTCTGTCTTCAAGCCACAAGACTCAGCCATAGCAATGCTGATGCATTTCATCAGTGATCTACTCTGTCTTCCAATCTCACCATTTGCAGCTGGATGGAGGGGTGTTACAGCTCTGTGTCTAATATCATTATCGTTCGGATACTTCTAAACAATCTCAGGCCCAAACTGTGGTCCATTTTCTGATGTGATGGATCTTGGCAGGCTGTAACAACTAAACATGTTCTCCAAAGCCTCAATGATGCACTCACTTGAAGTGTCTGTCTTTCACGGTTTCCACTTCATAAAACCGACTATAGTAGTCAACTACCACAAAAACAGAATGCTTCGACAGTAGTGGTCCCATCAGGTCAATGGCCAAATCCTGCCAAGCTGCTGTTTCATCGGTGTGATGTGGTCTTCAGTGGCTCTGGATTGGGCATCAATCCAGTAATTTGACATTCATGACACGATCTTACATACGTTTCAACATCCTTTACCATCTGAGGCCACCACACTTTGGTTCTTAGAGTCTCCTTCGTTCCAAAATGGCCCTGATGAGTCAGTTTGACACATCTCATTCTCAATTTCTTTGGAATGACAATCCTGGTTCCCTTAACAACTAGGTGCCCAATACAGCTCAGCTCATGTCTTACTGCCTGAAAGTTTACACTGGATCTTTCCCATTGATCATCCATGAGACACCCTTGCACAGCAGTAAGTTCCTCATCACTCTTCAATTCTTCTTCGACTTCTCTCATTGACATTTCTCTGGGGATGCTTCCCTTGCCACAAAACAGTCATATTCTTCTGCCTACAGCTGCTTGTCTGCGGTGTTTGTGTCCATCGGCCTCGACAATGCGTCTGTGATATTTTCTCAACCTGGTCGATACTTGATCTAAAATGTGTAGCTTGTGATCAGTGACGAGCTCAAATTCTATCCTGTACAGATAGACATGGAATTTCTCACATCTCCCCACTAGGGCTAATGCCTCTTTTTCTGTTGTAGAGTGCCTGGTCTCCACATCAATCAGCATAGACTAGCATAGCTAATAACTTGTGTTTGGCCTTAGTATTCTTGCAGCATCTAGTCCCACATCACCTGCATCTGTCAGCAACTAGGTCTTTTATAGCATCCACTCTAAAATAGCCCAAAGTGTCAGCATCAGTTAGACAATGATCTTTGCCCCACAAAAACTGTGCATTTTTCCTCACTAGTTTACACAGTGGTTCTGTGAGTGTGGCCAAGTTTGGGATGTATCTCTCTGAGAAGTTTACTAACCCCAAGAAACTTTTCACTTCAGCCACACTGGTTGGTTGTTTGGCATTATTCATTGCCGAATTCATCCCTCTGTTGGTTCTTTGCCCCTATGTGACAATACATGTCCCATAAATGTGACCGTTTGCGTTGCACACTCACACTTGTCTGCATTTAGAGTCAGTCCTACTTCCTTCAGGCATTCCATGATCTGTCTCAGCCTCTGGTCAGGCTCTTGCTTGTCCCTACCACACACAACTATGTCATCTTGAATATCCCGAACACCATCACAGTCATGGAGGACTTGTGCAATCACTTGTCGATACAGTACTTCTCTGGTACTGCACTGATCCCAAACATTAAACGTTTGTACCTGTATCCGCTCCGAGCGGAACAAAAGAGGGCGTGGTTTTTTTGGTACTCACTGCATAGGCACGCCATGAGGCACGCAAGTATATGCGCGTTTGACGTTGAGCACACTGAGTACGTGTAACTAACTTATTGCAGCATGTATGGTCTTTACGTACAAGCAGAACGTGTGCAAGAACCCACTTGTAACCACCTGTCTTTCTTTCGCTGATTGGGAGTGCACTTCAGCTGGGGGTGGATAGCCCCTTATTATATGTGTCATGAATGTTGTGATGTCACGTGACTCATCATCCAATTCAACTTGATAACCGTATTTCAAATCTAATTTACTGAACATTTCTGCCCCATTCATGTTATACAAATCTCATCAACCATGGGGATAGGATAACACTCCCTAATGTTTGCCTTGTTGGCTTGTCTCGTGTCTACGCACAACCGAATATCTCCACTGGGCTTTGGCACGACAATGACCGAACTGACCCATGGTTCGTTTTTGCACTTTCTCAATAATGTCTAGCGACTCTAGCTCATCTAACTAACTTATGACTAACCTTTTGGCTCATACTATACAGTATTCTACACATTCTCTGATCAACTGGTTGCACATCTCCCTCTGTAAGTAAACTCAACTGATACCCTTTCTGATGTGCGTACAGTAGTCTGTATGCACATCATCAACCAAATTGACTCCAATGTTCAATATGCCCTGTTGTACATAGAAATTAGCATCCACTTCTCGACTTGTACAATCACCCTGCATGGCAACTGCTGTACTAAATTTCCCTAACAGATCTAGTGGTTTATCTGTCCCATACGCATGCAGCTTTGTGGTTTGCTCAGATTTACATGTAATCTTTGGCTTCTTTAAACTTTCCCATAATTTTGAATCAATAATATTTACCAACACTCCACTATCAACAATGACATTTAGGGCAACTTCTGCTTACCCAAATACACTCACTTGTCTGTGGAGCAACAATTCACCTGATTAATATCAACACTTCCTACGTGAAATACATAATCCGAGTCAGAGTTATGTTCATTGTTCACGGTGTTAACCCTTGAAGTATCCCGACCATTTTACCCACTCAGTTTCCAATGTCCTAATCCTCCTGCTTTTTTCCTTTGTCCATTAGATCGGCCTTACTCTCTTCCCTCATTTCTTTTGCCGGTTCCTCTTTCATCTTGCAGCAAAAATCAAAATATCTGCATAGTCCACACTTGTTACACTCCTTATTCTTTGCTGGGCAGTTCCTATCCTTAGCAAAATGTCCAGATCGTCTGCAGCAAAAACACTTCCTATGCTGTGGTCTACGTGTCCCGGGTCTACATGTTCCTTGTTGCACAGCATTCATGCTGGTGCTTTCTCCACGGGTGTGACTCCCATTTGCTCGGTCTGCTTGTCCGTGAGTTTAACTGTCGCTGCGATCGTCCTCAGGTCATCCAGAGTTAAATCTTGGCCTTTGATCAACAGTTTGGAATGGATCTTGTGTGATTTGCATTCTTCTATCACTTAGCCCTGTATCGCTTGATCCCCCATCTGCATTTTGAAAATTGCAACGAACAGCCCACTGCCGCAGCCTAACAATGAACTGTTGATCAAGTCGCCGTCCTCCTGGGCCATGCTCCCGAAGGAACACTGCTCATACAGCACGTTGATCTTTGGCTGAAAATGTTTGCTCAGCATTTTTGTTGCTTTTTCATATGCATCTGATCCCTCTTCTTCCCTTAGTGAAAAGAAGATATCCTGTACCTCAGTCCCGCACAATGTAGGAACAACGCTCATGTCTGATCTGCATTTTTCACCCCTCGGCCGACGGTATATAACTTGAAGCCACGCAGCGATCTCTGCCACGTAATGCCGACATTGCTCAGATCACCATGTGGGTTGATAACTTAACCTGACTAACATCACTACTACTAAGTTTCATGACGATTTCCCCACGAATTCGATCTGATAAATCAGAGTCAATCCATCCACATTATTCATGACTTTCCTGTATTTTCCCATTCCATCCTCATTTGTCAATTGTAGTGTTAATGAAGGCGGATCAAGCTCAATAAAGTTGAATTGAATACAGAACGAATCTTGTCTCCAAAATGTTCTATTAGTGACTGTTCTCCACCATGCTGCTATCCCTCCCTAGGGGTCAACCTAATTTACATAGGTTGCGCACTATGCATATTCATCAAGACACTACGACATTGAAGTCCCTTAGTTTTATTTTTTTGTTCTTTGGGTTTGTTGTGCTAGTGATACAAAATTTGATTAAACTACAAGAATTACCCAACTTAAGAGAAGGCATCTGCATAGCACATCCCTCCAGTTTTTTTTTGAGGGGGTGCATCTTCTTGTTTGGCAATGGCAAGCTATAGTACAGTCTCCAACAGCTAATGAGGGAATTTTTGGTGAGCAAAGGCCATGGTAACTTTGATTTGGGAGAGAGTGGCTTAAAATGATATTCTTTTTGCCTGGAATATAAACATATTTGTACAAATTGCAGTGAATCATGATGTGATGAAGGAAGTGACCGAGGGTCGCTGCACAAAAGCAGAAAGTTAACCTGGAGCTTCTTCCATTGGACTAATCACTGATGGACTAGTCAAACTTTTAAAATTAATTTTAAAACAACGAGGCCATTTCAATAGGCAAAAAGGGTTCTACCTGTTGAAATGGCCTCATTGTTTTGAAATTAATTAAAAACGTAAAACCAGATAATGTACGTTAACCACTCCCTGCCGGGCGACCCATTTTGGAGTAAATAGGTTTCATATGCAGAGCCGGGGAGCCCGGAACTGGGACCTTATCTTCAGGAGTCACCCTCCTGAAGACAAACAGAGCATACTGTTCGGAATGTTGAGTGTCCACCATTGGTTCTTCTCAGAACCACACACTCATAAAAGAGATATTTTCTTGTACATGGTGTAACCTACCTGTACCTAGCTTGGTACTTCCATCATGCATAGCTTCAAGTCTTATCTATACTTTTTTCCATTCAGAAATATACATTTTCAAGTTCCTAAATTGTTTTCAACCTTAACCACTTGCTGCCGGGGAGTCTGTTTTCGGACACGTATTCTTTACATGCGCAGCCAGGGTATCCAAAATCAGACAAAAGAAACTGGACCTTTTAACAAAAGACCGTACTCATAACAAAGACCAGGCTGCTGGGAATCACCAACATTTTTTCACTGTCGATTGTGGAGACAATCCAGCCTTTTTTGGAAACAGTGAGCCACTGTTTGTGGTATTCAGTGCGAGCGGATTACTACTGGGGACAAAAGCACTCCACCACCGCAGCAATGACTGCTGCACGCTAATCTGGCTCCTATTGAAAAGAGGTCAGCAGCGCATTGTGCCAGTTTCGGGAACAGACGAAAATTACGTAACACCAAACAATCATCCTGACACAAATGAAGACCATATAAAAATGGCATCACTTACTGATCATCTGGAGTAAGCTGCACAGGTTCCTCTGTAAACTGTGGGTCAAAATGTTCTAGGTCACGTTCACTCTCAAGACGCGGTTTGTAGGGAGGGGTCACCTGACGACTCCCCAGCTAGAAAATGAATACAAATCCAAAAAAAAAAACCCTGAGCCGATGCTTTCAACCAACAATGCCACGCAAGAGTTAACATTGGAGGCAAGACATTTTGCAACAATTTGTTCTTCATGAAGATGTTTATGGTAAACCTGTTGGCTTGTTACTACATTCATGTAGTATTTGTCAGACTTGCATTTTAAAATAGACAAAACTACAGGAGATATTCTATATTTGTTGTGTTAAAACACATCTTAACCCCTTGACGACAGGAATTTCTTCCCGAAAGCCAACTCCAAGAATTCCAGCCTCGCTTGGCCGCGAAGGCCACCTGCCAAACTGCAAATTCTCGGTTTGTGGCCCTGCGTGCTCTGCACGCTTTGAATTACATGGTGAAAAGGCTGATGGTTCGGTGGCATGTGGCTCTACTCACCCTTTCACATTCCCGTTGCCTCTTTTCAAAGTGGGGACTATTGTGAAGCTGGTGATTATGATGCAAAATTGGTCTTTTCATTTCTGGGCTACACACAAAGGCCAATTACCATATATACAAGAGCCAGGGTCTGCCTTCTTCCACCGTGTTTGCTCGAGCGTGGGCCGAGAATAATAGCTGAAAAGCGGGCTGAGAATCTCAATTTTTACGGCGGCTATAGCCGCTTCCTGGCGTGAAGGGGTTAAAAAGAATACAAACAAAAGCTCACCCTTTCCCAGTCAATGGTTTTGAAGAATGGATGTGATGTTACATCAGAAAATCCTGTCTGTGGGTGACAGGCTAGACGTTCTATAGGGTTCTGTTGGGGGAAAACGATCATTCATAACATACATCAGACAGTCTCCCTACTCAACAATTTGCAACTTGACTGTGTATTAACATTTGATAATGCCCGCTGAGAAGTGATAATGCCCACTGCGTAAATCTCATGCTGGCACCTGGGTACAAGACAGTTTAATTGATTCTGACTGCCACGTCCATGCCAAGTTCATAGTTCATGCCATGGAGATTCGTTTGGACAACTATAAAAAAAATGGACACAGGTGTGTGGGAAAATGAAAGTAAAATTCTACAACAAAATCGTTGAAAATCTGTCATATATTGACTTCTTTTGGCTCTCTGACTTAAAAAGGTATTTATGAATGGGATAAACATGTGCTTGGCCAGTCTTAAACTAACATTTAAAACCAGATCAGGAGACTGAACACTGATAATGCCCTCGCCCGCAGCTCAGGCATTCGTCGCATCCATTCTCCTTGGCTGGTCTTATATGCACATTTAAGACCAGCAATGTACATATTTATTTCTTTACTAAAAGAAACAAAGATACAGTGCAAAGTGAAGTATAAAGAACTGTTTCGTAGAACATTTTGGAAGAGTAAGGTTTAGGTCACAAACTGCTGTGTATCCAGTGTCCTTCCATGAGTCTACAAACAGAAAATTCAAATCCAAACTCAGCTAAGGAGTGACTTGAACCCTTGGTTGCAGAAGTCACTGTTTGTACTTGTAATGAATGACAGTCCACGTCTTACCTTGTTGAGGAAGCCTTTCAGCACTGATGCAGCCTTGACAGACAGGGCACGAGGTATTCTGATTGGCTTCTCTAAGATCACTGCAGTAGGAATACATTGCCACATTAAAACTACTGTCCAGAGAAAAATCAGGAAAATCCCTTCTCTCATTTGGTAAAATCTCACTTTTCATCAGTTGATTAGATTTTGTACCAAAGGCAGCACTATTTGTGTACATACATGTATAAGGAATGAGTTGTATGGTATTGCAAGGTCAAGATGGGCTAAAGAAGCAAATAAGCTTGCTCATTTGCCCGTGCAAATACGTAAGATTGATGAACAGATCTTGCACAATAGTAACCTGAAGTTTTTCCACATGCATGCTAAGTCTTTTTTTCATAAACTATATGCTTTTTTATAAACTATCCAATAGTATTACATATATTAACTATTGGTATTCTTTGTGCAAGGTAACTTTCCCACGATACTGTCTACTATGTTATCAACAACTCCCTTTGATACAGACCACAGTGACACCCATGTCTTATCCTCAACCCTTCCGTGCCAAACAATGTCTTCTTAAATGCCAATGTCCCGACCCCCCAGGGAAATTCAAACTAAAACTACACATTTATGTTTCTGCTTGCACAGAGCATACATGTAGGGCATTTCTGCATTAATACACCTTCAACAGAGAACAATTCTGGACGCTGCTAGACATATACACCTAAGCTAGAAAATTGTGTACAAATTACTGTTACAAATCTAAGAAGCAACTCCTCTAGGACTGTATTTAACTCTCTGTGAACGATATGAACACACAGCTCTTCTCTCTATAGAAGCAGGTTAATTTGATGAACAATTTGGTTGCTATAGTTCAGGAAAAGGGCGTACAACTTCGTCTGGAGTGAGCTGAATAAGCAATGAACTCCCGTTAACGTGACTCCTGTAATTGGGCCGGAGAATGTCCAGAGCTAGACTTTACGTCAGAATGCATTAGCTTTGGTGGGAAATGATCCTTCAGGGCTTGTGTTGATTTCCTTTTCAATGTAGTTGCTTTGGCCTTATCAGTAAATTCAGCCCTCTGTTGTGTGGTTTGAGTAGTGCTGCTACCCTGATTTTGATGCAACTTCATCAGTTGGTGACACTTGTTTCAGTGTTCTGTTGCTACTTGTACTGGATTGGGCATGGCAGACACTGCTGCTACATGAAGCCTGTACTGTGTGTAGCACATACATGTACACAGTACACATACCGTATTTTTCAGAATAAACATGTAAGCCATGCGGGATATAGGTCGCAAGAGGCAAAAATTGGCAATTTAAGATTTAAAGTTGGCCTATAAGCCACACCAGCGTACAAGCCACACAGCAGCACTGACGATCCAACGGCGACGGTCATTGAGCAGTGTTCTGAAGAGTTAGTACAGCATGTACAGTACGTCAATTATTCCACTACATGTGCCGTCCTAATTAATATAAGCACAGTGCGGACGAGTGTTACCATTAAAGATTAATTTTGAGTCATCAAAAACTAATTTTTGTGGACTGGATCATTGTCCTGTGTGGGCCATGCAGCAGCTCTTGCCCTTTTTTCAAGTGGCCATCAAAAGTTATGCAGACGGGGATACGTACTTAAGTCAAAAGACCATTTTATCTCATTGGTGGACTTTTTCTCGCTAAAGGAATACGATTTTATGTACAAAAATAACTCTGTAACTCATGGACAGTCCAATCACTGACTCCTTCCAATAACCATGTGACCACAGAAAGTGATGTCATCAGAAACCCAAGTGAAAAGAAGCCCAAAATTCTGTGGCACGTCACACTGAACACAATCGGCAAAAAAGACGAAATTTGCTAAACAAAAGTACTAGGTACACGCACCACTTACGAAGTTGATTTTTATTTAGCAGTAGACTGAAACCTTCAGGTAACAACAAAAATTCTCAGTAAAATGATAATTTGTGTGCAAAAAATACACCATGAGAATGAATAAAAAGTGGGAAAATAATCACAAAAATGTTGCCATCATAGCAGAGCAAGTAAAGTTTGTTATGACTTCATGTATGTACACAGTTTATGTAAGTGTTTGACTCCACGACTCGGGAAATTCTATTTAATAACTCAAAATCTGGACATATTGAATTTTCATTTATTCTCTGGGGTTCGAGTTATGTCAACGAAAATATGACTGCACCACCAGCATGCAGTATGCGTAGCCCAGGCACGACTTTTGTGACCGATTTTATCCTTCAAAGTTTGCTATGTAAGCCACCTGGCATACAAGTGGCAGAGACATTTTCCAGTGTGAGAATCGAGGTATAAGTCACAGCTTATATTCTGAAAATTACGTACACAAACGTGCACTTAAATACATGTACACTGTATGGTACAGAAGCTACTGAACAGTGTGCAGCTTGACAAGAACATAATACTGGCAAAGATCCCAGCGGTGGCAATGTTTGGGTAATGATTATACCTGCTGTTTGGCTATAGGATTACAGAGATAAGGACTGGGTATGGTGTTGCAAAGTAAACAAGCAAAAGAATGCAGAATCCAGCCACTTTGCTCTAATTGGGGAAATACGTAATGCATTTTATGCACACAATTTTCAGTTTAAGAAAAGAGGAGACACATTTCTATGCCGAGTTTTATTAAAAAATACAGGTAAATAAAAATGGCGATTTGGGAAATTGCTAAGAATTCCAGGAGTCGGAAGATCAGCCAATATGCCGGGAGTCTTCAACAAAATCTGGGAGAGTTGGCAACTCTAAGTCCCTAGTTAGGAGACTGCTTTACCATCGTCTTCTTTTCAGAACCACACACACTCACAAAAGAGATATTTCGCATGGTGTTATCGCAAACCTATTGGTAAACTTTCCACCTTCACTCTGACAAACTTCAAATCGTAAGAAATTATATGCAAACTCTATAGACCTTGGGGAAAAAAATAAAATGTTAGATGAAAAAATCAAAACAAAAAGGCTTTTCTCCAGCTATGTGGAAACGCAATTAAAAAAAATCCTTGGAATTTCTGCTGTTGATACTTGCCTTGAAACAGGTAATCCTCTGTGTTTTGATCTGGGTGTTCTGCTGATCCAACAATATCAAATGGGGAACGCCCAGCCAACATCTCAAACATCAACACACCTAAGGCCCACCAATCAACACTATAGTCTGAAAGAAAATTAAAAAAAAAAATCATGAAGTGAGTTCTGGTATAGCACAGCCTCTTTGCACAAACAATACCTCAATGCTTTCAGAGACAAAGGTTGGGCTGGCACTTAAACTCCAGTGGCACCATAGATAAGGTACTTGTGTGAAGATGAGTTTGTGAGGTTGGGATGACACTTATCCTCAGTGGTAGTAACCATAAGGCACCTTTGTGGACAATGCACATTTGCACCCCTTCAGATGACACTTGATCCTCAGTGGTAGTAACCATAAGGCACCTTTGTGGACAATGCACATTTGCACCCCTTCAGATGACACTTGATCCTAAGTGGTAGTAACCATAAGGTACCTTTGTGAACAATGCACATTTGCACCCCTTCAGATGACACTTGATCCTCAGTGGTAGTAACCATAAGGTACCTTTGTGAACAATGCACATTTGTGCCCCTTCAGACAAAAATACTCCTGGCCAGTTGCACACCTCAAAGCAAAATCAAGCTGCCAGTGACCTTATGGGAAGTGATTGCTACATGTAAGTGACCAAGTACATGTACCTTCTCTAGTTCATGTGAAGAGTTCAAACACTTTTCATGCATAATAAAGTACCCCAAAATTGAAACAGTGACACTTCAAGTAGACTCCCTA
This sequence comes from Acanthaster planci, assembly GCF_054643075.1. NCBI lineage: Eukaryota > Metazoa > Echinodermata > Asteroidea > Valvatida > Acanthasteridae > Acanthaster > Acanthaster planci. The sequence continues at coordinate 6,502,900 of NC_141792.1, read as the reverse complement.
TTACTTGTGCAGCTGTCAGGGACTATGCGCAGTGTCATCACTAACACACCTTGGTGAACTTCAACTAAACACACCTAAGGTGTGATAGTGACTGCACTGAGCAAGTCTAGTACTGGTAGCAAATGGCCACAAGATGGCATTATCACAGGCTGGCTCAAACACACTACTCCTCGGAACATACCAAGGTGCTAGCGAAGACTAACATCAAACAGATTCCAAGAATACATGTATCAACTACCTAGCAAACAAATGCATTTCACATGGAAATCTGACTGAGTAACAATGAACATGGTAATCTTGAAATATAAAACTTCTTCACAGGTGCCATAGGATATCTTTATGGAGGTTATGGGCTATTTTTATATATGACTATGTAAGATATTTCAAAGAAGACCTGATAAACTACATGTACATGTATCTTGATCAATTCATGCCAGAGGACATGGAAGTGTGATCTCTCAATGAATATTCTGAGGGACAGCTGATGGGTTAGAGGGCTCAGGTAAACAATGTAATGTACCATTGGGGTGTCTCAACCCAATGTTGAATTTGCCATTTTACTGGGCTTTATGTTCGTGCAAGTTTACATATTCATGAGCAAATGTGTGACGCCATTCCTGGAGGAAGAAACCTAAATGTTCCACTCACTTCAGCACCAACTTATGCCAGAATTGTTGATATTTTGCTGTTTTAAATGTCCTTTGGCTACAGTTTTTTTCAGTTGATGATGGTATGCCAGCAACATGCTTTTCTCAGAGTAGTTTCAATGGGTGAATTTTCAGTTAGGTTTATTAGGTTCAGTGTATTTTCCATTAGGTTCACAGCTCGAGCAGGAAATTCTCCATAATGAAAAGTGTCCCCGTGAAATGACATCACAGCAACAGCAACCTCATCTGTAACCAAAACTCGGAAAAGTTACCGGTAAACATTTTTTTATGAAAGATTAATTAAAAAGGCATATCAAACAGCTTTCAGCATTATTACATGTGGCATACCAATAGTGAATGTTCTTCAGCATAATGGCAAGAATGATTTCATGAAGTGACAGAAGCTGAGTGGAAGAGTACATTCAATCTGTCACCAAATCAGTTTATTCTGTCCACTGCATGAATGTGCAACATTCGTAATTTGTTTGATACAGTACTTGAATGAATCATTTGTAAACCTTCTGAGCTTGTTATAGTTGAGCTCCGTAGACAAATGACACTGCATTCAATTTTGATACTTCCACATTTATTTGAACAGATAAAATAAGAGACAATATGTTTTCCTTAGAGGTGCTCTTTAAGTTAAAAAGTGCTACATAAGAACCTGTTATTATTCTTCTTAAAAATCCTGAGAAATCTCAGCCCTGTATTTATCAGTTTGCCCTAAATTGTGTGTTCGTGTAAAGAGCCGTCAATGTGTATGCCTGCGTGTATGGAGAGCTTCAACTGTGTGCACTAAAAATTCATGTCACATGTGATCAGTCAGCCACCAATCAGATGCTAGGAATTACTCAGGTGTTGTGAAAAACAAAAAATGTCCAAGTAAAACTCATGTCATATGCCCTTTAAACTGAAAAGCTTTTCACGGATCTTCCAGTGGTGGACAAGTAGATGAATGTCACTACTCACTGGTTTGGTATACACACATCTACCTGTTTTACATACAAAGTGTGGATATTCCTTTTTTCTCCTGTGGTTAACCACTTCACGCAAGAGGCATTTATGAATGTTGATGATGCTGGGACAGGATAATTTTCTTTTCTGTTTTCAAATGTCTTTAAAAGTTCATATCTTCATTTACTGGACACTTACACCCACATGAAAGACTGTCTGGTTTCTACTCTAATCTGACAGAAAACATCTATTGATGCTGGAGTATTTCAACAATGCCTGCTGCCTTGTAAAAAGAGCCCAGATTGTGCTGTGTTACATAATTTTCTTTTGTTCACGAAACTGGCACAGTGCGCGCTGCTGACCTCTTTTCAATAGGGGCCAGATTAGCGTACAGCGGTACAGTGTGGCTCATTGCTGCGGTGGTGGAGCGCTTTTGTCGCCGGTGGTAATCCGCTCGTGCTGAATGCCCCCAAAACTGCGGTATACAGTTTCAAAACAAGGCTGGATTATCTCCACTATCTCCACACTTTTGTTACGAGTATGGTCTTTTTTTTTACAAGGCCCAGTTCCCTTTGTCTGATTTCGGAAACCACCGGCCATGCGTATAAAGAATACATGTCTGAAACTGGAATCCCCACCAGCAAGTGGTTAAGGACACTTGAGGAAAATGCTCCTTTTTTTCCAACTAGGATAATTCCTTTGAGCTGTTTTTTGATGATGATTTCCTGGACTGTTCCTCTTCATTTTGCCACAAATAACCTAGACCCCAAAATGCCTCTGAAACTGTTCTTCAGAGAGGGGAAACATTGTGTGGACGTGTGCAAGTCCACACAATGCCATCATACCCTACATAATGTGGACTTCTTTTGTGCAGAGGTCCACACTATGTACATGTATGCCACGCCTGCTTGAGTAGCTTTACCTACCATAATCTTCACCCCTGAGTATTTCTGGAGCTATATAATTGGGTGTCCCACAGAATGTGCTGGTGGTGTCACCTGGTCGTAGTCCCTCCTTGCACATGCCATAATCAGTCAGTTTGATATGACCATCAGAGTCCAGCAGCACATTGTCTAATTTGAGATCTCGGTAAATTACACCTGAAGAAAGACAAAAACTGGACTCAGGCTTTTTTGACTTTGTTATAGAGTTATCATTACAATTACTATTGTTAAAATTTGTTTGACATCTGCATTTTGCAGTTTATGATTTGCTATGACATTTTCATACTTTTTTATGCATGTATGACTCTAAGAAGTGGCCCTTATTTAATTGGGGATGCATACCATCAACAGCATGTCAAGAACAAGTGACAAATGACAGAACTTGGGCTGTACGCTTTGAGGGCAACTTCTACATTTTATGAATTACCCATTACATTCCCATTCAAATTCCACCCAGAAGTAAATCCATTTAAAAACAACTTCACATTAACCCTGCCAAAAAAGTTAAGTGATCAGTCACAATGCAATTTCACCTAAAACATAATCATTTACCATAAATTGGGCTTTGAAGTATCTAAAAGAAATCTCAAACTGAAACTTAAATCAATTACAGGGAGTTGATTCCAGCAGAAAATCAAGTTTCTAGTTCCAATTTCTGAATCAGTTTTGTTCAATTCTAGTGTGTAGTTACTTACTTGTTTCAGGTAGATTCTGACTCATAACCTGTTTTCGTAACAAAGCTTTTTGTGTTGAGCAAAATTCTTTAAGTGATCCATCACTCTGACAAAGAATACACAGTTAAGGTTACAATATCTTGTCTGACAAACCTCTTTCATGTAAGAAATTTAGTGCCAGGCTAATTTCAGCTGAGTAGAAGCGAGCATGTTCTTCTGGCAGTCGGCGCTGTCGTTGCATGTGGAACATGAGATCACCACCACTTACAAACTCAATCACAAAGAACAACCTGGGACCAAAAAAAAAACCAGTTAAAGTAAAGTCTTTCCTCCTATATAACTGCACAAAATATGTTAATGAGAAATTGTAAAGTCTAGTTAAGACTTGTATAAAAGACACTACAGGGAGCCAGTCAGAGGAATACTCAGAATACAGATACACAACAGAGAAGTCAAAAGTAAGGAAAATGGATGATCAACAAGAGTTTTTGTCGTGGTTGTGATGTATTCAAGCACATGTCTGTTCCTGATCTTGGTCATCTATGGGTTTTTGAACATTTAAAGCCAACTTTATCACAACTTCTTTGCTGCAAAAACTAATGTGATCATAGGGCCTTGGCTTTAAAGTTTTGGAAGTCAAAAAAGGAAAGATTTGATAAATTGATCAGTGTTGTAGTCGAGACCATCACAAGACCAGACACAAGACCATGCACAAGACCAGTCACCAGTAACAGGGTGAAACTTGACAAAGGAATACTTTTGTTGCAGTTCATTTGAATAGCAGTCAAAGCTCCCCCACAGCCAGCAGTTATCAGATCATATCTACTACCAAAAAGCTGACATCTTGCACCATGGTGTGTGCTTATGGAAGGCAACAATCCTGACACACTATGGGAAGGTTTTTTGGATATCATGGAAGCAGCTGTAACGGACAGCATTTCTCGCAAGCAGTGTCGTTGTAAAAGAATCTCGCCATGGATTACTTCTGAAATACGGAAGCCGATACAACTCAAGCCTAAACTTTTTAAACGGGCCAAACATACCAACTCGAGTAATGCTTGGATATACTACAAACAGATAAGGAACAGAGTTAAATCCGTAACGAAGACAGCTTAAAGCAATTACGTTAACTGCTTGTTTCCAGCTGCAGAAAACAAACGAAGCTTCTGGCGGTTTGTATGAGACCAACAAAAGTCGAAATCTCCACCTGAGACTATTGCTGAAGCCTTTAATAAACACTTCTCTTCTGTCCATTCATCAACTGTCACATGCCCCCAGTCTCCACCTCCATGCTCTCTTCAAATTCCTGATCTGTCCACAATGAATGCCATTCAGGACTGGGCCACTATCCTAGACAAGCCTGGCCCTTCACGCATTGATATTGCTTATATGGATTTCTCTAAAGCATTTGACATTATGCCACACCATATCCTCCTCAACAAACTTGCTGGGAATTTCAATATACGTGGACAGTTGTGGACTTAGATTATGGTATTTCTTGTGGGGCGACGGCAAAGAGTAATGTACCGTGGGGCTGTTTTTAAATGGTCCCCTGTCACATCAGGAGTCCCAAAGGGAAGTGTCCTTGGTCCACTTCTCTTCAACCTGTTTATAAATGATTTATCAATGGGCCTAGCTGGCACCCAGTCTACCGATCAATCCAGTCCCCTCCTGATGAACTCTTACTCCAGTCAGATCACAAGATGATGTGGATACATATTTCAAACAAGTTGAATGGTCTGTTGATTGGTGTGATAGTCATTACTTGGGTTTGAATGTATACAAAACAATGACTTTTGATTTTCGGCGCTCTCGATCTAGCCATATCCCCTTGGTCATACCATGGCCAATGTATTGAGCAGGTTTCTGAATACAAGAATCTAGGAACAGTGATTGATGAGAAGCTGAAATGGAATAAAAATTCACAATGTGCAGCTAGCAAGCAAAGCCAGAGGTTATATTTCCTTAGAAAACTTCAAGAGTTTCATGTGGATAATAGCATTCTAATACTATTTTATCAGTCAGTGATACAGGGTGTCCTTATGTTCAACCTCGTGTACTTTTAGCAATCTTTCAAAGATTAATATAAAAAAGCTTGAAACATCACGCAAAAATGCCCAGAAAACAACCTGATCAAAACTTCCCTCGATCGATACCTTGTAAGAGAAATACATTCTTTTGAAAGTCCATAGCATTATGTGTGACCCCCACTGCACCTTTGTGTTACAATCAATCGGGAGTGTGCTTGTGTGTCCCCAAGACTATGCGTTGCCAGTTTAGACAGTCCTTTGTTCCAAACGCTATTCACATTTTAACAGAAATTCTAAGTGGTAGATTATTTTCGACTTAATGAGTAACACTGAGTTCACCTTGTGCAATTGTTGAATTTTACTTATTACTCTGCTTATAATTTATGGATGAGCCTTTCTTGCCCTGCACGGACACAGATGTTGAATCGACGTTTTCAATGTGTTTGATGTAATTTTAACTACGAGTGTCTTGCGTCTTTTTTTTCTTAACAAGCAATTTGTGGGCTTTAGTACGTAATAATTTGTTATGATTTGTTATAATATTTACACGCTTTTATAACATGTTCTATTTTGGTAATGTCCTTTTAACCAGTGGAGTCCGATTTCTCTGTTTTTATGTGGAAATTAAATTTAAATCAAATCAAATCAAACTAAACAACAATAGGCCTACATCCCTGTATGCAATGCCTCATTGTGCGTTAATCCCCGAGATGGCTTGTGGAATGCTTAACCCTGCTTGATTTTCCACGTTAATGCTAACCCTGGGGTTTGGCTGTTAACCCTGAGATTGATATCCTTAACTCTGGTTGCTGGCAGGGTTAAAAAACCCTGGGGTAACAGCCAAATTTTTCTCTTAACCCGGGGCAGAAAAAGAGTAATGGGAACACTGGAAATACCTGGGGTATCTTGGGGATAAGGTTTGTCGTTATCCGCAAGATAACCCGGAGATTTGGTAGTGGGAAAGGGGTATCCAGTGCTAGCTCCCAACGATTTCCCAATTACAATTTGGGCTATCCCATGTTCAAGAGTACAAGTGCACTTGCCCATAGCTGACAATCCTCTTGCAAACAAACCACAGAAGATTGCTCTTACCTGCTAGGAGTTTGGAAGCAGGAGTGCAGGCCTACCAAGAAAGGGTGGTTGGAGGCCGTCTCAAAGACATGCTTCTCTGTCTGCACCCAGTCGATATCCTCATCATCTGTCACTAACTCCTTCTTAATAACCTGGGACAACAGGTGAAAATATGTGCGGATTAAATCTACCAGGCCTAATTTGCTATTAAGCAAGCAAATGTGCTTCAGACAAACTGGTTGACAAATAGCAATGAGAAATACCTTGAGATGATGTTTAGTTAGAAAGCTGTTTACCGAGTTAAATCCTTTTCTACCGTCAGTAAATCTGTGTTTACTAGTTCCGTGAAACTGGCAGCCAGGCCATGTCTCCAACTTCAGCCTCTAACGTTCTAATTTCATGACACAACTTTTGAGATTCTGGCTTGATAATTTTAACAGGAACATCAAACTGTATATGTAAGATATCAAGACTCAGATAGGAGCATTTTATTCAGTCCAAACTCTGAAGACCAACTGATGATTTTAAACCCAAGACAACAAACCCCAAAGTCGGGGAAGAACCCAATCTGTCATGGTCCCGCCTGACCAAGATTTCTATTGAAAGACACTGTCTGTGATAAGAAATGTGCCAAGTTGTTTTTGAGGGGAACCTTGTTTAACTCAAACCAAAAGCCCAGTCAGCTCCGCGAGTATAAAGCCGAACAGATTTCATGCCCTACCTTCATTGCATAGACGCGTTGTGTGCTCTTTTGCTCTACCAGCAGCACCTTGGCGTAGCTCCCTCGCCCAATCACACGCAGCATGCTGAAATGGTCCAAACTGACCGTGTTCTCGCTTGTCTCACCTGATTGGGCCTCTTTGCCCTCCCCCTCAGAGTACTGGGTGACTAGAGTGTTGTCTCTGAATTTGTGCTTGGGGCGTGGACTGCCACTAGTACCTGTTTGGTGCAAGCAATCACACCGTTACTAAAGCACTGTTGCCAAGTGCTGACATGTACTACAAGAATTTTGTTAGTTCTTTCTGGATGTTTATAGTTCAAATTATACATATTTTACACTTTCTTCTCACAACAAATTTACATATGAAATTGTTTGAGCATGCAGCTTTCAACCTTGAAGTTCAAACAGCTTTTTCAGTAATATCCATTCCATTCATTCTACAAGGGATGATAGGATAGATTTCAAACAAACAATGAATAAGTTGTTTACCATACACAGTATAGACAGCTACAACTGACTAGACTGGCACCAAAGGGTAAGCAATGAAGCACAAAACAGAATTGGTACGAATAAGGGAAAAGATGTGCGCTTGGCTATTAACTGGCTAATGCCAAAGCCAAAGGACATTAGCAATATCCACTCTCCATGAAAGTTTAAGACCTGCTAGCACATGTTTGTTTCCATTTATAATTACCTTTTGAGTCAAAAAGTCAAAACAAGTTTTTAAATTATAGATTTCCAACAATTTGTTGAACAGTTTTGCTTGATTTTTTCAAACATCCCCCTAGCCAGGTTATGGTATGTTCCTCTCATGACGAGTAATATACAACCTCCTCATGTACAACTTGGTGTGTGAGCAGCATGCACTACATGAGGTGGTGCACGGCCAGGTGGTGCTTTATCAACTGTTTAAGACCACCCACATGACTGGCTCTTGACCAATAGGAATAGAAAACTGTCTAAGGTATTTATGAAGGTAAATAATTCTGTTCCCTCATACTACTGAAAAATTGTTCAATAGCAAGTAAATCTCCTGGCAGTTTTTTAAATTTATGAAAACAAAATCCTTTAATTGAACAAACTACATGTACATGTACATCTATTAGTAAGTCAAAATCTATGTATGTGTCCAATTTTCGTGCAAGTAAAGTATGTAAAGTATCAAAAAAAGTTGGTTAAAAATGTGCTTTCAACAGTTGCACCCACTTCTCTGGTGGTGGGCTGATTCCTGTTTGTTATCGCTGGACGGAAGAGAACTAGCAGAGCCACTACGCTCCTCATTTAGTGACTTGTGGACCTGCTGAAAAAAAGTTATAAGGGAAAAATAAGAATACATGTACATTTGCACAGGGGAAAAATACATATGATAAATGTCATCCTCATAATTTTTTTGACATTCCTATTTAACTTCCAGACTTTTTCAGTAGTTTGAAAACAAGATTCCATGACTTACAAAGATTTTATTAATGCCAAAAGATCCCTCTTTACATTTTCATATCCAATGTACAATATCACCTCTAGTATTTCCCTACATCTCAGAAAACTGCATTTTTTTTACGTTAAGAGAAAGTTTTATATTTCTGAAAATACCTTTCAAAAAGTAGTCCATGAATCTAAAATTCTTCAGCCTTCATTTTATTTCATTAACTTAAGAGACTGTTATTAGCAAAAAAAAGTCTGAAGTGAAACAACTATCAAAAAAACACTAAAATGAAAATTTGAAAAAAAAAAAAACCCAAAAACATAAACATCACAGGAACTTCTTACCAGCTGAGGTCCGCATGGCTGTTTGACCAGTCGGTGACACTTTTTATGCACCAGCAACTTGCAGTCAACACATTTGTAACCCTGTCGGCCAAGGCCCCATATCCTGTCTTCACAGTAAGCACACAGAGCTCTCTGCAACAGATTAATTAGAGAAGATACTATAATTCGTTATGTATTTCTGTATGTGATTGAACCTTGTGCAGTACTAAGAAGAGTAGTACATGAAGTCGAGAGGTTGAGGCATCTCTACTGTCAGAGTTCCAAGTTAAAATCATGAGAAAATGTAACTGTTGCATGATGTCATCAGTAGATGTTTCGAGGAAAATTATTGGGTCGGAGACTAACACCGTTGGTAATAGGTTCATATTTATTATCAATTTCAAATTATAAAGCACATCACGTTTGGACCACTTTGCACTGGAAGTAAAGGTCAAGCGATCTTTACCTTCATGAGAAGAAATGACGACCGATGGTCACTCTATCACTATGTGCAAAATAGAAGCTGCAGGAACTCATGGTTGATTTTATGAGGATTTTTTTTAAGATTTCGTATTTTAAGTGCTGTAATTTGACACCTGATGACATCATCATGACGTCATTCTTCCAGTACATTTTGTTGTCTACGGATTTGCTTCGTGTAACTTTGATGAGGTTGCAAGATAGCCAGGTGGCCCCAAAGGGCTTACAAAAACGTGTATTGGGGAAAAATATATATTCAAAATTCTATAATAAATCAGGTGATGATGTCATGATAACGTCATGGTTCGGCATACATCTTCAGGCGGTAGTCTTAACACTGTGCCAGGTTTGAAGAGAATCGACCCAACACAAGGACCAAAAGAACAACCCCGTATTATGTCAATAAACAAAAAGTGGAAAACAAAGACAAAAAAAAAAAAAATCTTTAAACAAACAATAGCTGTTTTGGCCAGCGCTTGAAACAGCTACTGACTAACTAGTACAAACCATTATTTCACCATCTCCTTACATGTACGTCATGTACTGTATACATGTAACATTTGTAATTTTTCAATTACATGTACTTTCTGGAAATGAACGACTAGTGATTCAAACAGTTGGCAAACTTTACAGTATGGTTGGAAAGTTGAAACACTGAAGTATGAACTGTATTTTAAATACATGTATCTTAATATTAAAGCAAGTCTTAATTTCTGTATACATGTACTTACACATTTGCTCACAGAAAGCAGCTCAGTAAGGACACTGCACAATGTCCATGTACACCATACAAACACTATGCCCATACTGAACAGACAAGGTCTGACAAACATACATGTAACACACTGCCAACTGTGCATGCATATATACAGGCACATCTGAAAGTACAGGTAGTGTAGAAGAGAACAGCTTGGCTATGAGTCTTGTACATCTAACTGTACAGTACTTGTATCATAAAAAAACCACCAGAGGCAAATTTCACATTCTTAAGAAAGCTACACACACCGGAGAAACTGAAATTTCTAAGCACACTTACTGCAGTCACATCAGGCTCCATCTCAAAACTTGGAATACTTTTAATGTTCCACCAGGAGTACAAGTTCAAATTGTGAACTTTTGCCATAAGAGACAGCTTGTTAACACCAGAGACTACTGTGGGATGCTTTCCCATACACATGCATGCTACCAGTAGAACTGTCCTTTCCAGTTGGGAACATATTATACACGTACATGTACATGTGTATGTACTCACTTTGGAATGCACTATGATCCAACAGGATCCAACAGGTGCATTACAGAAACAAGTATGCTGCACACATTTGAATGGTCTATCTCAAGGTGGTCTATTGATGAGTGCTGGTTCAAACTTGGAGATATTCAGCTAAGAACTGCTGAAAAGGACTAGGGAAGCACTGATGCACACACACAGAGAATATAATGTACATTTACATATGTGTACATGTACATGTATACTGCTGCTAAGACTAAACAACAGTGAATGAGTATGAAGCACAAGGCAGATCTCAAGAGTACATGTAGATCTCATACGGCTGACAAAAATCACTTCAAGTTCCAGTTACACATTTAGAAAAGAGCCACGTGCAACACCAGGACCCCCAAATTACTCTCTCTTTGCTGGCCTTTGTGTCTCAGTCTTATGACAGGAAATAAGATCATTGTCAACATGTTTTGCTTTGACAAAACCATCCAGTGATGTCCTGACAGGATACAGATGGAGTATGCATGTACCGGTACATGTACGTGTATGTACGTGGATGCATGTGTGTGAATCACATAATTTCCTTTTCAACAAATAATCCAGGTGTATAAATATTTATTTAGAGGAGCAGCTTATTTCCAACCTGGAGCCTCAAAAACCAATTATGACTGATAAATCACTACCTGTTATTGTTGTTTTTGGCAGATGAGAAGTGATGGGACCAACATGTAAATTCAGCAAAATATATCGTCCTGAGAATAAAGGCTCTACAGAGATGTGAGTAGATTCTCAGTCCAGGGCCGGAAAATGTTGAAAGTGGGTACAGTAGGCATATAGTAAACGTACTGGAAATATGGGTAAAGGACCGGTATCTTGCCCCCTTCTTCTAATGAATTAAATCATGCTTTGAAAGACTCTGGTCTTTATTTTGTTTGCAGTAGTGTGAACACTTGGGTTAGTTTTCTTGTTTTATTAGTGATGGCTTTCTGGTCTTTATTTTGCTTGCAGTAGTGTGAACACTTGGGTTAGTTTTCTTGTTTTATTAGAGATGGCTTTCTGGTCTTTATTTTGCTTGCAGTAGTGTGAACACTTGGGTTAGTTTTCTTGTTTTATTAGTGATGGCTTTCTGGTCTTTATTTTGTTTGCAGTAGTGTGAACACTTGGGTTAGTTTTCTTGTTTTATTAGTGATGGCTTTCTGGTCTTTATTTTGTTTGGAGTAGTGTGAACACTTGGGTTAGTTTTCTTGTTTTATTAGCGATGGCTTTCTGGTCTTCATTTTGCTTGCAGTAGTGTGAACACCTAGGTTAGTTTTCTTGTTTTATTAGCTTACTGGCCAAAGAACTGTAATCTGAAGACACACAATGCATGGTGCTTCACATCGATCTTCTTTAAAGCATACATATATACATGTATAGCACTAGTCCAAACAAAATGTCCATCACTGTTTTCTGATTCTAGCCAGTGTCAGTTGAACTTATTTTTCACACTTCCATTAATTAATTTCACATTTTCAGCACTTTCCACTTCCATTTTGAAACATTCAGAAGTCAAAACTTAACGCAATGCCCAACTGCGACACGTGAAACAATGCCAATGTGTTGTTATTCGGTCATGGCCTGTGAGATGACGCAATGCTTGTGATCACTAAACCATGTGATGTATGAGCATAACTGGTTGCCTACTTTAGTAAGTGAACAGGAGTTGCCTGGTAACCAACCAAGCCAGTTCCTCACAGACTGAATTTCCCCATACATGTATTTAAAAGGACACTGCTTATACAGTGCCCCATGCTACGTGTAAATCAAATCATTTCACACATATTACAGCACATCGATGATTGGAAAGCGCATATCATTTTTAAGTTTTACGTGCGGTATTAAAGTTCCTTTGTTAAAAATATTGTTGTTCCAGCCCACAAATACCAAGGCCCAGGAGGATTTTGCCCAAAATATGAGAAAGCCAGAATTCTGGCAATAGCCAGAAATCTGGTATCCCTGACTCTATCTTGAATCACTGTTTATTCTTGCATCTGATTGGTATCTAACTAATGGCATACATGTACATGTGCACATATTTGTGACAGAGACAAATTCCACTAAACATCAGTAAAATTTGAGAAAGTTGCACCCACCCTGCTGAATCTCTTGGCAGAGAATGTGTGGCCATTAACTTTGTAGAGTTTGCGCCATCGCCTAGCTCCACGCCTGTAAATGTTTCCTAATTAAAAAAAGATAAAACAAATTTATAATTGCCCTGCAATGCCACTGACAGAGTGGCATAGATTTCTGGGCCACTTTCTGCCACTATCAACTCTCTACTATGGTATCTTTAAAAAATGAAGATATACAGTGCTCTTCATGTATTGGTTCTAACTTACAGTTGAGTCTGTCCACACTGAAAGACACATTTGCACATAACCAAAATCATCTCTTTCCTCAACAGTGTTGAGAGTCAAGAAATGAACTTTTACAATTTTACTGATATTAGGGATTTATTGTTCACTGTTATAATAATCAGAATATTTTGATGAAAATGTCCAGCTTATTTTACATGTTTTAGGGGTTTCAGTGGGACATGCACTGTGTCTGCTCATGTTTTTCAGGTTATCTGAAATACCACTCTCATGAAAAAAAGAAATCCAGCTGTTAAAACATGGGTACTACAGGTATAACATTTGAGAAATGAGTCAAAATCTAGAGATTTTTACTTCTTTAAAGTATCTTAAACAGGAATTTAAAGAGAGCTAATTAAGGAAATTAAGGAATAATGTACAGTACATGACAGCGTATGTCCACAGATTTTACCATTCCTTGACCAGATAACCTCAACAAAAATATATACATGTACAGTGTACATGTATCTTTCTAAGAGAAAAGTTTTTACAATAATAGTTTACATCATATTTGTGTTTCTTTTCCCGTGAGATGACAAAACTAAGATTGGATTTTAGGAATTGCAAATATCAGTCCATTATTTTGTAACATTTGTCACAACAGTTTTTTCCTTTTATATATGTATTTTGTAAAAATCTAAAAGACTTATCTTTAAGAGCACATTTATACATACAAATATATTTTTTACAAAACCAAATTAAATAAATGAAATTTCATTAGAAACAGTAGGTTCATTTAGCTGAAATGAAAGTGAGAAGACTGTCTGTCCCCAGGTTATGATACGTGAAAGACATTACATCTGTCCATGTAACAAACATTACTCACTGAGAAAAACTTAGTGTTTATTTAAGCTGAAGTTTAACAGTCTTATTAACAAAAATGATTTTGAAAACTGAAAACAAACAAGTTTCGTTTGTGAACAATTCTGTTTTCATACTCTAATTCAAACACAATAATGACTATCCAAGTGACATGTATAGCTACTTATACATGTATCTAGATCCATTTGACAAACATGATGTCTGTCCAGTGACAAATGTTACATTTTTTTTTCTTGAAATTTGACAAATGTTGTATCTTCAAGAATAAACTTCTGTAATTTCTCGAACACTGCTCAATTTATCTTAATCTTTGTGTGGCAACAACCAGAAACAGTCGGACATTATGTAAGCAAAAATAATGGCAATATTAGAACTGGAAATTTGTATTGAATGTCACGCAAATGTGTCTTATAGTGTCTGGATAGACCCACTTCCAAATTATGGAACTGGGTATCCCCTACCCATTACCAATACCATGTAGTCAAAATGTTTTCTTGAATCTGGTACCCTGCCCCAATACAACTTGTAAATGCAAACTACTACTACATGTATAAGAAAGATGCATTTGGCAAGGGATATTCCATTGTCAAACTAAAAAACTGAAATCAAAGGGAAGGTTGCATAACTTACTGTCTTCCCCAGGGCATGGCATCCCAGGCTGCTCCGGTACGGATGGAAAGACTAATGAAAAAGCATTTTAATTAGTTATTAAGACAGTGTAAAGAGCAAGACCCCTCTTGTCACCCAAGGTTCAACAAAACAAAAGATTCAATCCCCGCTGGCCAACAGAAAGCAGTGTTGATTTGAAATATTTCATCACTGCAGCATGAAAACAAGTCAGCTTTCAGACCGAGTGGATTTTCATCTAGTTGACCACGTATCAAATTAAATTCTAATGCAAGTTTGGAGGGTTGGGGTAAGTAGTATGAAGACTACATGCATTGCGAGTGATTCCTACAGGTACATATACATGTAGGCTAGCCAAGTGTGAACAAAGACGAGTCATTGTCTGTTTACAAATAAGCTGATTATACACGATGCTTCAGGTGTTGTCTCCTTGCATCATGCTATGATCATCTGCTGTTACGCGTACAAGGACAAAAAATAACAGCTTATCCCATTCTTTGTGAAGGTGCAGAAGGGGGTAGGAAGTAAGACAAATTAACATATAGTTTCTGTATCTAAAATTAGATGCTTAGCACAAACTCAAGTCTGCTGTTATAATGTCATGGCTTTATCCAGTGCTCCACATTTATTTCATCACTGACACGGACATAAGTATCTAACTACGGTAAATGTACCCCAGTATATATCTGAAATTCATTCTGCACATATATATTGGAACAACATGTACCGGTATAAGCATTTTTCAGTGCATTGCTACTGATCACATGTACAAGTACAGTACATTAGAGACTACAGAACAGATGGCATGACTTCAATGTGCATGTTATTTGTACTTTTTTCACACACCTGCAACATGTACATGTAGGCCTACTAATACATATTAACCACTTCGTGCCGGGGCATTTTGCAATGTTGAGGATGCTGGGCCGGCATGACTATCATTTTTTCCGTTTTCAAAATCCTTCAACAATTCATCATTCACTTAACAGTCGTTTATAGCCACACAGAGTAATCTTCAGGCACTACTCTAAGTTGACAGGTGACCTTCATTGACGCCCGAATATTTCAGCCAGGCCTGCAGCCTTGTAAACAGAGCCCAGATGGTGCGGTGTTATACAACTGTCTTTTGTTCACGAACCTGGCTCAGTGCACTGCTGACCTCTTTTCAATAGGGGCCAGATTAGCATGCAGCGGTGCTGTGTGGCTCATCGCTGCGGTGGTGGAGAGCTTTTGTCCCCGGTGGTGATCCGCTTGCTCTAAATACCCCAAACCCTGGTATACAGTTTCAAAATAACGCTGGATTATCACCACTTTTGAGAGTGAAAAATGCCGGTAATGCCCAGCAGCCTGGTCTTTTGTTCGGAGTACGGTCTTTTGTTACAGGGCCCTGTTTCCTTTGTTCGAGTTCGGAGACCCCGGCCACACATATAAACCATAAGGCTCCGATTTCGGAGTCCCCGGCTGGTAGTGGTTAACGGTAATAAAAATTAGTGCAAGGGAGCAAGGAGGATGATGTTAAAAATTGAGTATGACGGTACTGACTTGAGGAAGGTGAAGATGGGAATGGCAGTGACTGACTTGAGGAAGGTGACGATGCGAATGGCAGTGACTGACTTGAGGAAGGTGAAGATGGGAATGGCAGTGACTGACTTGAGGAAGGTGACGATGCGAATGGCAGTGACTGACTTGAGGAAGGTGACGATGGGAATGGCAGTGACTGACTTGAGGAAGGTGAAGATGGGAATGGCAGTGACTGACTTGAGGAAGGTGAAGATGGGAATGGCAGTGACTGACTTGAGGAAGGTGAAGATGGGAATGGCAGTGACTGACTTGAGGAAGGTGACGATGCGAATGGCAGTGACTGACTTGAGGAAGGTGACGATGGGAATGGCAGTGACTGACTTGAGGAAGGTGACGATGCGAATGGCAGTGACTGACTTGAGGAAGGTGACGATGGGAATGGCAGTGACTGACTTGAGGAAGGTGAAGATGGGAATGGCAGTGACTGACTTGAGGAAGGTGAAGATGGGAATGGCAGTGACTGACTTGAGGAAGGTGAAGATGGGAATGGCAGTGACTGACTTGAGGAAGGTGAAGATGGGAATGGCAGTGACTGACTTGAGGAAGGTGACGATGGGAATGGCAGTGACTGACTTGAGGAAGGTGACGATGCGAATGGCAGTGACTGACTTGAGGAAGGTGAAGATGGGAATGGCAGTGACTGACTTGAGGAAGGTGACGATGGGAATGGCAGTGACTGACTTGAGGAAGGTGAAGATGGGAATGGCAGTGACTGACTTGAGGAAGGTGACGATGCGAATGGCAGTGACTGACTTGAGGAAGGTGACGATGCGAATGGCAGTGACTGACTTGAGGAAGGTGAAGATGGGAATGGCAGTGACTGACTTGAGGAAGGTGAAGATGGAAATGGCAGTGACTGACTTGAGGAAGGTGAAGATGGGAATGGCAGTGACTGACTTGAGGAAGGTGAAGATGGGAATGGCAGTGACTGACTTGAGGAAGGTGACGATGGGAATAGCAGTGACTGACTTGAGGAAGGTGAAGATGGAAATGGCAGTGACTGACTTGAGGAAGGTGAAGATGGGAATGGCAGTGACTGACTTGAGGAAGGTGAAGATGGGAATGGCAGTGACTGACTTGAGGAAGGTGAAGATGGGAATGGCAGTGACTGACTTGAGGAAGGTGAAGATGGGAATGGCAGTGACTGACTTGAGGAAGGTGACGATGCGAATGGCAGTGACTGACTTGAGGAAGGTGAAGATGGGAATGGCAGTGACTGACTTGAGGAAGGTGACGATGGGAATGGCAGTGACTGACTTGAGGAAGGTGAAGATAGGAATGGCAGTGACTGACTTGAGGAAGGTGAAGATGGGAATGGCAGTGACTGACTTGAGGAAGGTGAAGACGCGAATGGCAGTGACATAAAGATGAAGATTAGGATGATTAATGTAAGAATGGCGATTCAAATGGATTTGAGCAGTGGAACCAAGACGATGGTGATGAACATTAAGATAACGATTAACTTGAAGTTGAGAATGAAGCTGACTATGAGAAAAATATGACACTGGTTGAAGGTCGTACATGCAACTGTCATGCTGTAAAGGTTAGAAGTGATTAAGATGAAGATGAGAAGATGGTTGTGTGGTGAAGGTAAGAATGTTTATGATGAAGACGGAAGACAGCGATGACGATGAGGTTGCTAATAGTAATAATGGTGATGATGAAGTTGGTGATGCAGATGGAGGAAGATGTTAAAGACTGGGATAACAATGAAGAGATGAGGATAATGATAAAACAAGAACAACCTCTGTGACAAGGATGGTATGATGGTGATAAAGATAATGATTGGGGTTATGTTGATGAAGATGATGGTGGTGTTCAAGATCAGGGTGATGATGAAGAGAGTGCTGTTGATAAAAATGATGGGATGACAAAGGGCTTTGGATCAGAGCCTGCACATTAAAGAGCACCTCTAAGGGAAACATGTTTTCTCTGATTTTATCTGTTAAAATTAATAAATATGGTAGTATCCAAATTGAACGCAGTGTCATTTGTCTTCAGAGCTCAACTATAACAAGCTAAAAAGGGCTTACGCGAATTCTGAATGTAGACTGCATCGTTTGGAGAACACAGAGAAAATGAGGGAACCCTCATCATGTGTTCCTAGTGGATAAACCCTTGTGCGTGCCTAACAATCTCTACAAACAATGGCTACATGCATTGCTTGGCACACACAAGGGTTTATCCACTAGGAACACAGGGCGAGGGTTCCTTTCGTTTTCTCTGTTTTCTCTAAATGACATGTTTGTGCCCTTTTAGACTTCTATGAAAAGAAATTCAAAACTTGGTAAAGCTTGTGATGAAGCTCTGGAGATAATGAAAAGGATGACGATAAAGGGGTCATTGGCATGTGGCAAATTCCACAAATATCCACAAAGCATCCCAAAAGAGCAAACCCAGATCAAATAAATCAAAGATGCCCAGTTCACTCACTGTGAATGGTGATATTAGAGTCTTTGTTGACCTCATACAGTCGGATGGCTTCCTCCAACTCCTCTTGAGATGAGATGGTACATGGATCCCCTACAGACAGAGAGACACGAAGAAAGTAACACAGAGAATAATCCAGATGTACCGGTACATCAACGTGTACATGCATGAATAACATAAATGTGATTTAAAGCCTTGATCACTTTGAACTTATGGTGTCAAAATCTACATGTATCTTCAAAGCTCCCTTACTCAATCTTTCCCATGACAGCTCACTGTTCACCAGTAACTCTAGCTAATGACCTGCAGGTGTATGTTTATAACGTGCAGTTACCCTCAGGGTCTACCTCATTAGGTATGACCCTACATGTACAGTATATCCGTTTCCAAGTATTGCATTAGCCTTCATGCACCAATTTTTTAACATTTCTAGGCCTCTCTAATGAGCATGTTCTGCATTTAGACAGTTCATACTCAAAATGAAGTGCAGCGTACATGTTCACACATAGGTCACTCAAAAACACCGATAGGAGTGTGCAAGGTTGGTTGCATCAGGGCAACAATACACCGACATGCATTGAAATGTTTGAACTGGTGCAACATCAGGTGCTTTGTTCTTGAATGACCTTGTCTCTTTGAAATACCTAACTAACTGCAAAATGGCTAATTCTCTCCATCCACTTACATAAATTCATTGGTTTCTTATTTATCCTTCTGGCTATGAATCATCCTCCTGCATTTGACTTGTTACTTTATTGATTTTACAAGACAGCACAGATGTTCATGCATCCGTGTAATCCAGTATTTCAGTTCTCAAGTGTTTCTGCCGAATTTGCCCTCCTCAGCCACCTACATGTACCTGTATTTCATGGATACCCGCTAGTTTTCACCCACTCACCCATGGGAGTACCGAAGCGTAGTGCACACAAATGAGGTATGCACACGTGTTGGTTCAAGTACTGGTTCTCATGCTAATGTATTTTGCACACAAAATTGTACATGTAACATATTCACTTTGGTACCCTATGCATGCAATGCTATCTGAACTCACTGTCTCCACATCCCAGTTTCATCATAGAGCTATGGTTTCAACAAGACCCTATTCTATGTATGTATGTGTGACTCCTTCCTTGCACTCATGTCATAAACCATGTTTCCACTGGACATTTTTCTTCCGTAGCGCCACAGAAACTTACCGCGACATTATATGTATGGTATTTCATGTCAGTCTACTGCGCATTCTTACTTGGACTTTTTAATCTTAACTGAGCGTTTCTTCGCTGTGCGAAACTAGCTGAATGTTGTACATAACAAGCACTGTGCAAATCACCCTTGACCTGAGCAGGATGTGACAAAAATTTAAAATCTGAAAAAAGTGACAAAATCTGACAATTTAACCAAATCTGCTACATGTATGTTTAAAGCAATGATCAAACAAGATGTACAGTATATGCATGTGCAGCTTTTGCCAGGTAAGCTTCACTGACTGTGTTGGTTTGCTGTACGAAAGGACACTGGGAACTATGCAAACATTTCTATGCACCCACTGTCATATCTCTGTGTATGTGTAACTGAGAGCTGTCCTGTTAGATTTACAGTGTGGCTGCAGCAAATCTTCATCATGGAACTGTTCTCATGGGACTTTTTAACATCCCGGCTAACTTACCATGGCTGCACGGAAATCTTCTGTGACCACTGGCAATTTTGGCTCGATAGCTTTACATCATGGTTGCGGTAAGTTAAGAGGGACATCAGCTTACCGCATGCCCCTATTGGATTTAATTGGTCATTCTACAGGAAAGTCACGAAAAGTTAACCAAAAAAGTCCAATGGAAACATGGCCACAGCTGTACACTGCTCAATCTCGCAGTTTCTGACTTCCCTTGCCTCATCCACTTACAGGTAGTTTATGGCCAAACTCTGGGTTTCCTGCACCCACTGCATCCCGTCACTGTGTGCCATACACGTAGTTAAGGATCTTTCTTCCCAACTCATCCATTACATGTAAAACACTGCGCAGTACCAAAGAGCATGTACACTGTACATGATGTGCATTGTGCACCACTTACCCTCTTCATCTACCCATTTCATGGTGAAACACTGGTCCTCATCAAAGTTGCAGATGTCCCTCATATCAGCAGACAAATCATCCAATGTGATGTCCTGATCAATGGTGATGCAGAGAATATCTCTACATAAAGAAAATGCAATACCAGCCAATTAAGTTGAAGTACTGGACACTTCATGCCTGCTGCAACTAAAATATTGCAAGAATACATACATGTACATGTACGTGGATTGGGAGCAGGGCCAAGTCTTCCATCCAAAATTCTGTGTAACCCTATCCGCGCCCAATCAACATCTAACAAGCTGCTCCAGAGGGTTCTTTCCTCTTCAGAAGAGATCCAACAGACAAGATGACAGGAAAAAACTGCAAGTTGTTATCAACAGTGCATGTATAATGTTCAAATTCAAATGTGAAATAATGATGATTGGGGCACCTTCACATTTCCTACTGACTTGGTGTCTCAGAAACATGAAATCACTGTGGGGCAAATTCCTTGAACACACAGAAGTACCGGTAGTTCACAGTGCAGTTTTTCATTCATCCAAAAATGTTTTGGGTATCTCCACGTGAAATGAACCAAACTTGCACTAATAATAATAATAATATGTGTTTTTTATATAGCGCATTTCAAAACAGGGAGAAACCTCAATGCGCTTTGCAATAAAATTTTATACCATACAAATTACAATCTACTTACATGTATCTATCTACAAATCTATAGTCTACAGAATAAACACACACTACAGTGTTATAATCCTCAACCTTGTTCCAGGGATGTGATTAAGCTGTCCAAATGCACAATTCAATCTTGTCAGGAGGTCAGAATGTACTGTACATTGTGAACTATACTCCAAAACTGGGCAATCTGTTCTTGCAAAAGCTCAGCAAACGTGTCTTATGAAATTCAAAGAAAAATGTCTGTACAACATCTGATGAATTACATGTACACGTATACAGGCAGACAAGCCAAATTGGATCCTACACATGTAGCATTTGTCTGTCTATACAAACATGTACCCGTACTGTATTAAAACACAACTTGCCAATTAAACAATAATACACGATAGCAGATATGAGAGGCAAGAGGTTTTTAGCACAGTGCAGATAATGCAAATTGCGGCCACATGGTATGCCCTGGCAATGAACGTCAGATGGGCTGCCTTTATAATAAGGGTTTGGCATGGGTGGCACATCCCTTGATGAATTCAAGGCCTGAGATGGTCAAGCAGAAAAATTCAAAACTTTTCTTTGTGAATGGCAACAGCATAATTTCGCCTGGATAGTTTTGTTTTTGTTGATATTTATTCGAAATCCCTAAGACTGTTCATAATTTATCAAGTTCGTTTTGAGGGTTTAACAGGAAAGTAGAAGGCACATGTAGAGCCCAGCCACCTCTATAGTATACACTAGTGAGTCTTCCTGCCCTGCCCCTAATAAGTTGGTGTATTGTAAATGTACGGTATGTGAATAAAGAATAAGCCACCAGTTTCTTTTACAGGCAATCAGGCATGGAACGTTCCAGGCAATGACATCCAGGAGATCAGGACTCATCAAATAACCTACTGTAGTGCACCTACACCTACCGGTACATGCATGCTATGTACATGTACATGTAACTGTATGCTTAACATTTTGTCATGAATATACTGATAAGATGTAGTCAAGACAAACTAATTAAAGGCCATCAGCAACACTTGCATTGTACATGTATACATGCACATATACATGTTATGCAATGAAGCTGCAGTAACAAGCCAAGGGCTTCA
Organism: Acanthaster planci; assembly: GCF_054643075.1. NCBI lineage: Eukaryota > Metazoa > Echinodermata > Asteroidea > Valvatida > Acanthasteridae > Acanthaster > Acanthaster planci. The sequence continues at coordinate 6,480,727 of NC_141792.1, read as the reverse complement.
CCAGGCAATTGTTTCATTTCCGAAAACTAGAACATGAGGATGCAGACCCACACATATTCAGTAGAGCAGTACATGTAGATATTCTCAGCTCGGTAATGGATATACATGTAAATGTAGAGGTGTCACAACAACATGGGAAAGGGTTCGTTATTTGATTTCCAACTAGACAAATTTTACAATTTAATGAAAAGAAGTAGCCTAAGATGACAGGTTTGACAAACTCAGTTTTCCATAATATTTGGCATGTTTCTATCCACTAGCTACCATACCTGCTGCCTCTGTCTCAAGTTACCCGTACTTTATAGTAGAGAGTATTTGGTTCCATGCAAAAACAAATAAGATGACGACACTTGTCTCCTTAACCTTTCAGTTGATTCCCCCATCTTACCATTGTGGAGGGGAATTCAACAGGGGCCATGACCCTTCAAAAACGAAATATTTCTTTTAAAATAATGAGAGAAAGGCAAGGTTTTGGTCTATTTCTTATGCCATTATTCTAAAGTGTGTAAGAAGCTCAAATTGGCCTTATCCCCTGGACGCCCATAAAAAGTAGTTTCATGAAAAAAGATCTGAATTTTTTGGCCCCTCAAAATAATTTTGACCCCCTCCCCCAAAATGTTGACTTGAGGCTCTTGTTTGTTGGAACAAAGATGTAACATTACAGTACAGTACACATGCATGTACATTAAACCAAATCAACAAAAACTGAAGCAAACGTGTATTTTTTGGGTCAAAGCTGCACAAATAGGTCTCAGTGCATAAGATAAGTACTACACAACCTACAAAGAGCTACATTTGGAATTGGCAATGTCAGCGATGACTACACGTACTTTGATTTTTTGATCGATGATATTTTTAAAATAAACAAAACATTTCTTCCTCCCACAATTTCTTAATAGCATGTTTGGTTTGGTTGTGAATTTACTTTGTGGGAAAGTGAACGTTTCTAAGAGTGCTCAGGCACAATTACCAATATCACAACTCTGAAACTACAGCACCTTACAAAACTTGCAAAAGGTTGTCAATTTGTGATCATATTTCTTTACACAAATTGCAACTAGAGGGTGCAAACACAAATTAGCCAGTGTACCAGTAATCTAGGCACTCTGAAAATCATTGCACAAGTTCAAACTTGCACAGGGTGTCCAATTTACACTCAACACCTGTTCACATGTGTCTACTGAAGAACTGGTGCAGTGTGCAATCCCTACCACACCTGCTCCACTCTTATTACTTTCAATCAGATTTCCCTCATTAAAACAATGACACCTGCATTATATTAATGAGGCAATCTCCTTGAAAAGTGCAGACATTCATTAGTGATCAGCTCAGTTCTTATCACCTTCAGGTTTGGACACACTGCATTGGAAAAATCGAAAGGTGACAACGTAATGACTATTCTTGTGATCCATATGCAAAAATATGTATGCATATTAATAAGTAATGAACTGTGGTTTCGTTTTAATTTACTTCTACTTTTACTGCCAGTGCATCTTACTATCTACATCAACATGTAATAAAATGCTAATGTTATTGATGATATCACTGAAAAGTGGTCGAAGTTTATCATATTTTTCAGAGATTTGAGCAAAAACAAGAATATGATCCATTAATTGGAATTTGTAAGCAATAACAGAGAATCCAAAGTGAGTTATCCCCATTCTTTATCCAAAGGAGATTCCATCTACATGTACTATGACTTTGACTACGGTTACCAGACTTCCATCTGTGATTTGTATTCTGGATAAAGTGACGTCATGCTTTAAGTAATGCTCTTACAAGTTTCTCTTCAGACAGTTCACAGAGTGCCTGGTGCTCAGGAACAATTTTTGTCTTGAACAGTTTATTTCATTTGCCCGCATTCTCAAACTACACAATGAGGGCAGTGAGTCAAACGCAAAAGCCAATTCCTGCTAGGTTTTATCTGAGATGCAATGCCAATCTTTGAGAAACAGCATCTTGTCAACTGAAGCATTGTTTTTTTGTCCACAAGATTCCTCGGCACAAAGATGTATTTTGTTTCCATAGTTATCTGTGACTGAGAGGCTGTTCAGTTGAAGTCCATTATTTACAAGATCCCTGGCAAACTGTGTGTCTTCAGACTAGCTTGCTTTCTGTTTTCTTCGCCAATATACGCTGTACCAGTGTTTTACTTAAGCATTTCTCTTTCACGAGATTGTCTCTTTAACAAGCAGTTTAGCAGAATGTTTGGTTGTTTTTATTTTTTTAGTACTTAAAGAAGTGAAAGATGTAAGAGAGAGGCTGCATACATAACTTTGGAAGGGATTTTGAACTCCATAAACTACGTGTATAGGATGCCTTCATGGCGTCGTTTTGGCACAGTTGCGTTTGAATTTGTTCACTTGCCTAAAAAGGAGATGGTTGAGCCTTGATGGCCCACAACAATGCACAAGCAGGACACAGAGATGACATGGCATGCATGGTATTGCTGCCAAGCAGGGTGCCATTCGGATATCCAAGGCACAGGGCCCAGTAGGGGACCTAGCAAAAAGATTCCTCCTACACAGCTAACAAATTGTGAGGAATTTTCAGGAATTTTTTAGAGTGCAGTGCATGAGTGCTGATGGCATGGTAGAGCACTGCACACTATATATACTACACATTTAATATCGATGTATTACAAATCAGTAATTACTGTAGGAAATACATAAACTTGTAACTTACATGTACATGTACTGGGTAGGCCAAACAAAATAATAGTTGTGCTTTCTATTACATGTACATTGCCCCCCCCCAAACAAAAACATGTACATGTAGGTGGGTAGTATCTTTTTTTCTCTTCAAGTTTTTGGGTCGAAAATTTTAATGTGGGGAATTTGTTTGAATTTTTTTGGTTAAAAAGTGATTTTGATGGTCTACAGAGTTTCCATCCATTGTTTTTTCCCACAGATTCCTAAGTTGAGGATCAGTCTTGTCAAAGATTGTACCCATGTCAGAGCCTCTTTGGACAATTATACATTTGTATTGCACTGACATTTGGATAAGTTAATGTCCAAAAATTGTTTGAAAGCTTGTACAAAACGATGCACATACAGCACTTAAAACCCACGCGATGATGCATGTCACAATAACTTTGTGCACCCCACGCCAGTTGTCACAAAACCCTCTATTGGCGAAAGCAAAAATGTACTAACGTTACTTCAAGCCATAAATTCACAGTGAACGTGAGCTACCGGTACTGCGAGTTATATTGGAAACTCTGGCCTGTCAATGGCACAAAAATGGAGAATGAAATTCAGCATACTTGACAAAAAAATAAGCACAAGGGTCGATAACAATAATTTTGATTTTTATGTTTTTTCAATAAAAAGATTTGAGTCGGTGCAATCTGCTGGGTTGGGGCAGGTAACTGGAAGCACAACTATTATTTTATTTGGCGTTACTTAAGAAGCAACATAAGCATGTATCAGTACATATACATGTACGCACACTTGACTGTATCATGGCTGAAGGAGTGTCCTTTAAAAACTGCATGTAATTTAATGTACATGTGCAAAAGGTTCCATCTGTCAGTCGCCACTTGATTGAAACTTTGGCTATACTGGTACATGTACAAGTGATCCTGAGTCACTAGCAACAAAAATTGTAGGCCTACCTACATGCATGTATGCATACGTACACACATTTCAAAAAGAGTGGTTGCATCAAAAAAGTAAGTGGCTGCTTGATTGTGCATTTGGCTAGAACTTTGGCTGCTATTAAAAATTTGCCTGCTGGAATTCTGTCATGTTTCAATGTATGGTTATAGAAAGTTGACACTACATGTAAACTCTACCTTTCAGGACATTTCTGCAACACTGAAAACTGAATATTTTTCTTGATTGATTTGTGTTCTAAATTTGACAGACCTTCAAGGAACATTTTGAATCACCGTTAGTCAGGGGGGGTTGCTTAACAAGTACCCAATCTTCAAAAGTCTGCAAAATACTGTCTCTATTTTATTCATTTTTGTTTTTAATTTCACAGTGGAAGTGAACTGTAGACATCTCTTTAATGGTTAACACAGGGAAAAATCTTTCCTCTTTTTCCAAAATTCATGTCAATGGCACATTTATATCATCACACACATTTATTAATCAGTGTCACAAAGGGATCCATGGAATCAAGCAAAACACTGTGCAGTACATTAGGTAAAAGGCATGATGTGCATCCACAATACAACATGCCATACGTGTACATAATTTGCTCAAAGGATACATGTATGTATACGTGTACATGTATTTTGAACAGTTTTTCAAAAGTGAAGAGACGTCAATGGTGAAAACTGTTTCTCATAAAAATCTAAAATCAAAAAGGACAGTGGAAAAGGTTTCACTTTGGATCATTACAGTGAAACAAAGTGCACAGGGAATGAAAGGAAACATGAAACATGATTTTTATTGCATTATGTTGTATAACGATGTGTCATAATGAATTATTATGATAAAAGAATGACATTTTGTGTGACTTAATAACTGGTTTCCAGGATAAGTAGGAGAAAACAAATTGAAAATGTTTTGGTTAAGCCACTTTGCCCATGGAATTATGCTTTAACCCTAACCCCCTTGGGTGTATGTAAAATCGTATTGAAATTGAAGGATTTGGGACTGTTAGGGTTAATAATAATAAGTACATTTATAAAGTGCGAATTTCATATACTGGTAGATATGTTCAAAGGCGCTGTACAATGAAGACATTAAGCGTGGAACAATGAATACATTTAAACATGGCATACATGGGCGCCTTGGGCAGCTGCCAAATGACCCAGTGTTGCTGTTGGGTGCAGCAGAAGTATAAGTGATTGTGTGTTCCCGTACATGCATCCCATTGATCTGAAACTCATAGAAATGACAGTATTCACAAGTTGGTCATACTGAATTTAAAGTGAGATTAACTTTTTATTTAAAAAACCTAAATTAAGAAGGAAAAAAAAGCAATGAAATGAAAGTTCATTGCAAATTAATTTCATTCATGATTTACGATGATGAAAAATCAAAATGTGTATTTTATTATATCTAAACATTTTAAGTAACATCTAAAAAAGTGAAAGTGAGGCATAGAACCAAAAATAGTTTGGCACTATCCAATTTGACAAATTTCTTTGAAACGGACATGTTCAGAAAATTTGGTCAAAAATGGCAAATGGTCTATTTGGACTGCTAAAGTAAAGACTACTTGAACAAGTGGTCCGCACTGCGTAGCGACCTCTTAAAGCCGTTGTGCTTCAAATCTGGATTATACAGCTCCTTTGGCATGTCAATAAAAACTGAAGAAGATTGATGCCATTTCTATCTTATTTCAATCTACAGTACAAGATAAAGAATAGAACTGGACAAGCCAACCAAATGCCCACATATAGGTACAAGAGGAACATTTGTCAAATGGAGAAAACTCACTGGGAACTAACCTTCAAGATTTGAGATGCATTCACTGAATTGTGTCTGAAATAATTATCTTTGTTGCCCATGTATGAAGTGTATGAACTATCTTAGGTTGGGTAGCTCAACAGACCATTCCTACATGTACATATTATGAGGATAGCCGCGTTGGTCTGAAGATACCCAGTACAATCAGCAGATACATGTATGGTACATGTAGATTGTGGCCTTTTTTCTGTCATAACTTATCAACCTAGGCAGGTGGAGTGCAACTGTGCAACCAAATAATACATGCACCAGCTATCGATACATGTAAATGTACACAGCACTCATTACAGTGTATATTGTTAAGATACATTGCAAGCTGGGTGCTACACACCACGTCACCGCCACAGTGGCCATGTTACAGCAAGAATGCAGCTACTGGTAGCTTCATGCAGTACCAATCTTCTCGTGAGTAGGCATAATTTCACAGCTGCAGACTTCTGAGTCAGTTTGTGAATTTTGGTGCCTTAGCAGTCTATGTCATTGAATTTGAATAGTAGCAAAACTGAAAAAAGGGGGATCCAAGTTTGGGGAGGCAAATAAACATACCTATACTAAACACAAACCATTTTTGCTTTTCATTTTATATTAAACATACATGAAAATAAATTTACGGATAAAAATGAGTTATGACAAATTTTGACTTCTCTGTTCCTTAAAGGTCTCTTTCACAAGAGAAAAGATTAAACAATGAATCCTACACTGGAGGAACAGCAGGGACAAAGGTGTCATAGACAAAACAGCACTCTGAATGAAGAAATTAATCTCAGTTCCTCCACACACAGCACACCATTCTGCAAGTCAGCTTGAGGTAAACTGAAACTGTGATGCAGAACTTTTGGTTCTACAAGCACATACATGTAGTATTACAGAGCACACCAGACATTACAGCAGCTACACTTACCCGCATCCCTTGCTTCAGATTTGATAATCATATCAAGTTAAGGCACGTGTTGACAGCATCGTCATCCTCCTCCTCAACTTGACTGCAAGCCAAACCCTTGTCTCAGCCCTGTGTCTGACTCCCATACCTTGTACATGTACTTCTTCCTTCTACCACACCCTGAAATCTGGGGGATTGGGAGAGGCAACTGTTCTTTGCTGCAAAGCTGGTCCAGACAGCTCATGGAACAAGTCCAAATCCTGAAGTCAGTGCCCACATAATGTGAATGGCAACCAACCCCAGTCTGACAGTAACAATTCTCATTGACTGAAACTACCGGTGACAGGCATGGACACTTGCACATAACCAGACCTTTGCAAAGGCATGGGGGCCATACCAAACACAGACCACAGTTCAAACGCAGCTGTGCCATAGTGAGAATGCAATGCAGTCAACAACTGTGATCCCTGTCATTTAAGACAGGCAAATAGGACTGAACAACCCCAGCAAGCCAGAAAGGGCAAAAGAGAGAGAGATAGCAGTTGGAGGGGAACTGAACCCCTCTTATAGGCTACCAAGTTGCAAAATGACAGAACTTCAGTCAAAGAGTGGGGTATTTAAAGGTTTTTGGCACAGTGGGATCAATAGTTTGCTATTCCGGAGATAAGCTAGGGTCAATAGTTACCTTTAACTAACTGTTGGTAAATTTGTGTGTGTGTGAATGGGGGGTGCTACTGAGACAGATGTTGCCAAGCTGTTAAGAGGATTTGCAAATATAGATTGCACTGTTAATTAAGACGTTAGGCTTGGGTTGCAGATGGTAAAAATGGATTATGGTTGAAAACTCTCTAAAACTTTGTCTTTAATTGCAAACGTGTATGTGTGTTTCATGACAATATTGATCTTTGTTGTCACTTTACCAGAAGCAAATGTGATTTTTAAGTTTAACAAAAAAGTCTTGCTATTAAGAAAATCGACATAGATTACATACATGTACGTGAACATACACATGTAAAATGTATAAAACCATGTCAACTACAATAAATTTGCTAAGTTTATAACCAAATTCTGCTTGTTTGAATATATGTGTGTTATCATTCCTCAAGTAATCAGAGTTCCATAAGAAGAAAACTCCTACTGGGAAATTACATGAGTCCAAGGTGAAATCCACCTCAAAAGACTATGTAATGTATTCCACATTGAAGCTCTTTTTCTTCATGGGAGCAACAGCACTTTTCTGCACATTGACTGATAGGCTGATGTCATAGCAGTTGTTACATGTACGTCTTTGCATGTGATACATGTGAATATTAATCCTTAGCCTATGGAAATTAGAATACACTAGAATGTTACATTCTGCACGTTTGGCTCGATGATATGATTTTGTTGCAGCTAGAGGAGGGTGTCATGCAATTTTTCAGAATTAACAAAGAGTAATTTCCTGAGATAGCTTGACAGAGGTTGACTTTTTGAGTAGCATAAGACAGAATAGTTCCACTGGTTCCACCAGGATGTTATTAGTGTTGAAAATAAAATTCGAGTCAATAGGAGTAAAAATGGGTACCCATAGTGGCTAGGGAGTGACCCATAATGAACTGGCATCCCATCTAGGGGGAATAGAAATATTCTTGTTTGTGGTTTCCCGAAGGAATCCAGATATACATGTAAACACCCACCTGGCTCAGACCAGATCAGACTGACAGGTAATGAACAGGGGTGGCCTTGAGCGCTGGTACATGTAGGTTGTTACAGGGAACAAGTTTTATGTGGTACTGGAAGGGGTTGAGTAAGGTTAGCATCGATTTAACTTCATCAATCTTTTTTCATCGCACTTTTTCCATCGCACTTTTGTCATCACACTTCTTCTTTGATCAAAAGACATCGATCGATCAATGTAGAAAACTTGGACAATCAATATAGAAGAATGATCAATCGATGTCGGGGAATGATCAATCAATGTACCGGTAGAAGATTGATCGATCGATGTAGGGGAATGATCAATCGATGTAGAAGAACGATCAATGTGTTGCCTCAAAGTTTTTGCCTCTTTGGCATTCCATATACATGTAGAAGAGGGTACAACTTTTGCTGTCTCCTGTGTAGGGGTCCACGGTGTTTTGAACTCTTATGGAGGCAAATGGCATCCAAAGCAAAGCTGAAACTGTATAAAATCCGCAGACCCCGTCACAACGGGCAGCAATTTTGTTATACCACAGAAACATGTAGTTTACAAATGCAAGGGAACAATGTAAAAACATTTTACCGTGAGACAATGGAGTTCATTTCACTGAAATTGTCTTCATCAACAAAATGTTCTAAAGCTGAACAAATTAACTTCAAAACCACTAAACTGAGTAACTGGTAGGAAGCACCATCTTCTGTCTTGACATTTCCAAAGAAATTTTCCGGAAAGCTACATGTACATGTATCTAATTTTGTCATGCAATGTAGGTAACATCTAAAACCGCGGGTCTCTCCCTTCATGCCTCATGTAATGCAGAATTTGAAACCACTATATCTACACATGCACAACATTTTCCGCTTTTTGTCATGCTAATCCTATCATGCACAACAACTGAAACTCTGATCTTCTTTATTGGAACAAAAGAAAACCCTTTCTTAAAAACCAACCTGCTGTCATCTGCCCACATTATTGCCGGTACAGTGACATTATCGTGACACTAGCCCTGTTAAAAATACCAACAAACAATGCAAACAGAAATGGCAGTCAAATCAGACATGGTGCTTCACTTTCCTTCCACAGCAAATCTCATGTATGCATGAACTAACACAATACATGTACAAAGGCAATCTAGTACCCAAGGTCATTCCAAGGCAATGGGGTGGTAATGACATTTTCAACCATGGGGAAACATCAAGGTATAATTAATGTACACTGTGGGGTACCCTACATCATTCACGCACCACAGCGAACATCACCCATGTTCTTGCGATTATGCCATACATGATTGCTTCTTGACCAATAAAAACTCCCAATCTAAGGCCAAAAAAGTCTCCAGTTTCTGGTCAGGGGCTGGCTCTGAAAGTGGTACATACACTGTATGTACAGTAATGTGTTTTTTTCCCCACTTTTTTTCCTAGAAATGATGTAAATGCATGAGCTTGTACCTACGGCACCGCTGTTACAACACTGAAATAGACTTACTGTAAATGTATGAATACAGAAATGGCATCTCAAAAAGAGTGCCTGACTAAATGTATGGGGGGCCTAGAGGGACTCCTTTACTTTACATATTGCCATATCTAAAACATGCAGCAGGATTCCAGCCAATTAAGCAAATCTGGCAGCTTTTGGACATCGTATTACACTGAATAAAACACTTTTGTGTATTTTTTAAGGGGGGAGGCCCATTGTAGTGGGAAGTGAAATTGTTGGGACAGAGAAATGTCCCTACAACTCAGTAATTTGCTTAACAAAAGAAACTGTCCCCTTTAACATGTTTAAGTGGTCAGGCATACCCACACACACCAGTACACAGTAAAATGTACATGCACATGTACAGTTCATGTGCGTGCACAGTATGTTTATATACACCTTGTACATGTACCTACATGTACATGTAGTTATGGGGACAAAGCAAGTGTTGACAGTGTTGACATTTAGACAAAGTGGGGAATAAGAATGTAACAGGGACAAATTTTTGTCCCCCTTAATAGGGTCAGGGTGGAGGCCTATATCCACATATTTATCTCCAATCATGCATGTATTACATTGTAAACCAATCTATGGCAGCCCCTGTATGTGTAACAACAGGAATCGTAAATCCACTTGGGTTTGTACAAAATTGTACTGAAATTGGAGAAATCAGACTTAACTGCATGCATACATGTATGTGTATAGTATAAACACCTACAGTACATACACATGTACATGTACCAGTACATGTGTAGAGTGCCTCTGTCATTCAGGGGAAATACACATTGAAATTTATTGATGCCAGCTTTCTAACTTTACACAATTTCTTCAACACTTAATGGCACATATGTACCAGTCACCTGCAATCAATAGTTTCAATTAACAACTTGTGATCAATAACCACAAAGCTCGAAACATCTGGCACTAAAAGACATTGATCTGGCTGCGTTAGAAACTCTGAAAATATTTAAGACTTTTTTGAGTGTCATACACATGTACACAGAAGGGATTTCTTGGTGTATTGAGGTACATTTTTGATTTAACTTCATCATCTTTCGAAAATTGTTTGATTCAGTTAAGTACAAGAGTAATTTGCATGCATTTCTGGACAATTTCTAAACACACAAATTTTGATAAGTAGTATTGATACACATGAATTCAAAAGGAATGCAGGCCAGGTGTTGTCAGTTTCAATAATAATGATTATGTACGTGTAGTCTTCTCTTTTATAAAAAGCCATGTTTCCACTTTTAGGTGAAACCACTGTTGTCGAGCAGAATTGCAAACTAAATTCCAACGGGGATGGCTAGATATCAACTGTCCATGATTTTATATCAAGCTAATGAGTCCCTCAACATGCCAAAACTGCTTGTGGAAAATTTCAATTAAGCCACAAGGCTGCAGTTTTACAAGGACCCCCAGTAATCCAAGGGGAACAGCTTTGTACTGTAAATGTCCTGACAAAAGGATCCCTGACCCCTTCATACATGTACAGTACACATACAAGTACCTATACACAGGTACATGTACATGATCCATAGCTGTGGAGAGAACACTTGTACACTGTACTTGTACATACATGTACCAGTATATGTGTCTGGAAACACAGATGTTGTGGGACAGCAGACATTACACATGTAGGTTAATTTTTTGTCCCCACAACCCAGTCTCAACATTCTAACAAAATAAATTGTCCCTTTGCTGCAGTAAAGGCCTACATGTACAGTACATGTACGTACAGTACTGTATATGTACCTGTATACGTGGCAAACTATTGCTTAAGGACTTTTTACACTGTCCGAAATCTCAGGGTTGGAACTGGATCAAGCCCCAAGATTTTTTATGATCCGTTTCACACTTGAAAAGCTTCAACCCCGAGCCGAACCGGGTAAGGCACTCTGGCTGGATTAAAACCAACCCTGGTAGCGACCAGGGTTGAAAATCTCAAGCCGGATCCAAACTGTATTTTTTTACGTGACCTGTGTAGAAAATGGTAGTGTGAACGACCCCTAGTCACGTGGCTGATCTGTGTTGATGCACCCATGATGTACCGATTTTTAATGACATGTCAAAGGTCAATAAACAATTGTGGCCAGAGTGGCGAGCGCTTTACATGTGTACACACGGCCCATTTCAATCACATACTGGAGAGCATCGTAGTACGACATTCATCGCTGAACAATCATCGCTAAAAATGGGCCCCAAAAAGGACAAAAAGCCGGAAAAGGAAAAGCAGACAGACCGTCGTAGAAGGACGAAGAAGTCAAGGTGCCTCTAACGATTTGGTCGGCAGAGGAAATTCAGTCCCAACTTGACGGAACGACACGCAACAGTAAGGTTTTTAGCAAGATAGCTGACGTTTTGGCTGAGCAAGGCATACGGGATAAGACGCCAAGCCAGTGCCGCAACAAGCTGAAGAACTTAAAGCGCGAGTACAAGAAAGTAAAGGACCACAACAGGCACCAATCCGGGGGGGGAAAGAAAAACCTGTCCCCACTTCGAAATGTTGGACGAAGTCCTCGGGTGCAGGCCGACAATTGAGCCCGAGCATCTGCTTGTTGACACAACCGCTTTGGTAAACTGGCGCGTCAAATTATGGGAAGAGCCACCGCTGTGCGCCACTGGGCCTCTGCAGGTTGAGAATACAACAGTGTAAATACGCTGGCCCGATATCCGGATCATACATTACACGGTTCACGCAAGAGCCGGTTCACGCAAAAGTGGTGTGAACGTTGCATCTCTCCAACCCGTGTTGAAAATTTTTGAAATGGAACCGGTGTGGACCCGGGTAGGTTTGAACGCGGATCGAAATAGAGATACATGTAGCGTGAAAAGCCTTAATGGCCTACTAGTCCTAATAATGGATAAAATGGTCAAACTAAGTCAGCCTATTGTACTTTTACACTCAACATTCAAGGGTACATGTACATAGATCCCCATATTATACAGTATATATGATGTCAATTTCTGTATACTGGGTACATACATCTGGTATATGTACATGTACATCTACATGTATTGTCCATGTACATTTACATCACACACAATGTACATGTACATATTGCTTCCTTTGTCATAACAACTGGACCAAAATTACATACATTCATAACTGCATTTATCTTTGCTCTTTCAGAACTGAATGATTTTTACTATTAAAATCTTCTATACATTAAATCACCAGCCACAACTGCATCCTTCATTCCTCTTGAGCCTTCCACTCACCATGCAGTGTCTCATATTATCATCTACCGGGTAAATGTACATGTAGTTTGACACACGCAGATCCCCATGTTTGTAAACTTCCGCTAATTTAAGCTGATCAATGTTATCCAGGTAAAGCTTTACTAAATTGCTGGTTCCCTGTACATTTACTGGCTCATTTTATCATTTATTTTGTGCCCACAGGCGGAATTGAATGGTGATGATCATTTTACGAAGATATTTCCTGGAGCGCATGCTTACATTAGCATCAACAGTAGGTAACTACATGTACATAGGGCAAGGAACAGTTTTATGCCCAGTTTAGACAAACATTCCAGAGCTGTGCTGAACTAATGGAGTTATGAATAACTTGAGTTGATCTTTTGCCTCCATCATTCAATCTTTCACCATCAAGTGCACTTTACAGTAAATACTGTAATTGTTCCTAATTGTTCCAGACATCATATTTTTGAATTACAATTAGTTCAGCTCGACTCAAAAACACCAGTCTGAACTGGGTGCTATTTCAGTAAGACTCCCTGAGAAAATGGCTCTATGTACGTGTACGTATACAAAGGTTGAATAGTGGAATACCATATCATACATACCCGATGGGTTCGACATTCCGGCATTCGTGTGATTAAATCTCCAGTCTGTTTTATTCTACTTTTTATAAGGTATAATTACAGCTCTTAGCGGAGAACACAAGGCCAGAGTAAAGTTTCTCCAGCCTCACAGAAGGCACTGAGATCACTTCATATTTCCTGAAGTTGATGACATCCAAACAGTTGACAGGTTGATAACTCTTCTGCCAAAAGGATCAAGCTGCCAGAGAGTGGATTGTTCCTCACTTTGCCTGGGACTAATTTGCATTCTTCCAGTATGTGTTACAGGTACAGTACAATGTACATTGCAACTGAAAGTTAACCTCAAAAGGGGAAAAACTTTTCACACTTTTTCCCCCTCTGTGAAAAAGAAATTCACAAGTGGCAAATTTTTTCACACTTTTTTTCACCAGTGGGAAAAATGTTAGCACCTTTTTACAAAACGTGGGAGTATTTTTCACAGCTGTTTTTCACAAGTGGGAAAATTTTTCCAGGCTATATAGTGAAGAAATGTGCAAGCAGCCCATGGAGTTGAGGTTGCCCCACACCAGATCCATGTTTACTGTAGTCCCTCCTCCAAGCTTCCTGATGCGCTTTCAATTTCAGATTGACCATGTGTCAAAAGTCACTTTGGTCAAGGGAACACATGCAGCATCTGCTGAATAAGTACGGTATTTACAGAATGGAATGAAGAGTTTGCTGAGTACCATCACCGTACTTAACACCAAGTACATGTACATGTACATGTAGCTGTGCCAAAGCATGGAAGGAAGTTAACAAAACCGACGATGTACCAGTAGGGCTTCCGAATACAGCAATGGCTTTCCATACGTTCAAACACTATCCTCTGCAGCTACGACATTCACAATACCATTGGACAAGGTCAAATGTCAGGCATGACGTTTTTTTATAACTCATGCAAAATTCACACTCATAATTAACCAGTACTTTGTGTTACAACTGCACTGGTACCTGTATGCACATGTACATGTGGCTCTCGTAGAAAGAGCAGCAACCAACAGCCAACATAAGACTGCATTCTGCTTCGGAAAAAGTTGGAACTTATAGTAAGAAAAGACACACAAGTTAGGAAGAATATTGCCAATTTTATAAGTATTCCTACAAGTACCAGTATGCATCAGCCATCTACATGTACCAGTAAGTCTGAAGATTTTTTCAACTTTGAATTTTTCCTCTTTAGTCTGGTGAAACTTCTGCAACATACATGAATTATAATGTTAACATTGAAGTGATTATGAACTATTTACTCAGCATTTCCTTCAGTTAGAGTCCAGTGGATTGAAAAAGGGTAGTCTGAAAAATTCAATTTTGCTACAGAAGAATGAAAATACTATGAATAGTTAAGAGTGTTTTTTGGCAAACAGTTCAAGAGACACAAAGCCTGCAATGTAATCCTCAGTTTGTATGCATGGCCCCCCCTGGTGGGCCCTTGTTCTGATCTAGGCTTATGTGATGTCCTAAAAACTTTTTCAGACTTTCAAATCATTTTCTTGGTTGGAAGAACATTCTCTAAGAAAAGGCCCCTCTGAACACATCCAAAGGAATTGAACTTGGTATATGTAGCTGTTTGCCTCTTGAAATTTGGTTACTGCAAACACTCACTGCTCAGTTGTTTGTTGTGCAAGTTGAAATTTACAGACTTTCCTTTCTCAACCCACTGGACTACATGTACATGTAACAGCAAAGCAAACACTGACTAACCTGCATGAACAGATGACTTAATTCACGTCTCAATCCAAACAATTACATGTACATGTAGATGAATAAGCAAAGCAAACAAATGCTACTTAATTTTACAAGTTGTCCAAAGATGTTTTTTCATGCATGAAAGCTTATTATCCCTATCTTTACTCTTGGTACCAAGACCTTCCTGTATCCAGTGACACAAACTCTCACATGACAAATCACTATCACAGGAAGGTCTTGGTTATTTTGTTTAATCAGGGGCAGTAACATACATGTACTAGAGTAATAGTATGACATGCATTATTCATATCACATGTGTGATGATCAACAGAAGTTATGCAAATGACCTTCAACATGCTTCACATTTATGAACTGTATGTTTTCATACTGAAACATCAGCCAACATCATGTTAAACATGGTTTTTACAGACGCCAAGTTAAGTGTAAGTACTCAAGAAATATCCCTCTATACTCTGACAGTAGCCAGGAACTTATGATGAGCACAGACAACAGAACAATTTATGCTATATTGCACACAATACGGTCACGACATATGATGTCCCCGCACGCTTCAGCACTGCGAATTTTGCTCATTTCTCCCTCAAACTGGCAATTTACGGGATGAATACCCAACAAATACATGTAGCTATACATGGGTAGTTGCTAGAAGAAGAATCTATTGGCCTGTCGCAAAGTCACATTAGAACCGCTAAAGACTGCATTTTACATGGAAATTTTTGGACTTCAAGACTGGGATGCCATTTTTGTTTTCAATTCTAGGTCATGTAACATCATGAACTTATATGAATAATTCAATTATAAGACTAAAATGAAACTCTTGATTGCCTCCCTGGAAAGTCCAGGAAAACAATAAAAACATAAGCAATGCTTGGAATTCAGTCGGAGTTTTGAGAGCAAAATAAGCGAAGTAATCAAGACACCTTTAGCATGGAGTAGCTGGTTCAAATCATAAGAGGGTGCTGCCACAATCAATCGCATATTATAAGTTTATGACACTTTAATTGCTCAAACAGCACACATATCCGATTGCAGCACCTCAAATGGAGTCTTAGACCCAAGACTACCCTAGCTTATGATAAAACCACAACATTGGTCAGTATGTGCCAAGCTTGGTCATATTAGTCTTATTTTGACTTTGTCTTGGGACTCCTTTTGGGGGGACACTCTAATAAAAACTTGCTGGTACCGTATGGTTACACTTTCAAAATGAAAAAGTGATAAAGATCAACATGTACATGTACTGTGTTCTGAAGTGAACTGATATCAACAGTACCATTCAAAGTTCTCAAAGGTTTGAGATACTCACCCATTGTAGGCAGCCTTGACTGGTATCTGGGGTACCTCCTCCTCTCCCATGTTCACTCCTGGCATAGGCTCTGACTACACCAATATCACAAGGAAAGTGATCTGCAAAAAAGCAAGATTTGAAGTTTTACAGTATTAAATGGTGGTTAATGATGTAATAAGGGATAGGGATAAAACAGACAATGACCCCTACAGGGTACCAATAGCAGTACATGTCCGCCTCTCTTCTTCCAGGGTGCATGCTGATCCCTTTTGTATGCTTGCACTTACTACTACAAAGAAGAATGAATCTGCAAACAAAATTTTCACAGCATACCATGAGCATACTATCTGACTGCTGTCCCCGGGAGAAGTGTCAAGTAAATGATCACTCAATGCTAAGCACTATGAAAATCTACCTGTAGCTCTATGATGTAACAGACATTCCAGGATGGCCACAGCAGTGCCACAGGGTACATGTGCATGTAAAAGTGTTGTTAGAGTGTCAAGAAATTAGTATCACTGCCTTGATCTACAGGTACACAATTTAAATGAATGAATATACTGTATGTAACGTACAGCGGAATCGGAAAATGTTGAAAATTAGGAATGAGGTCATTCTATAAATTTGAGGTCCAAAGTGTGACATTTATGTGTCTGTCACATCTGACTTACCGGTATGTTATTGGAAATACCACTGAAATTGATTTCAAACTATTACTGTTTGGCAGGTACTGAGTAATTTGCATTAATTCATCATTCTTGGAAATTAAAAAATGTGTTCTGAACTTACAAATCATATGTCAGGTGTGACAGGGACACATAAAAATTGAATCCTTTATTTACACGTACTTGTATAGAATGACCCAATGGTGAAAATCATGAAAACTTGATTTTTAAATATTGATGGAATTTGAAAGTGTTGTCATGCCATGGAATTTGAAAGTGTTGTCATGGAGACATTGGCTTTAAATGCACAGCTGGGGTGCCCGAAATTGGACAAAGGAGCTGGGCCTTGAAACAAAATACCGTACTTGGAACAAAAGACCAGGCTGCTGGGAATTGTTAACATTTGTTTTCAGTAGTCAATAGCAGAGGAAATCCGTCATTGTTTTTAAAGATTATACCATGCTGTTTGTGGCATTCAGTGTGAGCAGATTACCACCGGGGACAAAGCACTCCAGCGCTCCAGCGATGAGCATTATAATACCACTGCACACTAATCTGGCTGCATTTGAAATGACGCCAGCATCCATCGTTGTCGTTGTCCATCCCTGTTACGTCTAGTATTTAATTTTAATGTTTAGAACTCATTGTGTAATTTCCAAGACTGAATAAGTTCTGCAAATTACCTGCCAAACAAATAAAAATAGTTTGAAATCAATTTCGGTGATACATTCCTTGTCAAACTTATCAGATGGTATACATGTCAGAGGTACATGTAACAGGGATGGAGAAATGTCACACGTTGGACCCCAAATTTATAGAACGACACACCTGGAAATATTGTCAGCTTACATCTACATGTACATGGAATTTCCAACACGAACAACAAGAATATTCATGACGTCTCATTCACTACGCCTGGGGTCAAACATGGGTCGCACACAGAATTGTGTGCGGTACCATTACATAATCTGCCACACGTACAGAGACTGTGTGTGTAAACATAACACAGTGAACATTTCAGCATTTCTCTTTGAACAAATATTTAGGTCCCACACATGTACACGTACATCCATATTAACATGGATGTATGTTAATGTTGATTAACGTTAACATCCATCTCTTGCGAAAAAGATTCAGTTTGCAAAGCACCAACCACTGGTAGCACCATGCTATGATAGATAGGTTTCCATACCAACATGTCCTTTATTTTCCTCTTGCTTAGTGGAAATGCAACATGTATTTGAAATGGGGGCGCAGAGTGGTTTTAGACCCAGACATTTCAAAAAGATTCTCCCCTTGATATTAAGTTTTTAATCAGTTCACTAGTATCTAATGAGATAACGTTCACCAAAAATTATTTTGTTTTTTAATAGTTTTACCGTATATTCCACTTAAGTACGTACCTTAGCTTTTTTGAAGGTAGACTTATCATAGTTGAAAACAATGTCAACAAAAAAACCCTGCTTTTCAAAACCAAATTATATCTTCAGATGTAAACTTTCGCATTATTTGTAGCTTGTTAGACACTCTTTCAGCTGATATAAATTTGCTTTCGAAAAAATTGGATAGAGTGCAGAAATTAGTGTTTACCTTTTACAGTAAACTATGAAAAGTACCAAACAAGAAAAATACACATCGACATATGTTTGTCGATGCCTTTTTACAATCGGTCATAAACAGCCAGGGCAAAAATGACTACTTTATTCATAAATTGGTCGACTGATTAATATGGCTACAAATACCTGTATAATCAAGCGGAAAAGTCGCATAATTCATCATTGTGACCAAAAAAAATCGCCACGCAGGATTTGAGGTTGTTTCAAGTACAATGAACAGTGCCCTCTATTGTTGAGTCATGTAGAGCATACTGCAGGTGATTGCTGCCGATGATGTTTGGCCTATCGCTCAGTTGAATGCCATCTACCTCGCTGTAATTGTGTGGACATTGTGTGTGAAGGTTAGTTGCAATTTGAGGGTTTTAACACAGCTTAGGTGGAATTTAAATTGAAAAACAGTTGAAAGAAATGTAGCTTTTTGTCGGGTAATATCGACTGTTGATCCCAACAAATGTCGGAGGGTTAAGAGATATTTTTAGACCAGTTGTCATGTAAATGAGCCAAACGAATTGGACTTGGTGTTGTGTCGTAGCCTGGAATAGCGGATAGGAGTGTTTTTCAAACTGCCTAGCGATTAGCCAAATACAACATCTGATTTGGAACTCAGCTCTTCAATTGTGAAATATTTCAACACCTTTTGCGTGGTTTTATTTCTATGGAAATGTTGATTAAAACTTTTGACAAAGACTTCTGAGCAATAAATAAACTGAAAATTAAAATTATGTTTTTTTTTGCAGATAAAAATCATGACAGAACACAAAAGCATTACAGGAACCTCCATGGACAGAAACATGGTCTACACTATTTCAACTTGAACTGGAAGATAATTGAAAAAAAACTTGAAAGGAAAATCATGGGTTGAACAAACGAGGCTAATTTCATTGAGATCAGCAGCAAAATACATGCCAAATTCTTTACCTTCACCTCTCAGGTTCAGAATGCACTGAGGGACAGTCACCCAATGAAAATTGCTTCTTTAGGAAGAATTGAAAAACATGATTGAATGGGAAGTAGAGCGAATGGGAAAGAGAGTGACTGGGAAAAGGTAACTTGTTCAGTTTTCCAGATTACTTCATAATTTCAATCACTAAAATGCTTGACGAAAGAGGGACATAGACCAAATGTGGAACTTGCTTTATTGAAATAATACCTCTCAAATCAAGAAAAAAATTATTGTCATTTTATTAAAAATATTCAATAGGCCTAAATTCAAAGAACATGAAGTGAAAGTGAAACGAAGTCACAGGATTTCTTTTCATCATTTCCCCCTTCCTTTCCTGTTATGTTGCAAATGAAATACAAATGCATAATGATCTCACTTTCAAGTTGAGGTGATCATCTCTTTAAAATGATCAAAGATTTGGTTCAAAACTGCAGTAGCCACAGGGTGCGTGCCTGCTCTTGCCAGGATTGTAAATAACTGTCAATAGAGGGCGCCGTCATTCATGGAGATCAATGAAATGCGCTTTTGCCAATGTGTCCATTGCGTTCTGTAGCCAAATTGAAAACCCATGAGGACTCTAAATAAGTCTAAAGCCTTGAAAAATTGTTTTAATTGATGTGAGTGAAAATAATCTGAGAGTATTCACTGATGTCTGGGTCAAGTAGGGTTTTAAATCACTGTGGGGTGGGAACCAGGTCCTATTCAACAGTATACAATGAATAAGTCAATGTATGCAAATGCACTGCGGTGGGCCTCTCTAGGAGCTGGACCAAAAGCCATGAGCAGCAGCATAGAAGTTTGCCAAAAATTCATGAACTTTAAATGACTGTAACAATAAACAATACACGTATGTCTGATTGAATTCAAACTTCACATTTGTGATATGGAGTGTCTGTATGTGCACGCCAAGTTTTTAAAAAATCAGCCCGGCACAACTGAGTTGGGGGGGGGGGTTGAATCCCCTCCCACCGGCAGTGAGATGGGTCAAAATAACCCTGCTCTTTGAGGGTTAAATGAAACTACATGTACATGTACACTACAAAAGTATTCAGTTAATTACGTGGACAATCTCCCTTTTTTTTTAAAGATGTTTTTTCTTTCACATGTACTGGAACATATCTTAATGACTGGACCACATGCTTACTTGATCTCACCACTGCACAGCTTTGACTTTGCGGGTAAACTTAGTGGCTTTGTTTAAATACAGACAGACCCACAGGGAACACTCATTGCATGGGTAAGTGGTGTACATGTACAGGCACATACAGGTGTAGCATCTTATGAGCCTTGTGTCTGTAAGCAATTAACCGCTGTTAAGGTTTTTTATGATCAGTTGGTTACATGTAAGAATAATGAGACAAACCCAATGCCTTGGAAAATGAGCACCAATTTCTACCCTACTTTATCATTTGACTGGCTACATGGGCAATTTTCCTCTAAGAGTTTACAATGCGTTGACCAATCACAATGCACGAAATCCATCAACTCTTTAAAAATGCTCATAGGGTCAACAGAATTCACACCCAGTGATCAGTCAATGCGTTGCAACCTCTTGGAGGCACACTATTTTGAAACGCTCGTATTTAAGACTACTCATACATATATACATGTATATATGTGTGTCAGGATAGATCTTTTAACCGCTAATGAAAATTTAAAGGTCTTTCCATTATATCAAACTTCTAGTTTGATGAGGCCTGAAGGTTTGCACATGCCCTGTATGTATGACGGTCACTATATTTTCATGCATCTACAGCAAACTTTGCCACAGACATCAACTCAAATACACGTACCAGTACATTTGTTAATTTTTCCACCAACAGCCAGAGGGCGCTCGACTACATGTACTTGATGTCGCTGATACAATGTACATGTTCAGGAGAATACTTTTTTACCTGGGACTTGCATACATGTACATCATTGAGAGAAAAGATGATATCTTTTACCAATTTTAAATAATAAGGCCCTTCAGGTTTTGACCAGAAGCAAGGGTCAGGTGAGTTTATGCATGTAACAAAAATTTCAGACCGACATTTTATTTACACTGCCATGTATGCACGGAGACTGGTTCCTAATGCTACAAATACATGTACAAGTACATATTGAGAACAGCATAAAAAATGTGACCCCCTGCGAGAACACAAAATACATGTACATTCCAAACTTTGACACTCTGAAAACATGACACGATCAAAAACTTTGGAAATATTTCAGCGAGTTGCATGTAGTTCACAAAATTAGACTCCTCTTTATGTGTACATGTACTGGTAGGTATTTCCATTTTTAGGTACATGTACAGGACATGTATTTACCTTGAGGCCTTAGTCCTGTACATGTATTTTCAGCAGTCCTGTGCTATCAATTATGCTTTGGGCTGTCACAGGCTAATACCTCGTATGAATCACATCTTATGATGTACATACATGTACATACATTATAAGCATGTTTGCACACAGTGTACAGTAGGTCATTTATCATTTCCTGTACGCTATAAATCGGCAAAATGACAACATACAGAAGAAGTCAGCTTTCATGTACATGTAAGTCGTCACAAATTATTGGGTCCTGAACATGCTGACTTAGCCAAAGTTTTAGTGTACCTTGTTTTGTTCAGAAGGTAACGTTGAAAAAATGTTAAAAATGTAAACAATGAAAACAATCATAAGAAATCATATGCTGACAATATCATGACATCACTCCAATTTCTACATATACCACAAACCAGTATGTCTGTACCAAGATTGAACCCAGTTGGACCAATGGTTCTAGAGGTATATACACTGTACATTGTACATGTAAGCCTGCAAAGAAATAAACACAAGCACGCCATGATCTTCCTGTGCTGAGCTTTTCCACTGGCCCAGCACACTGTAAGTTGAACTAAAATTATTCATTTTGTATAAGTGCTTAATTTGAGACATACGTGTACATGTATTAGATTTTGAAGTGAATTTCAGTAACTTTGTCTTAGCCATGATGAGAAGACGCCTGATTTTGAAATTTTGAAGAATGGTTATGGTCTAGAAATAAGAGATTCTTGCTTTTAAAGAGATCAGAATAATTCACGTTTCCCTGATAAAGACATTGACGTTCATTTTAACTCATGCAGAGGAAGTTTAATTTGACACTTTGCTCAGATTTCGTAAAATTGACTTCGTGGCCATGCTATAGTTAGATAAATGGTTAACACTGACATTTTCAGATGGCTCTTAAGCGGGACATAAGGTGTCATTGAGCCACTGACGGGTGCCACTGAGGGTACCGTTCACTGGCAGTGAGTCCACCACTGGGCCAGCTCCTCTAGTGATGTCTGTCACAGATGGCGAAACAACTTTGGCGATGGGACCCAGGAAGTCCGAAGTCGATCACACATGACGACAACTTACCAACCCTTTGAGGCTCAACAGGGACTCGCGCCAACGAGGAGCACCTCCACAATTCAAGCGCTGAATATTTCGTGGTGGGCCCATCACATACATGTAACCTAATGATACTTATCGTACTTCTTTTTTGTGTGTGTGTGTTCTCTTGATTTATAACGATATCTGAAGATAAGAGAAGTTAACTAATTTAATTGAAATTTTGGTACATGGCTTACATTCAGAAAAATGATATGAATACTTGAAGAGAATTGGATTGCTGGAGTGACAAGATAAAACTTACTGGCCAGACTTTGAAGAGAAATTTCGGAGAATTTTAGGTGCGAATGTAATTGAATTTTGATTTATACTGTATATTGTCATATTCTGAACAAGTTGTATTAGAAATATGGAGTAAATTGAGAAAAGAAGAGTTTTGACAAATTTGAACCACCGTTGGAATCATCAAACTGTAAAGTGATATTTATTGGTTGTCGATAGACAGATAATGATTTTCTTTTTAAAATTTGGATTTGATTCTTGTGATCGTTTTCATTGCATGAATTGTTCGCTGTGATTTGCTGGATTTGAGGAGAGATTTCTCCATACCGCTGATTCATTTAACTATGCCTAATTATTTTTTGTTTGTTTTTTAATTGAATTTAACATTTATTAAACTTTGATGTTTATAAATTCGGAGTCCTGGAAAATGTCCACATCATACGCTATTTGCCATAAATTGATGTCAAGAGAAGGACGTGAAGCAACATTGTTTAATTCTATCCAGGGTTGTACAACAAACTGCTAAAAAAGCCTGGATAGCGGCCAGGCAGCACCCAGGCAGTGTGCCCCAGGGGCCCAGGTTTTTCCATGGTAATACTGTTTCTTGGCAACAGTGGCATAACTCTGGGACTGTGCAAGTGTAACAATCCTACCAGTGGCTGCTTTAGTGGCAAAGAATCGACTTTCACGTAATAATTTGGCTGAGGATTTTTGATCAATACATCTGCCCAGCAAGTCTTTCTGGAAATAGGGGCATCTTCATAGATGTGTGACCCAGACCCAAATACTTAAAAGTATACATGTACATTGTATCTCACAGAACAATAGAGCTGTCAATCACTCCTCAGGAGATTTCTTTTTCAGCACAGATGGAGTAGATTTCTTCTAGAATTTGTTTTTTTATTGGGACTTGCCGAGCCACTCATCATTTCTTCCCATGATTTTATTTGGTGTATTGGCGTCTAAGTCAGATAAAATCACGATAATAAGTATTAAAACAGCAGAATATTTTTGTTCAATGTTTTAGACAAATTAAACCTTGGGCAGGGTACTTTTAGGCTAGACTGGCTAGCTCTCGGAATTTTTTCTGCTCGCTTAAAACTAAATAGGGTCTGTTTACGCTTTTGCCTGTCCCCCACAATGGATAAAGCGGGAATTAATTGAATGCGATGTGATGCATGTGCCAGCGGAATACACCAGAAAAAATACCAGATAGTAAATTTTAATTTTTTTATTTCGAGTTAGATTTGGTTACGCAAAAAGCACATTCGCAGCACTACGACAGGGACGCATCTCTCTTCAGGCCATAAAGGGTTGTGATTGGACAGTCACCATGAGTGGCAAACCTGTGTTGAAGTTGAGCAGGCGGCACCAGGGCTATAGCCATGGCACGCCCAAAGCTACCTCCATCAAGGGTGGTCACTACATCGCTACCATAAGGAATCAGTGATTCTTTCGGCGGTAATGAAGAATCATTTGAGATAAGCAGAGTTTTGAGTTAGCCGCCTTCAAGTTATCGAGAGTTCCTTTGATCTGACTGGGTGCTGAAGTGTTTCGAAATGTAAAGCCACTTTCGCAGCATCGTTTGAAAATAAAAATCAACCCAGATTGCGTCAATTAAACTTTGTGAAACCTCCAACAATTAGTTTCGTTTAAACATTTAAGAAAATCTCTAAACGGATATTTTTTCATTTAAACGGTTAAACGTTTAAAACGTCCGACCCTTAGTTACTGTACACGTACATATACACCCTGTGCTTTGAGTGTATTACGTGTATAGGTATTACAGCTGCAGGACCCTATTATGATGTCCAATATCATTTGATCAATATCATTACCAATACTGGACGCAGATTAATAGTGGGACCCAAATCCCAATTGTTGGTTATCAAGTATTAACTCTACAATCCGGTGCCAAATTTCAAAACCAGTTATACAAAACCAAAACAAAAACTAAGTTACTTGACTATTACCTTTGATCGATACTGGAAAAATAGATATTCCACTCCATAGCGCGAAACCACAACTGACTGGCCGCTTGAAAGCACAAACACGCCCCTATATCATCATCACACAACAGTCCAATTCAGCCAGTAGGCCCCTCTAATCCATAGTGCGCATTTATTGACTTGTTAAGTACTACGATTGGGATATCTCGCAAGGGCCGAATCTCGCAGCCATGTGTCCCAAGTTCCGAATTATCCCATGTCACAACCACAATTATGGGACTTTTGCCGTACACTGACCAGCCCAAATGATAACACAACAAATGAACTGGCCCCCAATGGCAATGCACATACACAACTGTCATCATTGCAAATAATCCAAAATACTATTTAAATGATTTTGTGTGTGTGTGTGAGAATTCTTATACCCAGCAAGAAATGAGACCGAGGCGTACCCCCCCAACATGTCCAATCCCTATACACATTCCAGACTATTGTTACTTAACACATCCCCCAAGATGTCTGAAAGGAATTCCCCAGATTCCTGCGAGACAATGGCCAACACAAAGCAGGGGGGGGTTCTCTCTGTCTCATACCTTGCTGCATATGAGAATTCTAGACGAGTAAGCCTGAATTCTATTTTCCTGCTTGGGTAAACTGAGCTTGAATCCATTTCCACTCTATAATTTTTATCCCTATTGCCCAGAAGAAAATTACATTGAACATTCCTAAATATGTAAAATAAGTTCCCTCAAAATGGTTAATCTCATTGTGAACACTGAAGACAAACAATCTCAATCAAGTAGAAAGGTTAAAAACACAATTGGCCACACGCAATCACACTCCATCTTGCGTTGGTTGCCGTCAAGGGCACATCCACATATGCGAATCAGTACAGAACAGAACCAACAAAGTCAAATTTAGCTAAAGCATGGTGCCAGTCATGAGTAAGACCCATAGCATGGGCACGCCTTTGACATGTGCCTGTGGAAAGCTTTAAGTCATAACTGGATGTTTTAGACAAATGGGCTGTACAAGCATGAAACAAAGAGGGTGGTACATGTAAAATGAAAAGAGCTGTCAATTACAAGATTTACAAGACATGAAAATAAGCCCAAATTCACTAGTTTGGCTGTCAGTGGTCTGTCAACATTCTTGACCACGTGTCAATTTGTGAAACACGGAAAATGACTGGAAGAAAGACAATGGGTGTTGCAACTGAGTAATTGGAACTACCCCTCAAAGCAACTGCTGCATGCTGTGGATGGCTGGCAGCACGGCAGTGTAAACCTTGTGATGTTGTGGCTGGGTGAAAGTTATCACATGCCTACATGTACAAGTATGTCAAGTTTGCTTAAAAGTGTGCTGCAGCCAGGAAATAAACTTTCGTTTTAAAAATTCGTAGGAATACACATATTTTGAGACAATTAATACCTATATGTATTACTCATTCGCCCTGACTATGAACATGAATACATGAGTAGGACGTCTCAGCCCACTTTTTTGTGCAGATACATTTATTTTGTGTGTCTAAGTTTTTAGTCTAACGTTATGTCACGAGGAACTTTTGCACATGAATTATTTTTTCTAAGTTGACCCCATCCCTTTCATAATAAGCACAAATCCAGAGGAATTAATTGAATTAAAAATTCACTTGCTCATCTTTGTGTCCTTAATAAATTGTCAATAGTTCCTAATTTTTTGGTGAGACCCTAACATTTTTATTGGCAAGTTAGAAAAAAAATTTAACAAATACATGTGTAAAAAAGACAAATAAATAAATAAATAAATCCTGTTGTCTTTTCTGTCTTCAAAAACACCTCAGAACGATGTTTGTGTTTACACGTTTTCCCAGTTACATTTGCAACATTTGAAAAGCAATGAGTTCTCTTCCTGTTTCGCTGTCGCTGCGGTGAATACACATGCACAAAGCGCTGGTTCCCGCCATGTTGCACCTATGAAAGAGAATGGGCGAAGTGGGAATGGGGTGAAGTGGGGATGGGGCGAAGTGGAGATGGGGCGAAGTGGAGATGGGGCGAAGTGGAGATGGGGCGAAGTGGAGATGGGGTGAAATGGGGATGGGACGAAGTGGGGATGGGGTGAAGTGGGGATGGGGTGAAGTGGGGATGGGGCGAAGTGGAGATGGGGTGAAATGGGGATGGGACGAAGTGGAAATGGGGTGAAGTGGGGATGGGACGAAGTGGGGATGGTGCGAAGTGGAGATGAAGCGATGAGGGGATGGGGCGAAGTGGAGATGGGGCGAAGTGGAGATGGGGCGAAGTGGAGATGGGGCGAAGTGGAGATGGGGCGAAGTGGAGATGGGGCGAAGTGGAGATGGGGCGAAGTGGAGATGGGGCGAAGTGGAGATGGGGCGAAGTGGAGATGGGGCGAAGTGGAGATGGGGCGAAGTGGAGATGGGGCGAAGTGGAGATGGGGCGAAGTGGAAATGGGGTGAAGTGGGGATGGGGCGAAGTGGAAATGGGGTGAAGTGGGGATGGGGCGAAGTGGAAATGGGGTGAAGTGGGGATGGGGCGAAGTGGGGATGGGGCGAAGTGGAGATGGGGCGATGTGGGGATGGGGCGAAGTGGTTAAGGACAATGTGGTGACTGTAAAGCGTTCAATCTACATGATCTAGATGCTTTCGAGTCAACTCGTACCTTGGGCGACTCGTACCATGGACGACTCGAACCATGGGCAACTCATACCTTGGACAACTTGTACCTTGGACAACTCCTACCTCGAGTTAAGATCAATCGTACCTTCATGTTTGCAATTCAATTGTAATTTTCTTGTTTTTCCTTTTTAGCATGTCTAAGATCAGATTTGACAAACATATCAAAGAAAATCTTCATAAATCTCCAGAAGAGATCTTGAGCTCTCGAGCACCAGCATGATTTTCTGCATGGTGCCTGCTGCAGGCGTTTGTGCCATCACTTTATTAAGTGATGTCCAACAACCTGACCGACTTGTTTGAATGGTCGATTTGTCTCTCCCTTTTTATACGCATGGACGGTCGAGCTGTCTAAAGTCGAGTTGGCAAACGGTGGAGTTCTCCGGAATGTCGGTCACTTCGGCACCTTGCCAAATCGGCACCTACCAACTCAGCACCTCCTCAACTCGCCACCTTATCAACTCCGCACCCAGTCGGCACCTACCAACTCGGCACCTAGCCAACTTAGCTAGCTCCTTGCCAACTCGGCACCTCAAATTTTGCCTCGGGTCTGCGTTGTCCAACTCGGCACCTGACCAACTTGGTGCTCGAGCCGAAGCAATTGGTTCTAATTCCGTACATGTGCTTAGTTAATTTTGGTTGATTTGGAGATTGGGTAATCTGCATGGATTATGGTTACCAAATTAGTTCAACAAAGAAATTCATAAAGAAACACGTTATTTATCTGAAAGGAAGATTGGAGGAAACCCATTTTTGAAATTAAAGTCCACTTTTAATTTTAAAAAGAGAAAAATAACCCTTGCTTTATCTTAGCAATTCTGTGAAAGCTCGTTATCAAAGTTGCCTGTGTCCCCAATCCCCTAACCCACAAGCCTAGTGGCTACTAAGCCCAACTAAATACTCCTATTACTCTGCGAATATACGGCCCAGCCCGCTGTGCATGCAACACTAGCGCAGGCGGGGTGATCCATGCTGGCTGGGCCTGGCTGGTTATACTAACCAGGAGCTAAGACAGTGGTGGACTAGGCACCCACTCGAAAAAAAGGACTTATTTGAGAAAACAGCTATTTTACAAACTTTTCTTGAACTTTTCTTGTCAAAAGACTTGGAGGTGTAGATTCCAAACTAGTAATACTTCCAAAAACCTTGCATACACTGTACTACAGTACTTCGAAAAAAATTTAGATGCATCTCTTCAAGGTCTTTGAGATACGCATCAAATTATAGCATATTCTGTGAACATTATTTTCTAATCCATTTGGGGTGTTAAGTATCGGTGACTTTTGGGAGAAAATTCCATCCTAACAGTATCTCTATCTACCGCATACAGCGCCCATGTGTACGTGCCGACTTTGAGAGGTACCGAGTTGGTTTTTGTACGGCTGCCGAGTTGGTGGGTACTGAGCTGGGGGTCCGGACAACTCGACTGTTTGCCAACTCGACTTCAGACAACTTGATCATTGAAACAACTTGACCATTGAGACAACTCAACTGTCCATGCGTAAAAGGTTGAGACAAGTCGACTGTTGAGACAAATTGTCTGTTGGGACACTGTCTGCTCAGCCCAGTCGTCTACTGAGGCCACAGTATAAATAATATACATATATGCCTCAATGATGGGATGGAATTTCATGGTGGCTGTAGTAAGTCAATCTTTGCACAATCAACCGATCTTGCACCGACGCTGCACATACATGGCTCGTATGCATGAGGCCTACAGTCGTTTTCGTACTAGTTCTGGATAGCTTGAAATAATACCTCCTTGGTGTTGTCCTTCAGTTCTACATTCTCAGACAGGTTGTGGTTTAAAGTGAACTGTAAACTTCTTGTTGAACAAAACTTGCTCTTGGAAAACTCTGGCCAGAATTCTGATTCGCACTTTGACATTTTAGAACGGTACAGTAGTGGGAAAAAAAGGACAAATTGTCTAGAGCGATATATGTCACTCACTGCGAGTGATCCCAAATCCTTTTTTTCATACTCAACAGTCATATAAACTCTTGCATAATGTCTGTTTAATCAAAATGACTTTCAATATTTCGTTTTATTAAAACTGGCCGAAAACTGAATGCATACTGTTTCCTAGTTTTGGATCATGCATTAAGTGCATGCATGCAATATACATGTACTTTGCAAACTCATCTCACTATACGGACTTTGCACAAATGTACGTAACATAATGGGTTCATCACCTGGGCGGCACGAGGTAGTATCGTTGATGGCTCGCGCTGTGCAGCTGACTGCAAAAGTTGAGTCGAAATTTAAACAAGATCCAATTTTTTTTTAATTCATTGGAATTCTTATTTATGAACCAAGTTTTTCTAAATTGAGAAATTTTTCATTAGAAAATAAGCTTTTTACAACAGTTCTGACTGAAAATAGATTTGCCGCTCAGGTACATGTATACATGTAGTTACTTTCCGGAAACCGATCCAGAACGAGAAAAATGTCACCACTTTCGTCGATCCTGTACATCCAAATTAAAAGTTTAAAATTTGAAACTCATTTGGTGGTATCTCTATCACACAAGGTGGATAGAAAACTCTGCGGCATTCAATTAATGTCGATTGCATTGTCCATTATGGTGAATTAATACATCGGTCTATGGTTGGGATATTTCTCATCCTCTTCAAGTTTATTTCAAAGCGACACACACAATTCTGTTCACATCGTTCTGGTACATGTCGGTGCATCCAGACAGCTGTACCCGGGTGATAAAGCTTGGCGTGCAGGAAATTTTGTGGAAACATGCTTGCTTTGAGTACGAGCAAAACAACCTAAGGCCATATAAAAAAAATAAGTTGTTGATCGTCCTCGCCCAGCCCACCAAAAACGGCCCGACCCAATTTTTTTTTTTAAGAGTGCAAATACTGAGATTCTGCGATTTAGGAGGTATGTTCCAGTTGCAGAATCATCACATGTGTACAACCAACAGTACTGTCCAAACATGAACCCTTTGATCATCGGAAACTTTGCCTTCAGGTACACTGCATGCTACGGCCAGAACATACCCCTCACACATGTGCATGTGGCACAGCGTAATACAGCTGGCTCAAACCATAGAGTTTCTGGAACAGACACTCACAGGTCAGCTGATTTACACAACGAGTGTATGCAACACGAGCATGGAAACACGAAGCAAGTTCAGACGACGTGGGCAACTCCCCTCTTAGTCTTCAGTCAAACTACATGTTTATCACGTTGCTCGAACAACTTGGACACTGTATTAGTCGTATGACAAGGCTTTGTATCTGCGTGTACGGTGTCAAAAGCCAGTGAACAATGTGTAATGTTTCAAGCGAAATTGTCACAACGACTTATAGAACGCCTAGTATAAATGTTTTCAAATCAAGGCTTTTTCTCAGTTTCGAGCTTCGTCTCTGATACCAGAGCCTGCATTCGAATTTGTAAATAAAAATGTTCCCATGATGTCTTGAAAATGACATCATGCAGTTTTACTGACACTCTTCATGCAAAAAGAAAATTTTACTGGGCTAAAAACAATCCTCGCCATACGATTTATAGCTGAAGCTGGACCGGGAATGATGCCAAGATTTGGCGACCAGTCATATGTGCTGCCGCCATTTTGAACATGTTCACAACGTGAACGGTTGATTGACAGTGCGATTCATTGTCATGTAAAACGTCAGTTGTTCATGTTAACAACCAGACAATGCCTTTTGTCGTCGCAACAATCGCAGATTGCAAATTTGAAATGTGCATCACCAATAGAATTTGCATACTACTCAGCAGGATTGGGTATCAGGAATTCTGTATCCATTGTGGCACCGAAGGAAACCTTGTCGAAAAGCAAGGTTTTTAAACTCAGTGTGGTATTTGCACTGAGAAGTCCATCCCCAAACGTGGAAAAAAATTCTTCAAGGAGTAATATGGTTTGTTTTTTTCTTTTATTTATTCATTTATTTAAGTTGTTCCAAGATATTAGGTACCAAATGTGTCGAAAGTAGTGTCATCAAGAAAAGGAAGAGAAAAAAATACCTCATTCTCTACCCAACTTACTTGAAAAAAAGGACAATCAGCAATTTTTTTTTATATGGCCTAAAATTAAACGGATGAACACAGAAAATACACACAGATAAAATACAAAGAATTGAGGTGAAGAAATCTTGCAACATCGATGTTTTTTTGATGCGTGACGGATCACGTACTGGTACATGTACCGTCACCACGGCATGATTGAACTGGTTGCCACACTCCATCACGCATTCTCTTACACGGGTGCTGCGCGGTGGGAACCAGCGCTTTGTGTGTTTTTACTTCCCACAGCAACAACGAAACGTGAAACCTTTTTTTCCTAACTTGCCAATAACATTTTAGGGACTCGCTAAAAAATTTGAGTCTGGCGGAAATCGGAAGCATTGCTTTGGCCTTTGAAAGTTGGATTCTCCGATCGTTATTTGGGTACTCAAACGTTGATGTTTTTACTTGTTGCATCTAGGCTTATGCCTCAGGCTGTGTTACTGAAAAACAAAATGAACGACAATCAATGGGGCGAAGTGGAATGGGGCAAAGTGGAATGGGGCAAAGTGGAATGGGGCGAAGTGGAATGGGGCAAAGTGGAATGGGGCAAAGTGGAATGGGGCGAAGTGGAATGGGGCAAAGTGGAATGGGGCAAAGTGGAATGGGGAGAAGTGGAATGGGGCAAAGTGGAATGGGGCAAAGTGGGAATGGGGCGAAGTGGGAATGGGGCAAAGTGGTAATGGGGCAAAGTGGTAATGGGGCAAAGTGGTAATGGGGCAAAGTGGTAATGGGGCAAAGTGGTAATGGGGCCAAGTGGTAATGGGGCGAAGTGGAATGGGGCAAAGTGGAATGGGGCAAAGTGGGAATGGGGCAAAGTGGTAATGGGGCAAAGTGGAATGGGGCGAAGTGGAATGGGGCGAAGTGGTAATGGGGCGAAGTGGAATGGGGCAAAGTGGAATGGGCAAAAGTGGGAATGGGGCAAAGTGGTAATGGGGCCAAGTGGAATGGGGCGAAGTGGAATGGGGCAAAGTGGAATGGGGCAAAGTGGGAATGGGGCAAAGTGGTAATGGGGCCAAGTGGAATGGGGCGAAGTGGAATGGGGCAAAGTGGAATGGGGCAAAGTGGGAATGGGGCAAAGTGGTAATGGGGCAAAGTGGAATGGGGCGAAGTGGAATGGGGCAAAGTGGAATGGGGCAAAGTGGGAATGGGGCAAAGTGGAATGGGGCAAAGTGGTAATGGGGCAAAGTGGTAATGGGGCAAAGTGGTAATGGGGCCAAGTGGTAATGGGGCCAAGTGGAATGGGGCGAAGTGGAATGGGGCAAAGTGGAATGGGGCGAAGTGGGAATGGGGCAAAGTGGTAATGGGGCAAAGTGGTAATGGGGCGAAGTGGTAATGGGGCCAAGTGGTAATGGGGCCAAGTGGTAATGGGGCCAAGTGGAATGGGGCGAAGTGGGAATGGGGCAAAGTGGAATGGGGCAAAGTGGAATGGGGCAAAGTGGAATGGGGCGAAGTGGAATGGGGCGAAGTGGTAATGGGGCGAAGTGGAATGGGGCAAAGTGGAATGGGGCGAAGTGGAATGGGGCAAAGTGGAATGGGGCAAAGTGGGAATGGGGCAAAGTGGTAATGGGGCCAAGTGGAAATGCACGAAATGGGGCGAAGTGACCGACACCTGTCTCAACGGTCGAGTTGTGCAAAGTCGAGTTGGCAAACGGTCGAGTTGTCCGACATCCCCAAGCTGGCAAGTTGCCAAGTTGGTGGGTGCCGCGTAGACGAGGCGTCGAGTTGTCAAGGTGCCCAAGTGACCAGTTACCGTTGTCCGGACTCCATGATCTACATGTACATTTAGATAATTAGGCCTATGCTAGTTTCTAAGTGTACTAGGCCATTGGCCTAGTCGACTAGTCCTATATAGGATCCTACGGTAGGATGCCTAGGCCTAGTGCTACTGTTACACCTCAACTATAGCTTCAGTCCCAACTATACATGTAGTTGGGCCCGTCCCGACTAGAGTGCTACAGTTGGGCCGGCCCAAATATAGCAGAGAGGTCCTGCGTGCATGATGTGCCATGCCCAGCATGTGCCAAAGTCATATTGTTCACAAATGTCATGTCATCGGTCATACAAGTACATGTATGATGTAGGGCTAGATGAACAGATGAAGTGCCACATTTTAGATGAATTGTGTCTCAAGTGTGAGACATATTGACTTGGATAATGTTGAGACATTTCCCACAGACATTGGTCAACAATAGTTGGGCCTGCCCAACTGCATCACTACAGTTGGGACTGTCCCAGCTATAGTTGGGACGGGATCAGGTCAACTCGGACCCAGGACCAACTCGGACCCACGCCAACTCAGACCCAATACTAACTCGGACCCACCACCATCTCGGACCCACAACCAACTCGGACCCACGTCAATTCGGACCCATGCCATTTCGGACCCACCTCGAGTCAATTCGGACCCACTCAGTCTCAAGGTTGCATTACACCAAATACGCACCCGTAGACCGAAATAGCGCCGACTCTTGAACCTCGCGAAGACGTTGGTCTTCATTTTTTTGGCTGGAAATTCAAGATTATGGCCAGATTGATCACTTTTCGTTTCAATTTTATGAACTATTTTATTCGCCTTTTCCCGAAGATACCCCCCTCATTGTAGTAAAACTATGCGCTCACATGAATGTACCCGCTTTCCTCTATCCAAAATAGGCCCGCATTGTAGGGCTTTTTGTGAAAGAAATACTCTGAACCGGAAACTATCAATCCCAAATTCGGAATTTATATAAACAATTCTATGATCCCTCGTGATTATGGCACGTCTTATTGCAGAAAAAAAGAAACCGTGGGATCACAAAATGTTAATAATAAGCTCGCAAGCAGACATAAGACGCTTCAAAACCGTCTCCAAGTTTAAGCCAATAGGAAATATTCCACATTTTTATTTTAAAATGATTTGATTTGTGTTGTGACGTTAAATCTAGGCAGCATGCAGTGCAAAAGTGTCATTTACCAAATGCTAAAATGTAAAAGTGAACAAAATAAACATTTTCAACAAGTTAATCACGCTCCTGGGGTTGGGTCCGAGTTGACTCAGGGTGGGTCCGAGTTGGTCGTGGGTCCGAGTTAGTATTGAGTCCGAGTTGGTTGTGGGTCCGAGTTGGTCGTGGGTCCGGGTTAGTACTGGGGCCGAGTTGGCATGGGTCCGAGTTGGTCGTGGGTCCGAGTTGGCATGGGTCCGAGTTGGTATGGGTCCGAGTTGGTTTGGGTCCGAGTTGACTCGAAACCGTTGGGACTTATGCTATAGTTCAATTTAGTTGGGGTGTAGTACTACTCCGTCGTGTCCGTAGGCCTACATGTAAAATGTTATTTTCTCACCTCTGGGCTTTGGCAGTCTTAAAAATGGCTGAAATTACATCAAAGAATCGTTGAACTTCCTCTCTGTGTTCAGTCTGAAATGATGAATTAATAAAGGCAAACTCACCGGACTCAAAAGTTGACAAGCAATGCACAGAATGACGGAAAGTGGAATTCACGGACACTCCTAAACCGCCATCTTGCATTGCTGATGATGACTATCCACGAAAATATTTCAGGGGTGTAAAGAAACTTTAAGTAATTTATGTTTTGATGGACACTTTTCTACTATCAAAATATCAACGAAATATTGTTTAAGAGTAGATATTAAATTTGAAAATTGAATAAGGTAATAAATTGGATTATAAAAGGTTTGTTCAAAAGGTTTATTTTCATTTATCACTCTTCCAGTAAATATCCCCACCCCTGTCGGAAAGTGTTGAAGTAGCAGGATGACACAATCATGTTTCCGGTGAAGTCATTTAGTCTGGCTTCAACTCTATGCTTAGGCTGCATCCGAATCTCTTGTCTAGATCTAAGTCTTGGTATTCACTCCATTGGAAATGCATGGAGACGCGCAGACTATAGACCTAGCCGTAGCTCTGGAAGCCTGTTTCGGATCACGGCCTTACATACATGTACATGTACGTACTGTACTATTCCGGGGGCCTACCTGTTTGCAGAGGGCAGAAACTAGACTACATGAATCTCAAGCGCTTTGTTGACTGTCATTACTGTCAGACTGCGGACTTATCCGAATTTATGCCAGAATTTCATTCTGATCAAGTTGTGAACTAATACCACTATTTCCCCAAGGTAAGTTCTGTAATATTTCCCCCTGAGCATGGTGAGTGCAGTAATGAGTGCAGTAAATCTTCGACATATTCAACAGTTTCAATACCTTTGCCAATTGTGATTGGGAATCAGTTTTAATGTGGTATTCGTCAACAAGCATGACAAGCTTCAACAAAGCGTCCAGAAGTTATTCAAGCATATTTGTGCAAACATTTTTATATAAAATATTAATAGGAATCCTGCATGTCAAATCCACAGCATTATAGTTATCTGAAATGATATATGAGTGTTGACATTTGAGTGACAAAGTCGGGCCTGTTTGTGCAGTCTGACCGGCCGCCATCTTGTTTTTGCGTGGACGGCAGAGGGTGCACCACTACAAATAAATTCCCATAGACAGCAGTGATAAATCCCCATACTTCACAAATATTTTAAAAATACTCACAACATACAGGTGTTCAGGCTGCACAGAAAAATGATGTTCCACATGTCTTCTTTCATTTTCCTTTCAATTTTCGGGGGGTTGACAATGAATTTTTGAGAAATTTTCACCAGAAGCAGACCACACCTAAATGCAGAAAATGTTCCTGTCCAGAAAAGTAGCCATTTTGAAAAACCATCCCTTGGCAAAATGGCTCAAATAGTGCCACTTTTAAACCCGATTGCATCCAAGTTGCTCAGAATTGGAAGCCTTGAGTCCGGCCCAGAGGTTCAGTCTCATATTTCTTCAATTCCTCAGTTCCATGGCTCTCAGGACCCTCTAATATAGAATATTTTGAGTGTATAACTTTTATTAATAAGCTCGGCGGACATATTTCTGGCCTAAATACGAGGGTGCACCCCAGAGGAAAGAAAGATGGCGGCCTCATACATTGCGAAAAATTTTCGTTTTCCTGCGAGAATCTGGACGCAAATTTAGTGTTTGTCTTATAAAGTGGCAAGTGTTAGAGTCTCTAAACTATAATTAAACCACTTTTAAATCTGTAGAGGGTATTTTCAAGTTGTTGACGCTTCGTTGACGCTACTTATGCGTGTAAAGTTGTATTCGGTTGTACATCAGGATGTCAGACAACTCGACCGTTTGCCAACTCGACTGCGGACAACTCGACTGTTGAGGCAACTCGACCATTGAGACAACTCGACCGTTTGCCAAGTCATCCGTTAGGACAACTCGACTTTGACAGAGAGACGACTCAACCAGTGAGATCTCTTCATATAATACAGTCGTTTTCCCAGTTCAAGATCGCGAAATTATTCAGATTGCAGCTCTACTAAAATCCTCGAATTCCAGTGAAATGTGGTCACCGTCCACCTTGTGTGATAACAAAACCACGGTTACCACCAAATCAGTTTCAAATTTTAAACTTTTAATTCGGACGTACGGGATCGATGAAAGTGGTGACACTTGTTCTCGTTCTGGATCTGTTTCCAGAAAGTAACCACGCGAGCGGCAAATCTATATTCAGCCAGAACCATTCCAAAAAGCTTATTTTCTAATGAAACATTCTTCAATTAGAAAACTTGGTTCATAAATAAGAATTCCAATGAATTTTTAAAAATTGGATCTTGTGTAAACTTTTTCAGCTGCACAGCGCGAGCCATCAACGATACTACTTCGTGCCGCACAGCTGACAAACCCATTAGGTTACATACATGTACATTTCTGCAACGTCCATATAGCGAGATAAGTTTGCAAAGTATATTGCGTGCATGCACTTAATGCGTGATCCAAAACTAGGAAACAATATGCGTTCAGTTTTTGGCCAGTTTTAATAAAACACAATAAAACATTTCAAAAAACGAAAGTCATTTTGATTAAACAGACTTTAGATGCAAGAGTTTATATGACTGTTGGGTATGAAAAAAAGGATTTGGGGTCACTCGTAGTGAGTGATATCATCCTAGACTATTCGCCATTTTCCCCCTACTGTTCCAAAATGTCAAAGTGCAAATCAGAATTCTGGCCAAAATTTTCCAAGGGCAAGTTTTGTTCAAGAAGAAGTTTACATTTCACTTTAAACTCAAACTTGTCTGAGAATGCAGAACTGAAGGACAACACCAAGGTTTTGATTTCAAGCTACAACTGTAATGCATACGGGCTATGTATGTGCAGCGTGGGTGCAAGATCGGTTGACTGTGCAAAGAATGACTTCCGACAGCCACCATTTTTATAAATTCCTCAGAAATTAAGCTTGTCTATCTACTACATGAAATTCCATCCTTAAGGCATACATGTATGGCCTCAATAGATGACTTGTCTCAACGGTCGACTTGTCTCTCCCTTTCACGCACGGACAGTCGAGTTGTCTCAGCGGTCGAGTCGTCCGAAGTTGAGTTGGCAAACGGTTGAGTTGTCCGGACCCCGTACTTCATACATGTATACGTACATGTACATTGGCCTAGGTCTGTACACACATGTATTTTCGATTTTCTTTCTCAGTAGGCCTACTTTTTTTTGTCTTTGCAGAGTGCCTGAGTAAATAAGAACATGAATTTGAACGACTCATAAGTTACGTTGTGCAATTTTAAAATTAGATTGCATGGTCCTCCGCCTTTTTTTGCCCATTGTCTTGACAACAAATATAGTCAAGAACTTGAATGGAGTGAAGGTTTTTTCCTTGTGTACAGTGTAGTTAAATATTCCACTGGTTGTACTGTACATGTACAGTGGAACGCCGCTTTACCGAACACCGCTATACTGAACATTCGGCTGTACCGAACATCGTCCTTGGCTCCCAATATTTTGTGCACAAAACCTACCGAACACCATTCAGTAGCCATTTGTAATTCACGAACGTTAACATGATAAACAGTGGGTGTTTTTATGTTGGAAAGTGACTAGTGGCCATTATTTCCGCAAGGATTAAAAGGGAAAGCCACTAGTTGTCAACAGTATTGAATAGACACTGGTTTTGCGACTCCGCATGATTGGGTGCCGAAGAAAACTGCACGTATGCGCACTGTGGCGTTGCACTAACAATAGTCTAAAGAGGGCATCGCTGATACACAAATCAACCGAGATTCGCCACAGCATGCATCAGAGATCGATCCTGAGCAGTAGCTTCACGACTTTTACAATAAACTTGATATCAATTTTGTGACTCGAGATTAAATAAAAAACAAAAAGAATTTACAGATACATTTCTAGAAACCGTTAAACTTGAATGCAACGGCAAAACATCATGAAAACAGCGAACCATATAGTATCACAAGAGGGTGCACTTCAGTTAGACAAGAGAGGGCGCTGTTCAACATAGGAGCATATGCTTGTATTTTGTTTTGTCGTACCTGAAAAATAGTAAATGAAATGAAAAGTGTGTTGACGCTCGCTGATGCTTGTTGACGCTAAATAGCATGACCGGTACTGTAGGCAGTGAATCATCACGTCGACACACCGTCAAAACACTGGGGCTCGGACAATTCCAACTCTTTACTAACTTGACTCGGGACAACTTAACGGAAGGAGTTTATATACACTGTACAGACATTGTTATGCCCAAACTACAGCTGGGACCGTCCAAACTAAACTAGATTCATGGAAATTTCACAGTGTTCCATTTATTTTTATTAGGGCCTATGGGGGATTGCAGGATTGTGAATTTGGGGATCCCCTACTTCCAGAACTGTAGTGTAAGCTTAATACATGGACAAACCTTTCAGATAGCCATGTACAAACTCCCATAAACACATTTTGGCTGTTTTGATTGTGCCAACTTACATGTACATGTACTCTTTCATCACAGCTATTTGTGCAACCAAATTTCATACATGCCTTCTTGGTGAAGTTAGATAGGGAGGTTTATTCACCTTATGTTCTCATTAAAATGGTGAAATTCATGAGCATTTTGCCCATCCACACTATCAGACTATCAGCATCAAGTACTCTCAATAACTGTCAGCTGTGTGACTGCTTGACCAATCGCAGCAGAGCTCAAACTGTATCTTTTCCTTCTGCTTTCCTGTCACCCACAGATGAGAGCCGCACTGTGATTGGTCCAATTTGTTTCCATTCTATTGACCAGTCACACCTCAGCTTTCATTTGGATAGGGTCAGGAAAACAAAAGGAAAAGTTAGAAGCTCTGTTGCGATTGGTTAAATTACATGTATCACACAGCTGACCGTTGAGAGAACATGCTGCTAATATTCTGTAATGTACAGTAGATGGGCAAATAGACCCGTACATGTAAGCAGGGCCCAACATATCCTTTGTCGTCATATACTGGGCCCTGTCCCAATTGATAGTGATTTCTTTCCAAAAAGTTGATTCGGGATGTCCGGAGGCATAATCAGACATCTGCTGAATTTTATGAGCTGAAATTGCAGCAGTATGTTCACTTCTTGCGGGGTAAACTATCCCCTAGTGTGCTAATTTCAGAAAACTTGCGTTTTCCTAGTTTCGAGGAAAAAATGTTGCCTTCAGTTGGCATTTTCCCAATCTGGACAAATTTTGGCCAGACTTGCACATTGTTTACAGCTGTTTCATGTCATGTCACAGAGAGCAAGCCACGCTACAAGTTCCATGACTCACCACAAGCTGTATTTGACTGGACAGGGAACTACAATGTAGCCAAAGGTGGTTTTGTTTTCTGCGACACAATATAGCTGTATTTTCCATGACTACTTGGATTGAGAGGTACTCTCGCTGATCTTAACGAAATCATGTATACTGAAGTCTACATGTAGTTGAGAACTAGACAGGTTCTCTGTACAAGCTACCATCACTAAATCATACAAAGGAGTCTGTTGATGTGCAAGTCTGGCCAAAATTCGTCATGGTCGTCCAGAGTTGGGAAAACGCGAACAGAAGGCAACATTTTTTCCTGAAAACTAGAGGCGAGTTTTCTGCAATTACCAACCTAGGGGATAGTTTACTCCGTAAGTAGTGAACAAATCCAAGCAATTTTAGCTCATAAAATCCAGCAGATGTCTGATTATGCCCCCGGACATCCCTGGTCGTCATGGTCGTCCAGAGTTGGGAAAACGCGAACTGAAGGTAACATTTTTTCCTCAAAACTAGAGGCGAGTTTTCTGCAATTACCAACCTAGGGGATAGTTTACTCTGTAAGTAGTGAACAAATCCAAGCAATTTCAGCTCACAAAATCCAGCAGATGTCTGATTATGCTCCCGGACATCCCTGATAAACTTTTTGGAAAGAAATCACTGTCAATCGGAACAGGGCCCAGTATACATGTATGACGGAGTGTGCAGGCATACGCCGGGCTGTTTACAGGTCTGACGGGCAAACTGCTCAAGAATTTCACCATTTTAATGAGGATATACGGTTAATAACATCTCCATCTGACATACATGTACATGTACTTCACCAAGAAGGCATGTTTGAAATTTGGTTGCACAGATACATGTAGCTCTGATGGAAGACACAATCAAAACAGCCAAAATGTGTATGGGAGTTTGTATTCATGTATAAAGCTATCTATTAAGGTCTGTATAAACCTTACAGTTCTGGAAGTAGGGACCCCTCCAGTTTTTGTCATTTCAATCTGTGCAAACTGGTCATTCCCCCCCAAAACCAAAGGCAACACTGTCTGAATTGCCCTGATCCTTTTTTTTTTTAAATTTCAAATTGTAAATAG
The DNA here is from genome assembly GCF_054643075.1 of Acanthaster planci. Taxonomy (NCBI): domain Eukaryota; kingdom Metazoa; phylum Echinodermata; class Asteroidea; order Valvatida; family Acanthasteridae; genus Acanthaster; species Acanthaster planci. The sequence continues at coordinate 6,439,231 of NC_141792.1, read as the reverse complement.
TGAGAACAAGTGACTTTCCTTCTAATAAAACAGGCATGCAAATTTTACTCCACCATGTGGCACGTGTTAAAATACTTACAGTTTCCCCTCATAATTTCTCTCAAAACTCGAAACTCTGCCCTCTTTGCACAGCATCAACCATAGAGTTATTGAGCATGATGTCACAGTCACCTACATGTACCCAGGGGAATCCAAAAGATAAAATGTACATTGTATATACAGTTGTGTATGTACAGGAGGTTTCCCTTCTGTTACAGGAGTGAACTGGAATTTCTACCAACCCTGGTGTGCTCTCAGTGTCACCATCCCCATGGTAACCGTTAACGGTGGATTTGAACAGTCAAACTACAGTCGAACTAGTAATGATAGTGTGCAAGGTATATGTAGGCCTAATAAGGAATAGTAACTGCCATGTTTCAATTTTGTGGTATGTCTAATCAAACATGTACCACAGGTAAGATGAAAAATAAAATCAAGGTACATGTTCGCCTTTGTAAGGATATTAAATCATATTTGCCGGAAATCGGAAATTCTGTGAACGTCCCCTTGTCATCTTGTGAGTCAAATACATGTACATATTTTTGGCAAAATGTTTTACTGTGGATTCAAAGTTTTTAAAGTCAATTAAGGTCTGCAAATTACATTTTCATTCTTCGTACAAGAACCTCTTAGGTATTAATTTTCAAAAATGATGGTCACACAAAGATTAAAAAATAGCATATCAGGAATAGCATCACCAATGTCTGGGTCCATGAATCTACCGGTACATGTAGCTACGGTAACTTTGGTGTTATTTGGGCCAGTCCAACTACAGCACAGTGTGTGCTTGTGCCAAGGCATATGCTAAAGTCATTTTGTTTACATCAGCAACTCGTACTTGCAGAAACAAGTTTTTACAGTGAAGTGCCATATTTGTATGTTTTTTTATATTTAGATGAATTATGTCAGGTGTGAGCTGCGTAAACTCAGAGAAAGTTCAAAAGTTTCTACAGAGATTGGCAAACAATAGTTGGGCTAACCTAACTGCATCGCTATACATGTAGTTCGGACGTGACATCACTTGACACCTTGTGTACAAATAAAAGGGAACAGGTCAACTCACACGCGTGCCAACTCGTACACAAGCCAACTGGTACGCAAATTGGTCAACTCGTATTCCAACCAACTTGTACGTGGACTAACTCGAGTTAGTACACTGCCTGACTCTTGTATGACCAACTCCTGCACTGCAACGTGACACACGGTCAGTTTTAGAGTGAAATCTGGAGTCAAGTCAATGATCAGAAAACATTAAAAACTGCTCCTTTCAGAACTACAAATAAAAATCAATTCCATTTGCAGTGAATAGCGTTGAAATTCACAAGCACAGTATAATCAAGAAATGTAAATTTACACAAGACAGAGCTAGACTTAATTTTACTCTGGTGGCCTGTCATTGATACATGTACGTACACAACAGGACAACCATTTTCTACATTTCTGCTACACCCACACTTACCTTACATACATGGACCTGGTGTGGACATTCCTTTCTTTTCATGCTGTTAAGAAAACTCAGTGAAAATACTAGTTTTTCTTGAACTGGGAACACGATTTTCAGCTGGCTTTTTGTACAAGGTTCCCTTGACTATTCCTCTTGTACGTGTCGTACGATTGAGCCTTAGTACTTACGGTACAACTTGGCATACGAGTTGGTCGGTGTATGAGTTGGTCAGTGTACAAGTTTGTTAGCGTATGAGTTGGTTGGTGTACGAATTGGCGTGTACGAGTTGGCGTGTACGAGTTGACCAACATTCTGCACAAACCCTATGAGCCTAATCTGAAAAATTCTGAGTGTTTTTATTAGTAAATGATTCAATAGTTTCACTGCTAAGTTTGACTTTTTGGGCATATCACTTTCTGGTGGCTTTTAAACCACTGCAAGGGAAAATAAATGGGGATTGTAAATTTTGGGGGAAAGAGTTCCATACACAGATGTTACTTGACACCCTGTGCACAAACTTCCATGTACATGTATGAGCCTAGTCTGAAAAATTCTAAGTGTTTCCGACAGGTAAGTAAATGCTTCAATATTTTCCCTGCTAAAATTTGACTTTTTAGGATAGGATCTCACTTTCTGATTGCTGGTACACCACTGCAAGGGAAAATTAGTGATGTCCGTCTGTGGAACTGTTACTGTCCCTTGATGCGTTGTTCTTACCTATGTCCATCAATGTACTGGAAAATGCACGGTCAACTTGATGCACACATGGCAGACTGTATGAGCTTTGGCTATTCACTTCAATACTCTTACTCCCCAATCTGCTTATCTCTACAGTACCAATCAGAGATGGGCTTTCTAATGAAACTTCCCAGTAACCAATCAGAGACACTCTACCAAGCAAGTTTAACAATATCGCCATTTTGATGCGTGCTTGGTCTGGCTGTTCTTCAATAGACCTTTTTCACCCATGTGACTTCATTGCGCTAAATGTAAACAATACCACCACGTGTGGACTGCCTTGGCCACGATGATCGCATACAGTGTACAGGCTCACATGTGCGAACGTTGCATGCTTGACTAGACTTTGACTTTACGGTATCTTGAATAGGAAAATTACCATCACAACACATCATACATGTACATGTACATGTAGGTCCAGCACGATTGTGACATCACAAGAGAAAAGTCTATGCATGTACATGTACTCCTCAATCGGCTCATCCCAAGACAATCAGAGATTGGCTTTCTAGTGAACCTTTTCAGTTACCAATCAGTGACACTCTACTAAGCACCTTTGACATTATTTTCTTGTTTATTTTCAGTGGATGCGTGTGTGCATGATCTGTGCTGATGTCATTTTACCCCATAATTTTCACCAAACATCAAAACTCTGCCCTCTTTCAGTATTAACTCTGAAGTTTGATGAAATAATGTCATTGTCATCCACTTAGGTGAGTCTGAAAGCTTATGGTAAATCTAATTCTACATACATGTAGGAAAGAGGTCCTGAAAAGAACCGGGATATAAATATTTTTCTTAGAATCACTTTTTGTGTATCTCAGAACTCTTCTTGCATGTACCGTATGAAGACTGTTTTGAGTTACTTTTGAGTTACGTGGACTGAACGGTGCACTTTTTCAAACATTAAAAATTGACTAAGCATTTCTGTACAAGTGAGAGCGCTTTTGCTTTGATGTAAATCCAGGAAGACATGGTTCAGGTTGGATGTTTTCATGTTCAAAGTGTGAATCCCAAATTTGCTATCTGGGAACATTTCTGTGAACAGGATTGTTGCTGGATTATTGCCATATACTTACACAGCAATAAATTGCCAAAGAAAATAAAATCTGTTGGAGCATTGATTAGAAAAAATCTAGAAATTTTCTGTGCACAAATCAGTGCAACATTGAGATTCAGTGCCTTGTATAACATCATAGCTCTGCTCATGAATATGTGAAAAAGTGTCCGTTGTTCCAAAATTTCAAATTGACGTCCTACAATAAATTTGATATTATTTGAAAGAGTGGTGTCTGGACTGTTAAACTCAGATTTCTTGTCCATTTTTCTGTTTGTATTTTAAATTTACCATCATTATGAAAATTTGTGTTTAAATTATAAAATTACATTTTCTAAGCCCATTTTACACACTTTTTTCACTTACCTCCAGTTTATAATACAAGATATTAATTTGTTTTCAGGTTTTGAATAATTTTGCATAGGGTTTACCTTCTTTAAAAAAGGAAGTGTTATTGTTAGGTTTTTCCTCATTTCCATAGCACCTCTTTTTTAAAATGTGCCATTTTGCCCTAATGGCATTGTAATGTCCATGACATTATTACTTGTTTTGTTTTCCTATTTTAAAGTTATACAAGATGTCAGCTGTTGTCAATTCAAATAAGTTGACCCAAGAGAAACTGTATCAAAGTTACCCTTATATACAATTGATTTATTCTGAAACAGTTATCACAATGTTTTGAAAACACTGGACAAGTAGACAAAATACATAATCTATCGTCATGGCCTTTGCGTTAATTAATTTGGTCAAACTTCAATAAGAACTTTTCAACGATTCTATTTTAGCCACACAATCCAGCTCCGTATATACATGTGTATGCATCATTAACCCTAACAGTCCTCAGTCCTCCAACAGGTGAAGGATTGAGGACTGTTAGGGTTAACTTCCAGAACTACAGAAAGGTCTTGCAGATTAATACATGTACAATAATATCCGTGACCACTAAACCAGTTTTACACCGCTGTCGACATGTTTCCACTACACTGAAGGACGTGCAGCGCTTACAGAAACACTTACATGTATTTACACTTGTCCTGTTTTTATAGATTTCCACCCGTACATTGGACAGTAAAAATACATTTGAGTACCGTTCTGTTCAATAATTACTATTACTAAATACTTCTTTCCGAAATACATGTACTGTACTTTTCGAGACCGACTCCACAAATAATTGGTTTAGCAGCAAATTGTCTCTTTTCTCTACCTGGTCAAAACCTTTCACATTTACACTTAAAGAATTATTTTGGGAGAGTTCATCATTAAGACGTCTCGATTCACTCTGTCCTGCCTGAAGTACAGTACATGTACATATAAGTGTAGATGATACACCGCTGTATGGATTAGTTCCTCCGGCCCAATTTTTCTTCAGAGTGTTAAACCGAGCTGCGGAGGGGTTGATCCAGTCTCCCATGTAGGTCTTGGGGTACAAAGGAAGTCGGTCTTATTACTTAGGCTGCCCACCCTAGATCTGCTTCGATAGTACTGGGAGAATAAAAGCCGAGCCCCTTCGCTGAAACCTCGGGATTCCAACTGCAAATTTCAAATTAAAATCACTGAATCCCAGGAATATTATGTTTGGAAAAGCGTGCAAGAGTCGGCAAATTTTTAACAAATGCTGTACAATGGAAGGCTCAAGAAATTATTGTACTTTACAGACTTACATGTAAATCACTAAAAATCACAAGATACAAAAGACTCGCTGTTTGGCAGCAGGTTCTTCCGATCTGGTCATTAGTTCACCAGCAAAAGATGGAGCCTAAATGCCCCAGCAGAACCATAAATTAGCAGAAACTGCAGTACACGGCTTAAGAAAATGCTGACCAGCTAGGTTGCAATATGCAAGAGAGTGCTACACAAAGTCTGAATACTCTGGGCACATCACAATGGCTAAGCAGCTGGTGTTGGTCTCTGCAGACGGTGGAATGTCCACTCCTACATTGCACACAGATACATTTATACTCAAACACACACACATGCACAAACAAATGACCAAACACAAAAGAGCACCACCCCGCTAAAGAATGCTGACTGTATGTGTCTGCTAATGAATATTTGTAAAGGAGAGAAAGAAATTTACATTGAGAACTCTGTTGAACTGAGATTGGTCTCAATATATTGAAGCGTTACTGTAAGGAAAACAGGAATTGACACATTTTAAAAAAGAATACATTGCAACTTACTATTACACAAAACATTTTCATGAGACTTCAAATGCAAAGCTAGTTTAAGCAGATAAATCCATTTATCAAAAATATTTAATTAAAAATATGTGTAAATATTCAAATGAGCGTCATGGACGTTACACTTTGTACGTCATGGACATTACAAAAATTTATGTCATGGACATTACACATCATGCTTACAGCCTTAAAACTCCCTCTTTAGAAAACGGAACAGTCTGTTTATGCAGATGAGAGTGAATAAGTGAGGTGTCATTTAATAGGACCTCATTTTGATGAAAAAAACTAGATAAGCCAGGGACTGAAGCTGTTTTGCAACACACAATCTGCCATACTTTTTGTGAGCATGTGGCATTTTTAGTATAGCCAAACCTGCATTCTGAACACAGTGTCACAAAAGCCCCAACTTTCAGGTACATGTAAGCTTGCTTTTTTGTGAAGTTTGTTAATTAATGCTTGTATGGTGACTGCTGGAATAAAATGTGTTAGTACTTGTGCAAAATGATCTGATTTATAAATTGTGACTTAATATTAACGACAGAAGCCCATGGTAGGGCCTAGGCTAGTACCATGCTTACTCTTTTTGCTACATGTAAATGTTTCTTGTATGGTAGTGAATAGATTAAGAGCTGGTTTATCCTCAAGTTTCAAACACATTGAAAAAGTGGTGGGTTTTTAAGTTTCACTGGTACATGTTGTATACAAGTAAAATTGCCAAAGACTTATAACGAGAGAGTGAAGAGCCAGTCTAATTAGTGTTACTGTTTTGCTTGTTGACTGTTTCCCACCTCACCGTGTTAAAGCCATTTCAAACAAAAAACAGATTATACACGTAACTTTACAGAGTTTTTGTAATGAATGTGTTGGTCACAATACCCATGTCCTTTTCGCATAATGTCCATGACGCTTATCAACATTAAAGCCATTTGAAACAAAAAACAGATTATACATGTAACTCCACAGAGTTTTTGTAATGAATGTGTTGGTCACAATACCCATGTCCTCTTAGCCTAATGTCCATGACGCTTGTTAGTAATGCTAATAGCTCAATAACTAATTATGCATACTGCTAGATAAAAATAACATTATATGTTACCAGATGCAAACAATCAAGTGGTTTTAACTTCTTAGTCAGACAAATTGACGACCAGTTTGAAAACTGCGTCCAAATTTAATGTCCATGATGGTGGAATTGCTCACAACAAAGAAAGCATCAAAATATGGGTTAAAATTGAAACCCAAAGACACAATTTCAAAGGTTTTTAGTAAAATTTATAAAAATATTTCTATTTCCTGATTCCTTGAACCCTAACCCTACATAGTACTACAAATTACTAGTTGTAGTAAAATATACATGTAGTAGTCCTGTCGCTTGTAAGAGGACATGACTTTATTGGTCCGTGAAGCCATAAGATACAATACATGTAGATAAGACAATGTATCATACAGTGCTGTGGCACTATGAATGCATGGCTTTATTGTTCTCTGTACGAATAACAATGGAAGTAACCTAGCCAGAAGTAGTAATTTGTAGCGCTTGGTCCTTCAGGCTCAGACTATTACTTAGTATTTTGTAGTACTGAGTAGTGTAAGCCAAACAATATACTAGACCCCCATTGACTAACACCATTGAAAACAAGTTGATACCTATTACATGTACATGTACCATGTTTGAATAATAAGAAGGGTCGCGTGATTTGACCCACATAAGATGAATTGAAGACCAAATCTTACTCTGCCACTTGCCGCAAACAGCATGTTGCGGGAGGCCACAGTTGATTTTATATGGTTTTTCGAAATGTACGATAATATTTGATATTAAATCACTGGAATCACGTCATCATGAGGTAATTGTTATGGTATTACCTTTGCTTCAAGGTTTTTGCTTCGTGAATCTTTGATGACACTTGAAGATTACTAAACAACCAAAATGTTGCCTTGAAAACGTGTATAAAACATATGGGGACAAATTAAAGATTCAAAATTCTACAAAAAAATACATGTAGCTGATGACGCATCATGATGTCATGCTTGGCAGGGACTAAAGTGCCATGCAGAAAAACCCTGGCAGAAGAATGAGGAGAAGAAGAAACGAGAGCTTCTATGTGTACACTTGGGAAGAAGTTTGTAGTATCTGCATGTGTACGTAAACACGGTGGAATACTGGCCAGTTTCAATGAAATTCGACATTTTCCAGATGTACGTGTAATCTGACTGAACAACTTTTGCAATCCAAAACTAAAAGAAAACGGCTGTATTATACATATTTCGATACTTTAGTTTAAGATGGCCATATTGCTAGCCAGGCGATACATGTACATACGTGTACATGATTTCACTTATTCATTCAGTGCACTGCCGTACATGTACATTTACATTTACATTGTACACAATGAACATGTACATACAAAGCTGAAGCGATGGCTCTTCATGTGCAGCGGTTCACTACACATTGTCGGTCACCTCTGGTGGTGGAGTGCTTTTGTCCCCGGTGGTAATCCGCTCGCTCTCAATGCCCCAAACCCTGGTATACGGTTTCAAAACAAGGCTGGATTATCACCATTTTTGAGAGTGAAAAATGTCAGTAAAGCCTGGCAGCCTGGTCTTTTGTTTGGAGTACGGTCTTTTGTTACAGGGCCCTGTTTCCTTTGTCCGAGTTCGGAGACCCCGGCCACCCATATAAACCATACGTCTCCGATCCCGGAGTCCCTGGCAGGAAGTGGTTAACTTTGAGTTCCGTTTAATTTGTACACGAGACAAAAAAAAATCAACATCTCATGATTTAATGAATTAGTTATTTTAATGCAAATGCTTAATTCACTTCACTCTGTACTTTTCTGCCTTATCCCTGTCAAAATCTGGTCAGACGTAGGGAAATTATCGGTCAGGTAATACAAAATGTAGAATACCATCAAGTGAGGGCACACTCCAGTGTTCTCCTAAGGGGCTTGATTGCTGGAACAAGGATTTACTGCAATACAGTAACCGTGACCATGTAAAATCATCTTAGCACCAGAGGATTTGGGACAGTTAGGGCTATCAGTATACACAAACTAAGAAACGTCTATTTCAAAGACGGAAAGAAAAATAAATAATACAAACATCAATTTCACACAATTCTTTCAAAAGTACATCTTATTTCCTATCAACAGTAACTGGACAAATGATTACTTTTAACAACTGTATCTGTGAGTGCACAGCAGCACAAACTCTTTTAAGCGTACAGTGTATGTTAAGAACTACATGTACACTCAAAATATTGAACAATAAAACTGGTCCTGAAGTTGAAGATTATCGGAGTTAAAGAATGTTGTCCTTATTATTCATAAAAGAAAACAGAAAACTGCATTTGTGTCCAAGGGCATTTCACTATTGTTTATTATATGTGTTCCAGTAAAGTTTTATGATGGCGGTACATGGATGCCCCCCCCCCACACATCCACAACATTTGCTTCATGACTACATTAATCAGAACTTGCAATCTGTTTGTATGTCAATGCAACAGGAGGCCTTTTCACCATTACATGTACATGTACCTGTTAATTGTGTTGTTGCGTTGTACAGCAGCTTCCTTTAGCGTGAATAATCATGCATGTAATCTACGTATGTAATTGCAGTGAACCAGTTATAATATAGTTTTGCCTTTTGGGAGAACAATGAAATATGAACATTGAGTGTTTGGAAAAAATGAATGAAAAAATGCCTTATTTTTTTAGAGCATTTTTCAGAAGTGTGTCAAATAAAAACTGCCAACTTCTTCTCTCCTCTGAAGATTTGCAGGCATTTCAAATGACACGGGGACCAATTGAAATATCAGGGTTTTTTGAATGCTGATCATTTGCACTGTTCTTCCGAGTCCAGTTTGAACAATATCTGCAGTTGTCTTTCAATAAATTTAAGTGGTTACGTGTACGCTACTTATACAAGTAAATCTCACTTCCTGTCGGTTGCAGTCTTGCTACGAGCGCTTTGATGAAAATGTTCTCATCCTTCTCAGGATCAGTCCTGCTTCGATTACTCCTCAATCAACGATACCGGGGAAATCCAACGTGTGAAAACTGCCCTCATGTCTGTGCCGATGAGCATCGGTATCATCCCAAAAATGAAAACATTTAGGTGTAGCAGTTTATGTGTTGATGCATTGGAAAACTTGTGTCAGAACTTGAACACAAATACATGTACAGCGTACGTGTGCACATGTACATGTATTGATTTGCCTGGGTTCTCACTAAATGGGGAGTATGTGGGGACCTGAATGTTAATGGAGGGGACCAGGCATGTGGATGTTGATGAGGAACCATTTATGATGGTGGTACATGGATGTAAACCTCACACATACAAACAAACTTTGATTCATGATTGCATTAAACAGAGCTGGCAATCTGTATGTCAATGCAACAGTTGGCCTTTTCACCATCACCTGTCAATTTCCTTGCTTTGTTGTACAGCAGCTTCCTTTATCTTTGGTACCGGTGCCTCTGATATCAACATGTAACTGCAGTTACGTTGAATTCCAATGCTCGGAACTAACAAGGAGATTAGATTTATCTCTAGCTTTCACTCCAGTAGTACGTAGGACAAACGTACCTACCAGTACATGTACATGTATATGTACATGTATATGTACATGTATGTACATGTATACACACAAAGCAAATAAGGAAATTCAACTATTCTGTATAATCCGAATCTGTGAGTGTTTTGAGGAACTTTAGTCACTTTGATGCCTATGTTCAACGCAATCGGAAACTTCTGCAAATGTACATAACATATTTTGTGCTCCATCCTGATTTGATTTGCCTTTGAATAAAAACCATCATTATAAAACCATTGAATGTACTCAGGAATGAGTTAATGAAGATGTGCAAGTTGATGATATCTGCAGTGTGCTGAACATACAGGACGTACATAATCATTGTTAATCGCCTTTTTTATCATTTGGACATACGTGTAAGGTGACTGTATCGAAATGCTAAAAAAGGCCATTTGTAGAGTTCTTGTTTCTACATGTCAGTGCAAATTCAGAGCTAATTTGGGTCAGTTCTCTTCCCCTAACATCACTATCCAGAGCTACATAGCACTGAAAGTGCAGACAGAGAATGTTTTTTCCACCAGACCCAGTTCCAGCACTTCATCCATCCAGCTTCCAAACCCAGCTGCCCGCTGCGCTATGTGTAGCTGTTGGGCTCAGTGCACCCTTGCTCACTATCATTGTGATCATGCCTATTCGGTGTGTCAACTCCTGCAATTTCTTGCTCCGGTGCATGAATTTGGTTTTAGTTCAGCTTTTGTAGGATTACCTTGGAATCCTTTGATCAAGTAAAGTCCATTAAGAACTCAATTGGTGTAATTTCAGGTCCGGGAAGTCCTAAGAGGTCCTGAGAAAACACATAGGCCCCTCAAAATTATTGTCCCGATCAAACCCATGTGTTGACGCAAGACCGCTCAAATGGTCAATACATGCACGGACGATTTGTGTTGAGTACTTGGTTGAGGCCTGATGACATGACATCCCAGACTTCATTTCTCTCGATATTTTACGTGATTTTTTTTACAACCTTCAGCCAAACTATCTAGAAATCATGCAATAAGATTGTGTGACAACGCTAACATCAACCGACCGCACAAGTCAGCTGATCACGCAACGGACATGCGTAAGCACTTAAGCATAAACTGTACATGTACATGTATGCATGTACAAAGTTAGTGGGTTTCAAAATGTGTACAAAGTCAATGGGAGAAATTAAATCTTAAAAGTTAATTAATAAATCATTTCATGACATCAAAGTGATGTCATGCTTCTAGGTTCATCTATGCAATATCGTCTTTGCTTGGACCAAGTGTCATTTTGTGAATTGACCAAAGTCCATACCATTCCGGCAGTTGAAAAATGTGTACAAACCTACGGGGGAAAATAAATATGAAAAAAATCAGTGAAAATTCAGGTCATGACATCATCATGACAGCATGCTTCATGGCACATCTTTGCCATAGGGTCTTTGCTTCAGGCAACTTTGATGAAGATTGAACCTTGGAAAGGGACTAAAGTGGTGCCAAGAAAAACTGTGTACAAACGAAACGGGATTTGGGAGACAAGAACAGCCAGGAGAAACAGGAAAAAAGAATGCCATTTTCCCAAAATGCAAAAAGGCCCTCTAAAAAGATCTTGACAAAAAGAATGCCCTGTGGAAAATCCAAAAACGAGAAGTTTACGCCTGTTCAAGAACAGAACATAAGGCTTTTCCGCATTTTGAATTTTTTTAATGAAAAAGAGAATAGGGCTTTAAAGAATGAACGTTAAATGTCACAATAATATGGATCAAGTATAAGGGCGTTCTTCAGGATGATTGACTTGCATATCGCAGCGATCACGCACCATGCACGAAATGTGATAGGATTTAGCAAGTTGCCAAAATGTTGCACACTCTGCGCAGCAAGCAGAGCTTGGCACATTGATCGCTTATATTGTGAACTCAATTGTCTTTTCGATTTGTGTCTTGTTGCAGTATTTCAGAACTGTATTTCTATATCGTGTTAGTGATCTGACAATCATACTGCAACATGGTAAATGTCCAACCAAATCCTCATAATGGCTGAACACAATTGGACGTGCTAAGACATTTTGTCCAACCACTTGTTTTCTGTCTCAATTTACACACTTGATGTTGTCTCACTCTTGGGAAAACCTGGGAAAATCTTTTCTAGCTTATGGGAAAACTTGGGAAAATCTTTTCTAGCTTGTGGGAAAACCTGCGAAAATCTTTTCTACACGTAGCTTGTGTGAAAACCTGCAAAAATCTTTTCTAGCTTGTGGGAAAATCTGTAAAAATCTTTTCCCACTGTGGGAAACATGTTTCACGTTTCATGAAATGAAAATATATTTCCTGAGAAGAGAAACAGTTGTAAGAGAATTTCCCATTCCCAGGTTAACTTGCAATTGCAGTGTAAATGTACTGTACTATGTACATACATTGTACATGTGTGTACTTATGAAAGATTCCTTTGTCTCCATATACTGTATTGTGCAGTGACAACAAACGATCTCTTGTTCTCTCCCAGGGATAGGTGCAAAGTGGGTTAATTTGCCCACTTCCTCCTGCTTTGCTGAGTTTACTCCAATCCAACAAATCAAATGCTTAGTAGGGTACAAAGCATGTGTTGGTCTTAGTTTTGTTTTTTTACACATTGATTCTTCTTTTGGAGTCAGCCTGAGAGGTTTTTAGCATCGGTCAGCTCTGTCATCTGCTGAGCTCTACGTGTACATGTACTTCAGTGGGAGTTCATTTCCAGCCAATGCTGAGTCATGGGGTTGCACTTTTCAAAGCCGAAATGTTCTACATGTACATGTAGGTCTAAGTGGCGACATTGTATTGCTGAGAACAAGGGATTTCTGCGTCTAATCAAAGTTGGCATCGTGGGTCAAACTTTGGGTAAGGTTTTAGTCATCTGAAGATCAGTTAGTAGTAAATGTAGTACAGAATCATTCTTTTTGGAGAAGTCAGCTGTGCTGAGAGAATCTTTGTTGACTGGCAGGCTGCAGTCCGTACAGTACTCGCCACATATTCAACATTCAAAGCCTAAAGTTTTACATCAATACTTTTTATATATCACACTGCTGCTTTAGGTTTCCATATTGATCATAAGTAAGCCTGAAAAAAGTTTACTTTTTATCCACTGCACTACATGTACAGCTATTGAAACAAGAAATTATATGAATCAGAGCATATTTGTTGTTTCTCAGCTAATTAAGGTTCAGTCTTTAAAAGTTATTAATTTATATTTTCAAATGTAAATGCCTTCTACATGTACATGTAGGTAGTTTTTTATTTTTTTGTGAATATTAATTAATGGATACAAACATGTACATTTACATATGTAGCCTGTAGAATATTCAACAGGAAATACATGTACTTGTAGCTCCCACATTCATTGGAAAGAATAGACAGAATACATGTATGTACATGTAATAGATCCCACTTTAACTTACGTAATTTGATTCACCTGGTCCAACTCTGTAACTAACAAAGTTGTACATGTATCCATACAGGAGTAGCATGCAGTCAGCAGTTTTGTATTTTATTTCTCTGAAAATTAATTGGAAAACATCATGCGTGACATACACTGTATGTAGAACTGTACATGTAATTCAAGTACTATTGTGTGAACTTTGTCAGTTTGTATAGCTCCATGTATGGACTGTGCTAGGTCAAAATGAGTCTCCCCCCTGAAGAGGAACAAGAATGAAGAATGAAGAGGAACAGTCCAAGAAACAGTTAACAAAACTCCATCTTATTGTTGAAAGTGTAAAAAAAAATTTACTACATGAACACCAAAGGAATGTTCACATGAAAGGGTCCGTGAAAAGTGGTTTTTATTTGTTGTAATTGGAAATTGTACATTTTTAAATGTCAAGAATGTAAAAGTTATTGTGTTGATTAATAAATGGAAGCAAAAACTTCAAACGTTTTTGGCAAAATGGCCACGCCCCCGAGAGGTACATGTACATGTATCTCATCAACAGAGAATTTGCATATCTGTGACAACATTTGCATATATCTGTGAGCCTGTGACATACATTTGAGAAGATATCGTGTGCATAATTAGCACGTCAATGCACATCTCGGGTTGAGTTCAGAAAATTCAGTCAAATTTTGGGTGTTTTAGAGTTAATACGAATCAGATGATTTTTTGCCAGAGGCAGCAGTAACACCTGTAAAGATTGTATAAGCCTGCAAAACCCTCCAACTAAAGCGAAATTTAGTTGAATTTGGACTTTGAAAGTCCCATTGACCAGGGCCAAATGGTCAGGACTGACATAGAGCTCCAAACTGCAGGGCACATTTCAAGTCACATCGTTTTCTTTTGAACACGTACAATTTGTTTTGCTGAAGTCAGAAGCCACGCCCACAGTATGTGGGATTAACAAACATGCCCGTGAACAAAGACAAAGTGCAGCTCTCACGAAACAGGAATGACAACGGGTACGTTTCCAAATCGGCCCCTGCTATTCCACGCAATACGTTATGCAATTTCTCATACGTTGGCCGTACTGCATGTGCACATGCTTTTTCCATGTGCGTGGGCATCATGCACATGGACTTGTACATGTGAATGTGAGTATTTTACATTGGGACATTCCGTAGGCACGCAACTTGTGCGTGTTCAATGTCCATGTTCCTCTTGGGTCTACCGGTACAATGTAGATGAACGGAAAGTGTGCCTGACTGTAATCTGGGTTCTCAAATATATACCTCAGCAGTAACGCCATCATATGTCAGGATTAAAACGTTTCATTTGAATCATTTGAGGGTCAGTAAAAAGAACCACTACTTAAGAAATTGTATTCCATTTTTACATCCCCCTATCATGATGTTGGCATAGTAGTGAATATTTTAAACAATCCACAGTTTGCCCACGGAGGTCTTCATGAGCCCTTTAATTAAGTATGTAATGTAAGCATGTACATACAGTACATGTAGTACTTGTACATGGGCTTTCATTACATGAGAGACTATACAGGTCACAGGTCCTACATGGTTTATCAGTACCTGTAGCTGTTTCTAGTCTTGAGGCCCGTAGGCAAGGGGGGATTTGAGGGGTTCGAACAAACCCCTCCCCCCACGCTCACTTCTGAGTTCCGCTTGTTGGTGGTCTTTTTTTTTGTGCACTGAATATTTTACATATACCATAATATTCGGCATACAAGCCACCGCTTATACGTTGGTTCTAAGCTCAATGTGACCACAATTCTGCATATTAATTAGTCAATCTCCAGTCATGTGTACCGACAGGAAGTTCCAGCAAATATCCACATTTCAGGTGTCTTAAAGGGTTTGAAATTGATGTATTTTTGTTAATTTTATTCAATATTGTAAACTACAGTGTACAAGTCTTACATGCAACCTTGGGTTCGTGACATGCAGCTTTTCAGTGTTGTAAGTATTCCAAGCTCATTGTGATAGACCTTTGTATAAAAATATGTGGTCACAGTGCCAAAAGTTCCACTTTTTGGTTTGACGAACCCTCCCCCCCAGTCTCTGGTCAGGCAAAGGGCCTGGTGTTCCATGATGAGGATAGCATAAAGCCACTTTATATTCTATTTCTAACTTGTACATGTGGGAGATTTTTTTAAGGTGTTGGCTTTTCTTAGCTGAAATATTTGAGAATGTTTAAAAACTCCCTGGAGCTCATGCACACACTACAAGTACATGGAGTGACATCGTAACATGCATTGTTACATGCACAATTAATGAAATTCAGTTTGCAGAGGAAACATGTTAAGGTACCATACATGTATGCACAGCTATGGTACATTATACAAGTAACTGACTGAAGTTCAGAATTTCCAATGAGGTTGCAGGGTATCCACGTGTCCAGGGATGAGTCATCACTCATTAGCATTGCAGCTCTCTCCATACACACTCACTCAAGGTTTATTAATAAACATCAAGGGGTCTGTAGAGAGACTGGAATAAGGAAACCTTGGCTTTCCTTACTGGTCTGAGCTTCCATGCATACATGTACATGTATACATGTACGTTTACATACATGTATGTACCCCCTTCAACTTCAGTCTACTGATCTTCTAGTGGCACTTGCATGCACATTGTTAGTATTATGTCAGTGAAGAAACACCTGTCTCTGTGGCTGATAAATGGGCTGCCAATACTATACTGCAGGTAGTGTGAGTTGGATAGTGGTTGGCCGTCCATGGTAGGTTTTACTTATAGGGATGTAGAGTTATTAACAGTTTTTAAATTGTCATTTGTATTGAATGTTGAGCCAAAGTTTGGAATAATTTGTACATGTACATGTGTGAGGGTTTATTTGGTAATGTTAATGCCAGATGTACAGCAGTAAACGAACATTGACTGTGGTCTGTGGGATGTACATGTACACGTAACCTCCACTGGAGCACCTTGAAGGCCTATTGTGCCATGTGTACTGTACATGTATGTGGAATCCCACTATGTTCTCAGAAACCTTGATGTGCATGTACTGTGCAGTGCTGTAAAATAGAATTTTAAAGTCAGGTTATGGCTAGCCATAACTAAAAAAATATATATCCATATCACTGTATGTACCGGGTATTTGAAATCAGTCAAATGACACTTTTGTATGCATTTTGTGGGAAACATTTCTCTGTTCATAATAGAATAAATTAGAATAAATTGTAACAGTCAGTATCTTTGTATCACATGTAATACACCTCAATCCTACGGAACATATTGTATTGTAGATTCATGTACTGTATACATGTATGTCTGCATTTACATGCCATTTTTTAAGTGGTCATCTGATTTTTAGCCTTTACGACCCAATAATTGCTTTCTTTTTTGTGACAGGCTCAAAAGAACATGGTCAGTGTGCATATAATACACCCCTTGAACTCTAGGGTTTGTCATCTATGATTGTGGGGGATGCATGGCTGACAATACAGTACATGTACATAAATGTACCTACCATTTACATTTGCTTAATGTATTTTGGTAGTGTATTTTGGTTGTAGTGGATGTAGACTTGTAATAAGGCTATATGTACTGTATAGTGTCTTTGCTTCTTCAATTGGGATAAAACTCTTGTACATTTAACAGATGATATCCCAGATACATGTACATGTAGCATGCTTACACATGTAAATTGGACTAACGTTGGCCAATGTTTGCGCGACAGCCTTTGAGTCGTCATTGTGATGCTGTCAGGCAAAGTTGACCTGACGTAAGTTTTTCCATCAGGCCTTCATGATGCCAACGCATTGGCTGGATGTCAAACCGACAAATTATTTCGACGTTGGGCATATGATTTATTACAAGCATCGGCCCAACATAATTTTTTCCGTAGGGTATTCATAATGCCGACACGTTGGCTGGCTTTCGACCCGACACATTATTTCAACGTTGGACTGACGATTTATTACAAACGTTGGCGTGACATACTTGACACAAACGTCAGGCCAACCTTCGTTTTCTGGTATTGTTAAAAACATGGTCACAAGATGTTGGCTGAATGTTTTTTCCATGGAACTGTAGTTATTCCTATGTGTTTTTCATGACGTTGTGCCATCGGATTATTTTTCTGTCAATAATCACTGATAATAAACTCCCGCACGACAAATTTTGCCCAATATTGCCCACCACGTTTCCCCCTTTTGTTCGATGTTCTGTTGAATGTTAGCACCATGTGCATGTATTTTTCATACATAAAGGGAGAAACATCTCTATGACACAGTTGTCTAGAGCACTTACAACCAAGGCAGACAGTGAATCAAATCTCTTTGAAGGTTTCTGAAGCAGCTGGCTGTGTTTTCACCATCTCCAAACACGTCAGTGTCCCAAGTGGGTGAATGCTCATGCATTCCTTTTTGGGGGGAAGATGGGGGTAGTGTTCCAAACCTGAAAAAAAGAGGAAAGTGTCGGTGATTGTAGTAACAAGGTATTATTTGAGCTCAGTTTTAAGCTAAAAGTGCCACACTGAAAATATTCAGCAAAACTAATTGTGAGGAGATGGTATATAATTTTGTGGACTCGTTTGTGACACGTGGTCAGCAGTGAAGAGATATACATGGTATGACAATATTGAATGATGAACAATATTTAATTGCACCGAATTCAAGTCTAAAAGACTGAAACATATATTCACATTGTACGGTATCTCGTACTTGTACCGTAGATAGCAAATGAATATTTCGGTAATATTATTGAACTCATTTACTTAAACATTTTGCTATTAAATTGTTTGCGTTCCTACTTATAATTACTATTTTCAAAAATTTCCCATTGTTCACCTCTATGCAATTAGCCATTCCTCCAGATCTGTGACTTAGCAGAGCTTAAGTTTGTTTTCAAAACAGCATACGTCATGCATGCGGGAATGGTAATTTCAAAACTTATGATGAATCTTAGATCAGCTCTGTGTGTATAAGATACTTCAAACCGAAACAAAGGATCAGCAATACCAGTCTGTGTTCTGTATTCAAGATCTTAAAAACAGCCGAAAAAATTCTGCAAATTTCCTGTTCCATACCTTAATTTTGAAACGATTCTCTGCATATAAGCACGCAGTTTGTGAAAATGCACCACAAAGTACATGCACATTTAACCGTTTCATGCAAAATAACACAGCACAGCATTTTATAGTGAAGCCATTGTAACAAGTTAGGCATCGTATGTAAGAATTACTTGAAATCTATAAGTTTTTCAAGTTTATTATTTCTGATAACTGCTTTAACCTAAACTTTATGCGACCTGTATAACGACAGACACTACAGACATTTACACAGTGTAAACATACCATTTGTAGACAAAATGCAACTTGCAAGTACAAAAATTAGGACACTACATGTATGTCGAATCACAATATTGTACATGCTGTAGCACTCGCAGCTTGCTTGAGACTGCGATGGTTATGACTTGTAGTTGTAGCAATAGCTCCAGTATCCATCATGTTTATGGATAATAAACAATAAAACCAACGCCCAATGACGTGACATGTTTCCTGCAGTTTTTTCTCCACTAAAAGATGGATTGAATGATTAATTACTTTGTCAGTCACAAAATATATTTGTGTTGGCATGTAAAACCTTGTGAATATACAATGTAAAATAATTCACCAACATTAGCACAATGGCGAAACCCCAAAGTCATGCACACTATACACTACGTTGGAACAATATCAGCAACTTGACCCATCACCAACGTCGGCATACAGCTGGCATGCTGACGTCAACATGCATATTGTGTGCTTATGCCAGCGCATTGTGACGTCAAATATACAAACCAATAGCCAACGTGAGGCCTATGTGACTAGTCGACTAGTCAGCAATACCAAAAGGTATTGGTGGTCATGACATTCAATTTCTAGATAGTCGACTAGTCATGATGCGGCGACTAGCCGGACTGTGCCATGACTAGTGGCTTGAACTCGTACATAGCGCATAGCCAGCGGCACCCGCAACTACACAGTGGAGTACCCACCAGGCCTCGCAGAGCATGCAGTGCTGTGCCACGTGTGTTCAGAGCAGCAACACGTTGCCCATAATTTTCTTCTCCAATGTTTATTTGACATGTTTACAACCATCAGACTCGACAACTGAAGGGAGCCCGCAGCCTGCTTCAGCGCACGCATGCACGCAGCCATAAACTGGTCCCTGTCCTTCATTGTTACAATCGTAGCACTGTGTCAGGGGTGGGCACCAGTCAGATGTAAGCGCTGTGTGCTTTTCACCTCTGAAATGTCGTTGATCGCATTGCATAACAATTAAAGTTTCCTTCCAAAAAGTGGTAGTAAGTAAGCAGAGAAGCAAAGAGGGAATATCATAAGCATTTCTGATGAAAGTTTTTATCTTTAAAAAGCCATATTATATTTCATTCATGATAGTGTAAAAGTCCAACTACCCAAAATTAAAAAGTGAAACACAGTGTGACATTGTCCTAAATTACCCACACGTTATGTTATGCAACCACGGACATGGTTTTTTAATGGATAAATAAACAATGCAAATAGTCTCAACTACATGTAATCGCGACTATTTATTGATAGTTGCCACAACTACTAAAATGCAATAGTCGCCCACACCTAGCCAACGTCAGCACACGGTTGGTACATGTACATGTATGCTGACGTCAAAGTGCATACTGGGGGCTAACGTTGGCGCAATGTCGGCGACTTGACGTCAAATATACAAACCAATAGCCAACATTGGCACACAGTTGGCATGCAGATGTCAAGCTGTATACTGCATGCTAATAGCTGAATGGTAACATGTTTAAGTTCTGTCATTCTGAGTCACCTAAGGAGGAACAGTTGTTATAATAAATATCTTGTTAAACATGTTTAAGGTTCTGTCATATTCTATTTACATTGTACATGTACATGAGAAATTTTAAGGAGGAACAGTTGTACCGGTACATGCACAGGGTCTGCAATTTTGTTAAAGCAAAAATGTTCACTTTGTAAAATTCAAAGCGTGTGTGTCATGGGTGCGCAAATTTAAGCTTTTCAGCTGATTTTAGCTTTTTGTGCAGATTTTTACTGTAAATTTTAGGTTTGGTACACTGTCTCTCTGTCCGGGTACAAAAGTTTGGGAACTTCTTAAATTAAATTTCGGATTTTTGCTGGCTGTTTTTAGCTAAAGTTGCCTTTTATAAATTGCACATACATGTACACGTATGTACCGGTACAGTTTCACAACAGAGACCACCTACTGTACATTATAAACATGTACATGCACACTACTGTACATGTACTGTATATGTGTACTTTGGGAGGGCTTTCATTTTGATTGTACATGTACATGTAGGTGTAGACTTACTGTAAACACGACAAAAATAGTATTTTAATATACAGTACATGTACCTCTGGCCTTGACGCATGTATAGTTCCTATTATGTGATAAAAAAGCGAAGCTGTTAGTCATGACAGTCTGCAGTGCGGCCGTGGACACGTGTGGTAGTTTTTTTTTTAATATGGCGGGTTCCACGAAATATGGACCATTAGATAATGTTAACTTTTGGGGTTCAGTTTTCCTGAAGTGAACAGCAGTTAATTAATTCCCAATGTCTGATGTAATGAGGGGAAGTCATGGCTGATATCAAGAACAATGATGACCGTGTCCATCTTTCAACTGAATCCAAGTTGATTAATTGAAGCATTTTTGATGGACGTGAACAACTTGTAAATCCTACGTGTACATGTAGCCAACTGAAAGTTACCGGGAAGTGTTAATTCCTGCCATTGTTTTGAACAGATTTGTATGTTGTAAAAGATGATAACATTTACATATAAAAATCATAATCACAAAATTACATGTAACAAATATGTCTCACAAATAATAGGGTCTTCAAGTCGGTAGTTTCGAACATCATTCGATTTTGTAAAAAAATTGAATGCAAAAAAAGCTAGTAAAATCAAAAGCGATGTACAGCACAAGGTTAACCCCTTTGCGCCAGGACGCGGCTAGAGCTGCCATAAAAATTGAGATCCTCAGCCCGCTTTTCAGCTATTATTCTCGGCCCGCTCGAGCGAACACGGTGAAAGAAGGCAGACCCTGGCTCTTGTATATGTGGTAATTGGCCTTTGTGTGTAGCCCAGAAATGAAAAATTGGAATTCTCGGAGTTGGCTTTCAGAAAAAAGTTCCCGTTATCAGGGTGTTAACTGGGTGTTTTATTAACTGATACAATGTACAGTGTATAAATGTATGTACGTATGTGTATTTGCTTGATGTTGCAGTAAGTACATGTATGTCATTGCAGAGATCAAAGTCACACTTTACATTGTACACGTACATACATGTACATGTTCATTTGAAGAATTTTGTGCAAATTATGCTGTCTTATCCATTGAACTCAACTCAGCTATTTCCATACGTGTACACGTACATCTATGTACATGTACATGTTCATGTATGTGTCTATGGATGCATGCACTGTACATGTATATGTACATTGGTGGCGTCTTTATTTGCAAATTTGCCAAATTCTTCACCCTTCACATCTATTCCTGAAGGGAAATATTTCAATTTTTTGGTGGATATCTTTCTTGCCTTTGTTAGAGATCGAGAACAGTCTTACATCATGTAAATCTAACATTTCTTAAATGTGTGTACCTGTATTTGACATGGTATTTTCAAAGGCTTTTTCCAAGGTAACCGTCCAAACATTTTTTAAAAGTTACTGTTACCATACATGCACATGTACATGTACAAACACATCTGTTCACAGATACAGTACACACAAGGGTGTTCCCTCCCCCCCAAAAAAACCACTTTCATCATCCTCTGATAGTGGAAAGAAACCCCAAACTTCCACCTGTGAATTTCATAAAGATATCAGTGGAATCATTGTTTTCTAAAATTTGGAAAGTAGCCAACCAAAGAACTACCGGTAACCATTGCTTTCCATAGCTAAAGTGCCTGAGTTGTGTGGTTATATAAAAATGAGTACATTTCCAGACAACTGATCAAAATTGGCAAGAAATCCAGGTGTCAGGTCCAAAGTTCATGTGTGCAAAGTGTTGATGCTACTGCATAGCACTGCCTTGGTTGACACAAACAGCATTGCTGGGAAACTGTTGAACATACTGGTAAGTTTTTGGTGATCCTCATGCGTGGATGTATACATGTACATGTATGTACATGTGTATATGACAGAGTTCACAGTAATTGTGTTGCATATGAGAATGGTCTGAGCTGCTGGTCAGTCTAGATCTTGATACTGTAGCGTATGTGCATAGGTATATGTAACAGTACCACTGAGAAGAGGGCATTGTGTTTCAAACATATACACTATGTACATGTGAGCACAGGGACTATGGTGCATGCGTGTGTACAGTAACCCTGAGGATCTACGCTGTACATGTAGAAAAACATTTTTTGTTCCCTTTGTGTTATATGCTTCACGGTGAAGTTAAAAACAGGTATTCTTGAATTTATTTTCAATTAATTTCATAACATTTTATTTATTCTTGAAGAATCGTGCGTATTTGAATGGCTGTGCATCGCCATGGAATTTGTTTTTGTTTGATGTAAAGTGGGATTTGTGAATGTACATGTATGACATCACTTGAAAACCACTGGATCATTTGTTTTTAATCTTTGAACAACTCAAGGAGCTGCAGTATTCCAAGTCTGCGCATATTGAATATGCACCACTACTGTACACGTGCATGTACAGTATGTCAAAAGCTACATGTACATGTACAGTATGTCAAAAGCTACATGTACATGTACAGTATGTCAAAAGCTACGTGTGCATGTACAGTATGTCAAAAGCTACATGTGCATGTACAGT
This sequence comes from Acanthaster planci, assembly GCF_054643075.1. Lineage (NCBI taxonomy): Eukaryota > Metazoa > Echinodermata > Asteroidea > Valvatida > Acanthasteridae > Acanthaster > Acanthaster planci. The sequence continues at coordinate 6,415,986 of NC_141792.1, read as the reverse complement.
ATGTCAAAAGCTACATGTGCATGTACAGTATGTCAAAAGCTACATGTGCATGTACAGTATGTCAAAAGCTACATGTGCATGTACAGTATGTCAAAAGCTACATGTGCATGTACAGTATGTCAAAAGCTACATGTACATGTACAGTATGTCAAAAGCTACGTGTGCATGTACAGTATGTCAAAAGCTACCTGTGCATACATGTACAGTATGTCAAAAGCTACATGTGCATGTACAGTATGTCAAAAGCTACATGTGCATGTACAGTATGTCAAAAGCTACATGTGCATGTACAGTATGTCAAAAGCTACATGTGCATGTACAGTACATGTACAGTATCCTCAGTTCAGTTTGCGTGTGCGTTTGACAAGCATACGTGTTCCGGTACTCCCTTAAGTCGCACTTTGAAATGTTTTCTTCGGATCAGATAAAATCTCTCGGGCTCTAATATTTGTGTCTTGTCAATTACTAGTGCAATAACCCATGAATGACCTATATGTATACATATACATATACAATCTTGAGTTGAATGATGTACTCTGATCCTCCATTTACTTTGCCCTCTTGCCTTTTTTTTACAGTCATTTACAAAAGTTTAAGACCACCTGGAATATTTCATTGATATTTCTGTCACTGGGCCTGCATTGCATTGTCTGCATTACGTTGATGCATAACATCAGTGTAGTGGCATATGTAGGCCTACCCATTTGAATGAAATTTTTTCAAAGGCAGGTCATATATGACATTTTTGTCGGTAAGGCAGCATGGGTAAAAAAGCCATTCTAAGTAATCAGAAATAAAGGACGGCGCACTAAATATTAGACTAGTGTTAACATTTCAAATCATAGAGGTGTAGTCAAATAGCTGTTGGACCAAGATACATTACAGTGTACATGTACATGTACCAAGGTTACACATTGAAAATAAACATACACATAAGTTACCATAATTGATTGGTTTATTTTGGGGTTTTTTTTTTCAGGTTAATGCATTTTGTATGGGTGGTCTGACTGTAATTTCAGAAGAGACTTCATTTGATTTATTTTTGTAATGGCTCACAGGGATTGTTTTCTACTGGTACTACTGGTATGTGTACTGTAGGCTGTAGTATACAACATCAAGCCAAACATTGACATGTATACAGGGTGCTTGGTACCAGTTCATGGAATGGAAGGTAATGGAATGTTTAAACTTTTACACTGTACATTTACAGTTCTTGCAAATGATAGTCATGAGCCATTCAGTTTGGCAATAAAATTCAATTTTGAATAACTAAAACTTGTTCATGGAGTAACACTGGCACATTTGAGTAATTCAAATTAACCATGGTGACTTTCAATCTAAAAGTGAAATATAGTATGTGTGAAGCCTATTAAAAACTTGTGTCTGAGTTTTGTGGGCATACTGGTATATTGGAGGTTGAACTTGTCTTTGTACACATAGATAGTGTGTATGCAACTGTTTAATTGATGTCCATACATGTATGTACATGTACAGTACCTACATGTACATGTAAGAAAGTTTAGCCTATTGGTCAAAAGGGATGTAGTGATGTAGTCAAGTCCACCCCAAGCCCCTTGAGTTCCTGAAAGTCCATCATAAGTCATTCAGTCATAAGTCAATAAGCCTTTTGCGAATTAAATTTGAATAAAATCTGATACATGTACATTGAGTTTTTTAAATTCACAGGAACATAACAATTTGATTTCTCCTTGCTAAAGACCCTGTTGCTTAACCTTGTGATTCGGGGAAATGTTTTGCTTACATGTACATGTATATGTACATGTAGTTACATAAGAGACACCTTGCACCAGTGCACATGGTGCACTGTTTTCAGTGGATAAGAAGGGCAAAAAAGAAACAGTCCATTCCAGAGACGGTGGAGACTATGCAAACGCTTGCCCTGAATAACAAGGTACCGGTATAATGCGGCATACTGTAGCAATAATGTCTTTAGTCTGGAGAATTCAATTGTTTTATGTACAATCAGATTAATCAGTATACCAGGTTTACCATGTAACTCACAAAAGGCTTATTTACCGATAGTTATTCACAAGCTGTTCAACTGAACTGTGACAAATGCATTGTTTTGTTATTGTTCACCCTGTCACTTATGGCTGGTTCAGTGAAAGGACTTGTGACTGGTACGTGGCTTAGACAGTATTTTGGTATTGTCAAATAGTGGCGGTATGTTTCTGATAATATTACTGACTGATGATCCATAAATACCAAAATACTGGTACTGGCAAACTTGGTATGGAATTGCAAGAGCCTAGAGTATTTGCAGAGCTCTTTTAAAATAAAGGAAAACCACATTCAGTGTATGATCATATTTTATTCCATTCTTCGTAGTATGAGCCATCCAATGTGATGTCTGTACTGTCATTACTATTAATGGGGAGATAGGACATAATTGTCAAGCTGGACATGAAAGTTAAGTAGTTACCAACCCACCAACCAAAATGCAAGAAGTTTAATTATCACAGCCATTGTGTGTAGCTTATAGTGTGTGATTAGAAGTCACAAACAGTGTTTTACAGGGCTGTATTTTGTCACAGTTTTTTTTTATAGCAGGGGTGTGATTTGTCCAGATTTTTTTGGATTTCCGGAATTTCTGTGATTTCCGTATTGTCATTGCTTTCAATATGTAACGCAAAGACTACAATATATGGTGCGAAACTAAGCGAAAGACTTGCACAAGTTTAGGTGTATAGCATGCGTTTTGGGTTGTTACTCCCCTGGAAATGTGCCAGATACATAGGTAATAGTACATTGAACAGAGGGGGTAATCATTGTTAAAACATACATGTAGGGACTCAGGCTAGCGATATGATCGTTGTGTGTATGTACATATACTGTACGCTCGCTGTGTGTGTACAGGACATGTACGGTACACGTGTTGTCATTGCCTGCACTGTGTACAACTTGCGTCTGTCTGCCATTGTGTTTCGTTTCGTTCTAGTGGTGGTCTGATGTCGATGACGTCCATCAAAAGTGTCATACAAGGTAGTAAGTAGGGAATAGGAGCTGAATTTAGACAAGGGATTAAAGAATTCTTGGAAATATTCCTGGCTGGAAACTCAGGTGGACAGAGAATTAACCAAGGGGAAATTGATATATTAACGTGACTTTCTGTGAAAATCGACAAACCTGGGTACTGCAAGTGCACATGGTGTCACAAGTAAAGCAGTACTCATCTGTATGAGACAGTTTTCAGTTTTAATAAATTATGAAATAATTTTGTAGATCACTGATAACTTCGTGTGTGTGTATTACACTTCCAGGTCTTTGATTGTCACCAATTATAGCTTACATGTATAATTGCAATTGAAGTGAATGAGGACAAGGGTTTTGTTGCAGTAAATGTTATAATTGTAACTTTCAAAGTAAGAACAGCTCTTGTGGTGGCTTACATGTAGTACCTGAATCTCCTCCTATAGTCAAATAGATATGCCGTGAATTGTAGGGAAGCTGTGGCCGACGTGACTTGCAAACCCTCTGAAGAATGTTTCATGGATTTCCCCAGATCACACCCCTGACGTATAATTTCCTGTGTTGGAACACGGCATCATTCTTGGCTCAAAAATTAGCAAATGCAATCTTCATGTTTTTTTATTCCGTTACAGAAATAATACATTCTTGAAAATAAATGGATTGATAATTATGCAAATACTTCTTGAGTGTAGGGATTTTGCCATGTTGATAACAATCCTCATGCTGGCTTGTATTTGTTGACATTCCCAGTGAAAGTCGGTTTATCAGTACTGCTTTTTGATGATGTGATACTCCACTTCAAAGAACAGCACAGTATTAGTGAATATTGTGGTTTAAAAAATATCGTCCAAGCCTAGTGACTAGACTTGTGAAGGGACTTGCGATGGACTCAACTACATGTAGCATGGTTTGGCTGTGGACCACCTCAAGTAGTATGCACCATGCGCACCCCAATTTCAATATGACTACTTAGAAGAGGAATGTACATGTACCATAACAAGGCTAGAGAGGTGTTTGAAAAAAGAAGTAAATTTTTGAACAAAATCATTGGAAATTTAAAGATTTAAAGTATGTACCCCCTCCCGGCTGATTTAGATTTGGAGATTAGATTAGAGGATTGTGTGTTGTTAGCATCTATTCTCCTGTACATGTACCAGGATTTGTTCCCTTATAAACATTGACCGTTGAGTCATTGAGAAAGATGACAGTTTCTGGTTTTTGAAATATGTGGTTAACACACACTATACAATGTACATGTACACGCGTGTGCAAATTACTCACTGCTACCATACACTTCGTCTTTCAGTTACCATACTACATGTAGCTTTTATTTGAACATTACATGTATTTCCTTGCATGAGATTCCAAATTCAGTGAAAGATAAGAGTGGATGAAATGTTTGTTTTTTTTCTATTTAACAGAATGTGAAAACATGGCTACTGGTGTGGCTAGCAACTCACAGCTAGCAGTGCATGATGGGAAGAATGATAACTCACCTTCAACTACTGGCAACTCCGTGGAGGTGGTAGGTAGTGTCAAGCTGGATGTAGCATGTAAGAAGTCTGCAGGATCCACGGAACAACAGGATGATAGTAGTTGTAACAGCAGTTTTGGTGGTGATGGTTCCATGGTGCATTGTGGGCAGCCTACCAGTGAGAAAGAGGATGTTGTCAAGGATGACGCGACTCTGCCCAATGGAGGTCAGGCTCAACACCAGACTGGAAGCACATCCCACAATATCACTTCCTGTTATTGTCCACATGGGCCTCTCAACCAGCCAGGGCGCCCAAATATAAATCCTCGGCCCATTCCCCGAAAACCTCAGACCCGTGTGCCACCACCAAAACTGCCTCCAAAACCGCCACATTTGCTTCGACAGAGATCTCCTAGCTCTGACAATTTGATGGGCAATTCAAACCATGACAAACAAGGACAAGGTAGAGATAAGCGATCCCAGAGTGTCAGTGTTGTCAATGTTCATAGCCCACCTTCCAGGGAAGACTTCTCAGGGACCAAATTGTTCAAGCGGCCAGTTCCAACCCCGCGGAAATCACTGCCAAACATTTTTCCTGATCGAACTCCCCCAGACATGAAGAGCCTGGAGCAAGCCAGTGCACACTTAAAGGTGCAGAAACCAGACTCTGAAATGACTGCTGCAGGCCCTGCACCCGAACCCCAGTCGCCATTTGGACAAGGGGAAATGCTCAGCCCAAGGTCTGAAAGAGCAAACAGCTCCCCAGTCCACAGGCGAGACATTGCCAAGAAGAATCCAAGCAGGAGCTCCAAGCCAACTCAGCATGTTCGAGTGAGAGAGAGAGCAGCAATATTTGAGAAAATGATTGAGGTAGAGGCCATCAGAAACCGTGATTCTCAATCCAGTGAGCCAAGGTCTAGGACTTCATCAAGGGCATCTGACTTCAAAGAAACAAGTGGGCGTAAATTATTGGATGCCTCTGGCAATGTCTGTGGAAGCAGTGATCGGTACCATCCCTATGTTAATATACAGCTGCATGATGGCATACTTCTGTCTGAGAATATCCCTCGAATGAAGGATGCATTCGTGGAAGATGAAACTCTTTCTGTGACATCTGTGTCATCAGATGACTTATTCATGTTGCCACAGTCGAGTATGGAAAATCAACCTCACCGTCCTCCATCGCCAAATCTGTCAGAAGATGAGTATGCTGAGGATTTGAAAGATTGGAAGAGAAAATCAAGCAACACTGAGGTTTTCCTTCGAATTGATAGTTCATTCAAGGAGACTAAAGAATCAAATATTTCACACAGAGGAGCAGCTGATACATATGTCATCACAACAGATTCTGATGCTGGGGATTCAGAGTACACAGACATTGTAATTCCTGATCCAGTTGTATCACAGAACAATCAGAAGTCAAACGTTCTTCAAATTTCAAATTCAAAGAAGGTTTTCATTTCAAAGCCAACTCCAGATACTCAAGACTTAACAGGTGTCAATACAGACTCAGAATCAGTTCTGGACTCAGATATACCACAGATTTCAGACAGGGAGTCTGATTATACCGATGTCATTGTCCCAGATTGCAGCACATCCCAGGACTCTACATCACCCAAAGTGGCCTTAGATACAGCAGAACCTTCTGTCAGCCATGACAAGCCAAGGTTCAGTCTTCCTACTGAACAGAAGAGGACATCATATGCCTCGGAGCTTGTGAGACATGACATGCTGTCACCTGAGCATGCGCCTAGCTTGCCAAAGCCTTTTCATGGTGTTAACAAGTACAGGAATGTCACCCCACTGTTCTGTTTTCCACCCAGGCAAGCTGAGACGTGTGACACAGCTGAAAGCAGGAATGACACTGAGTCAGCAAAAACGGGACCAGCTCATAAACATCAAGGTGACGTAATGAGGATGGAAACTGACCAGGATCAGGAAGGAATGCAAATGAGATTGACTGATAACTTGCAAAGTTCTACCAATCTCCCCCTGGGAATGAAGTCTCAAATGGAAGGGGATGACCAACAACAAGCTGACAGAGTACTGGTCACTGAAGACACTGCAATGGCTACAGAAACCTCCAACATGTTGCCAGAGCCCTGCCAGCAAGACCAACACAGCAAGTCACATCCAACTGTGAGCAGTGAAACACAATATGAAGTCTGGCTCCCTGACTCCATTGACCCAATCAGCTTAAAAAAGCAAGATGCAGTTGGAAACGTTTCCCCTATGATCAACAGTGACGTTTGTGGGTCACAGATTGAAAAGTCGCAGGTTGCTGAACTGTATGAAAAACGATCACAGGAGTTACCAGATATAGGTAAGAAACTGTTCATATAGGGCCAAGTATTTCTGCACAGAAGGACATTGTACATATACTTTCTCATACACTGCATATGGGGGTTTTAGTCATAACAACTCATATTCTCTCAACATACATGTACGTGTATGTTAAGTTGAAAAATTGGATAGTTTCAATTAGGTGGAAAATTAGGAGAAAATTAATAATGTACATGTCTTACATGTAGAATGCTGACTGGTACAGTAAATCAAACAATTCAGAAGTGCTTCTGTCATTCCTCAAGATACTGATATGATGCACCCATCGATATTCTAGCATACAAATCAAAGTGTGCGTATATGTATGTTGTACTTGAACATGGTTGGACATACATGTACATATTCACATGCAAGTGTACATGTACAGTATGTGTACCGGTACAAGTCCATGCATGTACATTTTTCAAGTAATAGCTCCCCAGAGGGGTTCTTTCAAACAGAAAATAAAATGACAGACTACATTACATTTACACGCACCGGTACATTGTCTACATGTTCATACTCAGGAGAGGGCATTGTGTTTTGTATTTCTAAAATACCGGTGTGATACTCTCCCATAGGCTTAAGCACAGTTAATTACATGTACAGTGTACATGTACCAATGAGGACAAAAGACTTATTTTTGAGAACAGAAAAGCATGCTCCCATTCTGTTCTGTCCTTTGTGGCAATGTAAAACACGTTCATGTGTACTGTGATGTACGTGTACAAGATCACAGTCTTGGATAGCAATCAGCAATCCAATCTACATGTACAGGTAGCTCCAAAGGATATCACTTCTCTTCAGTTCATGATGTTGTGTGGCACTGCAAATCCAAGTTAAAAGAGGAGGGTGTGAGTTGATTCAGTGACCCATGACCTACATATACAAGTATATGTAAGATTAAGGTACATGTATCACAAAATCAGTAATACAAATTACATGTACTTACATATAATGCTGTACCTCTCACCCTGTTAGAGCTCCAGGCACACCCTTTCTACCAAAATAAAATCATGTCACATCTGTAGATTCTGCAATTTCTGTACAGTCATTGATTGAGTCACAAGCCATTGTTCTTGCTAAATGTGGAATTGTGTGTTGATCTTGGCTGCACATGTCCTCTTACATGGATATTCCTGTGTCAGATACAATGTACATGTACATGCGCAGTTATTCACCACAGTACACATGTACATGTGTGTTTAACATTGCAAACAGAAAAAAGAATGTTTTGATTCATTTTCTGTAAGTACAAGCACCTACATGTACCTGTATATCTGTGTATGTACATGTACAGGTCTACAAGCACCTACATGTACATGTACCTGTATGTGTGTATGTATACAGTATGTACAGGTGGGACATTCACTTGAGCCCATTTGGTCAGTTCTAGTGCTTGTTCTTAGGTTTGGGTGCTCAGTTGTTGGCCTAGCATTTTCATCTACATGCATGTACATGTACTTACAAGCACCTACCTACATATATATACGGTACATGTACATGTATACTGTACGGTATGTGTGTGTATGGACATGTACACGCATACATTTACTTAGACAAGTTTGTTTGTACATGTACATACCGTCCATATACTGTGTACGTTTGTTGTTTTCAGAAATGAACTTGGTACACATGCATCCAATAAACAGGTATAAACACCGTGTGAGGCACTATTTTTCATGTTATGTCTAAAAGTTTTCTGTAAGTTTTTCATTGAAAATACATGTACTTGAGCAGTTACCTGTGCAGAGTTAACGGGGAACAGGTGGTTGGAGTGTATCATTCTGTATGGCAAATTTGTTCACATCGTTTTTGTACATTTGACTATTTTCTTTTTTATATCTTTCAGAAGGCAGTGGTGATGGTGATGGATCAGACATGCTGTGCAATCGATCCAGGTAGATAAATACAGTACATGTATTTCAAATCCCACACATGCATGGAAATACATGTACAAATGTGCAGACCTGTGCATGTCTGTGGCATTAGAAATGTCTTTTTTAGCCCCCCTACATACATGTACACCTTAGTGTCCCTTTTAAATCATTTTCAATCTTCATTTTGTTATTTTCAGTGGGTTTTAGGGTTTTTGTGTATGGATTTACATATATGTGCAAGTAAAGGTGTGATTGCCTTCCAGGCAGGAATTATTAAGCTCTAAGAGTGTTATCTTACGTGTAAATGTGACCTGTCATGACACAATGAGTGTAAAGACGTAAAGTTGGGGGATTTGGACGGAGTAACATTTCTATTTAATTCCAAATTTTTAGCAGGATCACGTCTGATATTTCATAGGTTATTTTCTTACAAATTATGAAAACATTAATTGTGCCTGGTCAAAAATGTTCAAACAGTGTCAGAAACAAAAACCAACAGCTGCTGGAATAATGTCACATTGCCACCTTCACCCTACTTTTACTTTAAGTCGTATACACCATTGGATAGCTCTTATACTGCCGAATTAAAAAATGCCAGTATGTTAATTTATGGAAATTCAAACTTCCAGCTCATTTGTGATGGCAGGTCACAAATTTCTTAGTTGTCTCAGTTGAGAAGAGTTGACCACTGAGCAATGTTTGTGTGTATGCACCCAAAAATAACATTATAGCAACAGTGTCTTTGTCAACATTTGAAGCAAGATATGGGACAGAGAGAACCCCCTCCCCTTTTGTGTTGGTCATTGTTTGACCCAAATCTCGGGAATTCTTTTCAAGCATCTAGGGGAATGTGTTAGGAAACAATAGTCCAGAGGGTCTGTAGGTCGTGGCCTTGCAGGGGGATACCCCTCCGTCCCATATCTTGCCTGGGCATAGTTGTCAGGAAAAGCAAAGAAAATTATTGGTTTAATGCTGTAAAAACTATCAATATACTATCCAAAAAAAGGAAGTCAGATAGTTACATGTACAGGCAAGTTCAAGGAGTGCAGAGGTGCACAAAATACATTGTACCTGTATGTTCCCAATTAAAAAGCCATCTCATAGACCCTG